>NW_017728994.1:21646639-21714749 GCF_001723915.1 Gavialis gangeticus | reverse complement strand
TAATAAAAAAAAAATTGGTTTGTGTTGGGAGAAAAAAATTTTTATTTTTTTTTTTTTTTTTTTTTTTTTTTTTTTTTTACAGGAGAGAAATTTGTAAGAATAGTTAGTATGGAAGTCACTGTAATCCCAGAAGTCACTGTAATCCCAAAACTCACTGTGGAATTGTGATAGAGCTTGCTGTGTCAACCCAGTTTAGCCTCCTATATAAATTACAAATAAGAAAAGTCAGCTAAGGATCTATAGCAGAATGTCAGAGCACAGGATTAGTTCGACTGATGTTTGTTCTGTCTAATGCTTTCTGTTTATGTTAAAGAAAGAAGGTTGTCATTTGTATTACAGTCTTATGGAGTGTGTGGGATTGAAACAAGATGGGTTTAAATGAACCAAGTGACTACAGTTTAAAGGAAGGAAATAACTTGAGAGAGAGTTCCACCCCTCACCCTCCTCTCCCTTTACATAGGGTAGAAGCAGAAAGAGGAATCAATTAGAGGTGGAAGAATAAAGGGGGAAAAGATTCTTCACTACTTGAAAAAGTAACTGAATTTATATCTAATTTGTAAATTATTTGTCCTACTCTATAAATAGTGGTAGGGAAGTTGCATTTATTTGAAAAATTTAGTGAAATGCATCAAAGAAGTTATTTAGTCCCAGAGGTAAATATTAAAGCTGTGAGAAGCTTTGGGTGCTGGTTCAATTCAGAGGAGATTTGGCCCAATGTGGTGGCCAAATCTCTAAATCCAAATTGAATTGGGAGACCAATAAAAGTTCTGAATTGATTCAAAGCTCTCCAAATTGATTTGGAAAAGATTTGGAGAGCTTCGGAGATTTGGGTAGTCCCCACTCGCTGCCTCAGGGAGCTGGAACTGGACTCCGTGCCGGTAAGTAGGGAGTGGGGGTGGGTTTGGAGAAGCGGGGAGGGGACCATGGGGGGACCCCACTAGGCTCCATCCTCTGCCTACTCCCCCAGTCTCTCTGACTGCCTCCTGACCCTCAACCACTCTCCCAGCCATGTCAATGACTTTCACCTGGCCCTAGCATCCCAGCACTTAAACCCCCCCCCCAACAAAACAGCCCCATACTCACAAGCTGTTGCCAGGTGGGGAGTGATCCCTTCTACTTCCCCACTGCCCTGAGCTGCATGAGGGGCTCTCCCATGAGCTCCCAGACCCATCAATGGCTGCCCTGCTCAGCCCCAGCTCCCAGCTCTATCAAATTTTTATTTAAAGTACTACATTCACCTGCTCTTGCAGCAGCTGTTAGGGCTTCTGAGGGCTCATGGCAGAGCCCCCCACACAGTGTGGGGCAGTGGGGGGCAGCAGGGGTCACCTCACTGCTTGGCAGGAGCCGGTGAGTGTGGGGCTTTTTTTTTGGCTTTTTGTTGTTGTTGTTGTGAAGAGCTGGGATGTGGGGGCCAGATGGGGCAGCCATGGGATGGGGCTGGGAGAGCAGGTGCAGGATGGTGGCTTGTGGCAGAGACCCCCCATGCAGCATGGGGCATTGGGAAACAGCGAGGATTGCTCCCCTACCTGGCAGCAGCCAGTGAGTGTGGGATTTTTTTTTTTTTTTTTTTTTTTAAGAGCTTGGATGCTGGAGTGGGAGAGCGGGTGGGAAAGCAGGTGGGGATGGGGGCTTTTGGCAGAGCCCCCCTTGCGCTCCAGGGCAGTGCAGGGCAGCGGGGATTGCCCCCCACAACCTGGCAGGAGCTGGTGAGTTTGGGACTTTTTTTTTTAAGGAGCCAAGAGGCTGGGGCCAGGCAGGGAAGCCATTGATAGGGCTGGGAAAGTGGGCAGGGGATGGGGCCTGTTTGATTTGGAGATTTGGTCAATTCAGTGGTGGCTGAATCTCTGAATCGGATTTGAATCACTGAATTGAATCACTGTCCCCTGAATCAGCCAAATCTGAAGTGAATATTAGCTGCTTCGCACAGGCCTAGTTTATATATCTCTATTAATATTGAACCTTATTCCAATTTGAACATCAACACTTTTGAAGGAATGTTTGAGCTATCAGTATTTATTAATCATTATCAAAATGAATGATAAGCTTTCACTTGCTCAACATTAGAAGGAAAATATATTTATTTAAAAGATAAGGAGGTAAGAAAAAGAAGGAAAAGAATAAAAAGGACTCTTGATCTACCTGAAAGACACTGATTTTCATGGGATGAATCTTCAGCAGTTTTTAAACTTTCATGGCCATTGTGACCACCTCTCCTAGGTTAAGAACAGACCATCAAAACCACAAGGCTGAATTAATTCCATCTTTGCAGGCTAGTCTAAACTGAATAAATTGAACTGATAAGGAAGTAAACAGACATGCACTTTTGATTCCAGAAATACAGCCTACATGCCTACAGTGGCCCAGGCCAGAAGGCAAGGGACACTAGAGCATTCTTCCCGGCTGGGCTGGAGCAGACAGCTTGGGCCAAGTCTAGTACACCCACCCTGCAAGTGGTGGGGGGGATGCAGGGGAGATGCAAAGCATCCTGGGATACTGGGGGACTGTGAGTTAACTTGAATATGAGGGGTGGGATCTGGGACTGCAGTTGTTTACAGTTTCTGATACTACATCCATTCAGATTTATCTTAAATTGGTTTTGGCCATTTTGAAAATGGTTTACGTGCACTGAACTTCTGTTGTGTTACAAATTGGAACCGGCTTCTGATCACTTACACTGGTTTATGTGTAATTTCTGTTCCTAGCCCTAATGCTAATAGAAGTCAGTATACATAATATGTGACTAAATTGCCACTGTTGACTTATTTCCTCTCTGGAGGTTGTGAAAACCTAGTCTTGAATGCCATGCCATTTGTAATACCAGCTTTCTACTTACAAACTCAAATGGTGTTTCTCTAGCTTATTTAATATTATTGTGTTGTTTCCTTCATCTTTAAGTTTGCATAAAGACTGAATAAATGCTATTATGTGGCAAAATCAGAGCTAATGGTCTATATTCAGTTAAGGCAGGTGACATTTCAAAATATGTAGGTACTAAGATGTGCTGAGACTCATTTTGTCACCATCACACTATATGTGGGTCAAAACCAGGTAAACAGTTTTAGTCCTGTGTGTAGTAGTCTACTGTGTGTCTTCATTGTGTTTTTTCTTCTCTATTAAAGTTAAGAAATGGAGCTAATGGCTGAGCTAGGTGAGTTGCATGCATTGCAGTAATTGGTAAGTGGTAGATTTCATAGGCTGACACTTGGTATCTATCTTATCTCAGTCTGTAGAATTTGAACATCTGTTTAATACAGAAAAATTCAACAAATTCATCTGCAATACAGTCAATATGACTACTCATTTTTAAAGGGATTGTTTAAAGAGGATGATTTTTGTGGGCTCAACATATTTATACTAAGAAAGTCAGCCATTACATTGGTGTAAATGAGGAGCGGACAGATGATTCATTATACACACTGGTGCAATACCTCTAATCAAGGGTAAAGTTAACTAGGGAAAAATCTGTAGTAAAAATATACTAGTGCAAGTGTTGTCTGTCTGCTTTCATCCTGGAGAAGCTGTTTGCTATAGGCAAACAGGCTATTACGTGCTCCCCTGCCACCTAGTGGTAAAATTCAGCAATAGTGCTACAGCAAGCTGCTAATCCAAGATGGTTGCTTGTCTGTCTGCTTGTGATCCCATTGTAATTTACATAAATGCACAGAATTGATGTAAATTATAGTGCTGTAAATGTGTCATATGTCTGGGCCATGTGTCTGCAGTGGTGAGAAGCACATAATTCAGTTACTTGTACATACTGGATCAAATAGTTTATTTAAGGACAACAGACAGCTTTTAATCACTCATGGGCTCTGTTCTTTACTCTGTGATTCCACATAAATGCAACAAAACAAAACAAAACAAAATGGAATGGAATGGAAAATAAAGCAGGAATTTTCAAAGAAGCCAAAGAAACTTAGATGCCTAACACCTACTGAATTTCTTTGGGATTTGGTCATTCAGTTCTTTTAGGCCCCTCTGAAATTTACAGCCTTGCTATGGTTGGGGTGGAGGAGGAGGAGGAGGAGGAGGGGGAGGGAGTAAAGGTAGGGGAGTAAAATACTTTGGGATGAATACCTTCTTCATATTTTAGCTTGGGGACTTATAGGAGAGAGGCCACAGGAGTTGTCCAGGGTGTGCAAAGTGAGTTTTGCTGTGTTTGTGAGTGCTTAGCTGGTGATGGATGACTCCATCTGAACGTTAGCTTTGTGTACTGACAGTCTGTGTCTCTGATATACTTTGAACTCTGGATGAATTTTTATATGGCTTTACATCAGTACTCATGAAGGCAGGAGCAAAGTATTTCATTGCCAAATCTCAGGTGGCCATGCTGGTGCAGCTGCTGTAATTTTTTGTAGGTGACTTGAGAAATACAGTTATTACCCAGAAGTGAGGAACAATGAATGTGTTAATGGCTAGACTGGCACGGCTGCACTTGAAGTAGTTTTGCACAACCACCTTAGTCAGCAGTCACAGGTGGGAAGATATACCTTTAACTGTGCGAACATCACAAATGCTTGAGTCAGTTTTACAGTACTTTGACCAAGAACTTTGCCTGAGGACTTGCCCACAGTAGTTGTGACTGTGTTCAGAAATAGGCTTGCATTGATTTCCATTTCAAGGCTAAACTGGTATATTAAAAAATAATTTAGCAAACATACAGCATGGTTTTAAAACTCTGAAAATAAACATTTAACTGTTTATAACTGTGTTTTGTGAGAGAAACTGTGATGGGATAATGGCTGCATGAAAAGGTCTTCAGATATACTTGTGAATCCCAGTGTAGCAAGAGGAGGCAACTGGTTGTTAGTTTGTAGTTATAGATGACCAAAAAGTTGAAACTGTCCTTGCTGAGCAGTTTGTTTTAAGCTTTCAGTGGAGCTGGAAAACAGGACTCGGAGCACACCAGCCCCACTTTCCCTTCTCCAGATCTGCCCCTTTTTGAAATAAGGTATTGTCTAAACAAAAGTAGAAACAAACAATCAAAGTAAAGCAGGTTAATGGGGCAGAGACTGTGGGACATCTGGTAGGTAATAATTTTCATCATCCCTTAGGTATTTCACTCAGGAGTAAACTCTCTCCAGTTAGTTTTTGCTTAACTGCAGCATGTGAACAATTGTACTTGCATGTGATTATTTTTCCATGCAAAAAGAAACAGTCTTCCAAACATATTCACTAACATCCTTTTCAGATCAAGTAATAGTATTGGATTATGCTAGGGGTACGGTTAGTCTGGCACTAATTTTTAATTTGACATCTTTTGTGACTTGCTTTGAAATTGTCCCTTCAAAAGATTGTAATTCACTGATAGTTTTGTATTATAAATGGTAGATTGGACAGTCTGTTCTGCCACCTCTGTTAAGATTTAAACTTGGAAAGTCATTTAGATGTATATACAAATAAAAAAATACACAATCAAAATTGGTTTCATTTTAGAAATGTCCATGACTAGTCATCAAGAAGTGTAGCTGGGATTTGGAGGGAAGGGGTTCCCTCTTGGTAAAGGATTTTATGAGAAACCCATAATGTTTTTAGGTAAGAGGGTACAGTATTTGTACCTCTTGAGCTCATAAATAGATGTTGCACATTTTTTATTCTCCACACTTGTCATTGGTTCATCAATGTGGCCATGAGTAAGATATCTGACTAATGGTGTTTTCCTCCATCTATTTGTAGAATGCTTATGTTAATACTTGCTTCATAGGATGCACACTGTAAAGCCTAGGGTATTGACAAATTAAATGTTTCAGCTGTGCAAAGTAACCCATTAAAAGTTAGTAAAGTTTGCTTGGTTGAGACTTTCAAAAGCAAAGTACTTGGGATTTTGAGTGCCCAACTTGACAGTCCTTGAACAGATACTGATTTTGAGAGGATAGACACTTACCGCATCTGAAAATTAAGCCCCTTTCATATGTGTCATGTCAAGCATCCACCTGCCTAATTCACCTATGAGAATGTAGGCCTTTAAATGCCAAATATTATTGTGATTATTATTAATCTAAATGATTAAATTCAGACACACCTTTGAAAGGAAGCTCTTATTTCAATTAATCTAACATCTTCTTCATGCTTAGTTAATGCTGCACCTACCTTGCATGGCAGAACTTTGTGTAGACAGAGATAGTCATTAGTCAGCCATGTTAGTCAGCAGTCAGGCAGAAGGTGGTGTAGATTTGCACCTTTATAGATTAACTTAATCACAGATGTATAGTATGAGCTGTTGTAAGCAAAGGGTTTATGTTATCAGATGCAGTGAAAGGGCTGTAGGAAGCAGAGCTCTTAAATAGAAAGCAGTGATTAGACTATGCAGAGCACATCCAAATGAGAGGCTGGCTGTGCAATAGCTTAATAATACTGCATAGTGGTGCATCACAGCATGGACAATGCTATTATGCTACTGAGCAGTAGTAGTATCACATAGTAACTGCAAAGTAGTATCATTTAAAAGATGTTTGCCAGCACTATTGCATAGTAACTCCAGTCCTTGCTTATATAAGCATTAAATAACTGCACAGTAATGGCTCATGTAGATGTACCCACTGGGTAGGGAAGTCAAGTCAAGTCAAGTCAGTCCTAAGCCCGCTGTGATCCTTCGGGCACCTTAGATGGTGTAACAACCTTCCTCCACTCTGCCCTGTTTGGCTAGTTTTGGGCACTCTGTCAGTTGAAACCCCATCTAGTCCTTAGTATTGATTCATAGATGCTAGGGTCAGAAGGGACCTCAGAGGATCATCAAATCCAACCCCTGCCAGTGGCAGGAAGAAGTGCTGGGGTCATGGGATCCCAGCCAGGTGCTTGTCCAGTCACCTCTTGAAGACCCCCAAGGTAGGGGAGAGCAACACCTCCCTTGGAAACATGTTTCAGATTCTGGCAACTCTAACCATGAAGAAGTTCTTTCTGATGTCCAACCTAAATCTACTCTCTATTAGCTTGTGACCATTGTTTCTTGTTGTTCCAAGGGGTGCCCTGACAAACAGAGCATCTTCTATTTCCTGCTGCTCCCCACCCCCCGGTGAATTTGTATAGTGCCACAAGATCCCCTCTCAGCCGTCTCTTGCAGAGGCTGAAAAGATACAGGTCCCTCAGCCTTTCCTTGAAGGGCCTTCCCTGCAGGCCTTTAACCATATGAATGGCCCTCTTCTGGACCCTCTCAAGGTTGTCCACATCCTTCTTGAATTGTGAGAAGGGGGAGCATCACCTCCGTAGACCTGTTCGTGATGCACCTACTAATGCAAGACAGAGTGCAGTTAGCTCTGCTAATTACTTTGTCACATTGACGACTCATGTTCATCTTGGAGTCGACAACAACTCTGAGATCTCTTTCCACCACTGTGCTGCTGAGTAGGGCATCCCCCAACCTATAGATGTGCTGGTGATTCCCCCTCCCTAAGTGTAGCACCCTGCACTTGTCCTTGTTGAACTGCATCCTATTGTTCTCTGTCTACTTCTGTAACCTGTCCAGGTCCGCCTAGATTTGGTTTCTTTCCATCAGTGTGTTTGCTTCACCCCATAGTTTGGTGTTGTCTGCAAACATGGACACAGTACTTTTCACGCCCTCATCCAGGTCACTGATGAAGATATTGAACAGCACCATCCCAAGGACTGAGCCTTGGGGGACCCCACTGCCCACATTTTCGAGGTCAATGCTGACCTGTCCACCACCACTCTCTGGGTATGACCCTTAAGCCAATTTGCCACCTACATGACTGTGTAATCTTCTATGACACAGCCATTCAATTTGTATATAAGAATCGGATGGGATACCTTGTCAAAGGCCTTCTTAAAGTCCAGGTAGATGACATCTACCTCGACTCGTGCAGCTAAGCTTTTAGTGACCTTCTCATAGAGAGAACAGGCAGGATCAACCTGCTAGGAACCCATGCTGGTTGCCCTTCAGCATTATATTACCCGCTGGACTCCTACAAATGTGATTCTTGATAATTTTTTCAGGATTTTCCCAAGGATAGAGGTGAGATTAACTGGTCTATAATTACCTGGATTCTCCTTCCTCCCCTTGTTGAAAACAGAGACCACATTTGCCCTTTTCCAGTCCTCTGGGAATTCACCTGAGCACCATGAGTGCTCATACAGATGTGCCAGTGGCCCTGCTATGACACTGGCTAATTCTTTCAGCACCTTTGGTTGGAGATCATCTGATTCCACTGATTTAAACACATCCAGCCCCTGCAAGTGTCTCTTTAGAAGGTTGGTGCTGACAGCTGGTGGGCTGGTGTTTCTCCTGCTTCTGTCAGTAATGCATTTGGGAGATTTGTCTAGATCTGAGCTCAAGAATACAGAGGCAAAAAATTCATTGAAGAGCTCTGCTTTGTCCCCCCATCTGTCACCAACTGCCCTTATCTGTCCTGTAGGGGTCCTATGCTGCCCTGCACCTTCTTTCTGCTCCCTATGTACCTGAAAAAGGACTTATTGTTGCCCTTAATTTTTGTCACCAGCCTGAGTTCTAATGTTGCTTTGGCCTTCCTAACTGATTCCCTGCAAGTGAGAGCCAAGGAGGTGTACTCCTCCTTGGTAGCTACCCCCTGATTCTACAGCCTGTGTTCCCCTTTTTTGCCCTTAGGCTTTCCTGGATTTCCCTGTTTAGCCAGGAGGGTTTCTTGGCCCCTTTGCTCCTTTTTCTATGCAGTGGGATTGCCTCCTTCTGCACCCAAAGGATCACTTCCTTGAGAAACGACCACCCTTCCTGGACCTCCAGTTTGTCAAGGCTCTTGAGCTTTAATGTCCCACTAACTAATCTCCTAAATACACTGAAGTTAGCCTTTCTGAATTCTAGCACTTCTGCCCTGCTGGTTACTTTTCCCACCCTTCACCAGATGGTGAATTCAATCAATTGATGACCTTTAGGTTGCCTTGTACCTGCAGATCCCTCACCAGGTCATCCCCCATAGCAAGCACCAAATCCAGCAAGACATTCCCCCTACTGGGATTGTATACCTCCTGTGTTAGGTGCAGGTCCTGTATTCAGGTTAAGAACCTATGTGAGCAATTAGTTCTGGCTGACTGATCCTCTCAGCAGATGTCAGGGTAGTTTAGGTCACCCACAACAACTGTATCTCTTAACTGTATGGCCTCTGAGAGCTGCTTGGAGAATTCCAGGTCTAGCTCATCCTCCTGGTGTGGCGGTCAATAGTAGACCCCTACTACCAAGTCTCTTTCCCCTCAACACTTTTGTATCCTAACCCACAGTACCTCAGTTTGGCCCTCCTCTGATCCCATCTTGATTACAGAAGATTTATATTGCTCCTAAACATAGGGAGCAAAACCCCCACTTTTTTCCCCACTTTATCCCATCTGTGCAACCTATAACCTTCAATGCCTACTGCCCAGTAGTGAGTAGGTTCCCACCAGGTTTCAGTTAGCTCAACCAAGTCGAAGTTGTTGCCTGCAAGCAGGAGTGCAAGTTCCTCCTGCTTGTTCCCCATGCTCCTAACATTAGTGTAGAGACATTTAAGTGCCTTAATGGATGCCCTTGGTACCCCCCTGTCCTGATGTCTGTTGGGCCCCTTAGTGCTTACCTGGGCTGGTGCATCACCTGGCTTGTGGTTCTCTGAACCTAGGTTCTCATTGTCCACTGCATCCCCGTCCCCTGACAAAAGTATTTTAAAGCTCTTCAGAGGAGATCAGCCAACCTATAAGAGAACAGACTCTTAGCTTTAAAAGAAAGATGAAGACCATCTTGTTCCATGGATACCACTCTCATGCAAGTGTGGATCGTGGTTGTAGAAGCCAAAACTTGCACAATGGCACCAATGCAGGGCCACAAGTTGACTCTGTGATGCAAGCATCTTGGTGTTGATGGCAATGCTTACCGGGAGGATCGATGAGAAGACTGATTGGTTCTCCAGCTGTTCGTGGGTCTACCTCTTTTACTCTTTGCCTCCACTGTGCCTTGCATTATGGTATTGGAAAGAGTGTCTGGCCTTCTCATGACGTTTCCAAACCATTCATCTTCCTTCATTGCATAACCTCTAATAACAGTTTGTAGGTTCCAATTTCTTGACTTATTTGCTGCTTGACAGACTAATTGGTTTGGTGCTCAGTGTATGAGACATTGAGGGTTGGGCAGGGGAGAGGAAAAAAGGGGGGATGCTGGTGAGAGAGGCAAGATGCATAGGATAGAGGGAAACAAAGCAGCTAGCCCATTGAGAGACATAGGACTTATCAACGCTAGTGCAGGTAATGGATTAAGAATCCATAATCCTGGTTTTTCATAGATTGTTAGGGGCTGGAAGGGACCTTGAAGATCATCTGGTCCAGCCCCCCTGCTCTAGGCAGGAAGACAACTGGGGTTAGGTGACCCCAGCAAGGTGACTGTCTAGTCTCCTCTTGAAAACGTTCAGGGTAGGTGACTGCACCACCTCTGAAGGGAGTTTTTCCACAGTCTGGACACCCTGACTGCGAAGGAGTTTTTCCTGGTATTAAGCCTGAAGGGGCCTTCCAGGAGTTTATATCCATTGGTCCTGGTCTTCCCCAGGGTGCCTAGTGAACAGTTGTTCACTGAGCTCCTCTGATAAAGTAGTAAGCCACTCCCCTCTCAACCTTCTCTTCTTTAGGCTAAAGAGGCCTATGTCCCTCAACTTTTCCTTGTATGGCTTGCCTTGCAAGTCCCTGATCATATGGGTGGCTGTTTTCTGGACCCTCTCAAGTTTTTCCATGTCCTTATTGAATTGCAGCACCCAGTATTTATATCATAGTTAACACAAACCAGTCTGTGGATGATTTCTTGTTCCACAATGTCCTGTTTGTGTTCATTTTTAAAATTTTGTTGCCCATCAATAGCCACTCCAAGGTCAGTGATGGACTATTCAGGGAGGTTAAAATATTCTGCTACAGGCTTGTCTGTCATTCTGGTATTGATGTCAGATCAGTGTTTATTCATTCTTAAAAGTAGGGATCACCCTATCTTTTCCATGTGGACAGCAGATGGGTGCTGTAAGCAGATGATGGTATATGTGATGTTGATAAAAGTGCAGGTAAGTGAACCTTGCATGTTATAATCCATGTCATTAGGTCCAGTGGGGATGTGCTGATGAGGGTGCACAGCTGGCATCTGAGTCAGAATCAAGGTCTGGGACATTGGTGAGAATTGTCTGTTGAGTTAGATTGTCTGTTGCTGGAGAGATGATGTTTTAGGTTGGGGAGCTGCCTGTAAGACGGAACAAGTTGGTTCCCCCTGGCTACCTTGAGATGGTCATCATTTTCCAGGATAGTTTGAAGGTCAGTAATGATGCGTTTGAGGTGTTCAAGTTGGGGGTTCTAGATGACAACCAAAGGGATTCTGTTTTTCCCATCTTGGAGTTGGTATTATAATATGTTGCACCTTTGGAGCGGGGTCTGAGTCTAGTTCAGTTGATTTGGATGGCAACAGTTTAGGATGGCATTGTAATTGTAGGAATCCCTGCTCCAGCTCCTTTAGGCTTGCATCCCAGTCAGTGGGACCAGAGCAGATATGGTTGTAACACGGAGCTTGGTTATAGATGATGAATCTGGTGGTATGCTTAGCATGGCGTGGAGGTAGCTATAGTGGTTGGTTCGTTTCTCAACTTTGTGTTTAAGGTTTGTTCAGTTTGTTTCAGTTTGGTACCAGAATCCAAGTTTCAGTATATAATTGAAATGAGTAGATTTTTCTGAAGCTGTTTCCTCTTTGTAAACAGCTTACAAACCTGTAGAGTGAACTCTCAAACCTGTGGATAAAACATGAATGCAAACTATATTTTGTGGTTTACTTCAGTTTCACTATGAAGTTTGTGCTTGCTGGGATCCAAACTTCAGACACAACCAAGTGAAAGGAGGCCTCTGGTTTTGAATAGTGGCCATATGTAAGATTAGATGAAGTCAAAACTCAAAAATAAACAGGTATGAAATGATATAAACCTAGACCCATGGAAACAGAAAGCTTTCAGACAACAATAAGGGCCATGCACTTTTCTAGAATGCTAATCTAGTTTACCAGCATTTCTATATTGCTAAAATGTTTTTACTGTGGAATATTCCAGATGGAGAGGAAAGGGGGGGGGGGGTTGGGGAGGAGATGCACACACATACAAACAGATGCCAATGCTGTAGCACCCCATAATTATTTTTGATGCTACAAAGAAAGGGGTGGGGTGGGGAAGGTGGAAGGAGGATGTCTACACTTTAATTTTCTGCCATAGCCATATCAGTTATGGTTATGGAAAGGTATATGACTCATGACTGACACACCTCTGCCAGTAGAAGTCCCAGTGGGCTGGTATATAGTTAGGCCAGCAAAACCACACTTTACCAGCATAACTTGTTTTGTTCATGTAGATGGTTTTACTATATTGATACAACCACTACAGTATGCAGCTTTGCTAGTTTGGTTGCTTCCACAATAGGACCACTTTGCTAACATAGTTTACCAGCATTCCTTTACTGATAAAGTGTTTTTGCTCTGGAATTTTACACACAGAAAGAGAGAGAGAGAGAGAGAGATGTCTATGTTGTTGGTACCCCATAATTTTTGGTGCCTAAAAATACTGTGGTGTTTTTAATTTGTAAAATTGATGTCTTAAGTGGCTCATGGTTTAACTTTAAGAATAAAGTGGTTGTTTGAAATTTGTTGCCCATGTGTTTTGCTTTACAATGCCACTCAAGTACCAAGTGCGTTAACTGTCATTTCTATTTAAATGTTAACTTGTAACAAAATGTATTATGCTCTCTCCCATTCAGGAGTTTTGGTGCTGTTCCAGTAATTTGGTATGGACTGAGCCTAGTAACAAAATTTGTTAGAACATTCATTCCCAGTCACATGAATGATGTGATTTCTTATTCTTCTGTGCAGCAGCTAGCATGTTACCAAGTTCACTATGAAAACTATGACCCCAGGATGACATTTGTAATGCTATTTGCTTTATTCAACAGAGAACACTAGCTCTTGAATGTGCATGTTTAACTTGGCTTTCATGGGTTTTTGTCCTCATTAGTGCGTTTATAGGATGAAAGGCGCTATAAGAGCTTAGTCTTTTAAAAATCAAAATGCCTACATTTTAAAATTATTATTAAAAATAATAATTCCCCTTTTCAGATTACATCTGCATGCGAGTCTGGATAGGCTAATTTCTCGCCTATGTAGGTAGCTCACGTTGGGAAAAGAAATTCAACAAGTTTCTACTCTGAATTTGCTATTTTTTCTTCAGCCGGACTTCATTTGGCCTTCCTCGCAAGTAATTTAGGGGTCCAGCTTCCCTAAAGCATGACTCAGAGGGATCCACAAATACCCCTCTTACCAATCTCTTATTTGATATAGTGCCAGCAGCACTGGTGTTTTTCTGTCCATATCTACACTAGCATCCTTTTTACAGTAATTGATTTGACAATGAGGAGAAAGAAACAACAGACATTAATACAAGTTTTAGAGAGTGTTGCTGACATTATTTCACAAAGCCCCATTATAAAAATCATTCAATTCTTTGCATAGGGGATGGTTTGTAGTGGTGAGCCCAGCATTTTACAGCCGCATGAGAAAGCATGTGCCATAATGAATTACGAATGTGATGGTAAAAATCAGATATTATATGGTGTGTTGTGGTTTGATAGCAAGCTGGTTGGTAAAGTAGTTATACAAAAAAGGGCACTTTCAACTTAAAATAAAAGTAGCATTGTAGTTAACCATAAAGCCAGCATACTTGCATAGAAAAAATGCTGGAGAATGATTAGGTGTTTTGGGTGGACTGCATATAAGTGATAGCATAGCGTTTCACATAGCACACTCCCCACCCACCAAAAAACATAGACCTTGTTTCTGGAAGGCAGAATATAGAAAACAAGATTTGTCTAGAGCCATGGCTGACTGTGTGACAGAATGAGCCCTCCTGGAAACAGTGTCCAAGAAGGGTGGCATTCTAGGAAACAGTCTGGGTGAGGCAACAGGACCACAGCTTAGACTCCAGACCCTTGTGGGGTTAGTAGTAAGACTGTTACTTTTTACATTGTAAATCTGGGGTCTCACATGTATGGTTCATCCACTGGATCCAGCCTGCAGAGCTACTTCATCTGGCCCAGTGCACTACCGAAAGTTGGGGTGTTGTCAGAGGCTAGCCTGCTGCAGTCTGGGGCTCCAGTGGTCTCAGCCATAAGCAACAGGATGGTGAGCAAGGGCTGTCAGTACTGATCTCACCACCACCAACCCACTCTTCAGACTAAATCTGCCCTGCACTAAGCCCCGTGGTCTGGATTGGAGGGGCTGGGGATGGCAGCAGCATGGACTGAGTTTGACACCTGTGCTGTAAATAGTTCTTTTTAATAAGTTCCTGTAAATAACACCATGTCTTTTTCATGCCACAAACTCCATGGGGATACTACAGACTTCATTCAGCAGTTTATTCACCGTCAGTTAGCTTCTGGTTAAAGGGCCACTAAGCTACTACCTCACCAGTGAGAGGGTTAACACTAAACTTTGCCTGTGCTCTTTGAGGCCCCAGGTAGAAATGCCAGCCCTCTTGGTGCCTGCGAGTCACAGTGTATATGTGCTGTATTTTAACCCTGCTTCCATTCCAGTAAAGCAAAATCAGATTCCTTGCTTAATATATGATCCTCTATTTTGGGGGGCTGATTTTCAGGGGGGGTGGGAAAGGCATGTGTGGCATACAAGTAAATATAGTAATTGGGAAGGGAAAAGATTGGGAGGTTGATTTTGAGCCACGGCTGTAATGGTGCTCAAGGTCCTACTTCTGATTGGATCACCTGGCCTCAAGCTGCACAGATGTGTGGCTCCCCTGGGTAGCAGTGGGGGGGACAACCCTTGATTTTCCTCATCTCAGCTGAAATTATCTATCGCAATGCTTCTTTTTTTAAAATCATATTGGACCTGATTTAGCTTAACTGCTGTGTAAGGTGAGCCCATCTGCCTTGCCTAGTGCATAAGCTATCTTGTTGTTTTTGATTTTGTTCTGTCAGATTTCAAGTTATAGCTACAGCCAGAACAGAATTTCTGAAACACATATTTGAAATGCTGAACTGTTAGAAATTTCTGCTGCCCTGATTATCCAGGGTGAGTGGTGTCCTCTTTAAATAGATTTCTCTCAGGATAAGAGATTTGGTTTTATTACTACTTAACTGAAGCTGGCATATAATTTTTCAGACTTTTAAGGCATGTGAGCAAGGCATGATGTTATTAGATATAAGATTTCTTATGTTCTTAGGCTATGTGGTTTGCCATGTGACCTTGTGAATTATCACTCATGATTTTAAAGTTGACCTTGAAAGGCATGCTACCCCACACAGTAACAGAAACTGGAGTGTCTGTTTCACTATTCTGGAAATGTTTAAATCTGTCAGAATCTGTATTAATAGATGTTGGATCGAAATTTGTTAGATAATTTTTCTAGAAAACATTTAAATATTAAGACTGCATTGAATTGGGTTTCCAAATAAGCCATTTTCCATGTGGTCTTTTCCCTGTAACTAAAAAGATAATTTAGGGTGAACAATAGGTATTATTTCCTGTTTTGAAAGCAGGATTATAAAGTCTATCAAAGTAAAGCAAACTTTTCTATGGGGTTTAGGACTTGAGGTCAGCAAAAGTAAAATTCTCGCCACCTTTTTTATCTACCAAGCTATAGCTTGAGAATACAAGTACAGACATTGAAAGTCTTTAACATACGTATTTAGTTACAGTGCATGGGGGTGGAAGGACACGCTTGTCTGCTTGAGACCCTTTGAAGATGTCCCGTAGGCTTCTTTTAGATCAGATCACACCTCACAAAAAATGGGCCCAAGTTCCATTTTTATTAGCCTTCCAAGGCATTAAAAAATAGTCACTGAAAATATGGCAACCTTTTAGGGGAAATGTGGGGTGAATTGGGTCTCTGCAAAGCTGTTTGGAAAACATGCTTCCTATTAAAGGTTATCTTCACTCATTTCTCTCAGTATCATGTGAACATTTAACAAAAAAGCTGACATTCCTATCATAGGGCTGTGTGTATTCTTCTCCTGTCCTACACAGCCATTTCCCACATTTGTCAAGACAAAGGTTGAAGGGGTATGGACAAGGGAAATAGGTCGCCTATTCATTCCTATCTGCCAGGAGTTCACTTTGTCATGATAACATTCAAGGAGTGTATTTATCTATCCTGCTACTGGAGGTTAAAGCAAGGGTAAAAAAGGAGAAGGGAAGAAATCATGCTTTAAAAGTTTACAAATTCTGTTGCAAGGATTGTAAACAGCAAGAGGCTTGCAGTGGAATGTGTAAAATACTGCTGCATTGATAGCAATACGGCTGCTAGCTGCTACAAATCCGTTCCTATAAACAGAGGAACTCTTGCTGCGGTTTGAGTCTGTTTTGGCTTAAAGTCTGAGGAACACATTGCTTTCAAAGTGAATTCTTAGGTGTCACTTCCCATAACTTATAGCAGAAGATTACAAAGCTACTGATATAACATATTAGTTTGATGGACAGAATTATACCCCCAACGCTTCCTGCTCTCCCCAATGACGCACACTAACTTAGTGTGCTGTGACAGCTGCCTTGATTTACCACCAGGCTGGGAGGCCAAGTGGGAGAGGGAACATTCACATGAACGCAGGGGCTGATACTGGCCCACAGCCTAGTTTATAAAGCTGCCCTGTAATTCACCACAAATGTGTCACCATTAAAAGGGAAAAAAGGATTGCAGATAATAAATACTCTTTAATTTATTAGCTAACAACAAAGAGATCAGAGCCAGTTGTGATGTGATTGTTTGACATAATATTGTCAAGGAAAAAAGCTAAGTTGACCAAAGATGTATATTACACATTCAAGCAGATGCATCAACTCTTGGCTTGTCACAAGCAGAGCTAAACAAAACGCCAAACAGAAGAGAGAACTGGCAAACAGCACAGTCATTTATCTCTGAAAGAGACATATTCAAGAGCAAGTGAAATAAGACATAGTTCTTTGGGCTTGGTCAAGGGCCAGGTTCTAACTATTATAAATTAAATGTTTTGTGTATCGTATTTGGCAACTGCAGCAGCTCTTACCATCTTGATCATGGTTAAGGAGTGTTAGATTTCCCTGCCTCCTCTTTCTAAAATGATTGCTTTCACTGTAGAGGGCATTTTTGCATGCCAATAGACAGAGTGCCTGATATAAATATATAATTATAGCATATACAATTAAGAACTGTTGTGGTGCAGTCTTTGCAAAAAGAGAAGTTTTCAGCAAGCCTTGTGGAAGTTGTGACTCCTTTAAAGCGCACCCACTGGAGAAGTCTGCAGAGAGCAGGCTTTTTGAATGCACATAGTAGAGTCATTAATACAATTATTTCAAGTTCATATGCTTTTCATCTGAGTTTTGAATTTTCTGTAGTTTATTTTGAGGAATCTCTGCTCCCCCCTCCCCGCCCCCAAATTATAGCATTATTCTTGCCACTGCAGTTTTTTTTATCTGCTCCATTTCCATTATAAATTATGCTCAAGCAGTTTGTCAGCTTTTTGCCTTGGGATAAAAATTGACACACAAGGTATGAATGTTGTGAGAGTGTTTTTTGGGGAGGGGAAGAGGAGGTTAAAAAAAAGGTTTAAGATTACATCATTTCATCTGTTCCAAAAGGGATCACCCAAAGGTTGCCAAACAGTTTTATCCAGTATATTCTAATAATGGAGGTTTCAATATAAAATACATACCTCTGGCTTCTGATTTCTCTTCATTTGATATAGAACTTGGACTTTGCTATTGACTTGAGTGGAAAAACTCTTAGTTTAGCATTAATATAACTGAGTTCAGAGTTTGGCTGAAAATTTTAGGATGAAGTAATATAATCTGCTTTAAGTAAAATATTCCCAAATCATATGTATATACCCACACACATATACCTACCAAATATATTCAAAAGTATATAAGCCTGTAGCTGAAAAATATAGTGATGTTGATTGGAAGCAGTGTTTTCTGTTTGATTAGCAGAGGGGATTAGAGAGTCACCTAGCTCTGCTGTTTATCTTGTGTGTGATTTTTGGGTGAGTTAACTTCTTGGTGCTTCTGTTTTCTCATCTGCAAAGTGGAGGTAATACTCTTCCCACCTTTGTTAAAGGCTGTCAGTCCCAATATAAAGAAGACACCCTTGACTAGTCTACTTTAGTCCTATAGGTTGCTTAAATTCACATTAGGTGAAACCCACTCCTGTGCAGAGGTACATCACAAGATCTATGTACTCAGATCCTCAAAAGTATTCATGTAAGTCTTCATTGATAACATGGGCCTTTTGGTAGGTGTCTACATAGGGATGAATTTCTCCTGTAGTTTAATGATCAGCAATTTAATTTAGCTGGGAATCATATGTATGACTTAGGGTCAGATTCTATTCCACTTATTAGGTATGTAAGTGGACATAGGCATCTGTGAGCATTTCTCACTCATTCTGCTTGAGTCCCTGAAAAAGGTTGATGGGTCCTCCTTCTCCTCACAACTTTTCTGTGACTCATCTTAAGAGGTAGATGAAAGTGTGTTGCAAAAGCAGCTGCATTGTTGCACTATCATGGACCAGAAAAGGGTTGAATAGTCTCTCACTTTCGTGCCTTACTCCGTTTAGGCATGCAATAAGTAGAACAGAATCTAGCCCGTACGCTCAACATTTCTCTTTTGACACCTAGACATAAAAGAAATTAAGCTTCTAAGAGTGAAGAGGGGTGGTAGAGTGTATACTGAGTGAAAGATTCTAGGAACAGAAAGCAATGAGAGAGAAGCACACAGGGTTTTGTGGGTTTTTTTAATGTAAAGTCTTTGGGTGAAAAAATTATGGAACTGGTTTAAAAATCATGCCCCTTACCTTTTTAAGGATTTGAATTACAAATGTTAAACTCTTGGATTTTGTAGTGTTGCATCTTCTTGATTTAAAATGCAATGTTTTGTTTAAATACATGAAGGAAAAGGGAAAGGGAAAACAGAAAATATGAAGGTAAGATGAAACATGACCCATCATATTTTTTCAAAATGTAGTAGTGTTCATTCCCACTATAACATAAGATTTGGATAGGCAAGCACATGTAAGCTCAAATTAATTCAAGAGGCACCATGCCGTCTTTAAAGAATCAGTGCAACAGATTAATGAGTAAATTATACACAAATATGTTTAATAGCAACAACATTCTATTTTACTTTCCTGCCTTATATAGTGTGTAATAGATTTAAAATTAGTGCAGGAGCAGATGAAAAACAAATATTATTAATACTACACAAATGTTAAGAAAAATAACTTTAATCAGAAGCAGGACGTAAAGCACAGCTAAATAGATACAGCATGTACCAGAACACATGACAAAATGGATGTAGCAGATGAAGAAATGGATACAACGTGCAGAGGGCTTAATGTAACATATAGCAAAATACATATAAATCATACTGAAATAAATAAAACATAGCAGAATAGATATATTGCACTGAATTGAATAATGCACATAACAGAATTGATTAGAAAGTATATTGAACTGAATAAAACATAACAGAATGTCATGTATTGAATCAAATAAAATGTATAACAGATTGAAGTATACTGAATTTATGAAAACAAAAAGGACTAGATTTAAACCATCCACAGTTAAAGTGCATAAAATATGTAATTGAGTGGATGTACAGTTCAATAAAACTTGTCATATGACCAATTACCTCATTTTGTCCTCATGGCTCAAATGAGAAGGCTGATCTTGCAGTTACATCATTAAACTGTGACGAAGGGGAATCTAGGTTCTTTCTTCACTCTGCAGCAAACATCTTGTCCATTCAGGTATTCTTTGTGTCTTGATTCCCTACCTGTGAAATGAGGACTATATGAGGACCCTAAACTGAGATCACAATCTCAAGAAAAGGCCTTTAGGTGTTGATAGTTATCTAGATCATGCTTAATAGTTCAGCCAGGTGTGTTCTCAAATAAGGTGATGCTCATATACAAGCTATCCTTGTCTTCCTAGTTGTGAAGAGTATGCTCCTTTCTGAAATTCAGGTTGCTAGAATCCTGGATTATGCTCTCAATCCTTGGGAGAGGGTTATTATATTAGATTTATATTTGGGTTTGAGGTCCAGAAAGTACTATGAGGGTGTTTTACAACAGAAAAAAATTGTGATATTTCCTCCATTTTCACTCCTCCATTTCCTCAGGATATTTTAGTTGCCTTTCAGAGACAAAACACTCCAGGCCTCTGTGTTCTTTGTAAGATGACTTGAAGTTCAGATATAGGAATTAGAGTCTGACCAATTTTCCTCCCCTTTGTTGCGAAAAATAAAATCAGTTTTGAGGTTTGTTGCAAAAAAAAAATCAGTTTTGGTTTTCCAGTATTGTGAATACATGATGCATATTCTGGGCACATTACTGAGTACATAGATTAATTGATCTCACTGTTCTTTTTGGTTCACTTATCATATTACAAGCTTTTAAAAAGAAAAAAATAACAAGATTTGCCAAGACAGACTGTAAGATTTGGATTCTTTTTTCTTTCTTTTTACATCTCAACCATTAAGTCTTAAAAGTTGGAAGCCCCACAGGCTCCTATCTTTGTAGTTTTATTTCTTAGCCATTAATCTCAGACTGTAACTGAAAACTGTATTCCATTCCTGCCAAGGTTGGCTTGAAAAGTTTGCCCCATTAAGTTCATTTTATTGTAATCTTTATTTTAAATGAAGTGTTCATTCTGGTTTAACCACAGCTGATGATGACTTGAAAATTTTCCAGTGAAGTAATTTTTGATATAGGAAGTTCTCAGTTACTAAATAAAAAAATGGAAAACTTTTTTGGGGGTTTCTTATTCTTTTGTTGAGTGTCTGTTTGGAAGTGCACTGACTTTTATAGACATTTTGTGGTGAAATGTTCAATTGAGAGTAAATTTCACTCAGAGAAAAATAAACCTCTTTAAAGCACAGTAATGTTTGTTTCATGTGCCTAAGAAAATTCCTGGCTCAGTACTGAAGTTAACAAAGCACAGTGTTTTAGGTTAAAGCTAATAAAAACTAGCAATATAGTGTTGCTTAAGCACCTGACTCAGTTATGTAAAAAGGCATTAGTTAACTTATTTGAATATATCAAGTAGTAGTAAAAAGTCATTGGTTGTCATCCATTTATAATTCATGTGTCCTGTACTAACAAAACTACTATATTTTGGAGCGAAGAAACAGTAGAGGCCACAGTTTTATTTTTGAATGCTTTACCCATGTCTGAAAAATGAAGAAACGCATGTTACCATACTGTGTTGGCATTCTTTTGAAGATGTGCAAACTTGTATCCTATCTTTCAGGCTGTAGGTTAGGAAAGAGGGAAGTGTTATCAGTAGGGACTTACCAAGTTTGTGATTTCACAATTTTCATGGAAACCATGAATTTGGTAGGTCCCCTGTGAAAAAGTCCAGTCCCTGTGAAAAAGCTGGAAAACTCACAACAAGCAGAGAGAAGAGGAGGGGAAGGAAGCTGAAAATAGATGTGGGAAGCCCTGGCATCCTGAAGCCCAAGAGGGAGGGAGAGGGGAAAGGGGGAGGATTTTTGCATCTGAACGCAGCAGCCCCTGCTCGCTCCCCAACTGATTGGCCAAGGGGCCCCAGAAGCCCTGTGCCAAATCGCTACCTGTCATTCATTAGGGAAGGACAGGACTTCTGGGGCCCTTGGCTAATCAGAGGTGTGAGGGTCCCGCTGCACTTTGATATGAAAATGGCAACTGGCACCATGCTCAGACTGCAAAATCAGGTTCAGGGAGAGAGCCCCTCTGAATTAGGTAGGTCTCTAGTTATCAGTACAAAGAAGGAAGCTAAACCCTATCTCTCTGTCTAAAGTAGGCTTGGATAAATAACTTCATTTTGGGTTGGCTAACAAACTAACAAATAGAGAAGAAAATTCTGGTTTGGATCAAATTAAATGTTTTGGGTTTTTTAACCAAAAAGAGAAAACAAAGCAAAATGGACACAAAAAACTGTTTCATTCTATGCAGGATGGGGGGCACCTTTTTTTTACCCAATAGCTTGGTGCTTCAGAAACTTATTCAGCATGGCTGCTTGCAGACATTAATGATTGACTCAGCTATTAGATAAAAGCACCAAGAAATTCTCACTAAAGCACCTGTTATATACAGATGTTGGGTGAGCTGGATCCAACTAAGGTACTGTCTCTTTTGGGCATGAGCTGGGCTCAACCCAGGGTCAGTTCTTTTATGCCTAAGAGCACCTGGACTCAAAACTCCAACTTTTCAGGAGAATTCCCTGTCCTCTGGGCTTACAGGGTATTCTGGGAAGGATGCTCTCAGTGCTTCTTGTAGGAACTGGTTCACTTTTATATAATTACTTAAACAGTCATTGAGACAGAGCAAATGAAAAAATTATTCTCTAGGCTGGTGGTTAGTTCACCCACAAGGGAACTATGATACCCAGTTCCAGATCCAGCTCCAGTGAATGTTTGTATATACAAAATCCCAACAACACTCTTTGTTAAATTCAACTTGAACCTGCAAACAGTTTTAAGAAGATTGAAATGTTTTTGATAGATTTTCCTATTAGCCAAGAAACATTTGCCCACTCCGGGCAGAAACATATCCTTAGTTACTTCCCTATCTGCCCATCCTGGGAGAAATCCAGATATTGCAGAATCAAGGGCTAAGTAAATTAGCATGAGAGGGAGAGTAGGAGAGGGAGAGACAGCAGTAGCAATGGGAAAAAGTTCAAAGTAACACAACCCCTTTCTGTTCTGTTTAGTATTGTTACATACAGTTTCCCTCTTTCTAGCAGAAACATGTTGTTATCATTAGTTTATTACTAGGTGCTTGTTCTGTGTTGCACTGATGAGGTTGCTACTAGAAGGTTGTCTTAAAGGGGTGTTGGCCCTAATACCAAGTTTCTGCCTTCTCATACAATTGGCTAAGAACTTGTTTAATATTTTTACTCCCTGGATACTTTAGTGGCAAAACTTATGTTGTGACAATAGGTGACAAGACTCATGGTGATTTCTAGAGAAGAGTCCGGGTGGTGTCACTCATTCAATTTAATGCTTATTAAGTAGAGTCTAAATATGAGCAAATGCACGTTCAAGCACTTTAGTATGACTTGCTCCCTTTAAGACAAGGATTATTTAACATATATATATTTAATACATACTAGCTTGAATATGTCACAGCATTCCAGTGATTTGCAGCAAGTGACTATGTAACCTAACTTTAATATGTCTTAAATTTAATACGTCATGAAATTCCAGTGATTTGCAACCACTTCAAGTAAATGTGTGTCTGCACCCTCACAAATTGTTCTGAGAAGCAATTGTTATAAGAGTGGAATAGCTGAGAGCTCAAGCTGTGCCTCTCTGTTTGTCTGTAAAGATGCCTTTTCAGTTTCCTTCTTGCATTATATTTTATCTAATTCTCACTTTCCATATATCAAATTCTTAACGGTCTCATCTGATTACCCTTCATAGTTTTCTTTCAGGGGTAACATTGCCCAGATTACAGCAGAAGAAAGAACACCCTGCTCCTAAGTTAACCTGGTGTGCTTGTATCTCTGTCATTCTTTGTTGACCATTCCAATCCATTAAATAAGCATTAGGCAACTGTACGTTGAAACAGCCTCAACCTTCCATCAAGCGGGAAGACATTAAGCTTTCACAGCAGGAATCAGACACCCTTCAAGAAGTGAAGGAATCTGTTGCAATTTTTAAACATTCAAACCATATTAATTCCAATGACAGTTATCCCTTAAGTCACTTCAGGCAGTTGCACACTTTTCAACTTTCACAGCTTTCATGTGGTGATTGTGATTTTTCTAACTCAAATACATAGATTAAGGATATTTTTTTATCTCAACAATATTTTTTATTAAAAAATATTTTCTAGATTAAGTCATTACTAGTTCATTTAATGACACTTTGAGTCAAAGTTATAATGTTGTTATTGTTTCAACTGGGATTCTTATGATATTTAAATCATTCTGGTTTAAATGGGATTTATAGGATGATATCAGACTGACATTCTAGGTAGGATCCACCAGCTGTTAGTTCCAGTGCAAGCTTTCAGCTAATTTCTTCTGTAGGCTCTTGGCAAATACAAGATAGCAAAGAAAACTAGCAGACCAAAAATTGATGTTTTGGCTTAATATTTATCATAATTTACAGCCCTTTAATGCGTGACTTCAGTGGGATTTGGATCATGCTTTTTTTGGATCATGCTTCTTTTACTCTTTTATTTGATGCCCATAAACATTTATGTTATAAATTAAGTTATGCTATTTTTCTAGATTTTAAAACCTGCATTGAGATGATGGTGTGCAAATGTAAGCGATTCCAAAAAATTGGAGTTATTGTCCTGCATTTCTAATTTATGGAACTGTGGCAAGATAAAATGAGAAATAATGGGGAGATACAATAAGACCCAACAGAAAATATATCTAAAATATGACGTTTCTGATTAAATTATTCCTATGTAGCTTGATTTTCTCTGACATGATTGATTTGTGATTAGATACTATAATTCCTGGATTACTTAGCATAGGGAATATTTTCTTAATTTTTACTGTAAATACTTTTTTTATTAAATTGAATTATAAAAGTCTTTGATAATGGTTTTCATTTTTAAGTTATATTTTATCTTGGTCTGCATCAAGGACATCACTTAACTTCATTTAGAACTGTGGACACCTCGAGTGTGTCCATTTCCAACTACCATAAAATGGCCGTAAATCAGGAAAAAATGCCATGCAACCTAAAGCTGCTGAAATGAGCTTTTGAGCGTTATGCTTACAGGAATGTCAACCTGTCACAGAGTAAATCAACAGTGTCCTTAAACCTTCATTGCATCAGTGAAATCTCTGACTTTGTGGATTGAAGCCTGGTTATTCATTCTCTCTCTCTCTCTCTCATACGTGATGTTTATTTTGTTTAGATACTGCATCATACTTATTTCCAGCCTATTTATTGTTTACAGTATCTGCTAGTAAGTGTAGGTTTTATTGCTTGCCACTGCTTAGACTCTGTCAGAAATTATTAAATGAGACTTTGATAGCTTCTAGTCTCCCAGAGACCTTGGATTTACATTCATGTATTAGGTAGGCAGGAACATATAGTATGAATGGGCAGTAGGACCACACACTTTTATTTTGATTTCTCACTTTCTGATCATGTTATTTCCCTGGCCTCAGAGATCAGAATTAATGGGCACCTATCTACGTGTCCAACACCTGCTACGATGCATTCCAATTAGAATACATTGGAGCAGACTCGATTAATCAGGTAATCAAGTCTGCTGGAACATGTAAATTAGCACACTCCAGCAGCCTCGGTGTTGCATGTATTCACTGTCCCTGTGCTTCAAATGGGTGGCAGGGGTGCTTTAACTAAAGCTCATCAAACAAGCTTTAGTTAAAGTACCCCCTCTGCCATTTTGAAGTGCCAGATGCTGAGTACGGGAGACACTGAAGGCACTTTAATTAGAACTGCTCTTGAGAACCGCTCTAATTAAAGTGCCCCACCCTTCAGCCCTGATCCAGGGTTGGGGTCAGTTTTGGGGTTCAAGCTTATCTGCTATCTGCCTCCTGCTGCATCTACAGTATCTGTGTGAAGATGCCCAATGTGTTTACAGCCTATAGAGAGTACCATTTCAAGAGATCTTTAATGCTAGGACAGTATACATCACACTTAGTTTTTAGATTTGCAGTATTTAATTTTAGCTGTAATCTGACCTATGGTCACTTGAGCCACTCATTTATCTTTGGGCGAGCTTGCATCCTCTGCAACGTGCATACATCCAATGCATTTTATATGTGTAGTTTTCTACCTATGTTACCAATTTAAAATATTTTGCTGTGTCAATTATTTATAACAGGGATCTCATATGAAATGAAGATAAAATTTAAATCTATTGAAGTCCTGAATGTGGGGTCTTATTTTGGCATTTTCTATTGTTATGAATTTTGGTCAAAGGGGAGACCGCTGTAAGGGATAAACTAAGTATTCCACGTTAATACTACATGACTTTTTACTTTTGAATCAAAATCTGAGATTCAACAAACATGTAGTATATACAAAAAAACTTGGTAGCATTTCTAACATTAATTAATACTATAATCTGCATTGCATGGATGTGGGAAAAAAAGAAGAAAGTAGTGGGTAGCTCATGTTGACTTGAAATGTATCAGGAATATGATCATTGTAGGATGTACCATACTTACTAGAATCCAAGACAAGGTGGAAATCCTAATTTAATATGGGGAGAAGGCCCCTCATCTTGGATTTGGGTACAAGGAAGTGGGTGTACAGGTGGCTGCTGCAGCCCTGATCCAGGGTTCGGGTTAGGTTTGGAGTTGGAGCTTATCTGCTACCTGCCTCCTGTTGCATCTGGTGGTCCAGTGTTCAATTTCATTAATTACACTTCATTTTATATATTAGGTATTAGAATCCCTCTATATGTTTTTATATATATGATTCTATAATAAAATTTTTCATAGATAATATTAAAATAATTTAGAAGTAATTTTCTAGTGAATAAAGAGAGTAAAACTTCATAAATATTACCCTAAACTTTCTATAACTTAGGGCCCTGATCCCATCCTGCGACTGCAGGATAAATGTCTAAAGGTTTCATCCAAAGTCCCTTAACATAAATGGATAGGAATTCAATATGCTTTGGATCAGTTTTTAAAAATGTTTTTGGTGTAGTAGAGTATTATAATAGAATATAATAGGAGAGTAGAGGTTTATTCTGCGTATTTCTTTCCTTGGGAAGCATTTACTGGTCTTTTAGAAAAATTTTTTTTCAGATGACTTAAGTATCTTGAGGCTTATCTGGTCTGGTTCATATTATGCTAAAAAATAAGGGCTATATATGCACATTCAAATAATCTGGAAGAATTATCTCAGGTTTGTTCTCTTGGTAGAAAAAATTACCCAGAGCCACATGTGATAGTACAGACATTTGTATGCTGAGGCCCTGAATAGTGGAGAGCTTGCAGTGCTGATACTCTAGCCATGGGCACTCCCTGTGCATGCATCTCAGTGTGCTCTGCAAGCTCCTTTAGTCTGCCTGGCAACAGACAGCAGCAGTGCACTGCGCAGCCATGCTTGGCTGACCCAGACTGCCCATGCTCAGCCTGCATTTCCCTGAAACACAACGTGGGAATTGTGAAAGGGCATGTTCTGCAGGGCAGCAGAATCCAGTGAACAACACGTTTTCTCCCAGGTCGTGGGAGAAACTCTTCTGGGAGTGATTTAATTCAGTTTGTTCCTAGGGTATTATTTTTCTTGCCGGAGCCACTTTTGCTTTCAGAGAAAAAACCTGAACTCATGGTTTCCTCTGGGAGAGCAGTGACTCTCGTAGAAGAAACTGAAAGTGTGTATACGGCCCCTCTTTGCACATAGAATTTGCTTTAAATAATTTCCACGGTAGAAGTTTCTTGACATGTCTTCCCCTAGTCAGAGCATAGATTTCAAGCTTTTTGATGAATCCAGAAACTTGACAAGTAATTTGATAGTCACAGAACAATACTGAGCATAAAGTAGTTTGCACTGTATTATACGGGGTCATGATATTTGAAGCAAAACCCAAAGAAATTTGCAGCTTACTTTCTGCCTGTGCGTGCCTTAAGTTACATGCACCTTGTTGATCCCAGGTATAAATTTTAATATAGCATTATTAAGTACATACATGGATAATCAGATGCTTGGGATTGCATTTTACTAACCTGTCAAATGTAAACAAATTTTTCAGATAATATTTTGTTAATGTCAACAGACTGAATGCTTCTATCATTCATAATTGTCAGTAGCATAATGTATTACAGACACTTATTGTCCTAGTATATAAGAGGCAAAGTTCTTGTACATGTGACATACCAATGATAGGACAATGTAGGGCTATTTTTAAAAGTTTTAATTTTCTGTTTTAATTTTATTTTCACCAGTCTTCCCCTCCCTTCATTTCTGGCTTTAGCCATATGCTACTATTTGTTAGCATGCCTGTCTAGCATTATCTGAAAAATTTAAAGAATCTATTTCACAGGCTTAAGTGATTGGAGTCATTGAAGGACATTTACATAAAGCCGTCTCTGCACTACTCAATTTAGCAGGTTATGCCTGCTTCTAGCAGAAACAGTTTACAAGTGGCTGAGTATGGTCTTTGTGCCAAGAAAGCATCATAATACTTTATACCAGGGGTTCTCAACCTTTTTCTTCCTGAGGCCCCTCCTACTATGCTATAGAAGCTCCATGGCCCACCTGTGCGGGAGGGAACTGGCCTGGCTCCCCAGCCCCACCCTCATGGCCCTGGGTGCAGCAGGTGGGTGTAGTCCCTTTCCTTGGGACTCCCCTCAGCCCTGGTGGGCTGAGGCAGCTCCTCTCTATGCCAAGTCAGTCCAGGAGGACCTGACCTGTTCGCAGCCCTCCATGGAGCCCTGGACCCCTGGCTGACAACTGCAGCTTTATACCATGTTTGCCTATATGGATGGGAATGTGGTCTCAAAATTTGAGTTTAAGGATTATTTTCATGAAAGGAGAAACCATTACAAAAAACCCCCAAAAACTCATGCATCAAATTTTCAGATTTGGATTCAGTCAAATCGGGGACAGTGATCTGATTCAAAGAATGGAATCACTGTCTCCTATTGAGGAGTCTAATCAAAGAGGGCCCATTTCGCACACCCCTAGTGTTTGCCTAAGTGTTCTCTTTTTAAATGAAATGACTCTGTATATGAAAATGTTCCACCTACCTTAATACCCAAGGCCAGGTTCTGCTAATTTTACTCTGTAGCAGAACCAGACCTAAATCTGGCAATTTAAATAACTGCAATTTTTAAGGGTTTTTTTGTTGTTTTTAAACTAGCTTTGTGCTAAAATTTCTCTAGTTACTTTTAAAAGCAGAAGATGAGTGCATGCTGGAATATTTTTCTCTTTGATATAAAGAAGGAGCTGAAATGTATAAAGAAAAATCTGAAGTGTACTGAAAGATTTCCTTCAGTCCTTAAACAAGATATGTTTGCTCCAAACTGAATAATCAACCAATACAAGACTGATCTGACCAAAGCATCATCTTCAGAGATTTTTTTCACGTTACATTTCTTTATATTACAGTAACAATCTTCAACAGAATGAAAACTGCATATAAATAATATACAGGGTGTTTATAAAGTCCTTGTGCAACTTTAAACTTTAATAACTTTGGATATGTACATGATAAAACCAAACTGAAATGGTGATTGAAAGCATAATTCATTGTTTTTTAGTATAGTGTAAGCTATGCATACAGTAAGGATAACAAATGCAATTCATGAAATTACTCAGCAGCAACTGGAAAATGTTTTCTAGGGCTTGGAAAACTTGATTGAACAATGTATCATGAAAGATGACAGTTATGCTGAAATCCAGAAATTTGAGCTGTATTGTAGGGGTGGGTGAACAGGGTCTTATTTGATTCGGATTCGGCCTGAATCAGGGACAATGATTTGATTTGTTGACTTGGATCACTGCCCCGATTCGATTCAGCTGAATCCGAATCTGAAGATTTGATGCTAATTCGGAGAATCAGTGTTTTAGACATAGACACAGGTTTAAAAGATTTTTCTATATACCTTGAGGTAGTAGGTGCAGCTCGTGATCACTGAGATGCTGGGGCACATGGAGTGTCCCACAGGAGTGTGGGGGGGACCATCCATGTGCTTGACAGCGAACACAGAAATGCTTCCGGTTCACTTCTGTGTCTGCCAGGGAGTGCGCTGCCCCCCCGCCCCTTCCTTCCACAGGGGGCAGGAGGCACTAGTCACTGAGCCGGAGAGGCATGCGGGGGGCTCTAGCGTGCTCCCCAGTGGACCTGGAAGTGGACCAGAAGTGCTTCGGGTCCATTTCTGGGTCTGCTGCCAAGTGCACTGAGGAGACCCCCATGCTTCTGTGGGACACTCCGTGCGCCCCAGCATCACAGCATTCACGAGCCGCCTGCTACCTAGAAGTATGTAGAAAAAACATTTAAAGCTGTGCCTATGTCTGAATCTCCGAATCTTTCTGAATCTCTCTGAATTGATTCGGAGGGTTCCAATTAGATTCTGAAAGATTAAAGAGTCCTCTGATTCAATTCAGATTCAGAGTTTCAGCCACCGAATGAGGCCGAATCTCTGCCTAATTGAATAGGGGACTGAAATTTTGCACAGCCCTACTGTATTGTGTTAAAACTTAATAAATTATGCTTTCAATTGAGACTTATAGTTTGCTTCTATCATGTGTACATCCAAAGTTATTAAAGTTTAAAGTTGCACAAGGACTTTATAAACATTTTGTATAAGCATGGCTACTAGTAGATACATGTCAACGTTTTTTAGTCCTTTATACAGCTGTGTATTACTTATATCCATGGCATATTTTTACCTGAGGGATTAACACACTAGGGATATGTAAGGGATCTTCAATATTTTTGATCCAGAAACAGAAAGTATGATTTTTTTCATATGCTGTGGTTTTTCTCAGTGCTGCCAACATTTGTGTCCAGTATTTCTTGGTTTGATTCTGATCACTAACTCCCTGTTCAGTTACCCATTGTCTTTGATTCTCATTCAGTAGCTTCTGCATAGACAGAACTATGCTTCTTATTGAAGCTTTAACCTGTAAGTTCTTTGGAACAAAGCCATGTTCTGTTGTGACTCTGTACAGCATGTTGTAAATGAGAGCATTTATAGTTGATGGCACTTCTTGGTGATACCACAAGTAATATAAATGATTATGTGACCTCTCTGCAGGATGCCTCATTAAAAATAGTGACATTCTTTTCAGAACAAGAATGGATTTTGCTCTTTGTTAGCTATACTTTCTTCCTGTGTAAGTTTCCATTACTGGTTTTACCAATTTGGTAGAATTAATGAAGTCCTTTTGATTAAATTTCCTGATTTGAACCACTGCTATCCAGAATGAAAATACTGCCATATTTAGGCATAACTGTTGCCTAATATGACAAAAATGAGGCTATTTTCCCTAAGCCCACCTAATCTACATTTTTTAATTGAAAAAAGTGTTCTGGAAAAGATGCATACGTTTTGGATTAACAGCTTGAAAAAAGGTATTCAGTTTGATGGTAATGTGCGTTCAGTTCACAGTCTCCTTGCCTTTCACTGATTACATTGGACAGAAATATATTGATGTACCTGTTAGCAATTAGTTGTAAAATATAATAATTGGGAAATATAAGGATGCTTCCCTTGCTTCTTTCAAAGCACTTTTAAAGTAAATATTTTCCATGGCCATTTGGTCTACTATCCTAATAAAAATGGAGACGTTGAAGATTAGTTGAGTATAGCTGGTATGTTTATTTCTCCAATTTTGCAAATAGATCTGCATACAGATGAGCACACTCTCTATCCCTCTGACTTTTCCAAGGGCACAGAAACCTTGAGTTATTAATTGCAGAATTTAAGTTTAAAGTTAACATTACAATAATTAATCTAAAAAATAAAGTTTGTAAAAAAAAATGTGCATTATGTATATGGAAAATATCTATTTTGATAGCATCAGTTTATTGTAGGTAGAATACTTGTCATGTTGTGGGTGTGCTGAGTGTCTTCTAATATTGTGGGAACCATTTGAATACACATTAATTAATCTTAGACTAATATGCCATTATCCAAAGATTTAATACCAGGTTAGAGACTATGCCTAGAACTGGGTAGGGGGCTATTATTAAATCTGTTTTACACACAGGAAACTGAAGGGTAAAATGACCTTTTATCTTGCATCAGGGAAGTTTCTCACATATTACCTCAAGATACACTAATGTGTAGATGTAGCACAAGCCTTGAGAAGTTATACATTTAAAGATTGGCCACCAGTTTTTGGAAAAATCAGAATCAGCTTTTTGTGGCTCCAAGAAGATAAGACAAGTTCTCTGTACTGTCCCCTATCTTAATTCCTACCGGCAAAGTCATTTGCTATCTTCACATGTCACAACTTATTGGACTTCCCTAACATTGCACTTGGTCAGGAGCACCATTGAATTCTGAAGCCCCTCTGACTTGGAGAATTCCCTGAGCACATGGAATTTAAATGGGACAGTAAGTCAGGAAATACTATATGATGCCCTGTCCCTTTGTTGCTAATGCAAAAGTTCCAGAGTTAAATGCCTTCTATTGGAGACATGAAGTTTGGAAAAAGAATGGATTGTTTAGAAAGAGAAAATTAAGGGAAAAAGAGGTTTCCAGATATTTGGATATGGGTCACTTGAACTTTTCAAAGCCTGTCTGAACTGAACTGAGATGCAGTTTGCCATGTTAGTCTGCCCTGCCTTCTTCCTGAACTGAATCTGTGAATGTTTTCTACACTCCCATCCTCTTTCCAATTCCATCAGAAAGGGTTGCACTACTACTATTGCTGTTAGCATCACTAGTAAGGTTCTAAACAGTTACGGCAACTTCTTAGTATTATTACAACTTGATTTCTTAACATTAGGTGACACTTCATAGAAAGATTTATTTCCATAAGGTACCATAGTTGTTAAGTAAACCTGATCCATCTTTTGTTCCTCAAAATATGGAATGACTTTCAAAGGTCCCAAACTTAAGTATAAGGAATTTCAGTAAAAATTGTTAGTCTGTATTCAATGTGTGGCCTATAGTGTGACAGCCAAGAGGTAGACTTTTAAGAAGCAGCGGTGGTGGTGAATGAGGGGGTGTTTCAGGGAAATGTTACAGAATTAGAGCATTTATGAATGGAAGCAGCTGTCTTCTGAGTCTGGTCTACTGACTAAATGAAATGTCTTGATGAGCTGTCACATTTTTACAGCAGGATATGCTTTCAGAATATACCTGAGCATCAAGACTGGGTCAGGCCAAGAGCAGTTCAGTGTTAGACATTCAATCACCATCTCATTCTTAGGAGAGATCCTTCTAAGTTAAAGTTGTCTGGTATTTGTAGTACCACAAAAGATTGTTGTAGAAGTTTTGTCTTTATGATTTTGGGGTGAATCTGTGCATGGCAGCATTATAATTTTGAGAAATATTTAGGATGTCTCTTATGATATGTATGAATAAGCACAATATAATTTAATGAGTTTTCAGTTAAATTGTTTTATTCTGGAAAAATATTGCTGTGCCAAGTTATGTAACCAATTTAGTAAAATGAAAAACCTGAGAAGTAGGAAACAAAACATGAAAACATCCATTTTTCAGGAACAGAGAAGTAGGGCTGGCAGGGACCTTGAGAGGTCATCTAGTACAACCACCTGCCTGAGGCAGGATCCCCCCTGTCCAAACCAACCCAAACAAATCCATTGTTTAAACTCTTAGCAAAACTACACAGTTAACCATGACACAACACAAGACATGACACTTTAATCTGCCACAGGTAAATCTGGGGGACCACAACAGCCAACATCCTGCTGCTGTAAAAATACGCTCAAGAGATCCAAGCAAGAAGGCCATGCTCCAAACTACGGAGGAAGGCAAAACCCCCACAGTTCATACCAGTTTGACTGTGGATTAAGATTCCTTCCTGACCCTAAATATGGCTATTGGTCTGACCCTAAGCAGAGGGGCAAGACCTTCTGGCCAGAAACTAGTCCCAGCAGGAGCACTGGCACAGTCCAGTCTTGGACTGCAGCCAATACCCGGTGCCTCTGAAGAAAGCTTAAAAAACCCCCTGACACATGCAGCAGTAGGACGGGGAAAAATCTCCCAGTCCCATGCAGCAACCAGCAAAGCCCAGAAATATGTTCTACCCATAGTAGAATACTGGCATAGGTATGCCAAGGTCACCCATGACCAATGCCTGTCCAACCTTGTCTTGAACACCTCCAGTGATAGAGTTTCCACAACTTCCCTACACAGCCTTACTGTTCTAACAGTGAAGAAGTTTTTTCCTGATATCCAATCTATGTCTACTTTCCTGCAGCTTCAAGTAATTGGATGCTTAAGGACACTCTGGGATGATCCACGCAGGTTTGTTCAAAATGTTGCTAGTTTCCCAGCTTCTTAAGCACCTCAGTTTAATCCTAAATATTATTATTACAGACTTTTTGATATAATTTTAAGAACTTAATCCCATGGCATCCCGTAAAGTCTCAAGTGTTTTTTAGTTCCATGGGAGTTTGGGGTGCTTTGGCCCTTCTCAGGATCAGACCCAAAGATCCCAGAGTCCACTGACTTTGTGGGAATGTTGTAGCAAGTTGTAAATGATGCATGAAATGAAAACTCCATGCTCAATGCATAGACATAGCAGAGAAAGTACTTTTGTCATTGTTGTATTGTTGTGTCTGTAGTAATAATATATTCAATTCACTTGCATGCTGAAAAGGTTGCAAGATTCAGAAGTATTGAAAGAAAATCTTGCCCATTAAACCTAGAGTTGGCAGATTTTTGAAACCTCCAGTGATAGAGATTCCACAACTTCCCTAGGCAGCCTATTCCATGACCTGGAATAGACTATGTCACCATAAACTACCAAGCTGTTTAGTTCTGGCTCTGGGAGAGGGCCCTTTTAATTATGCCTAAACATTCCCATTCTAACCAGAAGATGTATTCTCAAAGGTCAATATAATGGATCAGCAGGGATCCAGATTTTCCGTTTCGGACGGAAAAACAGAGAAAACCACAGAATTCCCATTTTTATCAGAGAGAACATGGATTTTCCCTTTTAGAAGAGAAAACTGGATTTCCCCCTTTTGCAAAGAGCTTTGCAGGCTGGCTGAGTTCCAGCCTACAAGAGCTGTTTGCAAAAGTGGTGAGGAAACCTTCAACCCTGCCCAGAGGGGAAGGGAGAGGGGGAAGTGTGGGGCCCGACGCTCGCACTTACCAGAGGCTGCTTTAGGCTCATTCTTCTTGCTGGAGGTAAGTGGGCTTGGGGTTGAGGGGCAGGGCTGGGGGTGGGAAGCTGGCTAGGGGCTGAGGGAGTGGGAAGGTTTGCAGCCAGCTGGGCACTCCAGCCAAGAGGGGGCTTGCAGCCTCCCCACTACTGGCTGGGTGCTTGGCTGGCTGCATCCCCCCACTGGTCCCGGCCAGCTGAAAACCCTGCCTTCCGGCCGGAGTGCCCAATCAGGGAGTACCCAAGCTGGCTGGGGGCTGAGGGATCAGGGAGGTTTGCAGCCGGCTGGGTACTCCAGCCGGGATGGGGGAGGGAGTTGCAGCCTCCCCCGCTCCCTTACCCCTCAAGCCTGCTTGGGCACTCTCTGGCCAGGAGGTGGGTTTGCAGCTGGCCAGGCACTCCAGCCAGGAGTGGGAGGGTGCAACCTCTACCTCCCAGCCTGGCTGGAGTGCCCAGCCAGCTGCAAACCCTGAGTAACAAACACTGCTCCCCCACCCTGCTGCCCTGCCCCAGGCCCTCTGGAATGCAGCATGTGTGACTGGCATGGCAGGGCACAGCAGGGCCATGCATGGAAGCTGCCTGCTGCTGCAAGCTCTGCACTGCCTTGGCCACGCTTCCTCTATATGTACAGGGGTAGTGCAGGGCTGTGCCCCTTGCTGCTGTCCCTGCATGCAGGGGAAGCATGGCCAGGGCAAGGCGGAGCTCACAGTGGCAGCCAGCTTTTGTGTGCATCCTCTCTGTGCGCTTCAGCATCGGGTTGCACACACTGTGCTCTGGAGGGCCTGGAGCAGGGCAGCAGGGTGGGGAGCATGAGCCCACAGCGCACACCTGCCCTGCCCCCATCCCCCACACAGATCTGGGGGGTGCAGGTCCCCCCGGCCCCCAGGAATGCGCACTGGTGGGAGCTGGCCCTGTCTGAGCCCAAAGCAAGCAGGCAGCGGGGGTGCATGCTCCTGGTGTAGCAGCCACTGCCTTCTGTTGGGGGCAGGGGTCTGTGGACCTGGGTCCCTGGCCCCATATCCCTGGCAGCAGGGGCCCCCTCTGGCAGGACTGGCGGGGCAAGGGGAACAAGTAGGACTGGGGAGTGAGGGACACCAGCAGGGCTGTGGGGGGCATTTAATTTTAGCCATGGATTTTGGGATTTTTATCAGAGAATTTGATTTTTTTATCACGGAAAACCAGGATTCCTGCTGATCAGCTTTTCATTTTATATGAAAAAAATTATTGTTTTTGAATGTTTTGTAAATTTTAAATAAAAAATGAGAAGTTGAAAATTAATCATTCTTTGGTTCCTCTCCCGCTTCTCCTTCTCCCACTTCCTTTTCTCTTTTCCCATTTAGCCACTGAAGAACAAGGTACAAGGGAAATGAGAAACTTTATTTCTGGCTTGCCTTCAGATTGCCAAATAATTCACTTTTTTCTGAAAAATGTCAATAATACATATTTTCACAAAACCTGTTTAACATTTTTGAAGAGCTTGAAAAATCATTATTAGAAATATTGTCTTAGTAGTGGCCTCAATTCAGGAAAGCACATGTTTATTTTAGTATGTTGAGGCAACAGTGGAAGAATTTGACTGGGCACCTAAGGTTGCTGTCTCTCACAGTGCCATGGTGACTTCTGGTTGCTGCTGTCTCTGTGCTGGCAGTTGTGCAGCCGTGCAAATGCTGGTTTCCTTTTTTTTGCCCACCCCCTTCCCCATCCCCATCCTTATCGGTGCCTGGGGCAATTGCCTCTCCCCACCCTAGTTACACCACAGTGTTCAGGCATGAGCTTATGTTCCACATACTTGAAGAAAATGTTTATGTGCTTTGTTGAAGGAGGATGAATTTAAATATAAACTGCATGTTTTTACTTAGACAGGGCTTATAATAACAAAAGTTTTTAATGAGCCCAATGTGTACTTGTTGATGCCACCATCAAACACAACAAATCAGCTATTTCCCTTTTTAGCATGAAAGAAAACATCTTGAGAAGCAGTACTCGGAGGGTAGAAACAGACATTACAAATCAGCTGTGGCAGGCTGTGCCCTGCCACAGGGCTAGGATGCTTGACAAGGGGTAATGTGTCCCCTTGCCAGGGAATCACCCACCTCCCTCACTGACCTGTACTGCCTTGACAGCGCCTAGGCCACCCTGAGCCTGTGCACTGCCCCAGGCTGACCCATGCTTCTTCAAGAAACGCAGGTCAGTGCAGGTCCCAGCAGGGATCCCAGGACACTGGTAATTTTCTGGTTCCTGGGTGTGTATCCCTTAGCAGGAAAAGCCTGGGATTCCCTGCTCAAGGAGATGTGCCGGAGTGATCCAGGGGTGTGTCCCTGTTAGCAGGAAAACCCTGGCTTTCCCCACTTACTGAAACATACCCTGAGGTTCTCTAGGGTGGGTCTCTGTAAGAGGGGAAAGCCAAGCAGATGCTCCAGGTGCTTGAGGGACCTACCCATGCCCAGGGAATTCCTGGAGTGTGCAGGATTGGTTCCCTCAGGTCTCTGTAGCACCTGACCAGTGTGGCTGGAGAGCATGGGCAGCTCCAGATACTTACCCTCTCCTGCCATCAAGCAAGCAGACATCCACCTCAAAATTATAGTGCAATCTATTAACACATTTGTTGCACCCACAGTTTTGAGTAACTTATGGTGCAACAAGGGGTATGGATGTCTGTTTGCTATACCTTTATGCCACCACAAAATGTTTATGGTGACACAAAGGTGAGGAAAGGTGACATCTGTCTCCACCCTGTGGGATCACAATATAGACCAAGCAAAAATAACTAATAGAAAAAAAGTCTAAAAGAATCTCTACCGACTCTTCTAAAAACAATAAAAGAAGAAAATGACCTACTTTGATCATTAGATTTGTAGTTAAAGGTTAGAGTTCAGCTTTGTAGCATTTAAAACAAAAACCAAAACCAGGAAGAGTTATAGTTTATATTACAGTTCTGGTTAAAGGAGAAGTTATGCAGTGTATACTTCTGGTTGTGAATCCTAGTAGGTGGAAAGTCACCCTTCTGTGACTTCATTCATGTATCTCTCAGACATTCCAAAAGATAGTTTTGGCCAACTGCCCTAGTCTTCCAACAGTCCTCAGGTTCAAGAAAGTTCTCATGTGGTTTTCATGAGGCTTCTGTCTTGTTCAATATATATACATACACATGGCTTGGCAAGATAATTTAAGCCCCAAATGGCTTGGATACTAATGACTGGAGTGGCCACTTCCTTTCCTTCCAGGATTGTTACAATTGTGATTATTTCAGGAACTGAGGTTGGACTTCCCTCTATACAGATGAGTTTCCAGAAGGGGACCTAAACCAGTGGGTCTCGCCCTCATTAAACTAAAGGCACCCCTTGCTGGACTTATAAAATGCCAGCTCTTATCTTTCACCCATTTTTTTACTACAAAAAAAATAATAGAGCAATTCTTCGGTTGCAAAGAACTCAGAAAGACCACAACAGGTCAGGAAGTTTTTAACAGTATGTGCTGCATGCACTGGTCTTGTGGCACTCTGGTTGAGAATCATGGCTCTAATCTCTGGAGCTTACTCCTTGCCTTGGTCTGCCCCTGCCACAGCTGATTAACTTGAAGGGGTCTTTGTAAGCCCATCTGTTTACCTATGTTCTTGGGGAGGAAGAAGCATAGTAATGAGCTGGTCTTCACAATGTGTAGTCTTTTTTTCTCAGCATGATATACTTTATGTAATGGCATTTTTAATTTCTAATCAAAGGCACATAAAGCTCAATTTGGCCACATCTGTATATTTGGTATGAATTTAAAAAACAAAGGCTTAAAAAAGAAGAAAAAGTAAATTGATTTATTCTAAGCCACTGGCTCTGCAAAGCTTCAGAAGGCAATTACTTTTGGTCACTACTTACCTGAGATAAATCTGAACCATCAACTTAGAGGTGAAAGACTTCTTATCCCATTAGCAGTCCCCAGCTTTTTATCAGTTGGAAAAAAACATTTTATCACAGAGTTTGGTGTGACTGAGAAATGTATTTGCTTTCACTCCAGGAAGGGGGTGGAGGAAGGTTAAAGTAAAAATTATGAAGTGCCCTCAAATAGGCTTGTTTTCATGCAGACCAGTTTTATGTGTAAGTAAGTATGTGGAAGTAAGTAGATGTATTCATGCCTGTGTCAGTCTGCCCACTTTGACTTGTATGGAGGACATGGTTCTAAATTTTTTTTTTGCTCTGCACTGCTGGAAATATCTAAAACAGCATGAAGACACTAAGCAAAGGATCATTTTTATTCATTGTTATGAGGTGAGAGAACTCCCAATGATCTCCGCCTGTTAATTGCAATGACTATCTAAAGTGTGCGCGGGTGAGTGTTTGTGTGAGAGAGGGAGGGAGATAGATATTAGTGTAAAATGTACTATTAGAAGCTTGAAAGTAAAGTAATTTTAAAAGTAAGCATAATAGACAGTGTTTTACCTATTATAGTTCTCAGCTTTCATTATGAGCCATTCACTAGCTTGAGTTTAATGCAATTATTTTTTTCCTAGGACCAATTCTGTATCCTTTTAAGCACTCTTCACATTTAAATACAGCATTTTAGAGAAGAACTTGCATATTTTTGAAGGAAAAATATTTCATATTCCTGCAAAGATGCTTCTGTAATTGTATACAGTTTATTTCTGTCCCCAGATGTCAGCAATCAAAATCCGCATAAATATATTTCGTGTAAATCTGTCAGCAGCTGCTCTCCATTCAGGTTCCTCAAGATATTAGCCTGTCTTTGAGTTTATGACAAAGTTAAAAATTATTCATTAAACTGACCTGCAGTATATTCAGTAACTGGAAAATTGCCTTGCAGTTCTATTTGGTTTGTAGATGTGATCACGAGTAAATTTTTAACTTAATTAATTGGCCGTTTCTGTTGACAAGAAATTTATGTGGTAATAATTTGCTCGAAATAGATGCCGACTGTAGGAAATGAGATATCCATCATAGGCTTGTGTTCCACCAGCTGCACAGTGGCTATTATGAAAGTATTTCAGCCTGCGACGACCCCACTGTTTGTGCAGTCAGGATTATATATACCCACGATCCATTGCCTGCCTGAGAGGCGCTCATGGAGGTCTATGATAACAAAGACTTTGTGATTTATGGCTTGCTGTGAAAGCAGAGCTTGATGAGATTAAACAATTTCATAGCACAAGTGTTTCTTAAGACCTGATTTGTAGTTGCAAGCTGATGGTAAATCACATTTATATATCTGAAAGCATGCTCAGCAGAGGAGTGCAATTACAGTTTAAGACAGCTACTTTTTATTTAATTTTTATCCTGGTTTTGTCTCTTTTATATCCCCTTCGTCTGCAAACCATTCACCTTCACAAGTCCTTTCTTGGTTAGAAGGCCAAAGACTGAAGTCAGTCATGTTCTTCCTGTCTTCTGTGTTCACTTATAAAATGCTTAGAGGTATTCCAGGGAGGGCTTTACTGGTTCACACTGGTTTTGGACTGTTTTCTACTCTCTTTTTTTGATTTTTGCTTCATGTTCAAAGTCAGTCACGCATCTCATTTTAGGAAATTTCTAATCATACAGAGACACTTAAGTTTTAAGGGCAGTTGTAAAACAGAGTAGCAACCAAGAGCAGTTTAAATACAATGGTGTGATGTAATTTATAGCTAACTATTTTTAAATGGATTTTTTTAGTCAGTATTAAACAATTCATTCTTGCAACTTCAGCCTGCTTCAAGTTTAAATGGAAATTCAACAGCAGAGGTGTCTTGACTGTGCTTCGATATCAGGTCTTGCTCCATATTGTAATGAAGAGGTTTGCATTTATATTAAACTATAATTTGCAAGGTTGAGTACTTTAAAAATATAATCACAAATGTTTATGACACTGTTGGTTTAGATGGAAGGTTTTATTAGTCTTTGGACTTGAGATCAGGTTGAAATCCAACATGAAATCCCCAATAAAATTGAATGGTTTCAACTGTTGCCACAGAGAGACTTTCATGGACATAAGCATTACAAGGGAAAAGTAGAATAAACAATACAGTTGTTGATCCAAGTATTTTCTTTGTTCCCTTTGCTAACAAAGGGCCTAATCTTTCAAGACTTGAAGTCTCTCCTTTGGGGTTCTGAGCCCACCTGTCCCACTACTTGCTTTGGAGAGCTCTCACAGTCTTGAGGAATTGGGCTCAGGATTAGATTTACTTAGGGAAGGATGACTGGGACAGCTTGATTTCAGAACAGCAATGAAGTCAAACTTCTGTTTCTGACTTTCCATCTCTTGAAATTAATTTTTATGTCATAAATAGATGCTGCCACCCCATTAGGGGATCAAATGCCAGGTAAAGTCTGAATTTCAGGAGAATATTATTCTTTAAATTGCGTGATAACAAGCCAATGCAAAAGTTATATAAGATCCATGAAAGAGGAATACATCTTTTCTGTAATGTTAAAATCCCCCTAGAAATGTTAGATATTCTAAACCACTAAATACAATTCAGTTCAAATAGGCATATTCTAAAATCTTAGCTATTGATACTCAGGCTGACCTTGCACTCAGACAGAATCATTTATCATCCCACCTCTTTTGAGGTAATTGGTGGAGTGATATAAACTGAAGTCATTTTGCAGCTGCCTATAGATATTGCATGTTCTTTCTGGACCAAATGTAAATAAAAAGATTACTTTATTTTTAAGCTGTTGATCATGTAACATCTTTCTTTTTAAATTTTTAATTAAATTTCAAAATAAAAAAATTATTTAGAAAGAAATATTCATTGAGATCTGCAATAGATATATTGTATATCATAGAAAGGAATATATAAAATATAGATAGACAGAAAGAAAGAATATTCTTTGAAATCTATTACTAAAAGTACACAGTCAACCTTGACACACAACCACAAGGCATAACAGCCTTACCTGCCACAAGTAAAGCAGAGGGACAATGACAGCCAGTTCACTGGACTATCCTAGAGCTATCTTGGTTCTGTTCGATGGCCTATGAAGTAGGTGGTAGGCTGAGCATGGCATATCACTGGAACGAAAACATTTAAACAGAATGACAGAGCTGTGAGAACTATGAGAAAAGGGTGCACAAGAACACCTAAAACCCAGATTATAAAAACGGTGTAGATTTTTGGTCTTTTAGGCTAGAGACAGAAATTACATATAAATCAGTATAAGCATTGGAAACCAGTTCAAATCTGTAACACAACAGAAATTCAGTGCACATAAAAGACTTGCAAAATACCCAAAACTGGTTTAAGGTAAACCTGGATGGATGTAGTATAAAACTTAACTGATTTAGGTTAAGTCATTTTATTGAACTTCTGTCCCAGATCCCCTCCAGATTCACGTTTACTCACAGTCCCCCAGCATCCCACTATGTTTTACACCTCTCTTGCAAACGACCCCCCCCCACACACACACACCCTCCTCACATGGAGGGTGGGCTAGCCTTGACTCTAGCTGTCTGCTGTAGCTGAGCAGGGAGGCGTGCTCGAGCACCTGGGCCACTACAGGCATGTAGATGCATTTCTGGAATCAGACGTGAATTTCTTATTGGTTCAATCTATGCATCTTAGACTAATCTGTGGAGACCGAATTGGTTCAGACTTGGGCTTTTTGACTATCTGTACTTAGCCTTGAAGTTTAGCTTACTCTGACATTTCTTAATAACAACTTAATACGTGGGCCAAAAGGGCATGCTAGGATGGGTCAAATCCTATCCCAAGCATTTTGCATACACAAGAAAAGTAGGTCCTTTTGGGTGCTTGTTTGCCTGTTGTGTAAATAAACAACTCGAGTTGTCCAGCTAGAAAACTGGAACACATTTTTTTGTAGACAGGATAATAGTCAATTTACACAAACTTTTAAAATGACTGTTTGAAATGAAAGTTTGGGAAACTTAAAACTAAAATCTTTGTCCAAGGTAATACTATGCTCTTTACTGACTTATTATTGCAAGTGCCTGTATCACTTTGGTGGGGGCAACAACATTCTGGATTTTATTTTTGCATTCATTCTACATAAATTAGATTTCATAGACTTCATAAATTTCATAGATGTTAGGACTGGAAGGGATCTTGGGAGATCATTGAGTCCACCTCCTTGCCCCAAGGGGGGAAATCAGCTAGGGTCAAAGGATCCCAGGAAGGATCCCAGCATCCAAACACTCCTTAAAGGAGTCCAGAGTAGGTGCTTGAACCACCTCTGGAGGGAGCCTATTCCAGACCTTGGTGCTCAGACAGTTTTTCCTTATGTTCAGCCTAAAATGGTCTGGGAGGAGTTTATGACATTGGTCCTTGTCATCCCTTGGGGTGCTCTGGTGAACAGATGTTCCCCCAGATCCTGATGCAGAACCCTGATGTACTTATAGGCTGCCACCAGAGTACCCCTGAGCCTGTGTTTTTCCAGGCTGAAGAATCCCATAGCTCTAAGCCTCTCTTTGTAAAGCCTATTCTTCTGTCCTCTTATCACATGCGTGGCTCTCCTCTGGACTCTCTCAAGCTTCTCCACATCCTTCTTAAATTGCAGAGCCCAGAATTGGATGCAATACTCCAGCTGCAGCCTCACCAAGGCCCAGTACAGTGGGAGGATAACATCCTGAGATTTACTTGAGAAGCATCTATGGATGCAAGCCAGAGTTTGGTTTGCTTTACCAGCTGCGACATCACATTGGTGGGTCATGTTCATCTTGTGGTCAATCATGACCCCCAAGTCTCTTTTGGCCTTGGTGCTAGCAAGCGTAGCACTGCCGAGCCTATAAGCGTGCTGCAGGGTTTTTTTCCCCAAGGTGGAGTACCTTACATTTCTCAGTATTGAATGTCATCAGGTTTGTCTGCCTACTTTTTCAGCCTATACAAGTCAGCCTGGTCACAACTATATCCTCAGGTGTGGACACTCTATCCCAAAGTTTGGTGTCATCTGCAAACTTGGCAATTCCACTTCTGACACCAGTATCATAAAACTGGTTAAAAAGCAATAAAAACACACAGGGTGAAACCCTGTCCCCTTGGAAATTGATGTCAAAACTCTCAGAATTTCCTTCATAAAATTAAAAAGAAAAAGAGGCACCAGGGGAGATAAAAATCTTGTAACTGTGTTGAGTTAGAGGGACAAAAAATACTGTTTTGTATTTCAATATTACCTGGAGACTCTTGCAATAAATCCTGTATATATGCTTAGAGACATACAGAGCCTGAGAAGTGACAATCAAAACAGACAAGACTAACCAGTGATGGGAGTGAAAATGGAAGCACAAGTGAAGCCTCTTGTCCGTGGTCACACATAGGAAGATAGAAGCTATAGTATGTGCTAGTCTTTTGACTCCCATCCAAACTGCAGTGGGTACAATCCACTGGATTGTATGTTGCTATTACTTTCTTAAGTTCTCTTCAGTTTACTTATATCCATTCATCAATGTGTAATCAAGCCAGACATTTTGTAATTTACACATTGAGAAACTAAGTGTAGACTTTAGAAGATCTAAGTAAAAATATGAGACAGAAAATACCAGTATAAAACTCAATTCTTGTTTAGTGATGCAGATAAGGAGAAAAGATGTGCAGAAGCTGGTGTGTGATTTGGTATGAGAGAATATTTAACGTATGTGTAAAACTTAATTAGAGTGATGGAATAGTATGATTTAAAAAGGCCTTTCAATATTAAAGGTGATAAAGGAAATGCTTTTCATAGAATCTCTCCCTTCATTTGAACATGGAACTTCATGAAGCATAATTTTTTAAAATGCTATATATTTTCTAGCATTTATCATATCCCTCTACTGAAAACTTACATTTAAAAATAAAATGAAACCGGACTTATTTTCACTGATGTAATGGTAAATGAATGTTGTTACAAATAAATGTAAAGTTCTCTCTTGTCTCAGGAGGGACATTACATTTTCCGTTTCTGGTACTGTCATTTTTTTTAAGTTCTCAGAACAAATAACACATGCACTTCATCTTTAACTTCAGATAATCAGAAGCACAGACACCTGGGGTATTGTGATGAGCAATGTAAATTTTATACACATACAGTCATAATAATTTAGAATGTCATCTTAATCTATTTATGATCGTCTAATGACTGAAATGTTTTACCATTGTGTGGGATATTTTATAACTGAAGTTTTAATGGCTGAATCAGTAACACCTGGCTGTCTGGAATGCTTTTCTTTTCCCCTGTTAGACATTTAAATACATCTCTGGAAGGCCCAAGGGGTGTGATGTGACATATAAGCTCTTAAAAGGAGGAAAATTAGTTCTTGATACCATAATGATCAGTGGGATGAACGTTTGCATACTTAGCATTAATGCTGTTAAATGTAAGAGTTTGATTAAGACTTTAAGTAGGTTTTTAAATGCCCTTTCTAGCTTCAGTCTGCAAAGATTCAAGAGGAACTGATGTTTTTGCTGCTGCCTCTGGAGGAATCTTGCATCTTTTTATAGTCTTTCTTCTTCTCCCCCTATTATCTATGCTTTCTTCTCAGATCATCTATAACACAAGCAGAGTTACTTAGCTTGTAAGTATATTAGACATAAGTGCACCAACAAGTGAGAAATACAAACTCATTTGGGCACTTCTTCTAATAGAGCATCTAATATAACTTTCTGATGTCCAAAGCTATCACACCATTGTTAGTTCATTTTCAACTGTTGTGTATAAGTGATAGACATGTAACTTTTGTTCCTTGGTCATATTACTTAGAAATATTATGCTTTGATAGTTTATCAGTTTAGATTTAAAATCAGGTTTTAAGGTGTGCTACTGTGTTTTGATGATAACAATAACAGCATTTTATCAGGTTTTCCATGGCTCAGCAAGACTAGATGTATTAAGTGTCCTTTATCCATCAACATACATCCTAAAGATCCACAGTAGTCCATGGTGATGCTCATCCCTCATGGGAAGAAGTAGAAAACAGAAATAAAGATCTGATAATATGCAGTTAGTGGAACAGAGTCTGGTTGAATTGGACTAGTGATGCAATTAATTAAAACCACAGGGCATACTTTGCCACAAATCCTCAAAGGTTTTAAATCAGGGACTCTTAGCTAGCTGGCTTGACCTGTCCTCAGCTGCACAGCCATTCATTGGCAGAAAAGGAAAGCCTTCGATAACTTTGGCTGTGGCTTTATAGAGTTTTAGGAACCCTGCAAGTGAAGTTTAGGTTGGATATTAGGAAAAAGGGTGGTGAAAGCACTGGAGCAGGTTACCTGGAGGGGCAATAGACTCTCCATCGTTGGAGGTTTTTAAGGCCCAGCTCGACAGAACCCTGCATTGGATGATCTAGTTGGGGATGGTCCTGCTTTGAGCAGAGGATTGGATTAAATGACCTCCTGAGGTCTCTTCCAACCCTAATTTTCTATGATTCTGTGAATCAAAGTCACCACTTAGAATCACACCTGGAAGGAAGAGACAAGACAGTTGAGGTACTGAAAAGTGGTATAATACATTCTCAGTGGAAAGAAGTTTTGAATTACAATAATCCAGTCTATCAGAATACCACAGATTTCTGTGGTGCAGAAATGAGTGTTCACAGTGGTCTAGGAGGAGTAGGTCTACCTTTCAAAATGACTGATTCGACTTGGGTCCAGGAAAACCTGAAAATGGTAAACCCCTTGGTCAATCAAACTATGTAATTACAGGAGCAGAAACCATTCCTTTTCTCCCAAGCCATTTGCAACATTTCTATCTTGTCCAGTTAGTACCTCAGACAATTAGCTCTTAGTTGCACCCTGAGAAAGCACAGGCTATGTATGATCTAGCTGTGATGAGCATATTAGAAAGATATCTCTCATATTTATTTGTACTAGCAAAGAAACTTCATGTATATATTTTTCCAAAGAAAATAGACTTTTTACTAAAATAAGGATAAATATTATTTAAATATTTATCAGATAAGAAGGTCCATAGGGTAAAGTATCAAAGTATCATTTTACAATTGCATTTATTGCATGTTCTTGCTTAAGTCAAATTTTTGGCAGCTTTAACTGCTGCTTTTCATAGAGAAATGCTGCATGGTTCATCATCAGATTCTTTTTTTCTCTCAGTGGTACTCATTTCCTTATATTCATTATCAGATAATTTTATAGAAATGAATGTCACATGTCATTTTCCACTCTAAGTAGTTGGCCTTTTGGGACATTTTGATTATAAAGCTAATTGTATGGAATGATGAGTAACAGAGCAGCATTCTCCTGGGAAGTAAGTAGCCACCATGTTTAGAAATAAGGCAAGAGATAAACCAGTCTTGAATTGTAAAGGGAGGTGTCACTTAAAATCCTACTGTACCTTTTTATATTACTTCAGGAATAAAAACATAGGGTATTTCTTGTTTTCTTTCTTTTTGTTTGTTTGGTTTTTTTAGTAGTTGTGTAAGAAAAAGAAATGTGTTGTGTTCCATAATATCTCTTTTGAAGAGATGTTAAACAGTAGTCTTCACATGCAGAAGCTGTGTTAAGAGCTCTGAAAAACTTCAGAGGGTTATTCATTTGCATACAAGAAAAATAACCTTGTAATGTGAGTGTATCATCGTGTTTATAGGTGTTCCAGAACCAAGTTTCTCACATACTGGGCTCTTGTAGACAGATGATTGGGCAGTCTCTTCATTAATATATTTGGTTTATTTATACATGACAAATATAGGCTTATCCTTTCTATAAATATTGATAGACGGTGTAAAATTTCTGTGCCTTATTTAATTAATTTACTTATTTCCACTGGGGTAGTTTAAAGAAAAATGCAGAACCGACCTCCATTTTCTCTTGTCTTTGCTCACGGTCTTAGGCCCTTCAATTTTGTTAAATGACTTGTTCATTTAGTGACACATTAATATGGTGCTAATTGGATACTTGCTATAGCATCCACCCACCCCCATTTTCTCTGCTAACTCTCCTCATTTTGAATGGTTCACAGTGAAGCCAGTTTGTCTTTGATCGTATGATAATAAATTTCCCTTCCTGATAGAATCATATCTTTGCTCCACAGTGAGAGAACCAGGTCCTATGCTTATAGAGGTATTTATAAGTTTTAAAAAAATGGAGTGAAACATGTTTTACATAAAGTTTACCAGTTCATAAGAATGTAGTATTTAAACTTTGTTTTCTTTTTGGATTCAGTTGGCCTTGATTCTATTCAGATCCACCACTGTGGTTACCTTTTTCCCTTCCTTTTTGTTTCTTTCCTAGAATTGAACATAATGCCATTCAAAATTTCTGAGCTTGAAATGAAAGAGGTTCCTTGAATTATGTAAATGGTCAGGTTTTCAGAATTAAAAAATAAAGATGGAAAAACGTATGGCCTAAAATTTCATAAATAACCAATGATTTTGAATGCCCAACCTGAAGCACCTTGAAGAGGCTAATAATCAGAAAAGGGTAAGCACTCAGAAAAACTGATGCATTCAAAGTCACAATATTTTCTACACTGAAAATGTAATTCTATAAATATTAAAAGGCCTCTTTATGATGATAACTTTGCACAGTCTCCTTTTATTTTTTCCTTCCAATACTAAGTAAGAGCTGCTTTAGATTTATTTAATCCCTTTTCCCAAATTGGAATTCCAACAGTAATGTAACTTCCTTAAAGTTGCTTTTAGTTTTCACCTTGCAAAATAAAAAGAACCCATGCTGTCCTTACTCTTGTCTTTCTCCTTAGGAATGCTTACTTCCATCTCATTATCTATCACATGCAGCTAATCTTTCAAAGTTAGGCAACCCATATGTGAAGAACCTCTATTTTCCATTCTCTTCTATTCAGAAGTTTATAATTTTTTTATGTTGTAGTAAGATTGGAGTAGTGTTATAGCTGTGAAGGTCCAGGACATGTATAAGGGTGAAGATTTTTTGGGGTATCTTTTATTGGACTGACTTTATAGTTGAGAGAGATATTGGATAAGCTTTCAGGCATCAAATGAACTTTCTCAGGTCTCTCTTCCTCACCTCTCCCCTTTTCAGTAAAGACTACCCCTAGCTTAGTCTGTCTTCTTTCTACCCTGCTGTTTTTATTATATCTGTCCTAGGACTGTACCCATCTCCGCTCTATTGTCCGTTCCCATGCCGCCTTCACCCAGGCAATAGATCTTGTATGCCTGGGCCCCGCTTACGGACCCCAGAGGATGTCTCAGTCGTCTTCCTGGAGACCTCCTAACTCGTCTGCCATGACTTTGAATAACCCTTCAGTGGAGGGGGTCCCCTTTGTTGGTGCCTCCAGGGTCGTCATGCGTCTCAGAATGCGCTCACAGGGCTCCAACCTCCCCTACGCCCTGGCCATGTACCACCTCTGTGAGACACGCCTCCAGGTCTAGTTTGTGGTCTCCGCCCCCCGATGTTTTCTCGAGTCTCTACATTGCCTCATGATGGCAGCGACTCCAAACCCAGATGCTGAGAACTTCGCCCCACTTCCGTAGAACACCCGTAGTGACCCTAACTGAGCAAAACCCTCCGTCGTGACTCCTTGTGAGGTGCAACCAAAGGAAGATGAGCGAACAAAAGAACAGGAGAAAAAGAAGGAAGGACCCCAAAGAAAATAAAGCGTGCTCCATGTTCCGTACGCCTCAGTTCCCTCAATGCCCTCTGTCTGGGGCACCCTGAGGGTCAGGACCCGTGCCTTTGCCCCAGCTGTAATCTTTCTCTTTGCCTCTCTGGGCTTCTCTGGCTTGGGGCTCCTCACTGCTCCTGCCGCCGTGACCACCACTGCCGGCTTTCCTGCCGGCTTCCTTGCCAGTGTCTCTAATCCCTGCTGATCCTCAGCTCAGGGATCTCCTACCACTCCCACTGCCCTGGACGCTACTGCCTCTGCCGGCTTCTCCACCAGTGACCTTGGTCCTCGTCGGGCTGCTCCAGGTCAGGGGCTCCCTGCTGCCTCCACAGCTGTTACAGCCGTTGCTGCCATCGCTGCTCCTGCTGCGGCTGCTGGTGCCAGTGCCGGATCTGCAGCTGCCACAGTCATGGCTGCCGTTGCTGCTCCTGCCACGACTACAGGCACCAGTGCCGGTATTGGTGCTGGTGCCGGTCCTGTTTCCGCCTCCTCGGCCACCTGCTGTCCACTGTGGCTGGTTCCCTCCTAGCCAGCAGGTCCCTGCCAGTTCTCTGGTCCTTGGCAGCCTTTGCGCACTTTTGTGGCATCCTTTAATCTCTTCCGGGTGATGTCTCCTCATGATGTCACCCGGCCCCAGCTGTATATAGGCGCGGCTTACAACCCGTGCAGGCAGTTCCTCACTCCAGGCTTCCAATGACTGAAATATGGAATATTGAATTTGAAGGGGAACTTTGATGTCACATGACTCCTTAAGAAAGTACAGTATATGAGATACAAAACTCCACAAATTTTATCTTCTGTCTTTAACAAGTTTTCTTTCAAATTCACCTCTGCATCAGTGTTAAACAGCAGCTCTGGTAAAATGTTGATAGATGTTTTCATAGCCTTTCCTGTGATATTTTTTGTCTGTACTAACCCTCTAAAGTTGAAGGGGAATACACCTTTAGATCTAATGGTAAAACCTGCAGCACTTTTTAAAAGCCTCAGTGTTTGAACAGATCAGATGTAGGATCAGAGCTACAAAATGAAGCTCTGACTGACTGATCAGAGCTACAAAATGAAGCTCTGGATGTGTTTTCATATCTCCATTTCCAACACTCATCAACATCACGCACATTTTTCCAAGACCCTTCCCACTCTCTAGAGCAACCAAATATTTAAAACCCAATATTTGTTGTGGTAGCAGAAAATGATGGATAACATAATACCTTCACTTACTGGTAGAAAGTTTGCCTCTTTGTCAAACAACCATTGTAGGCTCTGTGTGTGTGTGCATGCAAGATATTCTTTAAATTCAATCATTCGTGATTATGCTGTAAAAGTTTAACAATAAATATGAATATTGGCCCTAAGATTTATTTTAGCTTCTTGTTAAGTAACAAGGATATCTCTTTATATTATTGTAATGTCCCCTGAGTGAGGTTTCATTTTAGTTGTACAATGCAAAGTGCCAGTGTGTTAGCTAAGTCTAATATCTGATACCTATGTGGTGCCATTCAGTAAATGATCTGTGGAATAAGGTCCCTCCAGAGGTGGTGCAATCGTCTACCTTGGAAATCTTCAAGAGGAGACTGGACAGGCACCTTGCTAGGGTCACCTGACCCCTAGTTATCCTTCCTGCTTGGTGCAGGGGGCTGGACCTGATGATCTTCTGAGGTCCCTTCCAGCCTTACAATCTATGAAACTGTGGACAAATTAGAGAGAGTCCAACGGAGGGTGACAAAAATGGTGAGGGGGGGACATGACTTATGAGGAAAGACTGTGGAAACTGGGTTAATTTAGTCTAGAGAAGAGATGACTGAGTGAAGACTTAATATCAGTCCTCAGCTACCTGAAGTGGGGGTTCAAAAGAGGATGGAGCTAGGTTATTCTCAGTGGTGGCAAGCGACAGAACAAGGAGCAATGGTCTCAAGTTGCAGTAAGGGAAGTTTAGGTTAGATATTAGGAATAATTTTCTCACTAAGGGGGTAGTAAAACACTGAAACAGGTTACTCAGAGAGCTCCATTCTTGGGGGGTGTGATGGTTGGGGCCTGATGTGTTGCGCGGCCTAATGGGTGCATAGCCCTGCCCCTCAACTCGCCTGCCATGACTTTGATGTTTAAACTAGGTATAGAGGGGGGTTCAGTGGAGATCTTCCTGGGAGGGCCTCCCGACAAATGGCAGTACTCACAACTTGTCTGGTGCGATGTTCCACGGGCTCTGCCTCCCCTACACCCCGTCCACTTGCCAAACGGATGGGTGTTCGTAGAATGGAGGCCTTCGCCCTGCAGGGTTGCCTGCGGCTGGCTCCGGGTGGGGTCCCATGTCGGCATGGATGCAGCTGGGGGCTCTCCTCCCTCCTGGGGTGGGTGCAACTGGCCTAGAAGCACGGCCTGACTTCTCTCGGCTCTTGGATTTGTTTTTTTTTTGTTTGTTTTTTTTTTTAAGAAGAAATACTCCCCTGAGGAGCAAAATACTCCCCTGAGGAGCAGAGGGCTGTGAAGCTGCCTCCTTGGCCCTGGCCTTCTCCAGGGGGCTCAAATGGCTTCTCTGCCCTGCTTCCTACTGGGAGCTTAAAGGCTTCCCTCAGCTAGCCTTCAGCAGGGAACTGGGGGGCTTCCCCTGCTCTGCCTTCTGTAGGGGGCTCAAAAGTTTCTCCTGCATGGCCTGTGAGAGTCGTGCAGGCTGTGCCACTCCTCTTCCTCACTGGAGCCTCAGCACGTCTAGCGTGCTGTGCACTAGTGCTCTCTCTCCCCGTATCCTCCTCCACCCTGGTTCTGGTGGGGCTTTTAAATTTTCCCACGGTGGCCGGTACGGCTGCTGCGATTGGTCCAGCTGTTCCCCGCATGCATCCCCACAGATGCATCTCAAGCAGGTCCAAGGAGGTGATACTCCCCCTCTATGCCGCACTGGTTAGGCCGCAGCTGGAGTACTGTGTCCAGTTCTGGGTGCCGCACTTCAAGAGGGATGTGGACAACATGGAGAGGGTCCAGAGGAGGGCCACTCACATGATCAGGGGGCAGCAGGGCAGGCCCTACGAGGAGAGACTACGGGACCTGAACCTGTTCAGCCTCCACGAGAGAAGGCTGAGGAGGGATCCAGTGGTCTGTTACAAACTAGTCAGAGGGGACCAGCAGGCACTGGGGAAGTCCCTGTTCCCTGTTCTCCCAAGCATTGCCAGGAATGACCAGGAATAACGGTCACAAGCTGGCAGAGGGTAGATTTAGGCTAGATATCAGGAGGTGCTACTTCACGGTCAGGGTGGCTAGGATCTGGAACCTACTTCCAAGGGAGGTGGTGCAGGCTCCTACCCTGGCAGTCTTTAAGAGAAGGCTGGCTGTACACATTGCTGGGGTCATTTGACCCCAATACTCTTTCCTGCCATGGCAGGGGGTCAGACTAGATGATCTACTCAGGTCCCTTCCGAACCTAGAAACTATGAAACTATGATTAAGCATCTGGCGTAATGTGGCCGTGGTCCTGGCTCCTGTTCTGGCTGTCTGGCAGGGGGTAAGTCACCCTAACCGGGGGTCTGTTTCCAGGGTTTGGGACCTGCGGAGATTCCCTTCTCCCCTTCGGGAGCCTGTGGTGGTACCTCGCCACCACAGGGGGTTTCAAACTTGGCTAGACAAAGCTTTGGCTGGGATGATCTAGTTGGGAATGGTCCTGCTTTAAGCAGGGGTTGGACTAGATGACCTCCTGAGGTCCCTTCTAACCCTAACTTTCTGTGATTCTATCTCAAAGCACTTTCCAGCTGCTGATTAATAATCCAGAAAGAGCACTGCCAGGCAGGGAGGTGTTAAAATTCCTATTTTACACAGAGTAATACAACGAGGCAGAAAGAAGTTCAGTGAGTTACAAGTTGTAGTAAGCCAGAAATAGAACCCAGACATTCTTACACTGAGGCCTCTGTTAAGCACAAGAAAGACTTGCCTTTTCTAATGTGTTAAAAGATGGCTGAACTCAATAATACACTCCCTAATTTATATATAAACAGACTGTGATTGAACATGTGTATATATCTAATTTCAGCTCCCACAATTGCATGCTCCCATTTTCAAAATCAGGCCCTTTGTGTCCAAACACATTTAAAGGGCTAATTTGACTCCTTTTTCAAATCAAACTACATACACATTTAATATTTTTAATGGGTTAATGTGTTAATAACCATACAGCTGTTGTTTTCAAGTCTTCTTTATTGAATTAGGCTTCATTTCTTAGTCATAATTTAAATGGTAAACAAATTATTTTTGCATATGGATCAATGTAAATTTAATCAAGTTTATTAAAAATTTATATTAGAACCAAAATGATTTTCCCCTTGCCATGACATTTTTAAGCTACATTAGAATGACAAATATTAGGGCAATATCTCTTTTGCATCTATATTTTAAGTTTAAAAAACTGTGGAGTGTGTCAAAAATAAGCTGTGTGCTTTTATAGTTATATAACGACAGCAAAAAAAGCAAATGGCTATAAAATAAATGAATTTAAAGTAATTTTCACATGGTCATTATTTTCCTTGATGAAAATAGATTTTCTCATGCTAAGTACCTACCATGTAATTTTCTAAGCACCTTTCATGTTTGAGGCATATTCACGAACTTTAATTAATTGGAGATGAGATAATGTTGTGGCTTGGATCCCTGTTCAGCAAGTTAAGTATGTGCTTAACTTTGAGTTCATGGTTAAATGCTTTATTTAATCATGATCTTAATCATTTCTCACATATACCCATGAAGAATAAACCCAGTGAAAGGAAAAACTAAAACAGTTCAGTGGTTTTGTTCAGATAAAAGATGGCTCATCAAAATGCTTGACCCTGTCTCTAAATTATCCCAAAATTCAAAGGTATACATCTTAGAGATTTCACTTTGTTTTTTAAGTATCCTGTGAAGTTGGATATTTGTCCAACCTTTTCTAGTTTTGAAAACATGGTGTTTTGTATTCAGCAAGCCTAGTTTAAATACACATCAAAAAGTTTACATGCAGAGAATTCAACTGAAAAAGGCACATGGGTAGACTTTGTGGTAGCATTTCAGCATTTCCCATGCTAGGTAGAAGTGTATGTGCACATGAAAATGTTAGTGAACACATTGTCTTCAGGAGGCAGGAAAAAGGTGAGAGTGTTGTATTTAAATAGTGTTTTAAGTATAGGAATCTGAGGCAATGGAGACAAATGTTTACCTAGGGCATGAGTAGATGAAACGGGGGCCCTAAATTGAAATGGTGGGTTTTAAAAAACACTGCTTCAATTTAGGGTCGATTAAACCCCTGTGTCATGTACACACCCCACTGACTTACCTGCCTCTGGTGGGGAGGGAAGAGCGAGCTGCCAACGGGCGGAGTGGTCCCTTGGCTGCAGGGGGGAGGCGGGGGCTGGTGCTTCCATCCACAGCAGCAGCATTCCCACCCCCAGGCAGCACCCGCTCACAAGCACCTAGCTCATATGGTCCCGGGGGGCACTGCAACCATGGAGGGAAGCACTGGGCACCCGTGCAGTTCAGGCAAGCAGACTCCAGGGGGCGGGGTGAAAAAGATCAGGCTTGCTGCTTTTTTGTCTTGGGCGGAGCATGCCTTCTGGGGCTGCTGCCAGGCTGCTTGCACAGGCTTCCTGCAGAGCCGTGGAGCTGCATAGAGCCCAGTGCTTCACTCCTCAGCTGTAGGGCAGCAAACTAAAACACTTCGGAGGAGTTTTAATTTGCTGCATCCCAAGTCATTAAAGGCGCATTACGCCGCCAAATTTGCTACAGTGTCTGGAATTACTGTGCAATATGCCACCAACATGTGCAAACACTGATACCATTAAAGTGGTGCAAAAGCATTTAGCCCACTTTAAAGTGCTGTGCACACATGCCTCTCATTTAGTCTGCACACGGCCTTAGCCACAGGTCGTCAGCAACCTACAGTCTGCCAGCCAGATTTTACATTCAAAGAAGTTTGATCCAACCCATGAAGTCTAATCCTGCTGAGGGCAGCACAGAGGATCAGCAGTACACATCCCCCCTGCAGCCTTCACTGACTCTCTCACAACTGTGCTTACTCTGGCCACACAATTTGCCCCTCTCTATTGCTGTTTGGGGCAGGGGTTTGCAGCTTGGGTGTTCTGGGATGTGTGGGTGCAGTGAAGATTTGCAGCCCGTAGTCATTGTCCTTGATTGTCTAGAGTTATCCAACTAATCTCAATTTTAGACAATGAAAAAAGTTACCCCCAGTAGTAATCCTTAAATATCCATTTAGTTTAATCTGGAGCAATAAGTTGGTACCTAGGTCAACATCTCTCTTCAGTGCCTCAGGTCCTTATACCTACAACAGTATTTAAATGCAACACTCTCACTTTTCCCTGCCTCTTGAAGGCAGTGTTTTTACTAACTTTTTCATGTGCACTTACATTTCTACCTAGCATGGGGAATGCTGAAATGCTACCACAAAGTCTACCCATATGCCTTTTTCAGTTGAACTTTCACTTAACTTGTAAGCAGTAGCCCATGGTGGCAGAAAGCTTCTCGCCCCTCTCCAGACAGAATGGTACAAAGGAAGAACTATTATTAAAATAAATTATGTATAAGGTAAATCTTTCCTTTTGTGCAAATGAATTCAAACTTTGGTTTTTGGTTTTCTGATGATACAATCCATTCCTTTGGCCTGTATCAGGTATATGGGGATTCTCTGGGCAACATAGCCATTATAAGTTTTAGGAAGGATATATGGGAAAGGAGCACTTTTTTATGAGTCAAGAAGACCTAGCAGAGGTACACCTACCCACACAGGAATGGGGCATAGCATTGGTTGTTTCCTGGCTTACGTTTGGAGACTGAAGTGTCTGATTGACACTACTCAGGTTAATTGAGTACTGAATTCTTCAGTCCATAGAAAAGTGGAATTTCAGAAATTGTGGTTTAGGGCTTGTACTTGAAATAGAGAGAGAACGTGTCTTCCCAGTTCAGAGAGATTAGGGTTGGTATGTAATCCACAACCCAGTGTTCAGCCTTTTCTAAGAGAGGAGTGTGGGAGAGACAAATCTTGAAAATATGTTTTATTTTTCAGAGAGTGACTAGAAATAATATTGCTATACAAACCTTTAGATTATTTATTACTAGAATATTGTATTAACTGCAGTTTTAGAAGTGAAATATTTATTGACCATAAGGTTTCCATGTGTGTAGTGATTAAGGCTCTTTTCTTTTCTTACACTGTCTGAAAAACATAAAATAGAGGTTGCAATATTCATGGAGAAATAACAGACTAATTACAGATTCTACAAAGAGTTCTTTTTTTAAACTAGGCTCATGAGCTAGAATTCATGGGGGAACAATTTGTAAAATGAGCCTGAAGGCTTTAGCCACTAGACTGTTTTTGACCTATGAAAAAACAAATAGAACAATTTTCAAAGTGAAAGACATTAAGCCAATGATTCTCAGTGAGGGCTCCGGGACACCCTGGGGTGCCATGACATCCTTTGAAGGGTACTGCAGGAAGTGTGAAGAGGTAAGGGAGAAGTGAGGAGATAACTAGATAAAGGCAGGCTCAGGCCTCAAGTGTGAGGAGATAAACAGATAATGACAGGCTCAGGTTCTCTCTGCTTACCTACTCCCCCAACCCCACTGCCTGTCCCCTATAATAAATAAATTAGTTTTTGCAGTGAGGTGCTGCTCAATTTACACAAATGCCTTGAGTCAAAAAAATGGAAGCTTCACAACATGAAGAAGAAAGCCAAACTCAACAGCAGCATATATTTTCTAACATCCCCACTGATCCTCACTGCCACACACTTGTGTTTTCACAGATCTGCATTTTACATACTGGCTTCTATTCAACCATGGAGAACACATAACACCAGCAGACTCTTCCTATGCCTGAAGAAGGGTTTTTGTGCCCGAAAGCTTGCAAAGAGCATTTTTTCCAACTGTTTAGTTAGTCTAATAAAAGATACCACATTTACCCAAAGAACCTTGTCTGCCTTGAGTCAAAAAATTGTTGAGAACTACTGCATTAACCATATGCAATTTCTAGACAAAAGGAGCTTTCTGCCTTTAAAAATAAGAGCTCAGGCTATGCCCACTTGACATAAAAGGAGAAAACTCCAATAACTGCTGTATAACATTCCTTAACGTGTGAGTCAGCAACTGAAGGGTAACATCGTGATGTATGCTACCCTACCTTATAGTGCTGACAAGGTATTTGTTAGAATAAGTATTTTCATTGGTTCCTGTAACAGTACTAGGGAAAACATTAAACATTTTGATGAACAGATAAGGCTGTGGATCAGCAGGAAACACATTTTGTCTCTTGCATTAGAACACCTTCTCACCCTCATCATAAGAATATAAAGGCCAGGTTCAGTTAATTTTTCATCTTCTTCGGTTGGATGCAGTTTTAAATTGGACCAAATACTAGACTTAGATCACTGTTCCTTCCAGTGCTTGAGTAATGGCAAATTCAAGTCAGACTGAAGCTGGTGTAGGTGTTCGTTCTGGACTTCAGGAGGACTAGGGACATTTCTGACTGTTTTGATTTTCATTGCCCATAGCATCATGATACCTATAGAGCCATATCTCTCTAGCTTAGGACATATCGGTCACTCTTAGAAGAAAAGTGCAGTAGTTCATTAACTTCTGGGAGCTCATTATATATGGATGGTGTGGCATGTTAAGGTTAAAATAAATGGAACTCTTTATTGCAGGTTTACCTTTGTGTTACCAGAGGCAGAAAACATTTTTGTGTTTTGAGTCCTTTCATCCACAGAGAATAAGGATTAGCCTCTGGCTAAAATAGTGCTTTCAGGCCCCTTCAGCATTCAGTAAGTGTTTACTTATCCAGGTATAAATAGGTAAAAACACATAGTTAAAGCTCCCAGCTGCAAGGTTAGCTATCTCTTTAAAATTCAACCTCATGTGCAGCATTCATTTGAGGGCTTGCTGGTATGAGCTATTAACTGCCTGTTGTATGTAACCTTCCCTTGTCTTACACAGAGCTGCACACGAACCTCTGGTACTGTACAACAGGTCTTCAGTTCGTTCCATACGAGAAACAAAAGCAGTTTAACTTGTGATCATATGATCCATTTACAGGGTGCAAACTCAGTCAAGTAGAACTGGTAAATCATTAAAAATTCGCTCAGCAATATTCCTGCTGAGTATAAAATCATGCTAACATCTTTTTTCCCTAAGCAGCTCAGCAAGTGTTATTAGTTGATTCACTTGGTACAGCAGTAAGATTTTAGAATACTAAATTAATTTATTAAGTATAAAATCTATTACAAAACATGGGGCATTAGATGAATGCCATTAACCTTAGCAAAAATAATTGCTTATACAGAAATCATTCCCTCTGAAAGCTAATACATTAGGATACATACGTAATATAACAAATAGTACTTGCTATTATTGTTTTATTAGGCCTTCAGTCAGGAAAGCATAGGCTTAAATCTACCTTAGTTTAGGACATCACTTAAGCAAATACTTAAGTTCTATTATCAGTTGAATATTTTGTCATTTTATTCAGTATGCTTTTAAGGATTTCTACCATTTTTAATTTTAACATGTATATTTTCTAAACTAAAATACACATTTTTTTTCTTTAGTTTGATGATCAGCATTCAGATTCTCAGCCGAGGAAAAATAAATCTTTTATTTTTATGCTCATATTTGCCCTTAATGAAATGTAAGATGCTTTACTGACACTAGTTTCCCCATGCATTTTCTCCCTGAAAAAAATATGTTGATGTGATTTAATTTGTATTTATTTCACAATATTATAGTGCAAAACTTGATTTGTAGTGGCTTGTTTTTATAACGAAGTTTGTCCAACATCTGGACACAACATTTTTTGCTTGCTTTTGTTTGTTTGGTTAATTTTTTTCTAAATATAGTTATTTTAGAAAGCAGCTGCTCTGCATAGGTAACCACTGCTTTTTACCAGGACTCTAACCATTTTGATTTTTTTGGAGGAATAGATTTGGGAGCTCTGTCAATGATTGATATACGAACCTTGAGGCCTCAGTTCTATTTGAACAGACATGCCAATGTCCCAAATGTATCTAGATCTCAATATTTTGTAATACTAGACTAAAAAAAATCTAAAGAACACATGCTTTCTTTTGCAGTTTTGTCTGTGAAAGTAAGCAGTCATCTACAAAGATCGCTCTTCTTCTGGGAAAAACATGGATGTGTGAGGCAATATAGTTGGTATTTAATTGTATGGGGAGAAAAGGCCTGAGGCATGTTCCCCTGTAACATGGAAGAGCTGTGTTTCAATAAAATTCCTTCTGTTAGGTTTAACTTGTGTCTATAAATTTTCTGAATTAGAACCTGATGACAGATGTTCTTTATGAATAATGGTGGTCCTTTTGGCTTTTAGCTTAAATTACTTAGAGTGGCAATAGTGGTGGAAATTACCTTTGGCAGGCCTCTGCAAAGGTGGAGTTTCATGCTGCTATTCTTTGTTAAATGTTTTAACCACCGTGCAGTAGGAGCTCTTGACCAGTTTGGATCCTCCTGCACTTACAGTTTGCACTGCACCAGTGATACTCCTTACTGTAAAAGACTTTCTCACCTGTGGAGAAGCTGACACATTCAGATATCTGCAGTGATTTCCTTTAGAGAGTTGTGTGGTGAGAAAAAGTATTGGAAAACATGGCATTGGAATGAATAGTTATTCCAAGTTTTGTATAAAGGTTTGATTCATCATGTATTAAGAATTTCTATAATGTGTTAACTCAGCCCTCTTTTCTGCTTTCATTTATATCCATAAATTAGTGGAAAGTACTGTGAATAAAATCCACATTCTTTTTTTTCCTTAATCTGGTCAGCAGGGCATTCAGCAGTCATGACTTAGGAGTATGATGTACAAAGGGATGGAAAATGTTTGCAACATGTGGAGTAGAGGGCAGTTTAAAAGTCAGGAAGATTATGATAATTAATGTGAAAGAATCTTTTCAAAAAGGGTTTTCCTTTTCAATTACTGCACATCAGGTAGAGTGTGAGAAGGGAGCTGGGAAAAAAAAGATGCAACTAAGGGAATCTTGCAGACACCAACTTGAGCCACACTGGTTTCTCCAGGGCATGTGCATCTACTGTAAGCATAAATGAGTAGCTCCCTGTTTAGGGGGTGATCTGATCCAACTTTTTAGGAATTCTTAGTAATAAAAGTATAGTATACTTCATGGAAGTGGGTATATGATGGGGCCTACATAAAAGCATAGTCTGTGCACCTACTGGAGTATGTATTTATCCAAACTTAATGAAAGGAATGCTTGTTAGGGGCGTAGTGCTGTTAGTACTGTGGTATTCTCAACCCTGAAACTGACTACGTTCTGTCATTTTTCAAGCCTTCTTGTAGCAGCCCATTAAAGTGATTAGTTTCCATCATTTCAAAGCTTCTAATATCAAAGTGAAAATATGTTGCAAAGTAGGCAGTGGAGCTGCAAAACACTATGGAGTTAAGCAGTGTATGCACTTAGCTTATATGCAGATAAGCAATAGGCAGCAAATTGGGGCTGGCATTGTTATGTAGATAAATGAATTATGCGCTTATCCAGTACGAAATAAACAGAGCACATTGAAAACCCTTTATTCTGGTATGAGATTAATGAAATTATTCTAGCTTGTATATTTCAGCTCCAAGTGACAAGTGCATTTCAGCTCTTCTTTCTCCAGCTGAGCCTATAGCAGCAGGTACCTTAAACAAAAAATCAAAACAAAAAGCTCCACCTTACAATGCATTTTTTTTTCTGTGGAGAATTACCACCAGATACAGCATAAGTTAGTCACATTGCTTGCTGCACTATTGGAAGCTGTTCAGGTACTATGATGATGGGGCTATATAAAAACTAGAATAAAATATTCTATATGGACTAGGTGGTTTTGGATAAATTCCATCATATTATGGCTGCCTAAATTAATGGGGGTTTTACTAATATATTTTACAATGCAAAGTACTGCTGCCTTTTAAGAATATGGTATTTCTGTTAATGAAAACATGTTGCACTAAAAGAGTCAGATTTACCAAAGAACTTTTTCCTTGCAGCACAACGATGCATGCCATAAGAAAAAGTAAATGAAAACCAAATGCAAAGGTTACATGTGTTTATTAAATGCATATTAAAACTGAACTTTTCAAATAATTGCCTTAAAGAAATTTAGACACTAAGACATCCAGTGCACTAGTCTGTTAATACTTTTAATCTAAAGATCTGATCAATAGAAAATGAGTTTTGACATGAATAGTCAAGATGTCAATCCTTTTCATGTTATCTTTGAGACTTAAATAATCTAGCATTATACTAAAAAAACATGGTCATGGTAAGATGCAAGTGTGGAGAGATCCAAGACCAGTGCTAAAAAAATATGATATCATGTTTTTCAACATCCTTCTTTCTGTTTCCTTCTGCCAGTTTTAGCTGGGGGAAAAAATTGGTTGAATCTGAACACACTAAGATATCTGACAGGATTTCTAATTCTTTTGCACATGTGTCACTGAAGATGCATGACTGCAGCAAAAGAGGCAGGGGCATGAAAGAGAATGTTATTCCTTATTTTAAGTTTACATTACATTATAGAATTTTTTAGTATGTCCCTACCACAATTTCCAGGTTCATCATAATTTACCCAGAGTTCTGGAAAAACTTATTTGAATATAAGATATCCCCTGTCCCCCCTGTATGTCCTTTACTTCTGTGTCAACAGGTCTAAAATAAAAGTAAAGAACGTTAAACAAGTCAGAGATACTTTAATCTGGTTTGGGGAGATTAATTTGTACTGACTATTCTGAGGCAATTTAAACCTGAAACTCTTTTTCTGTGGATAGTATTGACCTGCAGATCGCTGGTCAACACATTCTGTTGCAATGTAGGAGGCTGAGCTTTATGAATGACCTTAAAACTCCTCCCTGAATGGAAGTTACACACTGGGACATCTACACGTTCAATTAATACAACCTATAAACTCCAGAGCTGTTTGAACTGGAGCCAACTGCTCCTTGGTGCAGCAACTACGTGTGTGCCAGGGACAGCAGCAGTTTGAGCCAGGGCAAAGAAGCCCCAGGCTGGCAGCAAGCTTGGGGGAGGGAGGAGGCAGGGAGGAGTCAGCCCCAGGTTCCAGGTGGCGGCATTGGGCAACAGAGGGGCTAGCTAGTGCACAAGGATACAGAACCTGCGGACCCATGAGACTAGCTGGTAAGCAGCACCCGTGCTTTAGCACCCTCATACCCATCCAATCCCTGCCATCATCTACATATGAATTTCGTTGCACTTATTTACTCTGCCATAAGATAGTACTGTCTCTGCACATGTAGACTGTGATGCTCTGCTGCAGAGCTAATGGATCAACTCTGCCATAAAGCACAGGTATAAATGCACCCACTGATTTTAAGGACAATCCAGAACTCAAAATCTTTTTCAAATGAGGACCTGTAGGCCAAGGTTCTGCACTGACAAAAGCATTGTATAAATAATATCAACCTTCAAGACATTTAAGTTAACTGGTTCTGTTTCTGCTCTAATTTTCACTCTCACCAACCATAGTGTGCAGCCTACATAGTGCACATTAAGAACAGACATAAATTAGATATGAGTCCAAGTACATTTAGACTCAAAAGCCCCCAAAGAATACCCAAGTAAGATACCCTGAAGTGGTAACACCATATTACCTCAATAGGAAAATGTCATACTGTTTTAAGGAGCCACTGTCAATTCATATTAACAATACAATATCTGAGACTGATATTTCACTGACAGTTGTTCTCTAGTGATGACAGATTTGAACATTTGTACAGTATGCTTGCATTGGTCTACATTTTTCCCCTCCCCTTTGACCATTAAGGCTACGAATAGAATATACATCTAAAATGGTATAAGTGATCAGAAACCGGTTCAAATATGTAACACAACAGAGTTCAGTACACACAAACCACTTTCAAAATGGCTGAAACCAGTTTAAGATCAACCTAGATGGATGTAGTATCACAGTCCCCCACACCCCAAGATGCTTTGCACCTCCTCTTTAATCCCCACCCTTTGCAGTGTGCGTGAGCTAGCCTCAGCCCAAGCTGTCTGCCCCAGCTCCACAGGAGGCATGTTTTTGGATTCCCCGGCTTCTGGCATGTGCTTACATTTCCAGAATCAAAAGTGAATGTCAGTTCACTTGCTTATTAGTTCAATCTACAATGTTTAGAAGATTGAACCTGCAAAGATTGAATCAATTCAGCCTCGATCTGTACTTAGCCAAGAAGACAATCCATTTCAGGAGAAGGAAAGGGCCATTTACTTTAACATGGTGGATTAATTTGGGGATTGTCTTAATTTCAACCCCCCAGTTACCTCTCTAAGCATAAATGTAGGCATCTCTTAAACCCATTTAATGTATACTTTAGGCTTTACTTCTCTTCCTCTGCAACTTAATTTATATGATTATTACATTTTGTCTGAAATAGTTCTGGCTGAGTTCCCTGCTTGGTCCTAGTTTCAATATTTCTCCAACTACTTTTGAACCCCTTGTCAATAGGAAAAAATATGCATCTTGCTCAAGTTTAGTGATCCATGACACTTTTCATAATTTTCACAAAATGTTCTCATCTGTTTTCCAATGAGAAGGGAATCCAACTCACATAAACTATATAATGTCTGGGTAGATATGCTGTCTCTCTGAAGGTGTGAACATTTTTTTTGCATGTTGTTTTATTAACCTGATGTTGATATAGCGTACTGTGCTTTAGCAAACAATATGCTTATTGAGGCCATAGTTCTAAGAGCCACACCTTCAGACCATACTTTCAGGGTTGGAAACTCTATCCTAGGAAGTAGTGATGCTGAGAAAGACATGGTGGATAATAGGAATTTTGGACTGGAAGCGCCTTCTTGACCGTGAATTCAGTCCCCAGTCAGCTGAACATGCTACCTGGTGCAAAAAGACTAATACAATCCTTGCATGTTTAAAGAGGGGTATGCTAAATAGAAGTTGGGAGTGATATTTTCTCTCTTGTAGCTTTCTGTGCCTTTTCCCCTCCCGAGTGTCACATGTCTGGGTCTCCTTTGAACCTCACTGCTGCCTTCTGGCTCGCACGGCCAGGCTATTGGGAGTGGCCTTGGGTCAGCTCTCCAGGGGTCTCGCCCTCCACATTTTTGATGATGATTGGTTCTTCAGCGGGAGGAAGATGTTTAATCCCGCCTCCCTTGGTACTCCCCCTCAGTTGTCCTTGTGATTATTGTTTCTCGAGGCCCCACCTCCCCTACACCCCGCCTAATGCCAACCGCGGTGTTATCTGTCGGGGCTGGTGTTCTGGCCCTTACTGGTGCTCGCTTTCTTAAGGGCTATGGCTGTGAGCTACTGATGGTACGGGCACCAAGTATCCACTGCTGCCCTTTGGTGTTCCCTGATTCATGGGATGTTGGCCTCCACTCGGGCTTCAGGTCCTCTTGACAGGTTACCCCCTCCCCGGGTTCAGTACCTCTTGCCCATCATCTATGTCTGGGTTCTGGCTCCGTTGTCCTCACCAGTGTCCCAATCACTGCTGCTGCTGCTGGCCTCTGCCCATGCTGGCCTCATAGTTTTCTCCCATGGCACCACTACGTCTCCTCTGCTGCTGGCCCCTTGGTCCTCTTTGACCTCTCTGAGCTGAGTGGGAATGCCTCTTCTGGTTCCCCTGGCTTCCTTCCTGCTGGGGCTTTTATCCTGGTGTGGGGTGGTCACTTGGCCAATCGCCCCAGCACACTTTTACAAAGCGCACCCACACAGATGCAGGAGCCATTCCTGGCCCCTCCCGGCTCCACTGTGGGTTTTCCTTTTGCTCTTCACCTTCACTGCTGGCAGCCACCGGCACCACGTCCTGCCACCTCTCTCCAGCTTTAGGTAAGTTTCCTCCACATCTCTATTTGGCATAATATGAATAACTTACCTGCTTATAATTTCTGCAGTTCGAGGAGAACTGGAGAGGGTTCAGGGAAGAGCATGGATAAGATTAAGGTAGAGAAAAAGATTGACACTAGAAAGGTCATTCCAATTACCTTATCCAAGGGAAGACAAGTAGTGACATGGTTGACTACAAGAGCCTACCTGGGAGGCAGAACTTAGATCATTAGCTCTTTGATCTATCCTTCCTTCCTTCCTTCCCCTTCAGTTGCTGCCGTGCAGTGCTCACACTGCTGCCCAAGAAAGGAGACCTTGGCTGCATTAAGAACTGGCGGCCAGTCTCCCTGCTGTGTGCAGATTACAAGATTTTGGCCAAAGCGCTGGCCACCCGCCTCTGCACTGTCATGGCCTCTTTCACTGGGCCTGAGCAAAGCTACTGCATGCTGGGCAAAACCATCCAAGACAACCTGTTTCTGCTGCATGACCTACTTACAGCCAGTGAACTCTCTGGCCTAGACATTGGCCTTATCTCTCTGGATCAGGAGAAAGCCTTTGACCAGGTGGACCACGACTACCTCTTTCAGACCCTGGAGGCCTTTGGCTTTGGGCCCCTTTTCACCAGGGCCCTCTGGGTCTTGTATCGAGACACTTCCAGCCTGCTCAAGGTGAATGGGGTGCTCTGTGCCCCATTCCCTGCACGCAGAGGCATCCGTCAGGGCTGCCCCCTGTCGGGCATGCTCTGTGCCCTGGCTATTGAGCCACTGGTGCATGCACTGAGGTGCCGCCTGAGTGGTGTGGCCTTGCTACCAGCCGTGGGCCTGTCTGTTGCCCCTCCACTCTGGCTATCAGCATATGCAGATGACGTGACCATCTTCCTTAACACCCAGGAAGACGTGGAGGCCCTGCCAGCCTGCCAGCGAGCCTACAAACGTGCCTCTTCAGCCCGTATCAACTGGGCCAAGAGCGATACCCTGTTGCTTAGTGAGTGGATCACCATGACCCCCCCAGACTTGCCCAGGGGCCTCACCTGGCACTGCGAGGGCCTTAAGATCCTGGGTGTGTTCCTGGGGCCATCGACCTTCATGGCGTGCAACTGGGACGGCCTCGAGGAAGGAGTGGAGGCCTGCCTACAAAGGTAGCACTGGCGCCTACCCATCCTCTCCTACCGTGGATGCATCCTCATCATGAACAACCTAGTGGCAGCGACCTTGTGGCACCGGTGCACCGTACTTGATCCGCCAGAGGATCTACTCAAGAGACTCCAGTGCCTCCTGGTTGGCTTTTTCTGGGATGGGCGCCAGTGGCTCCCACGTCCTGTCCTTTATCTACCTGTAACTGAGGGGGGCCAGAGTTTGGTTGACCTTGCGGGCAGGGTGGTCGCCTTCCACCTGCAGGCCCTTCAGCGACTCCTGTACAGCGAGGAGTGCCTACATTGGCAACACCTGGCATGCCAGTTTCTACAGAGGGTGGGGGCCCTGGGCTTCGACCGGGAGCTCTTCCTGTTGGACCTTATGCTTTTGAACAGGGCGGTGCTTCTGGCTTTTTACCATGGAGTAGTACGAGCCTGGCAAACCACTTTCCACCTCCAGTCCCAGGCCCGTCACCTGAAGTTCCCACAGTTGCTGAGGGAACCCCCGGTGCACAACCCAGTGCTGAGGCACCCCGTGCCAAGCCTGGCCTCTGCCAGTCTCACGGCCGTTCTCATTCAGGCGCGTGTTCTCTGCCTGAGTCATCTTCTTGACCCCGCTCAGCCTGCGTGGCTCTCGCCCGAGGCCTTGACCAGCCGGCTGGGCATGCGCTCCATTCACAGCGTGGGCCATCTCCTGTGTGACATCCGGGCTGCCCTCCCATTGGAGGCAGCAGCCACCCTGGAGGACCATTTCTGGGTGGGCCAGGTTGCCTGCACTGAGGATGCCCTGAGTGAGGCTTTTCCTGCTTTACCAGTCACCCCAGCTGTGGCCGGCGATCTGGCCGGCGGCCCTGGCACCTTGCTGATGCTCCTTGTGCCTCCTGACAGTGACATGGGTTGCCCTTTTGCTTTTCTGTCGCGTAGAAGTTTATACACCTGGGTGGTTCGTGTCCGCCATGCCCAAGTGCTGGCAGGCCGCCCCAATACACTGTGGCGATGGCGCCTGGGGCCACCAGATTCCCCACTGGCCCACCCAGTGTGGCACACATTGTATAAGCTGCCAACTGCCAAGAAGACTGGCAACCTGCAGTGGCAGTTGCTGCACGGCATCCTAGCCACTGGCACGTTTGCGTCCCACTTTGACCCAGCCGCCTCAACAGCCTGTCCCTTCTGCCCAGGGGGTGTTGAGGAGACCCTCTTTCATGCCTTCCTTGACTGTCCCCGCCTGCAGCCGCTCTTTGTCACCCTTGGGCTGCTGCTGCAGGCGCTGGGCAGGAGGTTTTTGGAGACCACCTACATGTGCTCCTACCCGTACCAGGCGGCTGAAAAGGGCCCCGTTTGCCTGGCCAACTTCTTACTGGGTCAGGCCAAGTTGGCCGTCCTCAAGAGCCACCGAAACCAGCTTGTCGGGACCGGCTCAGATGATGCCCTGTGGCTTTTCCACCTCCTGGTGCAGGCATGCCTCTCGCTGGAGTTCGAGCATGCTGTGCTCCAGCGGGCAGTGCCCGCCTTTGAGACACGCTGGGCCCTTGAGGGAGCGCTGTGCCATGTGGAGGACGGCCATCTCAAATATGCGCTCTGATGTCATGACCGGTCTGGGCGACCGGGCTGGCTCAGTGGCGAACTACGACTTCCAGCTTGTGCTGTGTCCTGGGCCCTCACCAGGCTGCTTTTTTGCTTTCTTTTTGTGCGGGAAGTTGAAGGTTTTGTTACGTGTACGATGGGATGGAGCAAGGTATGAATTGTTTATCTATATAGTTATGACACGACGTGAAATGCAGCAAAGGTGTCTGTCCCAGTGTGATGTGTTGAATGCAAATGACATGGTGTTTTTTGGTTTGATAGTAATTTGTTTGTTTTTCTTGCTTTGTAAACGGCTACCCTTTCTGTATCCCTGAACCCCTGAATAAAGTAATTAAAAGT
>NW_017728994.1:21626642-21641639 GCF_001723915.1 Gavialis gangeticus | reverse complement strand
TTTGCTTTCTTTTTGTGTGGGAAGTTGAAGGTTTTGTTACGTGTATGATGGGATGGAGCAGGGTATGAATTGTTTATCTATATAGTTATGACACGACGTGAAATGCAGCAAAGGTGTCTGTCCCAGTGTGATGTGTTGAATGCAAATGACATGGTGTTTTTTGGTTTGATAGTAATTTGTTTGTTTTTCTTGCTTTGTAAACGGCTACCCTTTCTGTATCCCTGAACCCCTGAATAAAGTAATTAAAAGTCAAAAGTCCTTCCTTCCTCTGTCCTACATCCTGAGACATCAGTGCCAGCCATGTTTCCATTATGCTCCATTTTGCACTTTAGCAGAGTTCTTTTGTTCTGTGCTGGTAGGCTTTTTTTGTCCCAGTCAAAACTAGCTATGCAGATGTTTTGGAAAGACAGGCAGAATTTTCATAACTAACAGTTATGGAATTATCCCTTAGCAATGCTTAACTGTTTCCTGAGAGGTAGTTATCTTGGTCCATACTTTGCCTGTTTTTCCAGACAAGTATAGAATATTTGGCTAAACTTACACAGTCATACATTAAACACATCAGTAACTATTCTGTGTACAGTATTCTTGAGTTCTCATAGAATAGCTTCAATCTGTCCCAGTGCCCAGGGTGTATTTGAAGATGTTAAAGTGATTCGTAAAAACAATTTAAGAGACAGACACCAAAGTCCATTTCAGCAACCATTTCCAAGCAATTCCAAAACTACTTTTATTTAAAATAAGATTTGAAGATACTACACTACTCAGACTGGGTACATTTATTGGAAGCACAATGTTTTGAGATTTCCAAATATTTTTTTTCTAGAATTGTCCCTTCAGAAGAAATAAAACAACCCAAAATGCTGATGCAAACCAATGCTAAATGTCAAACCCTTCATTTTGGCCAGCACTAGTTCCTTCTACTATATCTATATGTGTTCCTATACCTGCCATGTTAGCACATATGTAGAATGTACCAGTCAGCTGTCATGTTGCGAAGAAATTATGTCAGCACATTGTGAGGCAGAACATCTTGTCTTGTGTAATTCTACTAAAACATGACAATATGCTTGTGCTTGAAAGTTCTTTTTAGGTCACAAACATCCTATAAATAGAGCATTTGACCCACCACGCTGCCCCGGCAAAACTTGTGACCCTGGAAATACCAAGATGGTGCTACTCATTTAACTTAAACCGCTGCCACTGTTCTTTCCAGTGTGAATAACATTTCTGTCATGAAGAGTATATTGAAGTATATTCCAAATGAAATCCTGTCTCCTTGGTTTAACTCCCAAGGTAATCCACCCCATTACTTTTATAATTCAGAACCTTCAACAACTTCACTTTCTTTCTTTGGCTTTCACCACCAAATGTAGAATTCTTTAAACAATGGGTGATAACAGAGAAGGTAAAATTAATGTATACATTTATTTTATATTTGACTTGTCTGGAGATGGATAGTCCAAATTAAATATGGTGCCAGTAAATCTAAGGTATTACTGCAGTGTGGAAGTCTGTCCAGTTTTTCTGCAGATAGCATATATTTTTGCACTGTTCATATAATGCATAGAAAATACATTTACCACTACAGTAAGTAGTTTTATAGTACAGTCAACAGCATGTTGCACAATAGCAATTACATGTGGAAATAAAGGAGGGTACGCAAGCTATCGGAGAGAACACAGGTATGTTTTTGTTGATAAAAAGGAATGGAGGTAAAAGGATATTCAGGTTATTGTAGCAATTAGTTTTTTTAAGATGTCTATCTATATGAAACATCTTGGGCTAGAAAAAAAAATCCTTGGTAAAATACGAAGTTTATTACATTTCTAGACTACATTATGCTTGTCAGCTAGATTAAAGCATTCTCCTAGACTCTGTCCTATATTACCATAACAAGTGAGGAAATAATGTAGTGTTGTTGCACTGAGCAGCTTATAAATTTTGACATAAGTGTGAGAGAAATCACTTGAAATGTGAAGCAACCAAGAGGAATAATTAGGAGCAGCAGAATGATCTCAGTAATATGACAACAGTTTCTAAAGCATCCCACAGGATTGAAATCATCAGGTTTGCTTGACCTATATCTTTAATAATACAGCTCATTGCCCTTGTATTGAAGCTAGAGGGTAAGACAAAGTATGAGCTTTATCATGTTTTAGAAGAAATTGCAAAAAGTTTATTTATTAACACACCACAAAATAGCCCATTTCTATGATTACCAAACAGGAAAGCAAGTTGGGCCACAGTTCACCACACAGAATGTTCCTTTTCATAGTCAAGCTCGGCTGGCAAAAATATTATGTAATACTCAACTAAGACAAATGGCTGTGTTACCAGTGGAAATAACCTTCTGTTTAATTAGAAAATAAGAGCTATATAAGACAATAAAAATGGTTACTGCTGCCCTGAGTCACTGTTCAATAAATATGATAGTGCTGAAGATAATGCTAAGTGTTATTTATTTGTGCAATATCGCAGGCTTGGTAATTGTTCATGTTGTTGAATGTTACCCTGCATGTAGAATTTTCTTCCTTAATTCATAAAAAAGGAGAAGGCAACTTCTTTTAAATGCTAAAAAAAACCATGTGCCTAAAAGCCTAAAGTAAATAAATACTCTCAGTTCTTTCCACTCTTAGTACTGGGAAGAATTTATTGACTTTCATATCAGTTTTTTGGGGAAAATTAAGTTATTCATGGGTGATTCCCATTATTCCTCAGAATAGAAAATGTCCAATGAAAATATTTCCTAAGGACCACTTTCTGTGACGAATATGCTATTTGCCAGTGATTGTTTCTCTTTCCAATTGGATAAAGAGAAAAGTAGTATTCAAAATTCTTCGTGAGTTTTAGTGCCTGATTTTTCCATACTCACCTTTTCTCTTCACTTTTGGATACTCACTATATGCACAAATCAGGTCTTTAAGAACTCATTTGCAAAGACAAAGGATTTAAATGAAAATCCCCTTTAAAAGATAATTTTACTATTAAATTGAGCATTAGTTGTGTTGTGTGATGCATCAAAAGTTTCCTTTTTTGGGTAGACACTGACATACTACCTGGATCCCTATAGTTTACATATATTTGTCTGATGTTTGAATGAAACAAGGGTTAGGGACACATTTTATAATATCCCTTTATTAAAAAGCAGCTGTGTTCCCCAGTCCTGTTGCTTTTGAATATACAGTAAATACAGGGATTTGAGAGAGGATATCATAGAAGTTGCCAATTCTTATTCAAAGGGAAACATTCAAAAGAAGTTTCATCCACATGTTTTACCTCCTCCTTTTCTCTCTACCCAAAAAAGTAGACTGTATGTCAAGAGGCAAAACAAAACAAAACAAAAACTCTTTTCTTTGCACAATTCACTTTAAGCTTCAAAATCCTCCAAAATCCCCAATCTCCCTTTGCAGTCTGGTTCCCACTCTCTAGCTTTCCTCATCTCCCTCTGAAAGAAAAAAGCTCTTCTTTAAGGGACTGATAGGTTGTAGAGCGATGCTTAGCAACAACATTCCTGTGCCTTAAGTAGCTGCAAGCCCCTAGCTGAACCCTTTGATGTGACTGTCAGGGCAGATTTATTTTGTTTTAGCACATTGTCTACTTGTCCAGATGTATCAGGAGATAAAAAGGAGTCATGTTTACACTCTTTTTTTTTTAGATGTAATTAAATCGCATTTTTGATGAGTCTCTGAGAGATCAAAATGAAGAAAACAGGAATTGGCTTGAGTAGAGAAGGAAAATCCACTTGCCACCTGACACTGTAGGAAAATAAAGTGTAAAGCCACAGTGCAATGTGTTGATTTGGTTCTGTTGAAGCCTTATATTTTGTCTTTTCTCACATGCTCCTAGCTTACCAAAGCAAGAGAATCCAAGAGGAACCATTAGACAGCAGTCATTGTATTCTGTAGCTTCTCTCCAGGTTGCCCTGTTTTTAGAATGTGTTTGTCCAAGTTGAAACTAATTATTTTCAGTATGTCACAGTAACTTTTTAGATCAAATATCTCAGAAGAACATTTGATTACAGGAGGTGGCTGTCAATCAAGTGCTTAAAAATAGAATTTGATTGATCTTGAATAAATGGCTCTTCCATGCAAGGCAGGCCTTACTGAATTCTCTTAGAGAGCAAATCACAGATAAATCCATTTTTATTTATTTGTTTTTTAAACTTGCACATTTAGCAACACCATTCTGAGCTCTATTAATAACCTGTGGTGTGCAGTGACAAGCCTGATCCCAACATTCAGTACACTGTGGATATGCCAAGTGAATAAAATGCTAGTTTTAATCTGCTGTTACAAAAGTTACTCATTTGCATCTTAAATAGGTTACACTACAGCACCCCCTTCTGCTGACTAAGCTGTGTGACAGGAGGCTTTAGTTACAACTTAGTTTCCTGCTCACATGACAGCACAAAAACTACTTAAAAGCATTTTCTGCCCTTTCCAGACTCCTAATTCTCATGTCTATTAAGCAAGGAGAGCAACATCATTGAATAATAGTTACAAAACTAGCGTTAACCTTTAATCTTTAGAATCTAACTCACATTTCATGTAGATTAACCTTTTATCACTCATATGTTGCGAAGAGTAATTAATATAAGAAGTGAGAATTTGGGGTTTAACTGAAAAGCATTCTTGTATTTAAAATTAGTAGCCAATATACTCGGCGTTCTCCTTCTCAGACTGCCATTGCTTGAGTGATAGTCTTGTGTATATTCTGTCTTGTGTGTAGTAGCTATAGAGGCTTCTATTCAGGAAAGCAATTTTCCTTTTTGTTTCGGAGTTGACTTTTGATGACACCTTGGAAGTCAGTTGGACAAGGGAAATTGAAGAGGTTATGAATCTTCTGCATTTCACTAAAATGTGATATGTTTATGTTAGCCAAAGAAATTAACTTACACTGAACTCAAATATAGTGAAACTCCATCCATACTAATATAGAATGAACCTCTAAGATTACCTCAGTGGTCTGACAGAAGTCCAGTGCAATGCTGGTAGTAACAAATCATCAAATACATTAAAGTTCTCTGGAAAGTAATAGAGTATTCCACTATGTATGTGTTTTATATATCTAATGTGTGTGTATGTGCATGTGTTTTATATCTAGTGTGCGTATCACTATATACTATTACATGGTAAGTCTCAGAAGTGTCCCTGCTATCTGACTTCTGTGCAGGAAGTGAAATTGGATTTGGCTGACTTATCACTGATCACTAAATCCCAGAGTTAGTTTGAAGTGATTTGATAATGTCTGGAGTGTGCAACATAGAATGAAGTATAAGACGAGGTATTTTAGACTTAGTTTCTTTAGTATGAAAATGTTGCAAAAGCATTTTATTTAGTGGATTATATGCTATGCTAATGTAAATTACTTAATATATGTTGGTGTCCTATTCTGTCTCAGATACGTCCCATCTCTCTCACTGAGAATTGCATAAGAACATTTAAGGGAAGAATTTTGTCTGCCATCTGCAGATTGGTGTAATTGGATAAAGGGTGCAATGGTCAAATATTCATGTCCACACAAGAGAAGCAAAGCTGAAATCTTACACATTATTAAATTATTTACAGATATGTTGGTGACATACCCATCTTTTTTGACAGCTTCTTTCCCATTTCTTGGGTGAATCTTTTCAAAGGACTTAACGTTGCTCTTTCATTCCTATGAGAGGGTTGCATGATGAGTGAAATGTAATAAATGGTGGAATTACGGTAACAGTAAATTGGGATCTTTGGCTCAATGCACCAGGGAGGCATTTGCATCTGTTTATCTAGAGGTACATTTGTGGTTCTCTTTACAAAACACCTCAAGGTATAGTTATATCAGGCTGTTGGGTTTTCTGACAAGAACTGCACAGTTCACCAAGGTTTAGTTACAGTACTATTTAATTATGTCTTTTTTCTCTCATATATTAATATATACAGCTAGTATTTTCCTTGTGTGCACGTGTGTGTGTGTGTGTGTGTGTGTGTGTGTGTGTGTGTGTGTGTGTGTGTGTGTGTGTGTGTGTGTTTGTGTATATATATATATGTGCTGTTCATTAAAATAATGCTGTGCATAAGCTACATTCTCTCTAGAATTTCCTCATTTCTAGAACATTTCCAGAAGCATTCCAGTCCATCAATATGAGACATAAGACCACACAAATCATCTTGATATGCTTAAAACATTTCTTGCTAGGATGACATGTTCCCAAATTTTGGGGGTATAACTTAAGATCAGCAGGCTTTGTATTTCTGTTTTGTACTTGGTTAGGTCACAAAACTCTAGTATCTGGTGTTACTAATGACAATCTGGAAGAATTAAGAGTCCAAGGACACTTACAATTTGTTTGTTTCCAGTTCCTCTGTCACATGTTTGAAAAGAATCAGACAACTTGAGTTGCTTTTGCCAAAAAGTGACAACTGCTAATTTGATAGGCTGAACTAGTATGTTAGTGTCATAATTACTCTGATCTCAAATTTATCTCCCAGGTGGGCAAGTATGCTTTACCAGTAACATTCTGTCCCTTGGGGCAAATTCAAGTTATTTATCTTTTTAAAAGACTCCAGTATTGGGTTTTATACTGGGTATACTCCATAAAGGTTTATATAAGTGGGTCTGCTTTCTACAATTCTTCTTTATTTAATCTCTCAGGTATGTACCTTTCCTACCAGCAGACAACACTGTGCTCCTAGCACTTGCTCTTCTGCACTGCAGTCTTATACTCATCGCATTAAAGGGTACTGAACTGCTTGAGGAGAGAAGTTCCAGTTAAAATGGGTAAAAAAAATAGAATATGGCAAATGAGCAGAGACAAAAACTATTCCTTCCCATTTACTGCATCTTTAACTGAGTAGCAAAATGTCTCCCACCCCTTCTGCTCTTGAGATGCATGCTTTATGAAGTCCCTTAAAAACAAATACTCTTTAACCCCAACATAACAAAGTCAGTTACTTCTGGCATCTTACTTACAGCTTAAAAAAAATCAATGCAAAATATAATTCCTAAAATACTTTGCTTCAAGTAATAACATGTTATAAGTTGAAAAAAGGTCTTGAAAGTCAAAGAAATGAATGTCCTGTGTACTATGTTACAGTAAAACAAATCAATTCAGGCTCCTTAGAAGCAGTCATTGCCCTGTGATTATGTTTGTGTAAAGTCTTGGGGCCTTTGATCAAAGAAAGGCATTTCAGTCTAGGCCTAATCCAGGCTGCTTTAAGGTGTTTAAATGGGGGGTGGGGATAAGGTTGATAACAGCTGGGATTTAAATTTACTTTTGCCTAACTTTTGTTTTGAAAAGATTTCTATTATTCACTGCTTCCTTTTTCATACAGAAGATGGATCATTGAGTAAACCTAAAAGGGAAAGAGGATATGGGAGGAAATGGGTGGGGACTTTGAATTAATCTTCTGAGGAAAAATGTTTGATCAGCGGGTAGGAGAGGATGAAAACCTCTGATGTTGACAGCAGGCAACTTTCTGACTAGCGTGTGATTGACAACTTTGATGCTCCAGTGGGGAGCTAGTGTCCAGCCGTGCTCAGGCATCCTCTGTCTGTGGGTGGTAGTGTTAATAATGTGGCAACTGGAAAGATTAATTGTGGACAAGCAGCAGGATTACGAGGAGGGCTTCATAGGTCTAAAAGGAACAGTGGTAGGAAGGCCTCTGATCTGTCAGCCCAAAAGGAAATGAGTTAGGGCAGACTGGAGCAGGCTTTAAAAAACAGGGGGGGAGGGAAGAGAGTAGTGGAAGAGGGGAAGCATTTAGGATATTAAAGCAAAATGTGAAGAGGATATTGAAATAGGTCATAAGGGGATGGGGCCAATTTTCCTGAAAGGCAATATGCCCTGTTTCCAGAGGTAGATTTAAAGACCTTAATACACTACATCCTTTTACAGTCCATTCAGAGTTCAACTTCTACTGCAATGAATTGGTAACCAGTTGACTTCCTTGGTGGTTTGAACTGCTGGGGTAGGTAAAAGTCATTATTCATGTTGGAAAGGGGGCTTGACAATAAATTGTTTGTACATTGCCAACACATACATTCAAATTAATAACTAGGAAAGTACAAATGCAAAATACATTGGAGAAAGTTTACTTAAGACATATCTGCAAGTAACTATCCACTGTATATTTTACTTTCTACCATTTTTGGTAGAAGTACGGATTTTGCCAGTATATTCTCTGTTACCATTAAAGAGGCTATTCATCATGCTTACTAATGTTATTAATCAAGATACACCACAATACCCTTAAAATGAGATCATTTTGATAAATCATGTATGACATGAAAATACTTTATTCCTTTTAAGTGCAATTTAGACTGTAATTTTTCCCCTCATTTATGATTCATGGTAGAAACATGGGAAAAATTCCTTTGCACATTTGCACCTTATCTCTAGTAATAATTCAAAACTGCTTTTAGATGAAAATTCAGGGTCTGATTCACCAAAGCTGAATGCCAGCTCATTATTTTCTGGCATTCAGTAGTCCAAAAGTAATGTCCATACATTAGACGCTATTCACAATAGTTCGATTTGGCTGCTCACCAGACATATTGATTACACTCAATTAAGCCTAAATGAATAAGAATTCTCTTGTGTTCATTTACATTTTAGATCCAGTTATACCCAACCATCAACCTTGCAATTTTATATAACTCAGATTATAGCAAATTAAGATATTTTATATAAGTGATATTCTACCTTCCACAAATGTCGGAAATACGTTTTTGATTTATATTTTATATTTTATTAAGAATAGTACCTTTTATAATGAAGTTAAATAAAGTTGCATTTTTCTAGTTAAAGGTCATCAGGGCTCTGATGCCAACCAAAACACATCACCATTCTCCTTGTCTTCCCACTTCCAATATGATCCAGCCCAAATCTATTAACAGCAGCAGATAGGAAAATAACTTGGTAAACTTGTCCAGAAGGAATAGCGTCCAAGTTCAAAGTAACACTTTTAATTATAAATGAAACACTGATGCTATTCATTAGATGGAAGAATGTCTGAAAATGTTTCAGTATGTTCTTCTAACTTTGATATAAATATTGGATAAATGTTTAATTACTCTGGCATTCAGGTTTACAAAGGAAGAAAAAATCCAGTAGAGATATTTAATTTGGAATGCAGAATCATTCATGTCTTGGTATTTTTCAAACTATGGTTCAGAGAGGGTTGGCTGACCTGAATTACAGTCCTTCCTTTTCTTCCATTAGAGGATGAAAGCATTTTAGGGAATATGGTTGGCCTCCAAAAATAACAAGGCCATTTGTATTTTCTTTAACCATTGGACCCTGAAAATGGGGTTGGATATAGCAGATGCACAAATATTCTTGCAACTGCGTGGGATGTACATTATACAGTGCAATCCAAATCTTGGTTTTACCACTGTACGTAGGGAATTCAGGAAATAAACACAAGCATGTCTAAATTGAGTTTTAGTTTAATGAAGTGCTGAAGTTCTTCAACAGCATGTGACAAGGCACAGTTCACCCCATTATCTCTTCTCTCGTGCAAAAGTGACACTTCTATATGTTTGTTTTATGCTTTACTTCACCTCAGTTCTTGTGTAGACGATAACAATTTCTCCGCATCATTGTAGAAGTGACTTTACGTTCACCGTATAATCTAAAATGGTATTGACTCCTGCTGATGTTGTAGCTTTTTTATTTAGAGTTTTAGACTGTTAGGAATAATGTGAACCAATAAAATGCTTATCCTATTTAAATGTTCCCTGAAGTTTCTTTCTCGTTTCAGTGATTCTGCTCATTATTAGAAATAAAATGATCAACTTGGTAACATTTTTTCTTGCAATTTAATTTTTAGCAATGTCATATTTTTCTAATTATAGATAGACTAACATGATTTACTAGTTAAGAGTAATCAGAGTTCATTTGTTTCTCTAATAGTTTTTCATAGTTGCTATTTTTTAATATAAAGGAAAACTGTTTACAAGGATCAGGTTAAAAATCTTGATTTTTAGTTGACATTCAGCAAAATATCAAAAGCAGTTTGTTTAGGATGCAAGCCATCTTATGGTTTTATAAAATAGTCAATATAATTTTTCATCTCCTGTTTGTTCAGTTCCATGGTCAAATGTCTAAAACCAGACTTTAAAACAAGTCACTATTTTTATGTGGGGTGAGTAGATCATCTCATTAAGCCTGTAAAGATCAGGCAACTTGTGATAACACCACACAGCTGGTATTTCTCTCTAATTAAAATGACTTTAATTTATGCTGCAAGTTTACTAACAGAAATTCCCCAAAGTGGGATCTGCGGTTACTATGTTCAGTATTAGAAAAAAAAATCCCAATGTCATTTAAGCAAGACAAACTTCCCTGTACAATCATGCCATGCCACCTGTTGGCTCCTCTGAAACATAACAGGATCTTGGTATCACTCATGACAGCAGCCTGACCCTTTTCTGACCTCTAACCTACTGCATAATAGGTGATGGAAAGCAAGAGCTTTTGTAGCTTATCTTTAGACTTGTAGTTCCTGCATGTCTTGCCTCACTGGTTTTTCTAGTCTTTCTTTCCCCTTCTTTCAGAAAGAGAAATAAGGTATTACTGACCAATAAACAGTAGATTTTTGATTTAATATTAAATTGATATTAAAAATCCTATCAGTTTCAAAACATTTCTATTCGTCTGCTGTATGGAGTCGATACAGTAGAATCCTATTGTATGGATACCTTGGTGTATTTCCTCAAAATACTGTTGTTACATTTTTTTAAAATTGTGGTAGCACCAAGGGGTTCTTCTATTGAGCTTAGAGTTTTTCTGCTTGGTGGTGTGCAAAAAATATGGTATGGATAGAGTTGCTGTTTCCTTCTTTAGGCATGTCTCAGGAATTTATGCCAAATTCTATTTATAAATGGCCTGTGTTTCCTCTGTGCTAAATATACTGTATCAATATTAGATTTTTTTTTAAAGCAATTCTTCAGTTTTCCTAGGAAGTATTGCTGATGTGAAAGTCTGGTAGTGAACAGTTACTCTGCTGTACCAAAAGCTGTATAAACTTTAAAAACAAATAGTTCTGCGCTCCTATTACATTACTTGTGGAACATATAGGAAACTCTCATTAAACACATTTTCCTACTAAATGGAGAGGAGGAAAAGTGGTAGTAAATGTTAGCAATGGAAGCTTAACCTTAACTTTGAAATTTTAGGTTTACTAGGTTTTCAAAATTATAACAGGAATTGAATTTTGGATTTAACTTCCTTCAAAGTGAATTTTCTGATATCAGAAGGTGCTGGAAGTAAGTGTGTGTCTGTGCGTGCGCGCCTGCATGTGTACACATATGCATATTAATGTATATGACAACACGTTTTAATGTTAATGGAATGCTTTTTTTTTACTTTTGAAAGATGGGTCACATATAGGCTTGGCAGAATTTGATATTTATTGATATACATTGTTAAAAATGATTTCACCTGAAACTCGCAGATCAACAGAAAAATATTTCCATCGGTAATCTCAGAAATTTACATAAAGGAGATGTAAAAGAAAAAAAAATCTGGGATGGAGGAATGAGGTAAGGAGATCCCCACCCCGGTGCCCCACACACACAGTGGCTTCTGCAGGAGCTAGGGACTCTGCCAGTCAGGCTGTGCTGGGAAGAGGGTATTAGAGGAGCTGGCCTGATAGCAGTGGGAAGCTCAGTGCTTTTGACCCCTCGCTCTGCCCAGGTCCCAGCTAGGGCAGCAGCCAAACTCCTGCGGAGTTAATTTTTAATTTTTCCAATCTTTCCCTGTTTTGTTACTGATAAGTAGCAATTTATTTTTCTTAATCTTTGCTAGGTATACACCTGGATGGACAAATATTATTGACACACAGTCTTGTTCAGGTTTATCATCCTCTGTGTGCATGTGCATGTGTGCGTGCATTTCTGAGTATATGGGAAGGAGAGAGATATTGAGATCTATCTGTAGGGAGATATTAAAAACTATTAATATGGCAAGATTTATGTCAGCTCTCATTTACTTCTTAAGAAACAATAATGGCTAGCTTTTTATACCCCTCTTCACCCTTAATGAAACAAAAAGGTACATGCTGCTGGAATGAGACAACACTCTGTTCAACTTTTGTCTGCTGTATACAGTGTCTGATTTAAGGATGAGCAAGTGTGGCATAAGCACACAGTCTAAACTGAATGACTGTGAATACACCGTTGAATTGTTGTCTTTGAAAGCATTTGTTTAAGTGCATTGTTAGATTTAGAGTTTCTGGGTATTTTGGGGGGAATAATTTCATAGCTACCTCATTTTATTTCTAAACATATCAACATCCTGTACCATCTCTGTGTCAGGTCTGAACTGGTAATGTTGAGAAACTGCCTGTTCAAAGTAACATTTCTGTCAATGGCATCCAGTGTAAATATTCTTCTGTTTAATATAGTCAGCTGCGGAAGCTGGCGGTGGTGGGTGGGTGGGGAAAAAGGATTATGCAGTTAGTGAAAATGATCTTACTTCCTGTGTCTTTTTGTAAGTGCTCTGTGTATCCATTGAGCCTCTTTCAGAAAGGATGCCAACTTGCTGCTCTTCTTCCTGTGTTATAAAACTTGTCAGGTATGATATATTAGTAACTATTACAGCTATTGGTGTCTGCATGTGCATGTACATGTGAGAAGAATTTATGATGTGCCATAGAAAAGAGGACAATCTTTCACATACCAAGGGTGAATATTAAAACATACTAAGTAGGGAAATTTGAAGGTAGGAATATTTAAAAATGGAAAAAATACCCACTTTTAACCAGTCTCATTGGGGTGCAGTAATATAGCAGCATATAAAACAAGACCAAATAATTTAACTGAATATGTTATTTCATCAAGCCATTTAGATAAAGTGATCAAAAATATTTTTAGTTTAGGCTTTTCTCCTACATCAAGCTTTTATAGTATTTGTAATTTTAAAAAACTCATTTGAAAGCTTTGTAGACTTTTGGTTTTCTCTTTTTTTATGGTCAAGTATTGCATTTCTTTCTCATTAAGATTGTTGAGCATGCATAATGGGAAAAAAGGGAAGTATTTGCATTTACATGGGACCACCCTTGTCTTTTACACTTGTGTTCTATACTAGTATCTTGCTAAATTCAGATAGCTGTAAAGGCTGTGGAGAAGTCATGCTTCTCCCATAGAAATACCCCTATAATCTACTGGAACATTCTTACTGAATAACTTGACACATCTTTTAGCAGATAGAAAATCTCATCTCTTTCCCCATTTTTTCCTTTAAGCTAATTTTATTTAAGTTACTTTTGCACTGGAACTGGAACTTCAGATACAAATGTCAGAACTATCTGAAGACATAACTGTCATATGTAAATGTTGTTGCTGTCAAAATATTGTTGTGACTATTAATAATAAAATCCATACAACTCAGTCTAGAAAATAACTTTGGACCCAATGTTGATAAACAGCAAGAACAGAGCTGGTGGTTTCTTTTCAGTGGTGTTCAAGCTTGCCCAAAAAGCTTATTTAGAGCTTCCATGCAGTTGACATTGTGCAAAACAGTCCTAACCCTCGATGATCTTCCATGAAATTAAAGCTGTTGTAACTGAACACTTAGCAGCAAGGTAATGAAAACTGTTGTATAGTTGACAGGGAATTATATACTGTACATAAAACAGTAGCAAAATAACAATAAAAATCCTCCTGTTCTTGCTTTTCCTAAAATTGGAAATAAAGCTAAATTGCCCCTTCACTCCAATATCCTTTTCAGAAGCTCTTGAATTTTGCTCAGTCAGTGGTATTTGCTGAAAAGGCAAAGTTTCTTCCAGTAATTTTAGGAAAAGCTATCATCAAACTGTCAACAGTCTAAATTGAGATTAAAAGTACCAAAGAGAAACCTTCACTATTATCGAGTCCCAGCTTAGAGCACTTGAATGGACAGATAACATCTAGAATGCACAATATGAGATCACCTTTCATCTGAGTTTTCAGAGAAACTTGTGGTAAAAGGTCTTATGCTAAATAGCGATAACTGGAATATGGGAAATAACGTGAAGTTTAACCATTAGAATTTCAGAGTCATGCACTTAGGGATTAAGAGAAAGGACTTTGCTTATAAAATGAGAGTGCATAGATTGGAGACTGCTGTGGAAGAGAGGGTCTTAGAAGTACATATTAATCAGGATGACCATAAGTCATCATAAATCTTTATGTGACTGTGAAAAAAGCCAACATAATCCTCGAGTGTATTAAACAGGGTGTATTAAATATAAAAAAGGAGATACTAGTACCATTGATAAGACCCCATACAATTCTGATTGCCAATATTGAAAGGGTTAGCTTGAAGTGGAGTGATTCAAAGAAGCAATCAGTAATGTGGGTAAGAGAGTCTTATAAAAGATTAAAGGACCTTGGCTTGTTTAACTTAGAAAAATAGAATGGGTGTAGTTACTGTTTTAAAGACCTTTACAGGGTGAATATTAGGGAGAGGTAAGAACTTTTTAGTCTCTTTTGGCCGAAGATCAGATGGCTACAAACAAGTTATGGATAGACTTAGATTGGAAATGAAAAGGTATATTATTATCAGACAAGTTTTGAATAGTCTTCTAAGCCACATTGTAGGGGCAAAGAACCTAAATTGATTTAAGATTGAATTGGTAAATTTATGGAATGGATGGTATTGATAGAAGATCATCCGGCCCAGATGATCTTCACCCTAGAGTCCTAAAGGAACTGGCTGGGGTCATTGAAAGTCCCCTGGCGTGGCTTTATGAACACTCGTGGTGCTCTGGAGAGGTGCCGGAGGACTGGAAGAGGGCCAACGTGGTTCCCATCTTCAAAAAGGGGAGGAAAGAGGACCTGGGGAACTACAGGCCAGTCAGTCTTACCTCGATCCTGGGCAAGCTGTTCGAGAAAATTATTCTGGCACACATCCAGGAGGGGCCAGCAGGGAACTGCATGCTCAGGGGCAACCAGCATGGGTTCATCAGCGGCTGGTCCTGTCAGACCAACCTGGTGGCCTTTTACGACCAGGTCACTAAATCATTGGAT
>NW_017728994.1:21624247-21626407 GCF_001723915.1 Gavialis gangeticus | reverse complement strand
GTTTTTAAAAGGAGGTTGGATGACCACCTTACTGGGGTCGTTTGACCCCAGTACTCTTTCCTGCCATGGCAGGGGGTTGGACTAGATGATCTGCTCAGGTCCCTTCTGACCCTAGAAACTATGAAACTATGATAGAATAGGGAACTTTTATTTGCGATACGTATAATCATGTTTTTTTGAAGTCCCCATATTCAGGATTTTTTTTACCTAATGTGATGTTAACCACATCTGAGTCTGGGTTTTTTGAATGGGAAGCACTGATCTTCTTGCCAATATTTAGAACATTTGGAGATTACAACCATACTAGTCATGAAATCTGGAGTCAGAAATTTTTTTTCCTCCCTAAGTCAGATTGGCAAGATGGGGGAAGTCAGTGGCTTGTCTTCTTTTATAGTGTAGGGCATAGAGTCATAGAGAAGTAGGGCTGGAAGGGACCCCCAGAGGCCATCTAACCCAAGAAATCCCTATCCAAACCATCCCATACAACTACAACATAAATTTTACATAAGACTACCCTCAATCCTGACACAATGTAGACCTAACACCCTAACCTGCTACAGGTAAAGTAGGGGAACCATGGCAGCCAATGTCCTGCTTCAATAAGATGATGTCAGTATATGTTCAATGGGCACTGATGGGGAAGGAGCTGCTCCTGTGAGCTGCCTTCACCTAGCATTTCATCTTGCATTTGGACATGGACCTGTATCTCACAGTATTTGGGCAATCTTTTTTGACTGATGAAAACAAGCATAACGTCAACATAGCTCCACTTATTTACATTGGTTGCAGAGAAGGCCTTTATCTGTAACTGATTCAGTTTCAGATGAGGCAGTGAATTGGGTAGGAAGAAATGCTGTATAAGAATTCAAGAAATTCCAATGTGATATGATAAATCCCTGACATTTTAGAAGGCCTTTGTCCGTGTGTTGTAAGAAGTTTTCAGATAAATGTGGTAAATACTGTGATGTATCTTGATTTTTGCTAGGGACTGAAATGAGATCACAGAACTCATTCTGAGGTACAACTTTGTGTAGAAATAGAAAAAGAAGCTCCAGCTTTCTGTACTAGTCCCCTGAATCCCTTATTTTTTAAAATGTATTATAATCTATGGAAGTCCAACAGGTATTTCAAATGAAATGTCTCAAAACTTTCACATTTCGATTGAAATATTTTATATCATTTCAATTTTGTAGTTGTTTGTTTGTAGTTATTGTATTGTCTCGTATTTTTGCAGTTATTGTGCCTATTAAAAAAAAGGGAATTATTATTGTGTTAAATGTTTAAAGCAAGGATATCAAGTACACCTGAGGCCCTGGGCCAGATCTGGGCTGCAAGGCTCCTTGCAACCCAGATCCAGTCAGCGCCATAGCGGGCGGCTGCCATGGTCACTGCAATGGTGGCAGTAGGCAGTTCTGATGTCAGTGGCAGAGGAGTCTGGGAGCCACAGTGGTGCTGAGTCTGGGGCAAGGGGTCATTGGCAGCAGGAAAGGTCCAGTTGTGGCAGTGAGTCTGGGGGAGGTGGTGGAGGGAAGCACTGGCAGCAAGCCAACCTTGTGCAAATAGCCTTGTCCAGTGGAGCCCAAGGGCTCCAAATTCTGTGGCAGGCCACAAACTGAACTCCCAGTGGCCCACCAGTAGTCTGGTAGGCAGAACAGAATGGCTCCAAGGGCTGCATCTGGCATAAACATATGCTTGACAGCCCTGGTTTAAAGCAGGGGTGGGCAATTATTTCAGCTGGAGGGCCACTTAATGAGTTTTGGTGAGGTGTCAAGGGCTGCAAGGGTAGCTCTGCCCCTTAACAGATGCCCCACCCCCTGGTCACCATCTTGCGACTGGAAATCCTGTTCCCTAAGCCCTGACCTTTGCCACTGGAAGTCTCTCCCATTGCCTAAGAAGTACTCCTGGAGTGGGGGGAGGAGGGGTTGCTTGTATGTGGATGAGTAGGGGGGTGGTATGTGGTTGGGGGTACGTGGAGTGTAGGTATGGTGCGGGGGTGGTGTGCGGGGCTGCTGGGTGTGTGTGTGGGGGAGTGTGTGCAGGGTGTATATGTATATGTGTGTGGGAGTGCAGGGTGTGTGGTGGGACTGTTGGATATGTGTGTGGGAATGAGGGGGTGTTGTGTCTAGGAAGGTGCATGTGGGTTGTGGGTATATGTGTGAG
>NW_017728994.1:21599002-21623095 GCF_001723915.1 Gavialis gangeticus | reverse complement strand
GGGGGAGTGTGTGCAGGGTGTATATGTATATGTGTGTGGGAGTGCAGGGTGTGTGGTGGGACTGTTGGATATGTGTGTGGGAATGAGGGGGTGTTGTGTGTAGGAAGGTGCATGTGGGTTGTGGGTATATGTGTGAGGGTGTGAGGTGTGTGTATGGTTGGGGTGTGGGGTGTGTTTGTGGGTATGGTGGGGTTTGTGGGAGGGGTGTGGGGTATGGGTATGGTGGGGATCAGGTTATGGGTGTATGTATGTGTATGGTGGGGTGTGTGGTTGGGGTGTGGGACTGTGTTGGGTGTGTGTGTGGGTGTGGTGGGGGTGGAGTGCTGTGGGGGCTTGGAGGGATGTCTGGGGTATGGGTGGGTTGGGTGTGCCTGTGTGGGGGCCTTACCCCCTGCCTGCTGTTTGTTATGTGCATGAGCCCAGACCCTCCACGGGCAGCAGGAGGGACTGAGAGGTTGGTGCTGCCTGCCTGGCTGTCAGTATGCTGCAGGAGAAAAGCAGCTGGCACCAATGTACAACAGGAGAAGAGCCTGCCAGAGGGGAGGGGGGGCAAGGAGCTCGCACCACTGGTTCTTTTAGTCTCTGTTGCACACCTGCCTGGCAGGCCTGCAGCCGAGCCTGCATTGGCTCTTGTAGCTGTTGCTTCTATCTCATGTGCCTGCCCAGCAGGGTTGCACTAAGTGCATGCTGGCTCCTACTGCTGTTTCCCCACCTCCTGCCTGTCCTGTGCCTGCTTGGCAGGGCTTTGTGAGCAGCTGAGCTCCTTCACATTCCCCCCCTATATCCACATACTCCCCTGCCCTGCATGAGCAGGACCAAAGCAAGCTGCAGGCAGAGCCCATCCCACTGCCTGCTGTCTGGAGCGGTATAGCAGTCACTGGAGGCTGGGGGAGACCAGCAGTTCTTTGGGCAGGGTCAGCAGCAGCCCTGTTCGGAAGCTGTGTCTGCTGGCTGGGCTGGTGCCCTTCAGCAGGGGAGGCTGGGAGGAAAGCATGCACTGCCTCAGGCAGGACTCAGCCCCATGTACAGCATGGCAGGGGCAGCCTCAGTCAGGGCTGGATACAATTACTTGGTAGATGCCTGCCTGCAGGCCAGATCCAATCAGCTGGCAGGCTGGATCTGGCCCAAGGGCTGTATTTTTCCCACCCCTGGTTTAAAGTATGCTGATCCAAAACAGTAAACTCACATTTTGTATTAAAACATACATTTTCTAAATTTATTAAGTAATACATTAGTTAAAGAATCCATGTCAAAGAGATGGCTGACTAATTATAAAACCATTTAGGAGGACTTAAAAGGACATGCAGAAGCCAATGTGTAGTTTTGGGTCCATCATGCAGTAGGATATAGTTATTTTTGCCATCCTATACATGGTCATTAGTTTCAAGAAATTGCGTAGTTGTTGCATTTCTTCCACCCCTTTGTTTTATCTCTTTTACCAAACTAGAAGCCATAGAGTGTGTCCAGATGAGTGTGCACGTGCCTCTTGCACCATCTCAAACTCCTTTGAGATGGTGCAAGAGGCACGTGTGGGAACAAAAAAAACATTTCCCGCACTGCAAATTTGCAGCATGGGGGCAAAATTAGACCCCTGGATATCCAGGGGTCAAACAGTACCCCAGGGGAAAAAAGAGGAGGCAGGGTAGTCCATACAGGCAGGGTAGTCAATGTGCTGTGTGGGGGGGCTCTGCCTTGTGGGGGTAGGGAACCCACCCCTCCTAAGCAGCCCCCACACCTACAGCCCCCCCACACCTACCCACACAGTGACTTGCATCCTTCCACACCCACCCTCCTCTTGCAAGCCCCACATCCTTCCATCACACACCCACCATGTGATAAGGAAACCAAAAGCAAGCATTAAAACATAGATACTTATGATTTATTTTATTACGATGCTAGAGACACTGGTAGGCTTCCAAATTGCTTTAACATTATAAATATAGCAATAAAACACTGCCCATCTGATCAATCCTTTTCTCTCTCTGTTTTGTTCTAATTGTAGAAGAATGGATTTTGGGGTATTTTAAAAAGTGAGTTTGGGATGCAGCTTCAGCAGTCTAGCTGACACAAAGGGCTAGTGTCCCCAGACATGGGCGACTGGTGCTGTGTTGGGGGGCAGTGACCAGTGCTGCCGACTGGGGAGGGTCCCTCCATGGCCGATCTTGCTGGCCGGAGAGTGGAGGGGATCCCCCCTGCAGAAGATCCCGTAACAGCTGATCACTGTGGCTGATTGCTGCAGCTGCTTCTGGGAGTGGCTGCAGCAATTAGCTGGCACTTGCAGGGGGGGCTCCCACTTGCCCCCCCACCCACTGCCTAAGTGGCAAGTGTGGCTGGTCAGGGGATGTAACCCTTTGCACACCCTATGCATCACCACTGTCCCCCAGATACCAAGTGGTATGGTGCAGGATGTGTGGGGGACAGTGATACCAGAAGCTCCTGAGGGCAAGTAGCTCTGAGCTGCTGGCCGGGGCAGGTTTTTATACTGCTGGGGCCAGCACAGGTGCTGGTCCCAGGCTCTAGCTCCCTCTGGCTAAAGATCCAGGAGGAGTCAGGCAAGGTTCTTTTGCCTCTAGTGACACAATTTGCTCCACAAAGTGCATGTTTGGGCATATGTGCTGAGGCAAAAAGCCCCGGCTCAAATTTGCACTGCTTCTACATGAGCTGCTGCAAGTGCACATGCTTACATGTCTGGATGCACCCATAGGTGTGTAGGCAGAATAAAATTCTTCCATGTGTTACAACACAAAGAGAAATAATGTGACATATACTCTCCTCTGAAACTTAAGTGTTTCATCTGTGCAATATGCAGTAACAGAAGTTGGGCATGAGAGGCCAGAAAATTGCTCCCTGCCTGTGAATACTGAAAACTTCTACTGTATTGCCCTGCCAAACTAATCTATAAAAATACTTTTACAGAATGTGCTACTATATTTGTATTATATGTATTTATAGTACTTATATACAAAATAAAATGTATTCTCAAATAAGACCTGTCCTTTTCTTTACATCTCCTCCTAAGCACCATAGCATTGCCCTCCTGTAATCTCAAGGAATGATAGTAAATAGATCTTGTCTGAGTCTTAATGTTCTTCCTTTTGGACACAATCTTCTCCCAATGGATAAAGTACAACAAGCTATGACTTCAAACATCATATTTCCTTTTTATAGCAAACAAATACATAAGATATGAGATTCTCCTGAGGTTCCTTCCAACCTTAATTTTCTATGATTCTTTTTTTATTTTAGGAAAGATTTCAGTTGTATTGAGTAAGATCTTTCTGTCCCTGTTTTGCTTTTAGGAATACTGAATACATGGTTTTGGTCAAATAGAACTCAAATATTTTATACATTTATATTGTTTTTCAACTTTATATAGTATTTAACTACTTTGTCCTCATGCTGTCTCTCATTTGCAAGATAACCCTTCATTTTGCCAAAGCAACAACATGTAACACAAAGTATGTTTGCTCTTAATTTCAAAATGGAAGTGACCATTCTACTTTCTTAACCCTGCCACCCATTTCCCTCTACTTTCTTATCTGCTGACTGCTGATGGCTTTCAAAGTGAGATCATTGCACTTTCCTTGTTACTTGTGTCTAAACTTTATTTGTTGGAATGTCTTTCTCTAAACTACAATAGGTTAATAAAATTTCTTTGAGTGATGTTATCCTAAGATCGCTGTGGGGAAACAAATATGGATGCTGCTGCTTTTTAAGGACTGGAAACAACATAAAATATTATTTTTTTCACCTGAATAGTTGTCTGCATTCCACTATGACTTGTAACTCTTTGTTCATCTATAAATGCATCACATGATCCCTCATGCAGATGTGCTATCTTTGTTTACTCATTGCCTTTTATTTAGAATACTGAGAATATTTATTTTATTATACAGGCCCCCAGTGATGCTGCTTCTCCAGAGATGCACTATACTCCTCTGCCTTCAGGATCCAGGGACCTCACTAATCACAGAGGTACGAACTGAGTTGTTATTGCTAGGAACTGCTACATGGTGGTAAACTTTGCTGTAAGGCCTTCTCTACTCATTGCTCTTCACTGGCACTTTAGAAAAAAAAACTGTGCCTTTCAAATGGTTGATTAGAAAACCATACCTGTCAAGACTACAAATTTTAACTCATATTAAACAAGATTTAGAGGTAGTCTACTGGGAAAGCAAACAAATCTATGGCATAAAAATGTTTTCCTTTTTTATCATAAAGAAATTTGAGTACTTATAAGTTGCTAAGTAGGTGCTTATATGCAGCATTAGTAATTTTTGGAGAATTTGTAAACTTTCTATTATTTATGAGGAGAGAGTTATTTTGCAATTTAACAATTTAGAGCTATAATTTCAAAATTTTAGTACACATTTAGATTGCAATAAATGAGGATTCAGCTCTGTTTTTCTACATTAGAGGGGGATCAGTGTTCAATTTCCTTTAATACTGATCTTTAGAAGTTAAACTCCTTGGGCAAATTCGGAGATTCCTTCTGCATGCCTGTGGAACACAAAATTCAGAAAGCAAGTGAAGGACTGTAGCTACTATAGGGAAAGCATTACAAGCCATTTCAATGTTTCAAAAAGAAGCTTTATAAAATTTGCATCACTTTTCATCTAGAAATCAGAACAGCAATTTCTCTCTATATTTTCATAGTCCCTCATTTGATTCTATTTAGTTTTAATATTAAAAGTATTTTCCCTTTTGTAGTCATGTAATGCACATGCATTCTTTAGTTACAAGGCAATCATACTTTCTCATTGCTAGCTTAGTTCAAGCCAGTCTTATGCTCAGACACTAATAGTGAGTTGGCTTCCAATCCTCCTTGGTGTGCTGAAACAGACTCGACCTCTTTTAATGATTTTTGAGACCCAGAAGGGTTTACACTGTCTAATACAACTTGATGCTTTCAAAATATTTGAAGGAACTTCCATGAACTTGGCCAGTGATATCCATCTGCTTCTGATCTCCAGGGTGATCAGTAAGAAATGCTGCAATTGAGGTATAGAGAAGACAATGAATGCCAACTCTTCTTGTCACGCATGTTATGTTATAAATAATATTTCTAATAGAAAAACTATGAAACCCAGTTCTTTACACTTTTGGGCTGTTAAAAAATCATATAAATACCGTTTGAAGCCTAATTTCTAAGTAAATGTGACCATTTTCAGAATGGAATTCTGCTGGATAAGATGAGGTAAGGTCTGGTCTGAAAAGTACATAAAAAGTGCTTAGGACCTTAACCAGTTGTTTTAAACTGGATCAATGCAGTCAAGCATGGGTAATGCAAATGATAATGGATTACAGGCCTAAGTCATGACTGACCTGAGAATCTATTCTTTATTGTCAGAAAGCAGCTAGTGGTATTGAGCAGCAGAAGCATGTCCCTAGATTATAGATAGATTTCTCAGGCAATGCAGTGCTTCCTTGTAGCAGTATTTAGCAGCCAGAGTATGTCTTAACATAATGTATATTTAGAGCTACATCAACAGCTTGTTGAGTCCCATTACCATCAATAGAATTTGAAGATGTTTGAGCAGTGAATATCTCTTATTTTTCCCCTTTGCTCTTTCTCTCTGGACATTCTGAAATAGATAGGTGGAAGAATTCTGCAATTAGAAATAAACACAATAAGCTCTTCACTGGTACTTTTGGGGTATCTTGATCATGGAACCTAGTACATGCAATGTTATGCAATTCTTTGTCATTTCCTCTGTTCCCTATTTTCTAAAAATTTGCATAAGTGCATCCTGCTGTTTTCCTTGATATTATGCATTTATGTGTTTGGAGCAGGTGGGCAGACCATATAAAACCAGGCGAAATTGGCCCTGGAAAGACATTGTCTTTCTTCAACAAACAGTGTGTAGGTATCCTCAAGGAAATGATTAAGAAAGCTTTCCGGAAATCCAGGTGCTATAAATAAAGCTTGGAACAACTTGCTGGCAGGGTTTACCCAGCCAATCAACTGGTTCTTTAAAACAAAGAAAAAGATTTCCAAGTCTGTAATCTAAAGAAGGCTTAATTGGAATCAACAGAGAAACTTCCAGGAAAAGAATCAAACATGTTAACATATCATTTTGGGGTCTGGACTCCCAAAGTGTTTCTCTCCCTGAATGCTCTTAGTTTCTCATAAAATGATGAAATCTTCTGCTGCACATGTAAGTATTGGCTGCTTTCAACCCAAACTGAAAAAGAGATCGGCCATGAGTTTGTGAGTTTATTTGTCCCTGGAGGGACTTGTTTACTAGACCATGAATCACTGGCAAACAGTGCAGTGCAGCTGTAAATTAAGTCTTCTTGGAGACTGGGGGGAGTAGCAACAGCAGCAAGTCAAATGCATTTGATTGGCAGTTTTACTTTAACAAGTTTCACTTTAACTATTTTATTTCTCACTGGGAGCAAAGGCATCTAGTTGTGTTCATCCTTTGCCATTTACCACATCATCTTTGTGTTTTACAGTATTTTCTCATCTTTTGGGAATCATCCATCCCTTGGCTTGCACACACTACTTTCAAGGATTTTACAAGGCACGTTATAGAACTCTCCAAAATGCCACATTAAAATATTGTGGGAATAATTGGTGTGGTTATACTGATTATCAAAGCATTGTGATGGATGACAGAGAAAATAGTTGGTGTCCACTAGGGCTGTGTGAAGCTACAGTCCCTGATTCAATTCAATGGAGTTTCGGCCCACTTCAGTGGCTGAATCTCAGAATCCGAATCAAATCAGGAGACCCTTTAATTTCTCTGAATTGAATCGGAACCCTCCAGAAATTGATTCAGAGAGATTCGGAATGATTCGGCGATTCGGACATAGACATACCTTTAAATGTTTTTCTACATACCTCAAGGTAGCAGGCAGCTTGTGAATGCTGAGATGCTGGGGCAGATGGAGTGCCCCACAGTGGGGAGGGGGTTCCTGGTGTGCTCAGCAGCAGACCTGGAAGTGGACCAGAAGTAGTTCTAGTCCACTTCTGGATCCACTGGGGAGCACTCTGGGGCCCCCCCTATGCTCCCACAGTTTGGCAGCTGGTGCCTCCTGGCTTTGGGTGGGGACCTGGAGTCCCCCCATGGCCAATCATTGACTCAGTGGGGTCATGGGGGGGGCCACCCTGCATGCGCTCGGCGGCAGACCTGGCAGTACTTCCGGTCCACTTCTGAGTTCGCCGCCAAGCATGCAGAGGCCCCCCCACTGCAGTCCTGTGGGATGCTCCATCCGCCCCAGTATTTCAGCATTCACATGCTGTGCCTGGTACCTCAAGGTATGTAGAAAAAATGTTTAAAGCTGTGCCTATGTCCAAATCACTGAATCTCTGAATCAGTATTGAATTTTCGGATTTAGCCGAATTGAATCAGGGACACTGATCTGAATTCAACTGATTGAATCACTGTCCCTGATTTGAGCCAAATCCAAATCTGAATCAAATACAGCCCATTTCACGCACCCCTAGTGTCCACCCTGTTTCCTAGTACAGCTACCCTGGGGGACAAATGGCTATAAAATTAAGCTAATGTAAGTTATACCAGTGTATCTGCAGTTATCTTGAGGTAGCCATCTGCTCAATGTAAATAAGCTTCTTATCTGTTTTGCCTACATCTAATGGAAAGGTACTGTACTGGTGTCTACTGCAGTAGCTACCCTGGGATAACTAGTCATCTGTTAAGCATGACTAATATGCCGCGTGTCCATGCCCTTGAACCCTGGTTCCCTCCACTCCTGAGTGAGGTTCCGATCCCCTCATATTCTGGTTGGCTATAGTTGAGTTCCAGTGTTTGAAGAGCTCTTCCCTCTTCCTCTCACCTCATCAACATCAGATAGGAACCAAATTTGTTATCTTCTATGGATCCTACTACATGTTTAAATTAAAGCCAGGCTGAAACCAGCTATAGAGTTGTTAAACAGTTTCAAGCACTAACTTTATAGCTGGCTGGCTCTTTTTATAGATGGATAGTCATTTTTATCATCTGATAATTACTTTGCACATGTGGCTGGTCTAAATTTATTGTGCAATTAACCAGTTAGTTGTGTGATAATTACTTTGGATTTGTGGCCAGTCATACTTTGCACATGTGGCTGGTCTAAATTTATTGCGTGATTTACCAGTTAATTACATAATATAGGTAACATGTTGCAGGGGTGGACGTATTTTCTGTGGTGGTAATCCTACACTCAAGCCCTTTTATTGATTCCAGAACTGTGATCTTAAGTACTTCAGATGGATTGTTTGGCTATGTTAAGCCAGTCTTTTAGGTCTTAAGACTTTGATTTATGCAAATATTCAGTATTCCTCTATGCTGTGCGAAATATGAGCAGCCTTTGAAGCTAATGAAAATTTACTGAGACTAAGTCTGAAAAATAGGAGGCATTTGTCATCTCTCTCTCTTTTATATAATGGAAAATTGTAGATTTTTGCTGGAAAAACAAAAACAAATCCTTTGTTTCTACCTGGTCTCTAAGAAATCCATGAAACTGAGCATGAAGGAAATGCATTGAAATGCTTTGACATTATTGGTAAGAAAATCTGTTTCTCCCAAGAAAAAAACAATGGAAACAGTATTATTTTTAAACATATAAGTATAGCATTAAATGCCAAACAAGCAAAGTATTTCTGACCTGAGTCATGCATGTGATGTTTTTGTGGTCCTCTCTACACAATATAGGTATTGCAAAATTAATTGGTTAATTGTGTTATTACCTGGAGATCAGCTATATGTACAAACTATTACACAATAAAAAGCTCCAACTGGCTATAAAGTTACGTCTCAATGGGTGTATCTATGTGTGATGTTACATCACCACAGTGACTCCCACCTGAGCACCTCGAGGGCAGGGAGATCACCACAGTGGCGATCCTCTAGCCCCAGGGTGCTTGGGGTGCCCCCATGGTTGGGAATCCCTCACCTGGGGCGCATGGGCCTTCCAGCTGCGGGAGCCTGCCAGTGCAGAGGGAGCCTGGGATTGGGTTCCCCCTGCACAGGCAATAAGGTGTGATGGGTTCTAATACACAATTGTGTGAATTGCTCATTAGATCCTGTCATGCATTTATCTTCATGTGTTAAGGGGGCCTATCTTCCCTTTCCTTCCCAACTAGAGTTAATAACTGAATTCCTGGAAAATACCTAAATACTGTTTTTTTTAAATCATAATTAGAATTGATACAGCAAAATACTAATAATACAATTGTAAGGTTATAATAATTTAATTAAATTTTTCTTTCAACTATCTTTTTATTTATTATTAATCTAAAATAAAATGTGTGTTCCTCCATGTGTTAATCTGTTTCCTGGGTTAAATGTGCACTTATGAATTCATAGTGCTTCTAAAGTGAGAGAGATTTTCTACTTGGTGAGAAAATTAGTGATTTTTTATTCCATTCTATGAGAAGCACAATTACTAATTCATGAGTATCAAAGTAGTCTGTTTTTCTCATGCAACAGAAATACTGAATGTCCTATATATAAATAGATAGATGAGATGCATCATCATCTGCTACCTGGTTTAGATGAGATCCCATTTATATCTGTCTATGTCATTTCATCTCCAGTAAAGTTTTACAAAATACTTCTTTTCTTGCCATCTTGGTCCTGGGAGTAAGTGTGATTCCCTTGCTCCCTATTCTATCCCTTACTGGGTTATGGAGTTAAAAAAAACAAAACAAAAACAAACACTTCCCACTTTGCAATAACCAACATTGCATTAATTTAAACAGCCATTACTGTGCTTCATTCTAGATCTAAGTAAAGATTTCCTGAAGAAAAACATGTATTTTCCCCTTTAAAAGAGAAACACCTGAGAAGCTGCAGGTTTCCCCGTGTGGGATGGCAGAATTCCAGCCTGCAAAGGGCTGCTTGGGGCTGATGGGAGTAGGAAGAGGGTGGTCAGAGGCAGGGGGCACATGTACACGTGGATGGCAGTTCAGCCAAACAGCATGGTGGAGAGCAGCTCCCACAGGTCTCTGTAGATAATAAGTCTTTGTGAGGTACATAGGTGATGTATGGGGAAACCGTGGGGGCATGTATGCCTACCCCCCCAGATTTCTGCACCCAAAACAGGGCTTGGGGCTGCAGCCTGGCCAGACCAGCACCTCCATGGCCCAGCAGGAGGGACCTGGTGCAGGAGGGCAGAGCAGCTCAGTGCTGCTGCTATTACCAGGAACACTGCTCAGACAGCCACCATGGTGAGGCACCCCCTGCCTGCCTGCCTGCCTGAAAGCAGCAGCAGGGGTACAACTCCACACCACCTCAGTGCCTCACTTTGATGGCCATGGCAGTGCAGCACTATATTTTTAGTGGTGTTTCATTTTAATCATGGAAAAACATGGATTTGGGGTTTGTTAATCAGAGAGTTTTGGATTTTTTAACAGGGAAAGCCAGGATCCCTGGTTAGAAGGAACTTGCTGGACAAACATGGTGTCCACACCATTGTCTTCTGTTCTCAGACTGCTGTGGTGCACAACAGTTTCAACTCAGATGATAGGTGCATCATGGGATGTTTATTGTAATTGACTTAAGGGTATCTCTTGTAATTGGAACTATAACATTCATTTTGAATACATTGCAGTCATCTTGTCATGCAGAAATGCCAGTATTTATATTTTGATTGATCAAAAAAATGTTATGTATGTATTTAAAAAATAAACTATCCCCAAGTATCTTGGTGCTTATCAAAGGTTAACTGCTACTGGTTTAGTAGCTAAATTAAACCCTAAGTTTTGAAATGGCAACAAAGAAAACACAACTGTACTTTGTCAGTTGAACTAACTTCAATATAAAGTTGGTGGACTTAGTCTTGAAGAAATGTGGTAGGCCTATGCACTTATTCAGAAAAGGTATTCGTTTTGAGGTTGCTAATTTGTCAATGGCTAGAGCTAAAAAACCTCAGATACTGGGCAAAATAATTTGAAGGGAGTTGGAGGAAAGACAGTTGTTGAGACCTAGATTAAAGCCTGTAATCTAGATTTTTGTTTATATCTGTAATTGACAGAACTATAAAAGAAAGTCACCTTGGACTTAGAATATTAATGGTTATTCCATCAGTAAGTCCTTTAATTAAATGTATTGTTTTACCAGCAACCAGAACAGATCACAGGGAGGTGGGAGTTATTGATTCCCTCACTGCTATCCCAAGAAGGAGTCAGCAACTGTTGCAGTTTCTGGATCAATTTTAGGGAAAACCTAATTAGAAACAAACAATAATTTATCCTAGAAGAGATGAAGGCATGACTGACAATGACAACTTTGGCATTACAGGAAAAAGTTGGATTTTCTGGGGAATTAGAGATGGTGATCTATGTTTTGAACATCTGTGATTTTTAGTTGGGATGATTGACAGCCCCCAAAATACCTTTCATGGGTAACTCTGCCTAGCTCTGTATAAGTTTATTTTATAACTGAATAAGAATTTTCAAGTTGTTTGACTTCAGACAGGTCTATCCAGGTGAGTAAAGTTGAGCACATGTGTGCATGTTTGAAGGATCAGGGCCTAGGTCCTAAAATACTATTGTCATAAAAATGCATGAAGGTATTTACAGTTGGATATATGTACTCACTGGAAAAATCACAATCTCTTTTAATTCATAGGCAGGAAAAAAAAGAACAGGAAATCAGTTTGCATGAATACTTGGTTCCAGAAAGATAATTATCCTGTTTATATTATCACAGCAATCTTCTCTGTTATTATTATTGACACAGTTGTTAGGTGCTTATCCCATTTTCCAGCCAAAGGCTTAGCTGGAGTTTGAAATTGATTGCTGGGAAAGTCAGAGAGTAATTTACATAGCAACTTATCATAATTAGTTATAGTTTGCAGTTTCCTTAATGTGAACTGCACTTTATGCTTAGCAATTGATTTTTCTGTATTTCTGGATGAAACAGCCTAATGTGCACTATCCAAAAAATAAATAAAAAATCTGTGTGTAGTTTTTTTTATCATTTAGTTAACCCAAGGAATTCTAAAATAAATTTCAACAGAAGCTGTCAATAGGAAGTACTTGCTTTAAATCACTTAATAAGCCAGGGTTTGATGAACAAGAAGGAAATACAAGTGTTTACATTTTCTGATATTTATATTCCAGATAAAGACATTGAAGGTAGACTGAAGTTTTTAATATTACCTTTATGAAAACCTTTATAGGGAATTCCCTAATTCTGTTTTTATGCTGTCAAGTAGCATATACTGTGATTTGTACCACTATTTGAGGTTTAGTAGTATGTTACAAGGTACTGGTCACAATGAAGCCCAATGAGATGCATCATATCAGCATGGACTCTGGCTTTTCTTGCCTTCCTTTGTAATGGAGGGCTCTCCTGCAAATATTTTGACAACTGTTTCCTGTCTGCAGTGAAAAGGCATTGGCAGCGCCTTCATCCCCCTGTTTTACCTGTGGCAAGTTAGAGGATATTGTTGATATTTTCACCATTATGCCTGGTACTTGTACAAGAAGGGTTTTTTTTGTAAAGTTTTGAATAGGTTAGATGATCACTTATCTAGGATGATTTAGACAGGCATGATCCTGCCTTCAGGAGAGGGTTGGACTAGATGACCTCCTGAGGTCCATTCCAGCCCAAATTTCTATAGATCTATACACACTGGAAAAGACCTGAGTGACTATTATGATATGTGTAAAATATCATATTTTCTTGCATACAAAACACCCCATAGATAATATGCATCTTGTTTTTTTGAAAGGCAGCATGAAAAAATGAGTTATCCATTGTAGTAACTGAGTAGCAGCAGCTAGGAAGCCAAGCCTGCTCCCAGTCTTGCTGCCAACCCTGCACATCAGGTCCAGGGTTGTACACCCAGTCTGATCCCACATGCTGGGTCCAACTTTTGTATCAGGTCTGGGACCATGTGCCAACTCTGACCCCATGAGGCAGATCTGGCTATGGACTGACCCCATGCATCAGCCCAGTCTGGCATTCAGGGTCATATCACCTGCCTGGGGGGCTTCCCAAAGGTCTGGAAATTGGCAAGCAAGGGAATGCTGGTAGCGTTAATTGCTGAGTGCTGTCACCACTCCCCTACCATCAGATTTCTGGACCCGGGGGAACCCCCCAGGCTCTTTTCAGCAATGAGGCAGAACCTGCTCTTACCATATTTTCTCAAATATAATGAGCACCCATATTTCCTCCAGCTGATTTTGGGAGAAAAGGTGCAGTTTGTGTGCTAAAAAATACAGTAATCATAGCATAGATCTGGGAGCTGTCAGGGAAAACAACAACCAAAAAGGAGAACACTTGTGGATAAACTATCAACTTTTTTGTTGAGTATCAGGAAATACTAGATTCCAGAATTATCTCCCAACAGCAATCAGAGAAGTCTTGTTGTTTGGCACAGCTAGAATAAGCAGCTAAAATGAAAATGATTCAGTTTCTGCTATTCTGCACTGAATATATTCATACACAACATGGCAGTTCTAGTCATTTGGATGGAGACAAAGTGATGGTGAAAAGAAATGGAGACCTAAGTGCGAGTGCTGTGAGAAGTAAATGGCTTACTTATACTAGTAAGCCATTTGAACTGTAACTGATGGAAAAAGATGTCATGGATTAAAAAACAAACTCCATCTAGCAGGAACGTTGTGTACCCATTCTCCTCCTGTTTCAGAGGTTCTTTTCTGGAGCAAATTAGGGCCTTTAAGAGGACACAGTGGTTCTTTCCACAACAGTTGTTATTCATATAGTTCTAGTGACCTAGCTGATCTATACTAAGGAGTTGCTTGTTACTAGGGATGTCATGAGAAGGTGACACTAAACTGACTGCTTCTCCTACCCTCAGTGCTGCCATGGAATAGAGACTTTATGGGAACAGCAATGGCCTTTCATGTGTTGCTTCACCATACTAGTTCAGTAGTGAGGACCCTTTTAAGTAGCTGTCTGCTTTTTTCCTCTAAAGCTTGCAGACTACCACACATGGAATAAGTTGAAGTTGGTTTTGATTTTGACCCTGACTAATAAATACAATAAATGGTGGTTCAATAAATACATTTTTGGTTCATTGAATTTATGATTTGTCACTTACACGGTCAACAAATTCTTGTCTGTGCTCAAAGGGAATGTTGGATTTGAATCAGGATACTGTAGATTATTAAAACTTCAGCAAAAAGTATACCATTATCTTGTATATTAAAATGATGAGAACAACTAGTCATGTGAAACTGGGGGTGGGTCAATTGTGTGAATAAAGTAACTTAAAACTATGTTAAAATCTTGGAGGAAAACTGAGAAATTGTGGAGGTGAGTGCTGCTTATTTTAATTTGCGAATCTCTTCAGCATTTGTTAGAACTTGAAGCTCAGCACTGCTGGGCAGGAAGGACTGTTTGTGTGCTGTGAACTAGGACTGTGCGAAGCTTCAGGTGCTGATTCAATTTGGAGGAGATTTGGTTTGATTCGGTGGCCAAATCTCCAAATCTGAATTGAATCAGGGAACCAATAAAAAGGTCTGAATCAATTCAAAGCTCTCCGAATCTTCAGAAAAGTTTCAGAGAACTTTGATAATTCAGGCAGTCCCTGCCTGCTACAGCAGGGAGCTGGAGCTGGACTTGGAGCTGGTAAGTAGAGGGCAGGATAGCGGGGCCTGGAGAAGGGGGGAGGGGACCATAGAGGGACCCCTGCCATGCCCATCCCCTGCCTGCTCCCCCACCCACTCAAGCGCCCCTGACCCCTGCCCACTCCTCCAGCCCCCTCCATGGCTGCCCTGCCCGCCCCAGCTCCAGGTACTTTAAAAAAAAAGCCCCCACTCACTGGGTGCTGCCCGGTGGGGGGTGATCTCCCCTGCCCTATGCTGCATGAGCCCTCCAACCACCCTGCTCTTTTAGCCCCTTCCCCCATGGCTGCCCCATGCACCCCAGCTCTGGCCCTTTAAGGAAAAAAAACTAAAAAAACCCTGGACTCACCAGCGCCTGCAGCAGCCTTGGGGCTTCTAGGGGCTTATGGCAGATGGTCTCATGTGGCAGGGGGCAGCAGGGATCACCCCCCGCTGGGCGGGATCTGGTGGGTCTGTAGTTTTTGGTTTTGTTTATTCCTAAAGGGTCAGAGCTGGGACAGGCAGGGCAGTTATGGGAGGGCTGGGGGACCGGGCAGGAGTCCAGGGGCTCATGGCAGAGCGCCCCACACAGAGGTGGGCAATGGGGGGGCAGTAGGGATTGTCTTCCACCGGGCAGCACCCATTGAGTGGGGCCTTTGTTTTTTCAAAGTGCCAGGAGCTGGGTGGGTGGGGCAGCCATTGCTGGGCTGGGAGAGCAGGCGGGGGATGGGCTTGGGTGATTCAGATATTAGGCAGCAGCCAAATCTCCAATTCAGATTTGTCCAAACTGATTCGGGACAGTGATTCAAATCACCCAATCGAATCGCTGTCCCCTGAATTGGCTGAATCCGAATCCAAAGCAAATACTAGGCGCTTCGCACAGGCTTACTGTGAACAGGTTGACCTGTTTTTTTAGCCATGCAAAAGTAACTTTTGTGTGGCTAAAAGTCCTGGGCCTTGTAGGATGTGCATGTAAGAGATTGTTTGCGATGCTTTGCCAAATTCTGTCCTAACAACTTCTAACATATTGTCCACACTTACTATAACTACTGAGCTTGTATCACAACTTTCCCCAAATTTACCATAACTAACTGATAACCAATGGCACTGCTCATCCTGAGGAAAAGATCAAATCAGTTCAAAAGTGATTAATGGTACACATTTTTCAGTACTTAGCTCATTTTGTCATACAAGTATTAAAAAATTGGGAGAATTTTCAGGCTTCCAGCAAGAAAACTAAACACTGGCAGCAAGATGTCTGGAAGGTTGACATGAAAAAAGTAAACCTATATTGGAATCCTCTTTAGGTGTAAAGAGGCATTAGAAATTCAGTGTGTATACAACTGGCAGTCAAAAAAATTGGCCAGTAAACCAACCACTTGGCTCTATAGCAAGTAACCTTTTTAGACTAAAGAAGTCCAGTCATATTGTTTATCTCCTTACCCATGATATTATAGCTCTTCCAGATGAGTATGCTTCAAAGTAAGCACTGCTGTGTACAGACATGTTCTTGAGAGGTCCCTTGTTTAGTTATCACTCCAGTCTAGCCTATTTTTGCAGAAGTCCTCCAATTTTATCATGCAGGCATTTTTACAGCCTCGTTGGAACAAATAAACAAACATCTGGAATCATGTGGTTTATTTAATTAAAAAGTTTTTGTTTGGCCAAAATGATAAAATCATGAAAAATTGCCTGTCTCCAAGCTCAGAAAGGACAAATGATGAAGCTGTTGGATACAGACAATTTTATAGTGTATTGAAATTCATAGATGTAGACACCTGCTACAGGCCCCCCCTCTCCTCCATTTTGATTCTTAAGCACTAACAAGAGTTTAGAGCATGGATTGTAACCCTTGTTTCAATAGAATTGAAACTAGGGTGCAATTTTTATGTTATTTTTTAATAATACAAGACTAGTGTTGCAATATCCAAAATAGTACAATTGTGTAATACTGAGAAAGTGTAACCTAAATACTAGTAATGGAAAAATTGCATCTCTCATCTGCAGTAGAGGACCCTATTACGTATTTCTTTTATTGTCAAATAAGCAGGTGGCAATGTCAGAGGAGGTCTTTGTGCAGAAATCTACCCAAGGTAAAGTCCATGCATCAAAGCTGGGAAATGCAGAAATGGAGATTCTTGTACTGAGATTAGTGGAAGCAATTATGTAAATTTGATTATGGCTTCCTTAAAACCTGAAGATTTCCATGAGCATAAGTTTAGGAAAGCTTCGATACCTATGACAGATAAAGGCTCTTAGTAAGGGCTAGTGATGTAGAGATGGCTGTTACAGGTAGGCCCCTAAAAACCTTGAACTCTGTGTAGTAATGCATTGTTTCTTGTGAAAACATGCTTTTAGGTAACTAATTGTGCATTTTGAATTTACTAGTGTCAGATTTTACAATGATGTCATGGATAATTATACTGTTCTGGATTCACATGTCCCATGCATTTCTAAATATCTGACCTTCTATGTGTTAGCCTGAAAAGTACTAATGCATCTTAACATTGCTGAGGATTTCATTTTGAAATTAAAATTAATTGGAATTTTCCATTCTGAGCTGCTTTTCTCTGTGGGATCAAGATTCTGGTTCATGCTTGCCAGCAGGATTCTAATGTGACCTCTGCCGCCTTATCCCCATGGCAAATAGGTTTCTCAGCTGAGTGAAGGGGAGGGTGAGTGTCATTAGAAACAAAATACCAATTCCCACATGGTGAATACATACAGAAGTCTATTGTAAATTAAAAGAAAAAGGAAAGAAATTTCCTTCAGTCCGGAGGGCAGCCATCTGCATAAAAGTAATAAAACTATTTTATTCCTTGTGTGTTGATTCTTTATGGCACACACATCTTGCTACATTTCTCCCAACCCAGGAGTAGCCAAAAAGATGCAATGTATTTCTTTGTTCTTGTTTAGAGCATGTGTGTATGTGTGTGGGGTCTCCCTTTCACACTCCTCCAGCCTTAATTCTGCCTTCAGGAAAGCGGGGAGGTATCTTTTTAATGTTTCATTGCATGTTCCTCTGCAAGAAGAGAAAGCTGTCAATGTTTTATAAGAAATGAATGTCTGCATTCATGATCTAATTATATGTTTGCTGATCAAAGTTCCCTTCAAAGCTCAAATGCAAACCTTAAACACTACCAGGTGACAAGTTTCCTCTTTCAGTTTTGGAATATATTTTGTGTTTCTTAATAATCTCGGTGGGCAGATACCTTAGCACCCTCCTGTAGCGTTGTACTCCATAGAATGGAGAAATCAACAAAAGGATTTCAGGGGTATCAGCATGACTTGTGTGCTTTAAGAGTGAGACACACAAGACAAATGGTAGGAGAGCTGTGAATATGGTATATTTTGTTTTAAAAGAGCTTGTGTAAACTTGTAATGAAACTCTGGTATGACGTGATTGACAGCATAGGTGTATTTTGCAAGGTCCTTTTAAGAAGCCCAAGTATAGTTTCTAAACTATCTAGTAAACATCAGAAACCACTTGAGAGACCCCTCCCCCCACCTGTGCCTGCATAAACCTGAAATAAAGAATGGAACATAACCCATTGACTATGCACTTTCCCACCTACTGAGAACAAAATGCAATGCAATGCAATTTTAGTACGTGTCACTGGGGAAAATAGACTCCTAAAATCACATAGGGAAGCACTGGAGAAATTCAGTAAATTTGTGCTAAGCTCCATGTTATAAAACCTAAGGAACCATAAACTTTACTTCTCAAGTGAAACCGATCTGTATTTCAGTTCTGTTAGATTGCCCAGCGAATGTAATGATGATATTTAGCACAGTATGCTGGAAACCATTACGGTTAACAAATAAAGGGTCAAATATGTGCCCGGTCCTTATACAGGTGTGTTGTGTGGAGGAAGAAGCAGGGGGCCTGTGTGCTGTCTACTTAATAACTGAGCACCATTGTGATCCTCACACAGCGCCCCTGGTGGGAGATGGAAGGATTCAGGGATGTTGTTCATCTCCGTCAAACACATAATGACTAGCAACCATGATCTTTAGTTATGGATAAATTGTACTTAAGATGAGATTGAAAAAATAACTTTGATTTATTATCAAAATAGAATCTGTGTAGCAGAGGTTAAAGCCCCGTAACCAGAATTCTGTTTAAAGTCAGGGAATGATAAATTCAGTGGGGACAATGGAGCAACTTTATTTAATATATATTAAATATATACCATTAGATAAATCAAACCAGTCAGAAGCAATTTAGTAAGGAGTAATGCCAAACATTATGGATGTCAGGTATTTGATGTGTTAAGTAAATACAAGAAATATAAGGAGGGAATTACAGCAAAACAATCTGGAAATGTACCCATTTTAGCCTCAAAACATAGATGAAAAGTTTATTTTTGCTCTCTCATTGGATAGCAACCACAGGAACATAGGAAAGGAAACTCCTCCCATTATGCAAAGTAATTCCTTCAATAAGGAAAGTTAAGTAATAAAGTTAGGTAGCAGTTGCTTGCTTAACTCAGCCTTCCTTTGAAAATGTGACCTCAAAAAATTAGTGCAATGTTTTCGGACATTTATTTAGTGATCTCACTCAAAGTGAATTTAGAGAGAGTGGTGCTACAGAAGGGGGTCATGCTAAAAGAATTGATGTTGTCTCTAAGTTTTCCTGTTCCACTGTCCTTACTCAACATTTATTGATGCCAACATCAGAGGGGAATTGGGCTGCTGAGATCTTTAATCATCTGGAAAAGGAAGTTTAAAATTGAAATAGCGTATTGCATTTGCAGATGACATTCACCTGGGAGAAGCTAGGGATCTCAGTAAGGAAGAAATAGCACAAAAATCTCAGAGAGGTTTAAATATGGGGTTCAGCTGGGCAAACTGCAAGATAATACGCTTAGTGGAAAGTAATGTAAAATACAACTTTGCTTGTAGAACTCTTGAACAAGTTAGGGGGTGATTTTGAAGACAGAAATTACTTGTAGTGGTCTAATAGGGTTACCAAAGATGCAAGCAGTCCATGCAAAGCATGGTAACACCAAATCATTCATGCTGTATATGCATTCTGTTTTCAGTTACTGATATTTAAGTAATAGAATACTACAGTGAAATTGCAATGATTGTCCTTGAAAAATGTGTCCCCTGTCACCATACCACTAAGTGAGTTGAAATATTAATCACAGATAAAATATCTCACCAAAAAGTCAAATTTTGATTTGCTTTAACTTCCTAAACCTGGAACAATGGCATGGAAGTTAACTGAGAATAGGATATGTGCACAATATTCAGAATCTGCACAGTGTTTAGAATTTGTATTATTGGCAGAGTCAGAAAAATTGTTACAGCAGTGATTTTCAACTGAGGCTCGGCAAGATCCTTTTCAGGCTACTGTGGGGTATTTGCAGTATTAGCACTCTTAGGTGTGCAAACATATGCACTTGATTCACAAGATAAATCCAGAAGTTCCCAATATGAATCCGTAGAGTCAAACATTCTGGCCTGTTGTGGTCTTCCTGAGTTCTTTGCAACACAAGAATTTCCCTATTTTTCATAATCCAAAAAGATCTGATATTAATTTTTGAAATTAGCATGCCACTAAATTCCTCCACTATGGAGGAATGTCTTGAGTCTGAAAAGGCTGAGAACAACTGTGTTATGGATTTACTTTAATGTGCTTGAGAGAAGAATTTGTTTCCATTCTCTTGAAACTTTGCAGAATTAGTTAGATTGTCAGAATTTCCAAATTAGCTCCAAAAGTGCTGCATACCTCCAATGCATGTTGTCAGTTTGTGAGGGCATGCAGAATGTGGTCTGTACAGGTAAAAATAAAAAGTTTTCCAGTCTGTATGAACATTTTGCTTTTATGCTGTCTGGGATGTTTAAAATCTATTCAGGATTGATATGCTAACTAGTTTCCCATGTTTTGAAAAGGAAAATGAACACTAGCAAGGTCCAGTTATCACGAATAGTCATGGTCCAGCTCAATTTATAGATTTATGAGTGAACATTTCTCTTTCTTAGGTTAAAAATGAGTGTTGTTTGGGGGTTTTTTTCGTGAGAGGCAAGGATTTCTAAAGGTGATGTCTTTTATGGAATGAGCTGTGTATTTGGGAAAGCATTACATAAGTTTTTGAATGCAAGACATACTTCTTCCAAGTCCTTTTATTAAGATTTGAATTTGTTTCATTATTGGTGTATTCCTTAGGTTCCTTACATGTTCCAGTACAAGTTATTTAATAGTAGTTTGCAGTTTTCTTGGACTGCATTTATTTGTGGATTTGGAGATGGGTCTTATTTTTCCAAACTCTGTTCCATTACTTTATAATAAAAAGGACATCTGATTTCTGTTCTGTTGCAGATCCCTAAATTTAATAAGTTTAATATAAAATACTTTTTCAATCATTTCTTGCAATGATTTCTCTGATCTGGAGGTTAGAAATATTTGTTTGGAAGCAAGTAAGTTAATACTTTGAGGATTTTAAGTCTTTCCTCCCCTCTGGCTGTACGGAATATGGGAGAAAAATTCACACACATGCTTGGAAATTATTAAAACTGACTAAATGCAGGTGTTTAAGCCAGGCACATATGCCTGGATGTATGAGGAGGGTTTTCAGACATCCAGCCAAGTCTCCACTTGCAGAGAAACCAAATGCTGAAATACAGGTGTCTTTAGATAATGTTTGATAAATGTTGTTGTGCCCTATTAAGTAGTTGCTTTATTTTACCCCAGAAAAAAGTTCATTTCAAAGTTAAATGTTACAAATCCTGTATATAACACTTACATCTTTGACAGTGATAAATTCTATATGCAAGTGATAATAGTCATCTCAATATATTTCTGATATTAGTCATCTAATAATATATGTAAGAGTCTAGAGTAAAAAAAAAATCACCTGTAAAAGATGTTGGTCCCTGTCTGTGTAACAGTTTATGTAGACAGAACCCATCACCCGTAGTCCTTGGGTTTCGTTACTCCATAGCAATATCTTCTGCCACCAAACTGGGACACAGAATGGGATTTTCAAAAGGAATTAGCCTAGATGTTGATGGCAAAAAGTTAAGCCAATGTAGAATACTTTTAAATGTCTTCCTTGTGCCATACATTTAGGATATATTTATTTGAAGTAGCCACAAATTTTTAGTCATCACAGCTAAATAAGACAGGCTCATTTGTATCTAATCCACTGATGTCACCTTTCAACCACTGTATTAGAATTTTGACTTATACCAATTTATGAGGAACATTGTTACTTAAAAACAACTAAACCATGTTCTACGTTGCTGAGCTGTACATTAGGAATTTTTCATCCAGTCATTGATAACATTTATCCTTAGTTTATAGTATCCAACAAAAAACTGAGTCATATAGCAGTCTTCTTGAGCCTATACAAACTTACCTGAATCCTTTCTAGAGAGAGAGTTTTAGAAAATCCAGTGTCTAGGTGTTCCTATTTAGCTATTTACTTTTAGAGAATTCTAGGCTTTATCTTTCCCTGAACTGAAGACACTGAAAATATTAATTCAAGATGTTAGGATTCAAACATCCTAATGAGTAACAACTTGATTGGTGTATCCAAAAAGAATATATGCAATTATATTGTAATTTAATTGATCAAATACTTTGAAATCTATCATGGGAAAAACTGTTATAAATCTTAAATGTCAAAATGATTCCTTCTGCCTGTGAACAATGAGACCTGAATTTGGGAATGAAATATGGACAGAACTCTTCCATTTTAAAACTTTGCTCCAATATTTAAACAAACACTACTCCCTTTTAAAGAATTTATTGATTAATGCTTAGGATTTACCTTTTCAATGACACCTTGTGAGGACTCAGAGTAAGATAGGGTGCTGATTCATTGAAAAAATAAATAAATAAAAATAAAAATAGAATTTTAGATGCAGAATAGTTTGACAATTAAAACCCAGCAGCAGGACCTACAGATCTTTGTCATAACTGAGGAAAAAAGGAGGGAGGTATTTGCTAAATTCAGAATAGTTTGAATAGATTTTGAATCTTTTTGCATTGATCTGAAGTCTATTCTTATGTTTTCTTTCATCAGCTACACAACTTACAAGTGTTCAAATGGATTTTTTTTAACTTTGGTTTTATTTTCTTTAATATTTCTGAAGCTTTGTGTTAAAAAGAAAGTAAATAAACAATCAACCAAAAAGTCAGCAGGACTCAAAGAACTTCCAGTGTTGTGATTTAAGAAGCCACAAAAAACTAATGGGAATTTTAATGCAGGGAAGAAGGGAGCTTGATCTAATGTCATAAGGCAGGGAGCTTTGGAGCCTTGGGGCACAATTAACAAAGGATCTGGCACCTGCTGTTCCCAGTCTCTGTGTGTGTTTAGAGAAAGCCCCTGTACTCTTGTTCCTGAGATGCAACTCTTTTGCTGTCCTTAATTCACCCTGCTGTCCCTTGCAGAATCCATCTGTGTACCTGGGATACAGTAACATACTTTTGCTACCTGGACCCTGGACCCTAGAGGGAACTTGATAATACTAGCATGCCTAGACGCTCAAGGGAGCTTGATAATACTAGCATGCTTAGAGGCTTATATTTTTTCTTAATTGATGTCTATTTCAGAAACCTACATACTTCTTATATAGTAGCAATAATGAACACAGGTTGCTTATAGGACGGAAAAATGTGGTCCTTCTAGAGAGTTGCTAAAGACTTGGGCACATAAATCAATGCAAGGTACAGAAGGGTAGGGGTTTTCCAGCATAGCATGTCAGCTGCTTCATAGCAACTAGCCATACACACTCACTTACCCAGTGGCAAGTGAAAGCCAACCGAGGGTAGCCTGCCCTTCTTCCAGTGAGAGATAAGCAAATGAAGGTCAGCTTCTAATTACTGCAGGGTGGGCGTGTATGGTGGCCATTACCATGGATCAGCCAACATGCTGTAAAATGCCACCCTCCTTTACATCATGATAATATGTTTGTGTGCCCCTCCTTAGTTGCCCATGGTGTTTGAGAACGGTCTTCTCTGTGGCCCAAAAGCTCTGTGTATGTTTGTAATCCTCCACATGGAATCAGATGAGGATTTCAGCAAGGTCTCAGGCCATCTCTCCAGATCCTCACTGCCATTTTGGATTCCTTTCTTTTTGAGGAGTTAATCTCCCTGAGATGTAAAATAGAGGCATGTTTTTGATAAGCAAAATAAAATGAACTGACTTGGCTTCTGACTGGTAACTCCAGAGACAAAACAGTTATTTTTGTGACAGACCTGGGATCTGGGATCTTCCATACAGGTAGTCTGGAATTTTCAGAGGCTCCCTAATAGCCTTGGGTTCCGAACGCCCCAGGCAGACGTTCCATTTAAGACATGATTAAGCTGCCAATCATGTTTTAAATAGTATCCAACCCAGCCACATGTTAAAACAATTCATGTTGCAATAAAACAGAATTATCTACAACATTACAAAGAGAGTGTCTACATGAGATGCAATGGTGGAGTAGCAACAAACTGGCTCTGTAGCATCACTGGGCACGAACTGTGACAGCAATGCTACTGTGCAGTAGTAACAAGCTGCCATGCAGCAGCATCTAAAACTAACTGTGCGGTGATGGGACTTAAC
>NW_017728994.1:21589344-21594002 GCF_001723915.1 Gavialis gangeticus | reverse complement strand
CAGCGATGCTACTGCACACTGCCAACAAGTTACAGTGCAGTAGCTCGTTGTTACTGGACAGTAGCATGTAAAAGTAACCGTGCAGTGATTGGACTGTGCACTAACGCTGGTTACTGCACAGTCATTTAGTACTTGGTTAAGCAAGTACTAAATGACTGTGCACTAACAACTGCACAGTTGGCTGCTTGCGTAGATGGGGCCAAATCTGTGTAATAACTTTGTGGATGGTTTCCATCGCATCTTAAATTGAACACATGGCCTCTCCCACCCTTAGAAGTGTACCAGAGCTCTTCAAGACTCCAGTTCACTCCCAAGCGTGGGAGTGCCAGTCAGCTGATCAGTGCTCCCAGTTTCCAGAGCTCACTAGAGCCTTGAAGGGGCATGTGTGGCTTGGTAGCAGATGAGATTGTTGGGATTGCAGATCAGATCCCATGGCACCTTTAACTGAATGTCTGCCAAGGGCCTAAATAACTTAGACCCCTTTTAAAAAATCAGCTGTACTGATTACCAACTTTTATTGACATATGATTTTTCCTTTTAAGATAAGCTACTTCCTCCTAAATAGCTGGGTTGGCTACATCCTCCTTTGAAGGAAAAAAAAGACCTTTTTCTTTGCAGTATTGCTTTTCCTTTTCAATAATGACAAAATGCATTTTCCAGGAAAGGAGCAGGCTGCATCAGTTAAACTGTTCAAACCCGTTGTGCTTCTTAAGATGCTGGAGGGAGACTGACAGGCAGCCCACCTCAGCTGCAGTGGGCAGAAAATGAGCAAGCTGAGGGCTTTCTTATTGAAGCACAAGTTTTTTCCTGTCTAGTAAACCCCCAAATCGAAATGATCCACATTGTATTTTTCTGAGTTGCTCACAAAAATAATTAAGTGTTATGTGATGGCTTCTGATGCCATGTCATTTCTTTGCTGAAGCTGATGGTATTACGGGTATAAACTACTATAGCGTAACAGCTGTTTATCAAAATATTCATGGAAATTTTGTGTGACAGGAGAAATGGGCATACTTGTAGTACTGTTTCCATGGAAAGAGATGCATGTGCTTAGACTTACTCAAAATTATGGCATACTGTTTTAAACTTGACAGAACTAGTTCAGCATGTAATCCATAATAAAATAGGAACTGCGGTATTTAAACACTAATTCAGTGCATATCAGTTTGTATGCAAAGACTCTGGTTAAGAGACTGCAAAACAAGCTTTTATAACAAATGCTACCCAGGCTTGTGGCATTTATCCCAGTCTTGAGCAAGGTCCTTATCAAGGGTCCAGATTGTGGTGTTCCACAATTTGCTGTCTCTGCCTAGTATAACAACTATTAGATGTTACATTGCATTTTTGATTGATGAGGTATTGAGGACGATTTGGAAATCTAAAAAAACCCACAATATTATACAGCTTGCAGAACAGTGGGAAATGGAGCCAGGAATGTACCTATAATTTAGGGTAAAGAGTAATAATGAGTGGCCATAAAAATAAATAACCATGATGTTAAATAGACTGCAGATCATTTGCACCTTGAGGCTTTTTTTAGATTTTGTGCCAGTAAAGAAATGTGGTAATAAGCCCTCGTGCTTTTAGCCAAAATAATTTCTTGTACACAAGATTTTATTTGTTTTGAGGCAATCAAAGAGTTCCAGAAAATATTTAGGACTAGTGAGGGGAGAGAGGGGATAAAAGTAATAAAAAGCCTGAACGGTTTGGAGTAGTTTCACATTCAGATTGCCCTTGATCATAATTTTTTACATTGCTCCTGACTCAGAGTTCATATTGCCATCTTGAAATCCTTTCTAGGCTGATATAATTGTTTCAGTTTTATGCAATAAGAAATCATTTTTGATCACTTCAGAAGTGAGAAATGAACTGCCATGATTGCTGGCCAATTCCTGTCGCAATCTTGAGAGCTCTCCCTAACCCTGCCCTTTCAATATGTCAGTCAAAAAGAAAAATGTTCAGTTGCTCCTGTCTCCCTTTCTTTGGGGACTTGTGCTTATACATGTGGGCACCTTGAGTAACAAAGTGAAGGTTAACTTGTACCATATTCCTGAGTAACCAAAAAAAAAGGCAAGTAGCAGCTTTTGTAGCTGATGTACTGTAAGATTCTGTGCTGCCAATAGTCTTATGTGGGCTTACCCAACACTCCAGCTTATCTCAAAGAAATCTAGGTGTCAGTATTTAAATTCTTGCCAAAGTTAACATGTATTTTCAGGCTATGTATTGTCATATATTTATATTGTAGTAGTGCTTCTATGTTCCAGCAACCATTACAGTTAGTTGTGTTAGGTGCCATACAAGCAAAGAGCAAGAGACAGTCCTTACCCTGAAGACCACACCAGATAGATAATACAGAAAAAGGATAGGAAAAAGGGAGCAGTATTATTCCTATTGTTCTTGGGGTGTAAGAGGCACAGTGAGACTGGTCCAGTGTCATGCGGAAAGTCTGAGGCAAAGGCAACACAGCTCCAGGGTCCCAGCCCAGTATCTTAACTAAATGACCTTCCTTTCTCCCTTACATCCAGTTAATTCAGGAGTTAACCAGGCATTTAGCATTACATATTGATTATTTCCACCTTGATAATGACTCATAATTTACAGATCAGTAAATTGGTTTGCCAAGCTATTGCATAAGAAGTGTTGAGGACATGCTACTTCTATCTGTCTAAATTTATGGAAACATACTGGAAGGACGTTAGGAAAGCAAAAGATTCTTAGTAAAATTTTGTTAACACAGTGAAAGGTGGAATGGTCAACAACATTCTCAATACTTCACATTCCCAGTGCTAATGGGAAATTTATCCTCCTCCACTGAGACATAAACTAGTCTACTTCCAGCCATTTATCTGTAAAGCTGATGTTCACCATAGTAATTCATCAAATATTTTTGTGAAGTGAATCTGGCGGGCCTCCTTGCCATTAGCCTTTGAAATTCTAAGAGTTCTTACTTCCTCAGGGAATTGAGACTCTCTTTTCTCATTGCACATCTGGAAGGAATGCTTCTGCCTCTGTACTTCTACATGGAAAGATTTTTAGCACAGTAATTTCCCCTCTGTGAATATTCTATTGGTATCTTAAAATGTGGAAGACAATTCAAATTGGACCAAAAAATATCAACATTATGTCTTATAAAACTTCTTTTTTGTACTACAACATGTATGATTAGAAGTAAACTAATTGACAAAGACTGAATATTATAAAAGAAGGAGCAGATCAAGCAACAATGTGGCTTTATTAGATAACTATATGAAAGCAAATCCTTCATTAACAACCTTGGTACTTTTCACTGGGAAAAGGACTGGTTTTCTGATTATTTAGTAATATGAGCTAGCCCAACTGATTATGTCAATTTGCTTTACTATTCAGATGTATTTAAATGGAAAATAAACATCCATCCCTGTTGATTGCCATTGACTTTTAATGATCTAGAAAACTTTATAACTCTTTAGGCAAAAGGTTGTATTAGCTGTACATTTAAGATTGCATTAATAGAATACTTGCTTGTTAGAAAAATTACCCACTGAGGTCCCACTTCTTCAATAGATTGTATATGGCAGTAAAATGCTGATTCTTTGTCCGTAAGAAATACTAATACTACTGTAATAATAAAGATTGACATTTTGTATTCTAGTAATAACCTTTAATTTATGATAATAACTGGGAAGGACCCAGACAAATGAAAGGGTTGTGAACAAACTTTAAAAATGGATAAACAAACTTTAAAAAATGGTTTGTCCATTAAAGGAGAAAAATGGGAAACCATGGTTTTTCCCTTGCAGACTGGCAGAGTTCCAGCCTGCTTGGGGCTGCTTGGGGCTCCTGATGCCCTACACTTCCCACCTCGCCCCACACACTGTGGGGGATAGGTCCTGGGGATGGGGGGGGAAAGTAGGTTGGGAATGGGGGGCACTGGGTTGGGACTGGCCATTCATGTTTACAAATGGGTCTTGATACAAAAAAGGTTGAGAACCACTGGTTTAAAACATTTTATGTGCAAGCCTTTTTCGTATATTAAATCATTTGAGCAAATGTTCACTTTACATTGTACATAGACATTTTTAAGATATGAGCAAAAAACTTTCTTTAAACAGTGGTTCTCAACCAGGGATTACTGTGCAATCCTGAAGCAACTCTGAAACTATTCATTCAAGTGCTGTTCAATATTAGTACTCCTAGGGTGTGTCTACACATCGCCCTATGCGCCGTACAGAGTGCTACAGCGATGTAGAGATCGTGGGTCAGAGATCATGTGGGTCTATATGTGATTGCTGTACCTCCTCTCCCCCATGGTATAGTGCACCACTACACCAACATAATGGAAAAATCTAACTGCACTGTACGCATGATGCAGTTATTGCCTGTACGGTGCTGCATTTTACTACTTCCAAAAGGAAGTACCAAACGATGGCTCCATAGCAATGTTACTGTATGGTGACATGTAGACATGCCCTCAGATGTGCCAACACCTATGCATTACTGGTAAGATAAAGAGAGATGTAGTTAGCCATGTTAATGTGAAGTCAAGTAGAATGTAGGGTAGGTTTGCACCTTTTAGATTAATGTAAGTAGAAATTTATATATAGCACAAGTTTTTGTGAGCTGTAGTTCATTTAATCAGATACTGTGAAAGGACGTACAGAAGGAAAGCATAAGAAAGA
>NW_017728994.1:21578741-21584344 GCF_001723915.1 Gavialis gangeticus | reverse complement strand
ACTGATGGGTACAAATGGTTACCAAGTCTAACTCAGGTAATCGCATAAGAATCTGTAGTCTGTATGTAAACTATACTTGGCACACTCCAGTTGATGAATGATTTCTTGTTCTGCAATTTCCCATTCAAATCCTTTTTTAAAAAATTTACTGTCTGGGAACAGCTACCCTCAGGTCAGCAATGGAGTGCCCAGAGAGGCTAAAGTGTTCTGCCACAAGTTTGCATGTCTTTCTGCAGCTTATGTCAGAGCAGTGTTCATTCATCCTGTAATGTAGGGATCATCCAGTATGTCCAATATAGACAGCAGAGTCTATAGCAGAGTCAGAGCACTGCAAAAGGTGATGGTGTATATGACATTTGGGATAGGAACAGATATTAAAAAAACCTGACCCTCAATTGATCCAGTCTTTGCAGGTTAGTTTAACCTGGCTAGGCTAAATCAGTTTTGTAACCAGACAGATCCCAGAAATGCAGGAACATGCCTGAAGTGGCTCAGGCTAGAAGCCAGGGGGTGCTAGAACAGCCCTCCCTTCCCTTGCACAGGGCTGAGCTGAGGGGGGTGGTGTGGCCAGGCCCCAGCAGGACACTGTGATTAGGGAAGGCTTCCCCCCTCCCTTGATAACAGAGCATTTATCAGCTGGATGGGTGGGTGGGTATAGGCATATGGCTAAGGGATTTACTGAATGAAGAGTTATTTATGGAATAAGAGTTAATGCTTTTTGGAAGTTATATTACTGAAATCCAGCAAAAACTGAATTTGGAATAAGATCTCAAAGAAAAATGGTGCAAGGCAAAATGCCAACAGGAGATGCATTAATAATCTATATAAAGAAATAGTAGCCAACCAATTTGGGACATTAGAGGAAATTATGGGTTTAAACTGTCTAATATTTTGAACATGTGAGGCTCCATTAACAAGTTCAGGAAATAGTAAACCATATTGTTAATATGTAAAGAGAGAAATAAAATCCCCAAGTATGTTATTTCAGTTTATCTACAATTTTTCTTTCATCTTAATTTTAAAATTCATTTCACTGTATTGTACAAGAAATAACAGAGTATTACTGTAGTTTTCAGACTAATACACATGTAAATTTTTAGCTACTTTTTATGGGGTAGAAAGTGACAAAGCCCAATTAAACTTTAGTTTCTAAAAATTTTAGTGGCAAGTAATTTCTCTGTCTTTTGAACAGTATCTAGTGCTGTGAGGTCCATCACCTATTGAGGCCTTTTGGTACTGATGTACTGTAAATGTTTACTATTACTACTTGTAATAGCCATAGCCTCACCACTGTAGCATGCTTGTACTGTCATCCAGAATTCAAGGGTTTACACCAGCGCCTCTTGTTTTGGTTCAAGCTGAAGCAGGGATGAAGTCTGCTGGTATGGAACAAAGATAAGCTGGGTGGAGGGTCAGGCACAGGGTAGCGACATAAGGGGTGGGAGATGGGAGGAAGCAGAGGTGGAGACATGAGACTGTAGGGGGTAGAAGTGGCATTGAGGGGAGTAGAGTGAGGAGACAGGGGAAGAGGGATCAGGGACCTGAGACTGTAGGGGGAAGGGACAATAGGGGTTAAGTGTGGGGAGCAGGGGGCAAGCTGCCTGCCTCCCTCTCTGCCTGCCCCACTGCCTTCACACTGCCTATCCCCTACTGCCTGTCCCCCGCACTGCTCTCTCCACTGCCTGCCTCCTTACTGCCCCCCGTGTGCCAGGGGTGGTTTCAGCCTCTTCTCAGTGGGGGGCCTGAGGTAGGCTTGACAGAAAATTGCAGGGGCTGCACCATCATCTAGCCATCTTCTGGCCAAACCTTCTTATTTGTTTTTTTAACAATACCCACTTATGGTGCCAGTTCTCTGCAGGGTCAGCTGCATGGGATGGGTGGGAGGAGTGGCTACAGGCAAATTTTGGGATGGCCAATCCCCCCCCAGCACACCCTTGCAATCTGTCCTGCCACATGACCCGCTACTGCATGTCACCCACCACCTGCCCTACCATCTGTCCCTCTAGTGCCTGTATCCCCACTCCCTCCCTTATCACGTGTCCTCTACCACCTCCCCCACTGTCAGTCCTCCCACTGCCTACCTCATTACTGCCCTTCTCATCACCTCTCACCCCCCCACCCCCCCACACCACTTGGGGTAGTGGGAGGAGACAAATTTAAGATGATCCTACAATAATTAGATTTCATACATGGAAAATTATAATAAATTTAGACATTTTCCATGTACAGTTTCTGATTATTGGGAATCGTCTTAAATTTAAGGTCACCTTGTATTTGGGTAATGCAGTAAGTGGTGTGGCAGATAGTCTTTTGCCAAGAGGCATCTCCTAAGAGATTGCTGTTACTGTTACTAGTGTACTTTTTAAAAACTAAACCCTTAGGCTAAGTCCAAATAGTCAAAAAGCCTGAGGCTGAATCAATTCAGTCTTTGCAGGTTAGTCTAAGCTGCAGAGATTAAATTGAGCAACAACTGGACACACATTTACTTTTGATTCAGAAAATGCAGCCACCTGCTTGTGGTGGCTCAGGCCAGAGGGTGCTAGAGCATGGCTCTCTGGCATGTAGCCAGCATGGGCTGTATATTCACTTCCTCTTTCTGCTGTCTCCGAGGTCCCTGGGATTTGTGGTCCAGAATCGCATAAGCAGAACTCTGCAGGGTTGCTCATTACTTCCTCTTCCTGCTTCCAGGTGCCTCTGGGATTTGTAGTCTACAGTCACAGCCAGCAGTAACTGTCAGTAAGTTTAGCAGGCCAGGGCAGCTCTGTACTCAGGCAAAGGGGGATTTAGCCAAGGGAAGGGGGATTTAGCCCCCCTCCCTGGTTCCAGACCCCAACCCCAGCCAGGTATTACCTGGGGAGGGCGGGGGACAGCCCCTGCCTCCCCCCTTCCCTCCCCACTTCTCTGCTAGAGCAGACAGCACAGCCCAGCCCAGGGCTGGAAAGCATGCTGGGATGCTGAGAGACTCTGATTTAACTTAAACCAGGAAGGGGTCTGGGACAGAAGTTTCATAAACTGGTTTGACCCAAATCAGTTACATCTGATACCTCATTCAACCAGGTTTATCTTAAACCAGTTTCAGCCATTTTGAATCTGGTTTATGTGCACTGAGCTTTCTTCTGTTCTGTTACAGGTTTAAACCAGTTTCTGATTACTTAAACCGGTTTACATATAACTTCTGTTCCTAGCCTTAGACTAATAAAGACAAATCACTCATTGTCTAGGTTTATCCTAGTGTGATGGAAGACAAGTTTCCACACCTTTATCTTCTTCCAACCCCAGGACTGAAATCCTGCCTTCCAGAGATGTAACCGGGTAGTGCTGTGTCCCAGGAGCTGTGACACACATGATAGCAGTGGTGGCTGCACTGCTGGTGGCAGTAGTGGCTATTTTTGCACACCCCACAAAGATGGGATCCAGGGCTGTTGGTCATCCCATTCCAGTTATGCTACTGCTGCCTTCTGCCCACTCCTTTTCTTACACCAGAGTTTAGAGTCTTCCACCAATGTCTAGAGTATTCTGTTTTCACTGTGGACCAAAGCTGCTTGCTTGCTGTATGTTGTAATGTTATAGCTTTGCTTTTCCCAAATCACTTGGCTTTCCAGGGCACATCATTTCTTTTTCATCTGAAATGCATCTTCTTTCCTTGTTCCTCATTCAAGGAAGAGGTTAAGATAGGCACTAGAGAAATATTTGTAACATCAGGAAATATAAAGGAAGCAAAGAGAGGATTTTCTGTAAGACAAGAACTCACTCCATGCAAGACAGTGTATTCCTCCCATCAGTGATCAGGAACTGCCCATGGATCTGGATCCTCATAGAAAATTAACCAGTTCCTTTTTCTAAGAAAGATGCACCTGTGAATCAATTAGTGTCCGAAACATTTTCTGTCTCTGGATAGCTCTTTTTACTAAGGAAGGGGTCCATTTCTGAGCCATTACTTAGGACAGTTGCCATCATTGTTGTCATGATGGAGTCTGATAATAGTGACAAATTTTGGCAGGCATCCAAATATCATCAGGATCTTGCATACAGCCTCTCTGTTTATTGACTCAAAGGCTTTAGGCCAATCAAGGCTCTGTATAGATCTCTGTGTTGCTCATGGCACTTCTGTAGCAATCTAGCAACAAAGATCATATATGGTGTACCTCAAAGTGTTTGGAAATCACTTTGGGATCAGGTAAAATCTCCTTGGCAAGGAAAATGAGTCTATTGAGGAAAACGTGGCAAGGATCTTCCAAGCTGTGGACAGGAATGCAGTTGCCTGGTAATTTTTACAATTTGATCTGTCATCTTTTTTGAGTATGGCAATGATTCTGGCATCTCTTTGTTCACAGGGAATCTGTTCATTTCTCCAGATTTTCATAATAACTATGTGTTTTTGGTGAGAGTTTTTTTTAACCTTGCTTATAAATTTCAGCTGATTTTTCTTCAAGGTTTATATACGTTGTTATTCTTCATCTGTGGGCTCAGGCTACCGCTCTGCTTCCCTCCCCCAGGGCCTCGACAGCCCAGTGGGCATGACCTGGCGCAGCAGGGAACAGTGGGGCTATGCAGGGATCTCCTCGCTGCTACAAGCTCTGCACTGCCCTGGCACTATGCCTCCTGTGCATGGGGCTGCAGTGAAAGCAGCAGCGTTGGGTTTCACCCGTCAAAGAAATGGCATGTGCAGAGGCACATCAGGGCAGCGTGGATCTCACAGTGACAAGCACCTTCTCTGTGTGGGCCCGCTGCTGCCTGCTGTGCTGGATCATGCCTGCCGGGCTGCGCATCCCTGAGGGAGGGAAGCAGCGTGGAGTTCTCAGTGACAAGCCCCTTCTCCATGTGGGCCCACTGTTCCTTGCTGCCCTGCTTCCCTCCCCTGGGTCTTCCAATGCCCAGCGTGGCAGAGAGTAGTGGAGTCATACGGAGAAGCTGCTCACTGCTGCAGTCTCTGCACTGCCCTAGCAATACATCTCCTGCATATGAGGCTGCAGTGAGAGCAGCAGCGTGGGGTTGCACCCCTCAAAGCAGTGGCACATGCAGGAGGTGTCGCCAGAGCGGTGCAGAGCTCGCAGTGATGAGGAGATCACCATGCAGCCGCACCGTTCATAGCTATGCCAAGTTGTGCCAGCTGGGCTGCAGAGGCCCCGGGGGAGGTAAACATGGAGGGAGCCCGCAGCCTGCACCTGCCTCACGTACAGATCTGGGGGAAACGGGCCCCCTCTGCCCCGCAGTAGTGTGCATGGCAGTGAGGAGCTGTCCCTCCCCCTGCCCTCAAGCCATCAGTGGCCCTATTCTGCTCCCTGCTGGGGCCCTGCAGCTGCACATTGCAGCCCTGGGCCCTAAGACCCAAGAACCACCCAGCTGGGCAGCAGCTCCAGCCCTGCCTAGCTCCCTCCCTCCCTGCCTACAGGGGCTTCAATCTTCCTCTTTCCCCCCAACTTACCTGCTGGAACTGCTCTGCAGGGTGCCTGGGGCCATTGTGCACATACATGCATGTGGCACCCCCTGTCTCACCACCTCCTGGTCCCTGCAAGCTGGAACTCTGCCGGCCTGCAGCCATCTAATTGAAAAATTGCAAAATCCATGGATTTGTGTGGTAAAATGAGAAATCTGCATTTGCC
>NW_017728994.1:21565814-21573741 GCF_001723915.1 Gavialis gangeticus | reverse complement strand
GTATGGAAGTGAATATCTTGACAAACTGGATCTCTCTCTCCCTGCCTACAGGGGCTTCAATCTTCCTCTTTCCCCCCAACTTACCTGCTGGAACTGCTCTGCAGGGTGCCTGGGGCCATTGTGCACATACATGCATGTGGCACCCCCTGTCTCACCACCTCCTGGTCCCTGCAAGCTGGAACTCTGCCGGCCTGCAGCCATCTAATTGAAAAATTGCAAAATCCATGGATTTGTGTGGTAAAATGAGAAATCTGCATTTGCCTCTGGTAAAAAGTAAAATCTGTGGTTTACTCCATTTTTCTGTAGGAAACAGAAAACCCAGATCCCTGGTGATAAGTATCTTGCTTATGTTGGGAGTCGATGTTACTCTACCAAGCTTTTGAAGGCTCTCCTTTTTCTTTCAGTGACATATTGTATTTCCCTATCATTCTTATCAAACCAGTCTTGATATTCTATTAGGAGAAGACTAGAGATTTTTTGCATGCCTCATGGATGCCTTTCTTGAGGCTCTCCCTGTATCAATGGTGTCAAGATCATTAGGGAGTTTGGAAAGTTTCTCCCTGAGGCACTCCTGGGGATAACCAATTTTAGCAGGGTCTTTCAAAGCACCCAGTATTGAGCCTCTGCCTTGGTTGCTTCTTCTGTTTACATCATTTTGGGTCCATCACTCTTTACAGCTCGATAATTTTATCCCCACACTAAAAATTCTGTCTCATGACTAATTGATATCATCTCAATTTTCATACCATAGCTGTCTTTGGCAGCTCTGTCCAGCTGCTGGAATGAGAGAGAGGGTTGTTAAAGTTAATAGGGAATTTGTTATATGTAATAAGATATACAAATTGGTGTATAGATACAGTTAAATTTACCAGCATACATTTGTGATTCATATTTATTTTCATCATTGGCTTCCAGGGGTTAAGAGATTGCTGAACTATATATGAAATACAGAAATTTTGATCCTGTAAATCATGTCGGCAGCACAGGAAACAACTCTTCTATAATAATAATTTACATTTGGATGCATGTACATAGCAAACATGGGCAGAGGGAAGTAAAAAAATCCAAGTCATTTCAGTGCTTGTTTGGTGAACTTACATTGATTTTATAGAGAAATGTCATTTCCACTGCAGTAGATTTGTACTCCACTATTAGTCAGTATTAGAGTGCCAATCGCTTTAGAACTGATAGATTATCACACCCAAAACAAATATTAAGTGCTGTATTCCTAGAAGGATTTTCTCTGTCTCTCTTCTGCTTGAATGTAAGGAAGAAAGACAGTTGCCCTTTCTCTCTTTCTCAAAAAAGTATCCAGGTGGAATCTTCAGCTTCAAGTTTTACTACATCTTTTCTATTGGGAAGTGAGAAAGGAATGAGCTCTGAACTACCGGAAGGCCAACTGAATGAAGACATAGGTTTTCAGAGGTAATACATTGCCAGTAACCAGTAGTAAGCCAGAGACCAAGCTAAATAAAAACAACATTAACCACCCTCGCAGCTGAGAATGATTATTTTCCATGATTGTCTTACCTGTGTGTCCAAAGATGATTGATGAGGCCTATCTGGGACCAACAGACTCTACTACAGTTCTGTTGCAGCTCGGACATGTTTTTCCATGTGGAGTTGGTGGCAATGGATTCTTGATTTGGTCCATGACATGCTGTTTCTGCCACTCCCACTTTTCCATCTCTTGTTGTTGTCATGCGGTTTCAAACTACCGAGATCCCTGCAGCAGATTGTTCCTCCATCCAGGGAAGTCCTGGGCAATAGTCTCCCATGAGTTGATGTTGATGTTGCATTTTTCCAAGTTAGCCTGAGGATGTCTCTGAAGTGCTTTCTCTGCCCCCCTCTTGACTGACCTTGCTTTGGGACCCTGGAGTTGGACATCCATATGATATGGCCAGCCCAACAAAGTTGATGTTGGATGATCATCACCTCAGTACTCATGGTGTTTGCTTGCAGAAAGATGCTAAAGGGTTCATATATTTTCCCAGTGGATTTGAAGGATCTACCACAGGCAGTGTTGATGGTACTTCAGAAACTTTAAATGCCTCCTGTACGTTGTCCACATCTCAGCTCCGTACAACAGGGCGGGAATCAAAACTGCTTGATTGGGCTGTGTGAAATTTCACCCCATGATTCATTTTGAAGCTGTATCGAAGCATTTTAAGCTCAAAACAGCAAATTAAAAATGAAACAAAAGCCTTTGAAATGAAACAAGGGCACTCAAAACATTTCAAAAGTTTTGAAATGTTTCAAGTTTTGAAGCCAGGTGTACTTGGCTATAGTGCCAGTCCCAGCTGGCAGCAGCAGCCTCCTGTAATCCAGCAGGCAGATTGGGGCCTGCCCACACCCTGAGGAGGGCTGTGGGGCTGTGCTGGACTCCTCCCTAGGGTGTGGGCCCCCGACCTGCCTGCCAGATGTCAGGAGGCTACTGCTAACAACTGGGACCGGCACTAGGTGCAGGCTGCACCAAGTGCTGGGAAGATCAGTGCTGTAGCTGGCCCCAGCCAGCAGCACCAGCCTCCTGTCATCCAGCAGGCACATTGAGGCCTTACCCACACCCCCGGGAGGAGTCCAGCACATCCCCTGCAGCCCTCCTGGGGGTGCGGGCAAGCCCCTGATCTGCCTGCCAGATGACAGGAGGCTGCTGCTGTTGGCTGGGGCCAGTGGCAGCACTGATATTTCTGGAATGGTGTACCAGGGCACTAAGGTGCCTGCTACTGACAACAGTGGTATGAGCTCAGCTGCCAGTCACCAGGGCAGCACAGGTGCGGGTTGCCGGGGCAACCAGTCTGGTCAGCTGACCGGAAGGGGGCAGGGCCTGGCCTTTATAAACAGCCAGGTTGAGGCCGGAAGGTCAGTTCCCCTTTGGTAGCCAAGGAGGCTTGGAGCTCTGCTGGAGCAAGCAGGGCAGGCATAGCAGAGAAGGATGATGGCCTGAGAAGCGTCGGCATGATGGTACGGGGTGGAGAAAACCCTGATAGGGATATGGATGAAGGATAGCCAGGTTGGCTTGGGATTTATGTTATACCCCAGGGGCTTTGTGTTTTCTGTTTTGTTGTTGTGTAACACCGGAGGACCGGGTGAGGCTGTAGGGGTTGGAGGAGGCCTCATAGGAGCTCCCCAGTAGTGTGGGGGTTCCTGGCGCTGGAAAGGACACTGCGTTTTGGGCTGTCCTGACCCTGGCCCCAGTGTGGGCAGTATCGAGAGGAGCCCAGTGTTGGCGCAGGCAAGAAGCCCCAGTGGGGCGCGAGACCTGAGAAGGAGTCTGGGGGCCAGGTAAGGCCGAGGCCCCCTGAGCCCTGATTGTGGAAAGCCCCAGTGGGGTGTAGGACCCGAAGAGGTTAGATGAACACCTTGCTGGGGTCGTTTGACCCCAGTACTCTTTCCTGCCATGGCAGGGGGTCGGACTAGATGATCTACTCAGGTCCCTTCCAACCCTAGAAACTATGAAACTGTGAAGGGGGTCTGGGGGCCAGGTAAGGCCGAGGCTGCCTGAGCCCCGATTGTGGGAAGCCCCAGTGGGGCGCAAGACCCAGAAAGGGGGTCTGGAGACCAGGCACGGCTACGGCCACCTGAGCCTCTATTGCAGGGGATCGCAAGGTGAGACAGGCCCCGGTGCAGGCTGCGGGAATCGCAAGACAAGACAGGCCCCGGTGCAGGCTGTGGGAGTCGCAAGGCGAGACAGGCCCCGGTGCGGGCTACGAGGGCCACAGGGAGTCAGGTCCCAGTGGGGCGAGAGAGCAGGAGAAGCTAGGAGTCGCCCGCAAGGACACAGGCAGGCAATGGAACCAAGTCCGGGGAACCGTGAGGGCACGGGTGACTGGGGGACTCATGTGCAGCCCCAGAGGTTGGAGTGCACCGAACAACTAGGCAGACCTAGGATACATCAAGGCACCGTGCCAAGGAAGGTTAGAAAGACAGCCTCCCTTCAACATATCACCATCAAAGACGTGGCGGGCGAGATAGCGTGGGTGCATTAAACCTGATCTGCCACGGTAGGTAGGGGCGCTAGGGGAGGTCACGGCACCCCTAGGTCATGTCCTGCCACAAATGGGCTACGCCTAGCTGGCAGCACCAGCTTCCTGTCATCCAGCAGGTAGATTGGAGTCTCCCACACCTCCGAGAGGAGTTGGCAGAGCCCCACAGCCCTCCCAGGCCCCATACCAAACCCAGCCTGAGGAGGGTGTGGGGCACAGGGAAAATCAGTCTGTGTGGGGACCTGCCCCCACCCTGGCATTGGGGCGGCAACAGGTCCCCGCATGAGCTAATGTGCCCTGGGCCGTGCATCAGAGCCCACCTGAGGAGAGTGCGGGCCTGGTGCAAATCAGCTCATGCAGGGACCTGCCCCCACCCCACTCCTGAGGCAGGGGCAGGGGCAGGTCACTACATGAGCTGATTTGCCCTGGGCCTACCTACCGCTGGCCCTAGGTGGCAGCACCAGCCTCCTGTGATCCAGGAGGCAGATCGGGGACCCGCACGAGCAGTCCGACACAGTCCCCACAGCCCTCTGGGGGTGTGGGCGGCCCAACCTGCCTGCCAGATGACAGGATGGTGCTGCTGCCTGGGGCCAGCAGCAGGACTGATCTTCCCTGTGCTGGGTGTGAGCTGTTCCCAGCACCATCCCAGACAGCGGGAGCAGCCTCCTGTGATCTAGCAGGCTGATTGGGCCCCCCTGACCCCCCAGGGCTCTGCCAACTTCTTCTGGGGGTGCAGGGGCCCAGATCTGCCTGATGGATGACAGGAGGCTGGAACTGCTGGCTGGGCATAGCTTATGCCTGTAAAATTAGTGCTGCTGCTGGCCCCAGCCAGCAGCCCCAGCCTCCTGTCGTCTGGCAGGGAGATCGGGACCTTGTCTGCACCCCCAGGAGGGCTGTGGGGGCTGTGCCAGACTCCTCCTGGGGGCGCAGGCAGACCCCTGATCTGCCTGCTGAATGACAGGAGGATGGTGCTGCCAGGTGGGGCCAGCAGCAGCACTAATTTTCCCAGTGTTGGGTGGGAGAAATGTCAAAACAGCATTGAAACAGCAAAACAGTTTCAACAAAACAAAACAGAACAGTGCTTTCAAAATGAAACAAAACTCGAAATGAAACACTGTTCTGTCGAAACGTCAAAATGTTGAACTGGACATCAAAGCAGAATGCTTCTGTTTTGCACAGCCCTACTGCTTGAGAAACCATGGGCTTGGTTTCGGATCTGGTGTTGCAGTCTTTAAACACCAATTTCTGTAGGCATCCAAAGGCTGCACTTGCACATTTGAGGCAATGTTGGATTTCTTTGTCAATGTCAGCCTTCTGTGAGAGATGGCTTCCAAGGTATGGGAAATATTCAGTGTTCTCCAGAGTCTCAGCATAGGTCTGGATTACCAGAGTTGGTGACTGTTCATTAGGAGCTTGTTGGTAGAGGACCTTAGTCTTCTGAATGTTAAGCGTCAGTCCCATTTTCTGATATGCCTCATTAAAGACATCAACAATTGCCTGAAGGTCTGCTTCCTATAAGCATGTGCTACAGCATCTTCAGTGTACTGGAGCTCAGTGATTGAAGTCAGGTGGTCTTGGTTTTGGCTCAGAGTCAGCTGTGGTTAAGCCATTTATCCTTACCATCCATTTGTTAATTTAGGTCCACTCTAATTGGAAGCTTGTTGTCAATCAGATGTAGTATCATGGCAAGGAATATTGAGAAGAGTGTCAGAGCGATGATGCAGCCTTGCTTAACTTCCATTTTAACCTCAAAGGGATCTATGATAAATCCATTACTGAGAAGCACTGCTCACATACCATCATAGAGCAGGCAGAGAATGGTGACATATTTCAGTGGGCATCTGTACTTCAGAAGGATCCTCCACAAATGTTCTCGGCTGACAAAGTCAAAAGGTATTGTGAAGTCAAAGAAAGCCACGTAGAGAGGCCATTTATGCTGTTCTTGGCATTTCTCCTGCAGCTGGTAAGCTGTGAAGGTCATGTCAGTTGTCTCTTGATGCCCTAAAGCCACACTAAAATTCTGGGAAGAGCTCTTCAGTAGGCCGAAGGAGACAGTTCAGGAGGTTCTTGCAATGATATTTTCTGTGGTGGACAATGAGGCAATCCTTCTGTAGTTTCCAGTCAGATTTGTCCCCTTTAATGAAAATTGCTACAATCATGGCATCCCTAAGTGTCCCAGCTGCCTGCGGAGGGTTCAGGATTGAGAGTGTGGTTGAGGGTAGAAAGGTAAGAAAGGTGTATTGACTTAACAAAAACATGACTACGCACAGATAACAAAACAACAGACAGACAACAATAATTTGCGTCAGCAACTTATTGGCAGTTCCGTCTGATGCCAGATGTACGACAAGTTTCTCTTCTGCAAAGCTCAGCAAAGTTAGGTGTCCCTGATTGGTGCTGTCTGAGGGGTACTGGGAAGGACCCTAGTATTCAGTTCTTGGGCTCCTCGAGGTCCACAGGCCCATTGATCCAGGCCAGCAGCTAATCTTAAATCGGTACTTCTTTCAAAGAGCTACATCTTCCTTCTAAATGATTTCCGGATGTGCCAGCCAATTTATAATTTCTGAGCTATGCTGATAAGTTACAGCCATTCAGATTCTTTTTTTTTCAACTGTCCTTAGACTGACCAATAGCAGTACAAGCCTTGCATTCTTTTGATAAGGTAAATTTTAACTACACCACAGAGCCTTACTACTTCAAGGCTTTACTAAATTTACTATGCCTTACTTTATACAAGGCCTTACTACATCTTAAACTTTAATTAGGCACTTAGCAACAACATATAGCTTAATAGCTAAACAAATGACAGAAAAACACTTGGTCTAATCTTCATAGAGCCTTCAGCAAACACCTTTATCACACAGGCATAATTTTCAGCTGTCACACCTGAGGTCATCTGGGATTTCCTCATCATTCTAAATCCTCAAGATGAAGCTGTGGTATGAGCTTCTCCCCCTGCTGCTTGAAGTTTTCTGTGGGGATTTCATCTGCTCCAGATGTCTTGTCATTCTTCATCTGCTAGATGACTTTCCTCACCTTGTCAAGGGTTGAAGGTATTCTGAGATAATTTCTGACTTGGAGTTGAGAACACTCTTGTCAACAGCAGAGTCTTAATTGAGGTCTTCAAAATGCTCCTTCCAATGGGCATTGAAGGCTCCTCTTTCCTTGATTAGGTGTGTTCCACCCTTCAATCTCAAAGGGGGTGTCCCTGAGTGCTCAGACCACAACTGGCTTTGGTGGCACTGAGGAAACCATGCATATCATGGATGTCAGTGAGATGTCCTATACAGAATTTTCCTAGGATGGCAAAACTGTTTTATCCAGCTGTTTTATTCAGCTGTGATGTAGAGCTAGGCCCAGGCTCTTGAGCTTCTTTTCCTTTTTAACTACTATAGCAAACAGAGTTGTAACTCTGCCTTAATCAGCCCTCTGGGGATTTTTTTTGGCTCTGCATTCCTGACCTAAGGTTATAAGTAGGGTTTTGTCTGCTCAAGAAAGGATGTGGCTACCGGATCGCTGTATTGCAACAAACTCTGGTTGCTAGAACAACCATTTATGGCTGTATGGAGGTAAGGGCAATTCAGAATAGTCTCAGGCTGCTGTAAGCTGTACTGAGATTTGAATTAGGATCCTTGGATCAGAGGAATATTTAAGTTGCATGTATTTCCTTATGCTGCCTCTGGTTCTGTGCTGAAGCCAGGTTGACCAGTCTGAATTCTGGCCACTTCCAGGATAGTTTTCTGCTTATATAACAATGTAAGCTATTTAGTTAGTGGGGAAAGTACAGCATCAAAAAGATAAAACCTAATTTTTACTTTACTGTTTTAGTAACAAATTCATTCTCTCTAAACCCCAATATAGATTTCATAGACATTAGGGCTGGAAGGGACCTCGGAAGATCATTGAGTCCAGCCCCCCGCCCAAAGGGCAGGAAGTCAGCTGGG
>NW_017728994.1:21559240-21560814 GCF_001723915.1 Gavialis gangeticus | reverse complement strand
GGGTCATAGGATCCCAGCAACATAAGCATCCAATTTGCTCTTGAAGGTGTTCAATGTAGGTGCTTGAACCACCTCTGATGGCAGGTTGTTCCAGACCTTGGAGGCTCGGACAGTAAAGAAATTCTTCCTTATGTCCAGCCTGAAATGGTCTTGCAGTAGTTTATAGCTGTTCGACCTCGACATCCATTGGGGCGCTCTGGTGAACAAATGTTCCCCCAGATACTGATGGTCACCCCTGATAAACTTATAGGTGGCCATCAGATCACCCCTGAGCCTGTGCTTTTCCAGGCTAAAGAGCCCCATGGCTCTCAGCCTGTCATCCATCATAAGGTCTGTTTTCCTGACCTCTGATCATGCACGTGGCTCTTCTCTGGACTTTCAAGCTTTTCCACATCCTTTTTGAATTGTGGAGCCCAAAACTGGACGCAGTACTCCAGCTGCGGCCTCACCAAGGCCGAGTACAAGGGGAAAATGATGTCCTGAGATTTGCTTGAGAAGCATTTATGGATGCAAGCCAGCGTTTTGGTTGCTTTACAATGTATAGCAGGGGAGTCCCTTACCATCATATTTATATAGTTCAAAGGGTCTTTATGTTATTCTGTTCTTTATTAGCACATTTTATATGCTTTCATCAGCTTCATAGAGGGGATGGTTTCCTTCATCAGTGACATAGACATGTTTTCTTTCAGCTTAACTGAGCCCATGGGATAGAATATACAGGAAGTAAAATATTGATCATCTATATCACTGCCAGCTATATCTAGGTAAATTTAATCTCATGAGACCATACAGGTAACAGAAAATTATAAACTAAATTAAATCCAATCTTCAAAATAATAATTCCAAATCTACCCAAAAACTATAATGAAGGCATATTTTTAACTGAATAAAACAAAATGTGAGATACCATAGCTAAGAATTTAAAAGAGAAATAATAGTATATCATGTTGAGCATTACGAGCAGAATGTTGCCATTAGTAAATCTGCTTTTAGGCCCTTGGCACATATATACTCAAGGGGTGCTTGCAGACATGCCAGGAGGCTGCTGTGATGCACTGTAATTACGGCACATTGGAGCAGACTTGAGTCTGCTGCAGGGTGCTTAATTGTGTCTGCTTCAGGGTGCTTCAACCAGCCACCGCATCTCTATGTATCAGTGTCCCTGTATTTCGAAATGGTGGTGGGGTCACCTTAACTGAAGCTTGTTCGATGAGCTTCAGTTAAAGCATCCCCACCGCCATTTTGAAACATGAGACACTGTGGCGCTTTCATTAGAGCAGCTCTTAGAGCTGCTCTAATAAAAGCGTCCCTCACCCCACACCACCCCCTCCTTGAACATGTGCAAAAATGCCCAAGATGTGATTAGTTTAAAGCGTTTGAAGTTGTTAGCTAGCCACACATTAATACAATTAATGGTGTGATAAAACAACCAAAAAACTACAGTTATTATACAAAAAATGTGTAATAACTTTGCAGCTGGTTCCTCTCATGCCATTAATGTGACCTGACTGGGGCTGCCAGCTGCAGCATCCACCCCCACACCTGAGAGCCCAGATCAGCTGACAGAGCTTCCC
>NW_017728994.1:21556934-21559229 GCF_001723915.1 Gavialis gangeticus | reverse complement strand
ACTAAATTAAATCCAATCTTCAAAATAATAATTCCAAATCTACCCAAAAACTATAATGAAGGCATATTTTTAACTGAATAAAACAAAATGTGAGATACCATAGCTAAGAATTTAAAAGAGAAATAATAGTATATCATGTTGAGCATTACGAGCAGAATGTTGCCATTAGTAAATCTGCTTTTAGGCCCTTGGCACATATATACTCAAGGGGTGCTTGCAGACATGCCAGGAGGCTGCTGTGATGCACTGTAATTACGGCACATTGGAGCAGACTTGAGTCTGCTGCAGGGTGCTTAATTGTGTCTGCTTCAGGGTGCTTCAACCAGCCACCGCATCTCTATGTATCAGTGTCCCTGTATTTCGAAATGGTGGTGGGGTCACCTTAACTGAAGCTTGTTCGATGAGCTTCAGTTAAAGCATCCCCACCGCCATTTTGAAACATGAGACACTGTGGCGCTTTCATTAGAGCAGCTCTTAGAGCTGCTCTAATAAAAGCGTCCCTCACCCCACACCACCCCCTCCTTGAACATGTGCAAAAATGCCCAAGATGTGATTAGTTTAAAGCGTTTGAAGTTGTTAGCTAGCCACACATTAATACAATTAATGGTGTGATAAAACAACCAAAAAACTACAGTTATTATACAAAAAATGTGTAATAACTTTGCAGCTGGTTCCTCTCATGCCATTAATGTGACCTGACTGGGGCTGCCAGCTGCAGCATCCACCCCCACACCTGAGAGCCCAGATCAGCTGACAGAGCTTCCCCAGCTGTGGGAGTCTGCTACTTGCCAGTGCAAAGGGAGCCCAGGATTGTGATCCCAGGTTGCCCCTCCACTAGGAATAAGGCTTGATCTGAAGCTCAGTGCCACAGCCAGTTCGTTTACTTCCTGCTATATTCACTCAAACAAGATTGGGTGGAGAAATTCTACTTAAAATATCTATTTAGCCAATGTGTCTAATTCTACTACTCCAGCTAAAAGGAAAATAACCCCCCCAAAATTGCTGGATACTTTCAGGTTATTATTCAGATACTGGAAAGCTGAAGGAAAAACCCATGAAAAAGGATATGGACCTGCTGTTTTCCTAATTAATTTATTGAATCTGATTTTTAACTTTTTCTCCTGGCTAACAATTCAATCATTTTTCATAACTTTTGGATCAATTGCTTGAATTCGAATTGATCAAATATGGTATTAGTCCTGGCAATAGCTATACTTAGCTCCAAAAGGATGGAGCACTTTACACTTTATCACTAATAATTTCTCCTACTTTTCAACTGTAATAGTAATAAAATTAATAAATTGAACATACTGCAACAATCAACTTAGATGTCTGTCCATAAAAAATCCCGAATTTTAGTATTAAGATTGGTTTGATTGGATGATGAGACCCATAAATATGTAAGTTTTATGAAAAGCACCAGTATAAACATTGATCCCTGTCTTATAGTCTAGTAATTGCTGGCTAAAAAGTGTCATCTTCTTTGGGTTACAGCTTTCACAGGCATGCTGTAATCACTGGAACAGAGTACTGACTTAATCTCCCGAAGGAGTTATCCTATTGTAGTTTTCTGGAGACGTTAGGCATTTACCCACATGGCATACACTATGAAATTTAAATCAAACAATGAAAGAGATGTGATCCATTTCTCTTGCACCTTCTGTTGGGCATAGTTCCCAGGCTACAGTACATGTAAGGTACAAAGTGGGAAAATCAACTATCCAAGTGGCTATACTTTTATATTTCCCACTGAGCTTATCAGGACCATGGTAAAGAACCCAAATGGAATCAAGCAACTCATATCTGCTGATGCAGTTAGATTACAAAGAAAAATAGAAGTAACTACATTCATACAGAAAAACAAGAAAGTAAGCAGACATGGGCCATGAGGTCACAGGCCATACAAATCCAGCTATGTAGTTATTACACATTTTCCAGCAATAACTTTTTAGCTAGTTGGACTTTTTTAAGGAACTAGTGTAGCCCAACTAGCTATAAAGTTTTCAAATGTAGCCAGTCTAAATTAATGCTACAATTAACCAGGTAATTGCATAGTACATGTAACATGTAGACGGGGGCCTTGCTGTCAAAAGATGTAATTCATTCTGATCGTGTACAATTCAAAACTTTATGCTTTGTCATTTGACAGAGAAGATTGGAGGCAAATGAAAAATATCATCATCTACAGGCTTCTTAGAGGATGACTTAAGATTTTAGAACTACACTGTTAGAAATGGTTTTGAAGCCGTGTCTCTGGTAAAGTGTAGTAAAGAAATACTTAAAAAAAAAAAAAAA
>NW_017728994.1:21553830-21556923 GCF_001723915.1 Gavialis gangeticus | reverse complement strand
AAAAAAAAAAAAAAAAAAAAAAAAAAGTGCCTCCTCTCTAGAGGGCAATTATGATGAATCCAAACTTTCTTTATTACAGTCAGGTTTCCTCTAAATATATTATGCCCTCCAGATCAAAATGATTTACTTCTATATTTTTTGACATCTGAGTTCTATTCTACTGTTGCCAGTGTGTTTTCAGCTGTGCCAAAACTGAGCAGGTCTGTGGTTCCTTTGTAACATCAAAACGAAGACATTTATCATTGAGATTTATCATGGGACAGCCAGCCAGATGGTTTGGGTATTTTAAAGGTGAACTATTTGGATCTTGATTAGCTCATGTGATCTTTTAGTTAAAGATAATTATATCAGCTTCTCAGTGGAAAAGCTTATTTTTCTTTTAGTAATGCAGAAAATATTAATGTAATGGCAGATGTGGCATAGATTGTCATTTCAGAAAGAAAACCAAGTCATAACCAATTCTGCTGATTGCATTCTAATTATAATGGGACCTCCTGTTGCTTTGAGTAGAGGCAGTATTTATTTCAGACACATACCACTGAAGAACGTGCACAATAAATGACCCTAAGAGGGGCAGTTGCAAGATTCAGGTTGTTTGGAATTTTTTTTTTGCTCGAATCAAAGACTTTTATTCTGCCAAGTCAACACTGATTGGGCAAGAAAAAATGTATGATTATATGTAGACCAAACTTACTGGGAACAGAGTCCTATAACTTTTGAAATATTTTCTTTGAATTTATATTCAGATTTTAAGTCAGTAGTGATTATGATACAGCTTGAAAGTTGTAATACATTACATGGTCTAATGAGAGCACTAGACTTGATTGTCTGATTTGTCATTCATTTAGGAGAACCTTCAAGGGTTTGAATGCTTCATACAGATTAGTATTCAAATGTTAGAATACTTTTTGACCTTTGTTGTATGATAAATCAGTTTGGAAATCCCATGAGAAGAGGCTTTCTGTTGAGATTTCTTGTACTTCCTGGTTTCTGTCAAACTAGACCGATCATGAAAATAACTTTCCCAGGGGTATTTTGGTATCTCAGCTTCTGGTCTTGGCATAACTATCAAATACAGAGAAGGTTGAGGGGTTCCCATTATTCAAACTCACATCTTCTACAGAAATATGTTCAGGGAGTGTGATATTCCTGGAGGAGGATAATATTAAGTGAATGGGCAGAAATGATTTTGGTCATTCCTTTTATATGATCTATTTCCCCCTAATTACTGATCTTATGAAGAGGCAGGGATTGCAGCTCTTCCCCTGCTCCAGACCAAGCTGTCACTGCTGCAAGGAGCCACAGCAGAGCTGCATTCCCTGCCTGCACATCTCTGCCTGGAGCCTGCAGGCTGCAGATCAGGGCTCTGCCCTGGCTCCAGAGCAAACTCTCCCTATCGCAATATGCCAGTGGCTCCAGAGCAGCCCCTGTTCTGCTTTGCTTTGCTGCATGCCCTGCCAGCATGGCTGAGGCTGGTCTCCATGGCAACCCCAGCTTTATGCTTTCACAGCACAGGTGCAGCTGGGGTCTCTGCGGAGACTGCACAGCCATGCGCAGGGGCACCTGGGAAATGAAGTCCACTGCCAACTGGATCTGGCCTGTGGGCTGGACTTGCTTATCCCTGCCTGCCCTACAAGGTCATCTGCCATTAAAAGTAGCATCCAAGATAAAACTCTCCAGTTTCCACAAATAGGGCGCATCTGGACGATTATGCATGTGTATGTTCCAGCATCTCAAACCCATTTGAGATGCTGCAAGAGGCACGTGCTGGAACAAAAAAATGTTCCCTGCACTGCAGATTTGCAGCACGGGGGCAGAGTTATCCAGGGGTCAAAAAATACCCTGGGTGAAAAAAGCAGGGCAGAGCATGACCCCAGACTGTCCCCCAAGGCAACCTGGGAGTCTGTCCTCCAAGAGAGAGAGACTGGTTTCTGAGCCTAGCCCCTCTACTGGAAGAGCAAGGGAAAGGTGAGATCAGTGCTGCCTGCCTGGCTTGCAGCTTTGTGAAGGGCAGAGAATCAGCTGCCACCACCAGCAAGAAGAGAGGGGAGGGGGGACAGAAAGCTGAACTGGCATCAGCAGCTCTTGGAGTCTGTCTGTTGCTGATTCCCTCTCCTGTCCATAGCTGCTTGCCTGGCCTGGCTTGGAGTAGTGAGCTCCTTCACCCCCTCTCTGTCTTCTATCTATGCACGTTCCCCTGCCATGCTTGAACAGCATGAGAGTGAGTGGCAGGCAGACCTCTGTTTTTACCAGTGCTGCAGCTCCCCCTTCCTCCCAGCAGTCTGGATGGAAGAGGGAGGGAGGGGTGAAGGAGCTCGCTACTTCCAGCCCTGCCAGGCAAGCAGCTATGGGCAGGAGAGAGAATCAGCAGCAGACACGGACTCAGAGAGCTGGTGATGCCGGCTTGTCTCTCTGTCCCCCCTCCCCTCTTTTGTTGCCAGTGGTGGCAGCTGATTCCTTGCCCTTCACAGCACTGCAAGCCATGCAGGCAGCGCTGATCTCACCCTTCCTCTTGATCTGCAGGTGGAGGAGCTGGAGTCAGCCACACGGCAATGATCAGGCAGGTTTGCGGGTCCTGCAGCGCTGTGTTGCTGCCTGTTGTGGCCGCGGCCGGAAAACAGCTGCACTGCCTGATGCTGCTGGCACTGCCCGGAGTGGGCCGGGGGGGGGGGCAAGCATGTGGTGGCTCCCACTAGAGGCCCTTCACAAAGCTGGCCCAGTATGGCTTGCTAACTCAGCTTTAGACCAGACCAGGAGGCGCAGCTCTGGGATGCATGGCTCCTGTTAGCTGTGCAGCCCAGGTCGCATCATGCCGGGTGCATTTTCCATGGGATTCAGGCTGTGATGTATGGGCATGACACTGTGCCTATAAGAGGTCATGGCACATTGCTCCCTGAGCCTCATGAAAAACACTCCCAGCACCACTCAGCCCAGGCTGCACAGCTAGCAGGAGCCGCACATCCCAGAGCTGCGCCTCCTGGTCTGGTCCAAAGCCATGCTATTGATCTGCGCCAGGCCAGTCCCACCGTGCGTCTCCTTCCCACACACACTGTGGGTCTGGCAGCACTGCTGCCAGAGGCAGGCTCTGGCCGG
>NW_017728994.1:21548517-21548830 GCF_001723915.1 Gavialis gangeticus | reverse complement strand
GCTGGGACCCTGCAGGGGGGGTAGTCCATGTGCTGTGTGGGGGGCTGCAACCTGTGGGGGCAGGGTACTCACCCTTCCTGAGCAGCTGCTCCCACACAGTCCCCCCATACTTACATTCTCCTCATAATCACCCCACACCTAGCCACACACCAACCCACATCCCCCGACATCCCACCATATCCACCCACATCCCCCTACACTGCTTCCCACCCTCCTCCTGCAAACCCCATGCCCCTTTATCACACACCCATTGGGTGAGAAGAAAACCAAAAGCACACATCAACACAAATAGATATTTAGATTTATTTTAATT
>NW_017728994.1:21542922-21543517 GCF_001723915.1 Gavialis gangeticus | reverse complement strand
ACTGTGCCTATAAGAGGTCATGGCACATTGCTCCCTGAGCCTCATGAAAAACACTCCCAGCACCACTCAGCCCAGGCTGCACAGCTAGCAGGAGCCGCACATCCCAGAGCTGCGCCTCCTGGTCTGGTCCAAAGCCATGCTATTGATCTGCGCCAGGCCAGTCCCACCGTGCGTCTCCTTCCCACACACACTGTGGGTCTGGCAGCACTGCTGCCAGAGGCAGGCTCTGGCCGGCGTGCAGGGACAGTGTGTCACTTCAAGTCAGCTCCTGCCGCCACGGAAGCAGCCTGGCCTGGCAGTGCCAGCAGTCCCCGTGCTGGCAGGACCCAGCTTGGAGTGACATGCTGTCCCTGTGAGTGGTGCCAGCCCCCAGGTGACAGTGCAAGCAGCCCCTGGACTGCAGAAGGGCATGCAGCACTGTGGCAAGCTGAGCTGGTCTGGTGCCAGCTCTGAGCAGCTTGCGGCTGTGCTGTGCCATTGGGCGGGGTGACTGGCAGCAGAGGGCCCTCAGCACCCCACATCTGCTGCTGCTGCAGGGGGTGCATTGTGGGCCCTGTGTGTTTGGGGGGGTGGCTGTGGCCCTGCGGGGGGGGGG
>NW_017728994.1:21535227-21537922 GCF_001723915.1 Gavialis gangeticus | reverse complement strand
CATTAACATTGTAAATTTATCAATAGAACATTGCCCAACTGATCCATTTCTCCCTCTCTGTGTATATGTATAGTGGTCTTTTGTTCTAATTGTGGAAGAACATGGATTTTGGGGTATTTTTAAAAAGCGGATTTGGGATGCTGCTGCAGCAGTCCAGCTGGCACAAGGGGCTAATGTCTCCAGATACCACTTGGCTGGGCCCTGGAAGCTTCTGTCTATGTGTCCATTCACTTGCCTTGGGCTAAGGCCCGCCCAGCTAACTAGTAACCCCTTTTCACAGGGGCAACCCCAGAAGCTCCTGAGAGTAAGTAGCCCTGAGGTGCTGGACAGGACATCTTTTTATACTGCTGGGGCCAAGTGCTGGCCACAGGATCTAGCTCCCCCTGGCTGCAGATGCAGGAGGAGCCACACAGGGTTATTTTGCCCCAACTGGCACAACTTGCCCCACACCAAAGTGCATGTCCAGGTATGTGTGCTGAGGCAAAAAGCCTTGGCTCAAATTTGCACCACTTTTATTTGAGCTGCTGCAAGCGCACTTGCTTGCATGTGTGGATGCAGCCCATACAGGGCAGAAAGATAATAAGCAATTGACATATATCGCAACTGACACCATTTTTACAGTAATCCAACCTTTTCAGCTGGTGGATTGTGAGTGGTACATCAAGCTATCAATATAATGTAGGACGACATATGCGAGTAATAGTCTCCCAATTCTGGCCTTCCCAGATACCTAAAAGACCACTCTATTAGTCTTGTGTTGACATGGATGGACCACTGGAATCAAAAGCAAGTAAAGCCCTTTTCAGTTTAGGGATACCACCCATGGAATTCCTGAAGTATCGTAAGTTACTCATTAGAGACACAATACAGTTGTGTTCAAGTTTCAGTTTTCTAGCCACACTTCTATATGTATTTTCTACTGAACTGTACCTGTAATTGCACCAAGGCTCTTGACAATTTTACCAAGATTCTTGGTAATTACTCGATTATAGCTGTATTTTCTAGTTGAATTCCTAAGAAGCTTGTCTGAAATCTGTTGGAGTCAGTAGAATGATTCCTGGTCATTTCACTGGGGCTTACTTTGGACTCTGATGTTGGTAATTTTGACTTATTTTTATTTCAGCAGTTCTTCCCTGTTGTAATTTATTTTTTTGTCTAGTACTGTCTGCATAGGAGATAAGTAGCCTGGAAAACATTTTTAAAAGAATTATTTTTCCCACTAAACATTTTTGGTCATATAAACAATTTTAACACTTAATCATATGAACTGTATCCCTAGTAGTTCAAAAGCAAGCAAAACTGGGTGTAGCCATTGTCTGTACTACTGTTGGAAAACTAAATTCAGATCTAGTCTAAACCAAATTCATTTTACAGGCTGCCCTCCGAGAAACACATAGGCATGTCCATAGGAGTTCAGTTAAATTTGCACGAGCAAAAAGCTATCCTACCTCAAGAAATATTTGCAGGAGCAGGATCAGCTTTAGCTTATTAAAACAATAGCAGCCCAGTGCTATGGAATAGAAACAGAAAAGCCTTACAATCCATATGCCTGGTGTTAAATAAACAAGTGGAAGCTTTCCTGAAGTATTAAGTTTCTCCCTGGTCTTGCCTTCATTGAGAGGGAAGAAACTCTTGTATCATTTTCATTGTTACATATCAGGCAGATATTCTTCCTCTATTTGCACACTCTCTAAGCAGGCCTGTAAGTTTTTAACAAAATAAATGAAGTCCGTATAATGGTTCTGCTTAATGGTAAAAGGTTTCTTTTTCAAAGAAACAAACCTGTTAAGTAATTTTTTGATCATTAAATTTTTCCAAAATTTGAGCTTCTTATCAGAAGGGCACTTCAAAACAGAGAGGTGAATTTCATAAGTCACTTTATATATGTCAGAAAATGTATTGGAAGAGCATTAGAAGTGCCAGCTGGTTAAAACTGGCAGGAGTTGACCTCAGTTTACATGTCCAATTGCTGTCAAGAATCAGAAACAAAGGGCAACTCTCTGTATCTGTGAATTCAGGGAACCAGCAGTTAATAGTTGTGTGGACATCACAGCATTTTATCAGTGCTCCACTTCTTTTAGTGTATTTGTAAGTAATCCCTGTTGTAATCAATACTTGTTTTGCTTTAGAGGAGAGATTTGTGCCATATACCTGAATGTAGTTCGCTTAATAAAAAAACCCAACAAACTAAATCAGTATATTAATATTTTTGGGCCATGAAGTATCCCAGCTGCCATTGAAGCCATGAAATATTAGGGTGCTCAGCACCTTGAGCGGTTGGTTATTTAAACCATGGAGGAAACTATGGAAGCAAGACAAGAGTATATCAGACCAGTACTATTGGTCCATGGTGGAATAGACATGAAAGGATGTGTTCTGGGTGTGTAAAATAATTGCATTTGATACAAAAGTGTAAAGGCAAGTGAAAAATCATTTTATATATGTATATGTATGTGTATATATGTGTGTGTGTGTGTGTGTGTGTGTGTATGTGGACACACACGTGTGTGTGTGTGTGTGTGTGTGTGTGTGTGTGTGTGTGTGTATAATTACAAAGCTCCCCCTGCATAATCACTTCAGGGGTAAATATATTGATTTGTTTACATGTTAATAGGGCATCATGTAACCCTTTATTCCCCAGGGTCTTTTTTCTTCTTCGTGTAAGGTTTCTTATCACCATACTGGGTGTGTGTGT
>NW_017728994.1:21528812-21530227 GCF_001723915.1 Gavialis gangeticus | reverse complement strand
ATATATATATATATATATATATATATATATAAAAAAAGGTAGAGGAAGATGGAAAACTAATGATTCAAGAAATCACATAGCATCAGATAATTCTATTTTGAAATCACAGCAGTAGCACCCAGAGGCATAAACTCCCCAAATTACTAGTGGAAAAACCCCTTTGATATATCCAGTACTAGAAAAGCCTTGGGGCACTCTATTTTATTAGTGCCTAATGTTTCCTGAAATAAACATTTAGCAGACATTAATACACACACGCGCGCGCACACACACATGCACACACACACACTTCTGTTTAATTCTATAATCCAGTCTCTCTGACACTTATTTACTGATGCTTGATCTTGCCACTGGCAGTTGGTGTAGTACTCCGCTTATGACTTAGTTTTTTGCTACAATTCTATAGCAAATTGGCTTGTGTAATTCATGCAGGGCCTTTTTACCTTATCTTTGTGGCAGACGTCTGTGTTCACCTTTACACATGACTGCATAGCTGCTTGAATTGCCCTTTCTGGCCAAGTGGGTTTTAGGGATACCTTCAGCATATGGATGTGAAAGATTTGGCTTGACCTCTGGGTCAAATATACCAACAGTCCTGCCTCTAGAGAGGCAAGGATATTTGTGGGTGATATCTTTTATTGGACTAGCTATATAGCTGTGCGGAGTACAGACAAGCTTTCAGGAATGAAGGATGCTTCCTTAGTACTTCGTACCTGCAAACTTTTTCTACACAACTGATCTAGTAAAAGAAATCACCCACAAAACATCCTAGCCTCTGGTGCTTTTACTGAAACATCACAGCTACAGCACCCCAACTCTTCCTCAACTACTGTTGATTATGGCTAGCCTCAGAAAATCATTTTCCTCAAGAACGGATAACTAGAGAGATTTTTTGTTAACATTAATCACTAATAAAATTCACTCTATGAATTCCTGTTCTTTCTTTTGAAGTTCTTGTGCTAAACTATCCCTGATTGTTGCTTAGATGGTATCTGTCTTTAATGTTAGAAGCTCATACTTTTCCAGTTTTCTTATCACTGTCAACTCACTACCTGCATGAAAGAGTCTCCTCTCTTTACCGTTTTACCGAGTATTTAATGCTTCCATTTCGGGTATTAATTTGGAGTACTTTGAAGTATTCCATGCGCCCAAAGTACTAATTTTATAATATAAATTCCATGTAACTCTCCAAAACAGTTGTCACTACCTAAAGAGTCAGGAAATAATTTAAATAGGACAAGATTTATGAAGCTACTGTTTTTAGAGGTTTTGCTCCTAATGATTTAACATCCTTAACTATCTAAACATAAACAATCTCAAATCAGTACCACAGCAGTTCAAGAAAGCTTTCCCTGTCAGAAAGTATGTTCAGGCATATACTTAAATTCTTTTCAAGTCACTGGGATCATTTATAT
>NW_017728994.1:21502061-21523812 GCF_001723915.1 Gavialis gangeticus | reverse complement strand
AATTCCATGTAACTCTCCAAAACAGTTGTCACTACCTAAAGAGTCAGGAAATAATTTAAATAGGACAAGATTTATGAAGCTACTGTTTTTAGAGGTTTTGCTCCTAATGATTTAACATCCTTAACTATCTAAACATAAACAATCTCAAATCAGTACCACAGCAGTTCAAGAAAGCTTTCCCTGTCAGAAAGTATGTTCAGGCATATACTTAAATTCTTTTCAAGTCACTGGGCTCATTTATATGAGATGTTTACTGTGGAGTTGCCTAATTAGCTCCAGTGTAAACATCTTAGCATCTACACATGCAGTGCTGTTATGACAGAGTAGACTAATAAACTCCACCACAGGTTAGTACTTGTAAACACAGGAGTTATCCTGCCGTGGAGTTTGTTTTTACTCCACAGCAACTCACTGATGGGGCTGGCTGGGGCTAGAGAGTACTTCAGTGAAAGAGCTGCCTGCTGGCTAGCCCTGCATTGGAGCCCCCTCGTGCCCCAGCCAGCCCTTCTGCAGCATGTTGAGCCAGGTTGGAGTAGCCCCAGGCTGGCAGGCTGACTCCTGCCAGCCAGAGCTGCTTTAACTTGGCTCAGTGTGCTGCAGTCCCCAGGCACATATTTAAACAGCACACCCAGAAGTAATAAACTCCAGCACAATATGTGCTGAAGTTTATTGCTGCACATTAATAGAACACATAGCATGTCCACTGAGTCTTAAGCACATGCATAACCAGCAGTCACTGGTGGACTTCATTAATGCTATGGCTTTTCTCTGTTTTAGAGAGAAACTCTTTTAGGGATAGGCTTACATTTTTTGGGGGGGGGCGGTTATTTCAAGCGTATTCTGAGTTTTTCTTAAAATATTGTATTTATTTATTGGGAGTTAGGGGATACCCAGTTCATGGGGAAGGGAGAGGTATCAGTTTTCTGTCTGTCATTCATAGAATCAATGAGTCGGAAGGGACCTAGACCGATCATCTAGTCCGACCCCCTGCCCTGTCTTGTGAAAGTTTCCTTCAGGGAAGTTTTGCAGCGTTTTTCTAAAGAAGGTTAGAGCTGCCTTGAGGTTGAGCATGTCAAGATGAGATGGGGTAGGAGGAAGAAATAGTTCCTGAAGTTTTACAAATTGGCATGAGTTTCTTTTTCTTCTCCATCTTACTGCAAAACAAAAAAACAACCTGGAGTACAACGGAAATATCCTCACCTCCTCTATTTTTCATTTAAATATGTTACCTAGTCAAAGAAAATTTGAATTATGTGGGGATATAAAGCTTTTTTTGATATGGGGGAAGGAAATGAGGACTTAAAATCTGAAAAAGTTGTCCCCACAAAGGGACAGAAATGGAACTGGACTTGATAAAGCAGTGTAATACAACTTTTAAATGGAGAAATAAGGATAAGGTATCATTTTAATTTGAGAGGATAACTCACTTCAGTTTAAGAACTTGGTTGGTTGATGAGTTTTGACAAGCAATGTCACTTCAAGAAGATTCAGATGAGTGAATTGCAGAGGTCAGGCCTAACAGTTGACTACCAGATACTGTAACTTTCCCTAGAAATTGATTGATTTTAACCAGGAAAGAAAAAATGAAATGACATGTAATTATGTGGTTAACCTTAACACTTAAAAAGTTTTTCTGCCATTGCAAAATGGGTAATTTAAGAAAGTGATCATAACATCCAAAAACCCTAAGATTTTCTTTTTTTCCGCTCTCATAAAAATCCATCTGATTAATGATAGAACTCGATAAATCCCGCCCCTCCCCCACCACTCCCAGAACTGGTAGATTTAGCTTGAATTCTCATATGTTGTTTATTTAAAATTTGGTTTATCTTGGAGAACTGCTGACTCTACAGCTTAAGGAAATATTGGTGCTATGTTAGAGGAGATGAAGATGCATAACTCTATACATTTGCTTACATTAATTTGACATGCTGAAAGGAGCATGCTTTTATGCTTTTATATAGCCTTTAAGTGAAGCCTCTATAGGGAGGATAATGGTTTTAAGACACTTGATTCATAGCACATTTCTTCCATATTGCAACAGAATTAAGTTTGGGGGTGTGTACATATACGTGAATGAAGGCATACATTCTTGTGCTAGTTTTTCATTAAAAGGTTTACATTTATGTAGGAAGCACTTTTAAGTAGGTGCAGATCATATCCTCTTTCAGCCTTATAAATATTTGTGTTGGTCTTGGCTTTACTCTTTTTGGCTTTGCACTTTTTGTGGTCAGACTGGCATAGAAAACAAATGTATTCCAGGTGCTTCTGAAGATCACTGTTATCTATAATATCACAGTCTCTTTTAAGCCCATGCATACTTCCAGATTTTGGCAGTGAGGATCTTATCAGTTTTATTCACAGCATTTTCAGTCTTATCATTTTGTTATGTTTTTCTAAGAACAGCTTCCTTCTGAACATCCTTATTTGAATTTTATTGCAGCTGCCTACTGGTTTGTATATGGCCCCTGAAGCCATGACAAAAGGGACTATTAGGCTCCAGATCCTGAAAGGTTGGCAACACTTACTACAGAAATTCTTAATAGAAGACAGGTCACAAAGGGACAAAGGTTTCTATGTGTTGTTTATTTCTAATGGCACTTTTCATTTTCCCTGAAACATTTTCTTCTTGTTTAACCATTTATCTAATAAGTTGTAACTTGGGAAATGGGTCAGGAGGAGGAGTTATTGCCAGAAGGGTTCAAAAAATATGAACTGGCAGAGCTATTTGAAGTAATCAACATAGCTTGAAGCTTGAATTTTACCCCTGCAAATGCATTTTAAAAGCTTGAACTTGCTCCTATTGAAATCAATTGAAACTTTGCCATTGACCTCACTGGTGAGTCAGACGGGTTGCTAACTGCACAAACTGGTAATGGCTAAGATGCCTTTGCTGTTATTTTATGATTTATTCACAGTAGTTATCTGATCATTTGGAGCCGGAGCCTTCTATTTGTGGGTTAATTTGGTATTAACTATGCTCTGCGTAGCTTCAATAAAGTGAAAGACAAACAGAAAGAAAGAAGCCAGTTTTTTAGAATGGTTGTTAGTCTTTTAACAGATGGTTGGCTTGAGGAGAAATGGGCACTGAGGTTTTTGGTGCTGATAATTGTCCTTTTCAGAAGCTGGCAATCTCAAAAATATTTACGTGAATGTGAATAGGCACCTTCTAGATTAAGCCTTGTAAAATTTTTCTATCAAAACCACTTTCAATAGAAAATTAAGCTTTTAACACATGTATTTTTTTTAATTTTCTGTTTTTCATATGAAGGTAAATGACTGAAAAGAAAATAAGCTATTTGGCTAGTGGCTCATAGGAATTGTTGTTTTTTTCCTCATGGTCCCTTTTTCTCGGTATTATTTGTTCCTTAGATGGACTAAATAGCAGTCTGAGGATATGCTCCCACTAAATTTGCCATTCTTTACTCTAATTAAGGGTTAGCAAGTGGTGAATTTTTCAGGTCAATGGCAATTCCAAAAAGCTGACAAACAATGGCTTCAGGTCAGATTAAACCTGAATATTCTTTGGCCAATGCAAACATTTTTTAAAAAACAACCCCAAACCAGAACCCCCCCCCCCCCAAATCAAGCATGTTTAAACATTTTTTTTTAAAAAATTTTTTTTTATAAAAAAAAATTTTTTAAAAAACAACCCCAAACCAGCCCCCCCCCCCCCAAATCAAACATGTTTAAACATTTTTTTTTAATAAAAATAAAATAAAAAGTAAATCTCAGGAAAGTTGAAACACTTTTTTCAGCCTTTTTAGTGTTCTTCCAAACAAACTATTCTTAAAAGAAACAATTTGCATAATGTCTCAATGGCACAGAACCTGTGTTTTTGCCACACAAAAAAAGAAAACATTTGATGCAAAGTATTTTGCCAAAGTCTGAATGCAATATTTTCCTGACGAATACTGCAATTGCTTTCATGATGAAGGAATTATAATGATAATGACGTGTTGATATTACTGCATGCTTTATCCATCTTTTAATGTATCCCTGCAGCTGGAAGGAGAAACCGGTCTTATGTGACCATTAAGCTTTCCCTACAGCCTTAGCAAGTTAGACTATTATGAGCCACTTACCACATTTTCAAATTCTTCTCATTGTATTGTGATATTATCCTCTACCTAACCAATTAAGTTTTGTGACCATCAGTGGTGACAAAGGCCTATTCTGTACATTATCTATTGCACAATTACCTTGTTAATTGTGCAATAAATTTATATTGGCTACATGTGCAAATTAAGCATTACACTTTAAAAATGGCCAACCAGTTATAAAGTTATTGCTGGCAGATGTGTGATAACTTTATAGCTGGTTTCTATTACAGCTTTAATTTGCACATGTAGGCAATCTGTGTCTTGGAGACCATAGCTGGTGCGATCTTCTAGGTGTTGGGGAGCACAACACACTACCAGGGCTGGGAGATCACAGCCAATGTGGTCTTCCAGCTGAAGGAGTGAGGGGTGCTCCAGGCAGTGGCTGGAGATCACAGCAGCTGTGATCTCCCAATCATTGTGATCTCTGTGCACTCCATGACACCCCATAGCTGGGAGAACGCAGAAGCACCCCACAGCTTTGGGGCTGAAAGTCCCACTGCTGATGGGACTTTCCGTCACAGCTGCCTGTGGGGTTCAGCCAGGACTGAGAGTCCTGTGCCTGATGGGACTCTTGGTCCTGGCTGTGCCACTCGGGGAGCTGGCACTGAGACTCCTCATACCTGATGAGGTTCTTGGTCCTGACAGTACCACATGTGTAGCTAGGACCAAGAGTATGCAACTGCGATTGATGTCAAGCTCCACCTACACTGTCAATAAGGTGTGATTTGGATCTAATGCACAATCTCACAGTTGTACTTCCTGCCAGGCACATGTAGCTTAGCAAGAGGCATGATTGTGTGGATCATGCATTAGATCCAATCTCACCTTCACCTGCACATGTAGAGGGGGCCAAAGCCTGCTACAAGTAAAACAGCTTGTGTTTTTGAAAATAGGGCTTTAGGACTTACTTTTTTCCAGATTTTTCTCAAAAAAAGAAAATATTAATACGCCATATTTGCCATGTTTGTTATTTTCAGAGCTGTGATCACTTGTAATTTGCCTGCATGATAAAATAAAAAATCTTTAATTTTTCTAGTACAGGTTAAACTACAACTTCTTTTCATGTTCCAAGTAATCTAATGCATCCTATGGCTAAAAATTTGCCGTTACATTTTGCTGAGATATTCTTGCACACTTAATGACATTTCTTTTTTTTTCTTCTTTCTTTTCTTCCTTCTCTCCTTGTCTTCCCTCCCTTCATGTTGTTGGAAGAATGTGGTAAAATCTCTTTATTACTTACAATATTTCAAACCAAAATTATTATAGAGTTTGTGTGTCAGTGTGTGTTAAAAATCATTACAACAGGTCATACATTTTTATACTTGTCACAAGTTTTAGTATAGCCAATTTTACTGCCAGCTTTAAAATATTTCACCCTCTTCCAGCCCATCCCAGTAGTTCTGGTTCTCCATTTATAAGAGTGGACACCCCAACCAACATGGGGATCTTATTTCCTCTTTAGCTGCCAGTGCTCATTGTCATTCATTTCTGTGTTTTGTGCTAGCTTTCTGGAGACTGTCCCAGTCTCATCACTTTTGGGGCTAATATCATCAATGTCAGGTTGTCCACATATATTAGAGCTTGGTGGGAGACACCTAGCCATTTGAACCACACATTTCTTTGACTGTGATTAGGTTCTTTACATTCTGTAGCTCTGAAATACAGTAAGCTGATACCAAGTGCCTGGCTGTATTATTTTCAAAGTAACTTTGGCATGGTTTTGGGCATGATATTAACATTTGTTTCCTCTTAATTCTTATTCTATATTCTTGATAAAATGTCTTTGCCCAAAGGGGTGAGCTTCTCCTTCATATTTTCTTAAATAAAGTTTTTATGTGGTCTTATAAGATATTACACATGTAGTCCTCCTGTTCACATTGTGTCTCAATCCCTGTGGTGTTGCTTTTAGTGGCGTTGAGTAACTTGTTATTTTTCAGCTTCAAGGGGCTGATCAGATATGAGAAAGTTTAAGCAAACACTTTACTTTGTGAAGCACCGATTTACAGCTGCCACAGCAGAGGTTTTGCCCCTCACATCCTGGTTTAATGGCCTCCTACTTTTTTTCCTAGTTTTTCATCAACTGACTAAGTTGCCAGTCCACCAGATATTGCTACTCTAGTCTCAAATCTTTTCCACAGATTTCTCTTATTTCACTGTCTGTTTATTGCCCCTGGATTCTAATCTCCACTAAAAGGAGGTTTTGACCACAAATCTATAAACGTGTATTTCTTTTGAAAGATCTGGGGGAGCAGGGAAGTACTTGCCATTTTCCATTATAAAGTTGCAGTCATTTTCCATACACCTCTATTATATCTCTTTGTTTCAACAGATTCATATATATAAACCAATTTATTTTTCAGAATCCTTTGCAGACTGTCTCATACAAAAACTTAAAAAAATATCACATGCAATCCAGTTTGGGATAAGATTATTTCAGTAGCAGAATACTACTAGTAGCAAAATGGGAATTAGCAAGCTGTAAACCAGTTAGCAAGATGTAGACCTATAAAAAAAAGACAGGCAGACAATATAATGTTTTAAACAAAAGGACAGCATTATGTATGTCATACTACTGTTTCTGAACTGGTCAACACTGATCTTGCCTGATCAAGGAAAGGGGAGCCATCAGTGCACACTGGAAGGAACATTTTGAAATCCTTTTCAGTTGAGACTCTGTTGTTGATGAGTGATTTCTCAATTCCATTCCACAACCCCCAGTCAAAGATATTATGTCAGAATCCCTCTAACCCCTCAGGTGAGGAAAGCCATCAAACACATGAAAAACAACAAGGCATCTGGAGCAGATGGAATCCCTACTGAAATCTTCAAGCAGTGCAGAGAGGAGCTTATATCACAGCTCCCTGCCTTCATTTTAAGAATCTGGAATGATTAGGAAATCCCAGATGATCTCAAGGATGCCATGATCATGACAATATTACAAAAAAAAAGAGAGACAGAACTGACTGTGGAAGTTACAGAGGGATCACCTTGCTGTCCATTTCAAAAAGGATCATTGTGAGATCCCTCCTGAACCCTCTTCTTCCACTTGCTGAAGAGCTCCTCCTTGAATTTCAGCGTGGGTTTAGGGCACCAAACGGCTGAGCCGACATGCTGTTCACTACTTGCCAGCTGCAAGAAGAAATCCAGTAACAACATAAACCTCTCTTTATGGCCTTTTTGGACCTCACAACAACCTTCAACTCTGTCAACTGAGGAGTGCTATGGAGGATCCTTCTGAGACGCTGGTTGCCAATCAAAATTCATCGCCATTCTCTGCCTGCTCTTGGATGATATGCAAATGGTAGTTCTCAATAACGGATCTATCAGTTTCCTTTGAGGTTAAAGCAGGAGTTAAACAAGACTGTCATTGCTCCAATACTCTTCTTGCTATTCCTTATCACAATGATGCTTTTGACCGTCCACAAGCTTTCCATCAGAATGGAGCTAAACTAGTGAATGGATGGTAAACTGTTTAATCTCAGTTGACTCTGAGCCAAAACCAAGACTACCCCAACCTCAGTCATCAAGGTCCAGTACATTGATGATGCTGTAGTGTAGGCTTACTCAGAAGCAGATCTTCAGGAAATCATCAACATGTTTACTGAGGCATACAAAAAAAATGGAACTGACGCTTAACATTCAGCACATTAAGGTCCTCCATCAACAAGCTCTTAATGAGCAGTCCCAAGCTCCAGCAATTCACATTTATGGTGAGACTCTGGAAAATAATGAGTATTTACTGTACCTTGGAAGCCATCTCTCACAGAAGGCCAATGAAGAAATCCAGCATTGCCTCAGATGTGTAAGTATAGTTTCCAGATGCCTGAGGAAACAGGCATTTGAAGATCCTGACATCATATTCAAAACCATGCTCAAGGTTTATCAAGCAGTCCTGATTCCTACTTTACTGTACAGAGCTGAGACATATGGAAGATACTTAAAGTCTGTTCAGAAGTACCATTGGTGCTGTGTGCAGAAGATCCTTTGAATCCAGTGGAAAGACAGATGTACCAACTTTTTAGTGTCCTATTGCAAGCAAAAGTATTGTGGTGATGATCATCTGACATCATCTTCTCTGGGACAACCACATCATCCCAATGTCCAACTCCAGAACCAAGTTTTATTCTCCCAAGTCAGTCAAGGTGTATACTCAAGAGAAGGGCAGAGAAAGGACTTCAAGGACGTCCTCAAGGCCAGCTTGGGAAAAAAATGCAACATCAGCATCAGCTCATGGGAGACTATTGCCCAGAATGCCCCTAATGGAAGAGTCTGCTGCAAGGATTTCAGTACCTTGAAACCTCAGGATGAGGATATGGAAAAGTGAGCAGCAGAAACAGTGTGCCATAGGCTGAATCAAGAATCCACCCACCCACACAGAAACATATGCCAGAGTCTGTTGATCCCAGATTGACCTTGTCAGCCACCTTTGGACCCACAGATAAGGCAACAATGGAAGGCAATCATTCTTGACTTTGAGGGATTTCTTATGATATGTTACCATAGTGCTTGCCGTCAGCATAAAAACTATAGCTGTAAGGAAATCTTAAAGGGACATATCCTTAAACAGCATCGAACCTTGAAGAAAATAAATGATGAATTTTGTGTTTTAATCACATATTTTAAAGACTGTTATTTTGCACTAGATACAAGGGAAAATGGCATTAGAGAGATGTGCTGCTAAATATTGTCAGAAAAAAACATGCCATTAGAACAACTGTTTGATCATATGATGAAGCCATTTTGAAAAGGCTCCCTGTTAATAGCCATCATTAGATTGGTTCGATAGAAAACTAAAGCAAGAAAGCCATATATAAAAGACCACAAAAAGGGACGAGAAGGATCCTGACTAATGTTTCAATGGTATATATTGAAAAAACATTTTTGAAGGTCTATGACTAACAAAAAGTTTTGATACATCCCAGTGGAAAACTATTATATTAAATAATATGCTATGAATATGAATCCTATCCCTCTAAATGATAATCATTGTCATGTACAGTGTAAAGACTGCTAATAATACTGTCATATGCACATCTTTCAAGGACAAATTGCTAGCAATGAGTTTAATCATAAGTATTAACAGATTAAAAATAGGCTTGCTTGATTTACCGTATTTGACTGTGGAGCATTTCAATATAAATTATTAAATTTTCATTATTATAATAATTATTCTTTAGTCAGGGAGTTATCTGTGATCTTTTGGGATGTGTTTTTCACATGAATATTCTGTTTTTGTAACAAAAATTGCAGACCACCTCTCCCCATAAAGTACAAAACAAAATTAATCCTGTGGTTTGTGTTCTTCACTATGTAGAGATGTTAAAAAGACCAAAAAGTTGTGGGATTATGGTCTGTCATGTTCTGCTTTGTTATTTTCTTACCATTATTAGTCATTTGTCAAAGTTGGTAGAAGGAATTATTGAATGCTGAAAAACAGTATTCAAAAGCAGTCCATGTGTAATTTTTAGCAAAACTGTTAAGCCTGGACTTAAGAGCTTGATGTGTACAAAAGGCTATGTGTCTTTTACATGTCAGCATGCAAACTGTAGTACTTTCTAGTAAATTTATGCATTATCTAGGCAATAGAATCAGCTATTGTTCTTAAAAAAACAGGCAGAACTGATCAGCCTTTTCACTGCTAAAGTTAATTCCACAAAATGGGATGAAGGTATAACTGTGGATTGGAGTACACTTTTGCTGCCTACGCTATATCTTTTGAGGGAATAATAGACTTCCTTATATAAACATCAATGTATAGTACTAAGGTTTTTGTTCTATTGGATGGTTTCCTACCAGAAAAATTATACTACCAGAATATATAATATAGCCATTGTATACTGTGGCCATGTACATGCATCCATTTTCTTCTGGGAGAGTTGCTGCTCTCTCAGGAGAAACCATGAGTGTTCAGGCTTTTTCTCTCAGAGTAAAACTGGCTGTTCCAGGAGAAAAATAACTTGGAAACAACCAGGGTTAAATCACCCCCAGGAGAGTTTCTCCTGGAAGAATGAATTTTTGCTTCTATCAGAAGAGAACTTAGTTCTCCAGCATTTCCTCCCCACACTGGGAGACAGTGTGTCACTTTCTTACCCCCTTCCCAATCCCCACATTATGCTTCAGGGAAACGCATGCTGACCATGGGCTAGGCTGCCCTATGCACTGTAGCCATCTGTTGCCAGGAAGACTAAGGGAGTCTGCAGAGTACCCTGAGATGTGTGCGCAGGAGCTGGGGTGGACTGGGTGTGCAGTGTCAGCGTTGTAAGCTCTCCATTCTTCAGGGCCTTAATATTCTAATGTCTGTACATGCAGCTCTAGGTAAGTTTTTCTACCAGGAGACCAACCTGGGAGAATTCCCCCAGATTATTTGAATGCATATACACAGATAAGTTGAACAGAACATAAGAGACCCTAAAAGAGAAATATTAACTGACTCAAAGGTGCAAATGAATTTCTCTAGAGAGAAGTATTGTATCTCTTTTTACTATTATATGTTTAATTTGTTTTTGTTTGCAAATATGCTATTATGGCAAATTTGACAAAATTACAGTTATAAATCAGTGCGAGTCAACTTTTGGCAGGCATGCCACAAATTAGCTCCACACCCTTCCCAAGTACCACTTGGATCCCCTTCCCCTCTCCAATCAGACGCTCTTCTTCCTGTTCCCCACCCTGTAGTGTCTGCTCAGTCTGCTGCTCTGTTCCCTGTCCTATCTACCACTGTCCTGCTTGTACCTTTCCCCATCTGCCCCATACTACACACAGAAACTACCTGTACTACTTAGGGTACATGTTCTGTAAATTGACCACCCCAGATCTAAATCATCTCCCTTATTTAAATTGCCAATACTACTTTTTCTACTGTTCTGCTTCCCTTTAGTTTCTTTTATTCCTTTATAACGTGGTAAACAAAAAAACAAATATCTCTGAGCAATCAACTTTGTATTATGTCAGTAATTCTAGACATGTTGTGCATTAGTTCAAATTCCTGCTTGACTGGCATATAGTAATATGAAGAAGCCAGAACCCTGAGAAAAACTACTGCATTTTAATTGCTTTCTAGATCTGTGACTAGTGAGTAGATTTGGACAGGGCATTTATTTTTGTAGTAAAATGTGAGGATTGGTTAAAGATCTTGATTTTAAGAGAGATTGTTTAACTCATATACAAGTAAAGAAACACCTCCATTTATTCTCTGCCTTAGGGAGATTAAGCCAATCCTTAAATGATTGGCTACCTATGCTTATGTACTTTGTGGTCCATTCTTAAAAGGGATGAAGGTCTCTTCTGGGCACAAATTTTTTAGTCATGTAATGAACAGTAATACTCATGAGAGCTGTTACATTTCTCTTGACTTGATTTGCCTTTATGGTTAGGCCCCAGTAACTAGGGACCTACCAAAACTGCAATTTTGCAAAGTCTGGCATTGCCCTCAAAAGCTGACAATGCCTGTAAAAACTGAGGAAATCTAACAGTTACTAAAAGTAAAATGCTGCCTCCCCAGAGGGAGCCAGCAATCCTTAGGACACTGCAGCAGCCCACTGGGGAAGGAAGAGGGTAGGGAGGGCTGCCAGCAAGATGGCTGCATGTCATGTGGTGCCACCCTTCTCCACCAATTGGTGACAAGGGGTGGGGCCACATGATGGACAGCCCCCACAGTCAATGAGCAGTGGGGTCACTGGGGTTCTCGGCCAATCAGAGGCCTGTGGAGGGCTGTTGCACTCCACCCATGAAATGGCTGCTGGCCTCTGCATTCTGCCTACAAAATGGCTGCTGGGCCCCACATTCAGCCTGCAAAATCAGCAAGTGGCTGCCTCAAATTTGGTAGTTCCCTACCAATAACCTAACCTGTGCAAGTACACAGAATAGGTTCATGGTTCATTTCGCAGTCCAAGAAAATGTATACAATCTTGCAGATACCGAATATAGCTGTTCTTTTGACAATTGGATTTTAAAGGTGTAAAAAAATAATTTGGTAGCATATAAAGTGGTATGAGGTACGTTGACGTATTTCAGAACAGAACTGAGATGATATATATATATCTTAAACATAATTCAGAACTAGTTTGAACAGCCTTCCACCCATATGTACCAAAACATCCAGATCTCTTGGGCATGTCCCACATGCAGTGGTGTGCATTTGCAGGGGGAAAATAGTACATTTTGCCACTGTGCACATCCCTGAACATGTGCTTTGATGCAGGGTAAAATGCCCCACTTTGGGCAAACTGCCCTTTCCCAATTTCTCCACCTCCTGGCAAGCTGGAGGAGCTGGGGGGGAACTGGGGCCAGCAGCCAGAGCATATCCTTGGAAGACCAAGCTTCTGTGTCTGCTGGTGCATGCTCCTGTGGCATGCAGTGTGCCACTTTTTCACTGTGGGTTTTTTCTTTTTTTTTCTACTGGATTTCCCAGTAGCAAATTTTGCCCCAGCACAGCAAATTTGCAGCATGGGGCATGTATTAATGTGCCAGGCATGCAGTTTGTGGTGCCACAAACCATATGTGTGTGCATGTCTGGAGCTGGCCCTGGAGTCTAAAAATGTGGGCAGGGAATCTTTCCCAAGTACATTCTTTCAACTGTTTCTAGTATTTCTGATTCTAATCTCACTTGGGAATAAAACTAGAACAGGTTAGTTTGGGGTGGAATAGGATTTCAGCTGAGATTCAGAGAGTGGACGAGGACAGTGATAAAAAACAATAGTGCATTTTGAAGATATACCAACATTTTTAAAGGTAAAAAATGCTTGGTTTCAATTAATTTCTAAAAATAGTTATACTTTAGGATAAGGTTTAATCTTTGTTTAGAAAGAAAACAGGCTGTCAAAATATAGGTTTGGAGTAAACAACCTAGTCACTGCATTTTTTTTAAAGATATAATGATTAAGGTATAATGGGTGCATATACATGTTCATTAATTCACTGTAATTATGGCACATTAAGTTTAGTACCTGTGATTACAGTTTGTAATTACAGGTACTAACTTAATTACTTACTGTGCAGTAGTGCCAGCAAACACTTTTTTTTTGTGATACTAATGCACAATAGACTTAAGTACAGTTTTTTCCAGCTGCACTATTGCACAGTAGATTTAGTCAACTGCGCCTTTAGCGTGTTGTGTAGGCTAACAAAAAGGGAGTGGTACTGGCCAGCACATCTTCAGCAGCTGCATTCATAACAGTTAGTTTAGGAAAGAAATGGAAATGTGCCAGCCATTCATAGTGGAAGATTTGGTTAGCCTGATGTAGAATAGAAATGGTATAATAGAAAAGGGAAGGGGCTGAAGAGAATAACAGAATGAGCTGGTTCTTTAAAATGACAGGCCTACATGTACTTTTCTCAGCATGTCATTAACTGCCTCAATACTGTGCACTATATGAGCTGGTTGGGTTGTTCTGCCATGATGGTGGTGGGAAGTGGTGAGGGAGGACAGGCTATTAATTTTATACTCCAACCTCATTGAATTGTCCCTAGTTTTACCTGCTTTCTCTGGAATATCTTCAGCTGTGGATTCAACTGGATGGGTAGAAAGGAGTGAATTGTTGTGGATAACCCTTACACTGCAGGCACCAAAACTGAATGATATTAGAAATGCTCATTGCCTACCTGATTATATAATACTTGGGTATACTCTAGTTATTCTCAAACAGGATGCCATGGCACCCCAGAGTGCCTTGAGGTTCTTTCGAGGACCTATGGGTGCCACAGTCTGTTAGGTGTGGAAGCATGATTCACATGATAAACCCAGAGATTTCAAATAGGAATCAGTGTTAAAAACATTCTGACTTGTTATAGTCTTTTCTGAGTTCTTTGTAGTAGAAGAATTGCTCTTTTATTTTCTTGTAGTCCAAAAAAGAATGCAACTAAGTGATGGCATTTTCTGAGGGGTGCCTTCAGTCTAAAATGTTTGAGAACTACTGATATACTCTATAGAAAACACTGGATTTTAAAAAGTTATAGCCTTCAAGGGAAGGTACATTATTTTCTTTTGAAACCATGATGTCATGGTCTTACCTCACCTTTATTTTCAGCCAAGCAAATAATGTGTACTGAGCTCTCTATCATGTACTATTATAATTAGCTCTGTCAGGTCTTAGCCCTGCAACCCTCATGCAGATAATATGATAATATGTCTTCATAACCAAGTGACCTTACATGCACAATATTTCTCCCCTTATGAAGATTGCATGTCAATAAAGTAATTGAGTCTCAGAGGCTGCAGTGAGTGAAGATTTAGATGATTGGACTTTCGGGGCAGTGATGTATGACCGTTATTATTCTGCTTGTCAGGGAGCTGCGTACAAGCGAGGATGGTCAGAAGATGACAGGGATGAAAGGTTGTGTTTCATTAAAAAAAATATTGCTGTTAATCACCACTCTATTCTTTTCAAAGTCACTGAGGAAAGAAACTCCTTTTTCATTTTAGCCCTGGCTGAGAATTTAAACATGAGCACACACTGGGCTTTCAGAGCTAGCCATCTAGCTTCATTCTTTTTTAATTAAGGAAATGAATGATTATTTCAGTTAATGAAGTATGACAAAAATAACAGACACCAAGAGCACATGTATACCTGTATATTTTTATCTCATCAGTTTGAATAAATATTAAATGCATCCCCTTAAGTTCTTAAACACATTTTAAACAACTCTTTAAGTAGTTATAGAGGATATTATGAAGTTGATACAAAAGCAAGCTAAACAACTTTTTTTTTTTTTGCTTATACTAATTTGTTTGGACAGTTCCAGTCCTTGAAACATTTATATTCCTGTATTTTGTAAAAACCAATATTTTTTTTCTTTGCCAAACTGTATTGTAGCTGTAAATTTATCTTATGATACCATAACAGCTGGAAACTTGTAGCTTGACAAGATTTTGTTTCATTTTTAAATAGCTAAAAAATTATGTATGAAACACCGTATATTTCTTTTTCACAGTGAGACTCTTCTCATTTTGTTGCATATTACACTGGAAGTGTTTGTAATATTTTTAAAGTAGACTATTTATACGATCATTTAGTTAATAAGTCCTGATGATTTAACTACATAGTATCCCTTTATTTTATAAAATAAACAAAAAACAACCTGAAGCGCTGCTTAGTGGAAAACTCTGGTTAGTGAAATATAGGTGAAGTTTTTGAGGAGGAGGAGCGTATAAGGCAACTGCCTAGAGTCCATTTAATAAGTAGAATATTCTAATACAAGAATATTTGTTCTGAAGGACTGACTACAGAAGTCCCTAAATCTTCATGCTTAGGTATTTGACTGAAATATAACAGCCTTGAAGGAGACAAAGCTTATCATATAATGTCTTGGCCACATATACTAAAGTAATAAATTATTATCTAAAATTAGCCACTGCATCCTTTCAAGACTGACTCTAATAGGAAAGATTCTATCAGTAATAACAATGGAAAAAGTGAATGAGATCTGTATGCTTAGAATGAGAAGGATCAAAGTCTTCTGTGATGTGCTCATTCATCCTCTCCACTAAATAACAATTTTGCTGTGAGGCATGGAAACTTAAAACTGTAAGTTGAGTTTGGTTAAATTGAAGTGTCTACACTTCTAAGTGTGATCAGGCCCTATTTTGTTAGGTGTGGCACAAAAGTAGCATGAGAGATTCCTGAATGCAAAGTGTTTACTGTCTAAAAAGACGGGACAGAAAATGTAGTGTGAAAACAGAAAGGCAAAAGATTGAAGTTTTCTGATCACAACCAATTAGGCTAGGGACAGACATTACACATAAACTGGCTTAAGTGATCAGAAACTAGTTTAAACCTGTAACAGAACAGATGTTCAGTGCACATAAACCCATTTGAAAATGGCTGAAACTGGTTGGAGATAAACCTGGCTGAATGTAGTATCAGACTTAGCTGATTTTGGTCAAACCAGTCTATGAAATGTGGTCCCAGACCTCTTGCTGCTTTAAGATAAACCAGACTCCCCCAGCATCCTGACATGCTCTCTGGGCTGGGCAGGGCTCTGCTCCACAGCAGAGCAGGTCCTTCCCCTCTGTGCCCTGGCTGGAGTTTGGGAGAGACTGCAGGTACAGCAGGGTCTGCCTGGCTTCCCCTTGCCCTACCCACCCCTCCTCACTGCTTGCTGCTCAAGCAGGAATTCTTCCCTCCCTCCTATCTCCCATAGCGCAGACACCAGCCCCCCAGACTCTAGGCATGTGGTATGCTACAAGAGGTGTCTGTGTGTGCATGTGTCCAATTTCACTGGGGCAGGCAGACAGAACAGTGACCGCTTAGGGCTTTTTGGAGCAAATCAACAGACCAGCTGGTAAGCTGTTTAAGAAGAGTTTGAACTAATGGAGAGAGGCTGTTGTTTTGCTGATGGGGTCATAAGCACAGCTATCAGCTCCCTGCTGGCTTGCTCACCTATCAGTTACTGAAGACAATATAAAGAAGCATGGGGGGAGATAGGAAAGGTCTGTGTCATCAACAGAGCACTGCATAAACCCCATTGCCTCAGAGTGCTAGTCGGGTTGGGGGCTGGCAACACTCCCATGCCTTGAGTAGCTAGCGGGGAAAAGCCTGGGATGGTGCAGGCAGACCTCCATTATCAGAGAGTCCTACAGGGGCCTGGCCAATACCCCCTCAGGTCAGCACTGTGGAAGGAAGGAAGGGCTGCTCTAGCACCCCCCGGCTTCTAGCCTGAGCTACTGTAGGCATGTGCCCGCATTTCCCAGTCCAGAGAGCATGTCTGACAGGTTACAAGGTGGTTCAGCCTAGCTCGGTTAAACTAACCTGCAAAGGTTGAATCAATTCAGGCTTAGGCTTTTGAATATCTGTCCCTAGCCTTAATGACAGCCAAAGAATACAAACCGTAGCCTGATGAGTCAGATGCCCTGAGCCCTGCTGGTCTGTCTTTAATTATTTATTTATTTAATGTTTTTATGCATCTGTGTTTCAAAAGAGGTTTGCCTGAGAAGAAGCTAGAAGAAGGACCTCAAGATTTTACCCAGTATTATTAAGGAAGTAAAACTAATTGGAAAAGCAACCAAAATAAAACTGTCTAATTAAAGTTGTCTTGAATCAAACCATTTGATAAAGACAGCCTCAAGGTTAATAATGAAGATAGTCATTAATGTAGTTTTAGAAAACAGTCTTAGAGCTACTGAAAGAGGTGGAGAAGCCAGTGTGTACAGGGTCAGTGGAATTAGAGGAGTACAGAGGGCAGAGGATTAGAGGAGTACAGAGGGCACCTATCTAAACTTGAAAGGTTACACAGCAATGAGGGCTAATAGACCATTACATTTTTATATGTCCTTTTAGATAAAGGAAAAAGATTGATACCTTCCAGTCAAGTGGACCCCTGACATGAGTGATCTGACTTTTCTATCAATGTGACACCAAGCTCTCTGTTAACAGTTATTGGTGTTGATAGGCACACCCCACAAAGAGAGGCAAATGTAGTTGTTTTGATCCCTTGTTCTTTTATTTCCATCCCTTTTCCCTGTTTTCTGTCACAGTGTCATGTCAAATCATTGTTTAGTGGCAGATGTAGAACCCCTAAAGTACTGAGGTATCAGGCTGCAGGAACCACACAGAAATGAATATAATAATGGGAACCAGAAAATAGCACAAGCCACTTATCAGGGAAGGAAGCAGCTAATGAGTGTTGTTAGTGGTTTCTGTGGGGAAAAACTAGAAGTACATCCTGCGGACAGGCAGGTGTAGGTTGGTTTGTCTCAGGGTCCAGTTACAGACAGGCTGAGAAGATTAGTATTGATGCCTGTCACTTTGTGCCTGTCAAGCTGTTTATTTGAGAAAATGGAATAGGCAGTGGTTATCTGGTAATCAACTCTGCTCTGTAGAAAAAAAGCTATAGAAATAGAAATGCTGTTTCTTGGGGATTTCTGTGTATCCCTGGTTAGCCCTAGTGAGTTACTGTATTCTCTATTTACTAGACTTTAAAACTAGGTTCCCTTCTCAGATAAACTAAAGAGAAATAAAGCATAGATTTTTCAGCCAATATTTTCCAAACTCAGTATTGAGATGGCTGTATCAACCAGTCTGTCTGCATACATGCATTTGAGCCTATAGACATGTAAAATATTATACTCTTTTGAAACTGTTTAATTACTTGGATGATTTAATACTCTTTTTCATGTTTCTAACTTGAAGATGAGTCAGTCACACAGCTGTAATCCTGGCTGCACAGCATATGTGTGTGTGCACACCCCCTCCTCCCCTGCAGCAGCCTGTAGCTGGGCTGCCCTGGGGCCCTACCTGCTGCCTGTGTTTGGGAAGGCTGAGTCTGGTTAACCCCCACTTCCACTGCCTATAACTACGTAAAGCATCTTAAATCTACAGTTACTTTTTTCAACCTGGTTTGTTTTAACTAGAGCTATTTTCCATAAAACCATATTGTCATAATTTATATTCTTTAATTCCTTACACGTTGACTCTTGTATTCATTTTCCTCTTGTTTTACTCGGGGTTATTGTCAAAATAATTGTTTTGCAAGCTGCTTTACTTAGCCTTTTTGAATGTTGTTCCAAAATTCCAGCTCTGGAGCTTTCTCAGTCTTCGAAGATTTATTAAAAAGTAAATATCAGCAGATCTTTTAGTGTCTCAGGTTCAAGTTATCTTGGCTGATTTAAAAATGTTTACCCCTAATGGGTGTTGTCTAGTGTCTGTCTTGGTTACTGATAGAATGGAAAATATTTCATCGGTAATATTATGATACCATCCAGTTTCTTTACAAATACACTACAGTGATATTTATTGATAGCCAACCTTCTCTTTATCATCATTAACAATTTTTCCCATCTATAATGGGTATGCACCATTGAACAATAATATAATTAAAACATTACATATAAAAGACGGCAGTATACTTTTCTCATTCTGTAAGTGTTTATAACTGCATATTGATTTGGAGGCTTAGGCCAACTAAGGTCAACTCTGCATTGCTTGAGTGGTGCAAGGAGTACTTAAAGCTGCCACTGTGATAAGGGTATCCCTTAGTAATATATAATCTTTCTGGCTCCAATTCCAGTTGTGCCCCAGCACCCTCCTTTTAAGGGAGATTTTCTGGCCAGGATGAGGAGGTATGGTCACAGGACTTTGCACTTTTATGCTACCTGGCTGTCAGAGAACTGTGTAGTAGATGTTAGTAGGACAGCACTGTTGGTCTCCAGACCCGGAAACCATTTTTTCTGTTTTCTCACCATTAAGAGCATAATGAAAATCAAGAACACAAATACACAAAGAAATCTGTATCAGCATATATATGTGTTTTGAACACTGATGTAGTATAAAACTCTATCCCAACTTTTAAAAAATTAAATATGAATGATATTTTTGTTACTTAGCTACATTGCTCTTCCCTTTAACCATTTCTGTTTCTCTTACGTTGAATTCACCAGCCACATTGGATTTTAGTTTTTCATTTAAAGTTTGTAACACAAAAAATAAAAGATTGGTGCTTTATCAGTGCTTTCTTCAGCACCATCTTTTTTTTCCCCTGCCTTTCTAATAATTGAAAAGGATAGCTCTTTTTATCAAGTTCAGCAAAGGACAAAAAAAAAAGTCATAGAAAAGCCAATCAGTTATTCTTGGGTGAAACACCATCAAGTTGATTTAAGTAATTTCAGGGATCACACTTCTAGTGTTTTTAATGAAGTGAAAATACAGTTTTATTTTGTTTTGTTTTTAATTTGGCAGATTACTGTTCCATAATACATATACTAGCTCCTAAACACCATCCAGTTTCAGGACTTTTAATGTGCAGAAATACTTACATTACCTGCCACATCACAAAAGATAGAATTATATTCTATTGGATTTCACTTCACAAAACTAAGACTATTCAGAATAAATGATTTACTGTGCTGAGCCAGAATACTGCTGTGTCAACTCTGGTTTCTTGTCTGCCATTACCTTTATGAGTTTTAAAAGCAAATGAAGACTGAGCATCTCGCATTTGGATAATAGTCTTGAGATAGGATGAAAAGTATCAGGACTTTTTTAAGATCCTTCACTAAATTCTGAGTCCATAGTGTTTTAGTTACAGGGGCTGTCACATTTAGCCACAGAAAATCTTTGAAATCCATTCACCATTAAACATTATGTAGTTTGCTAAGGCTACTACTAAATGGTATCTGAGATACTATAGCTATTCAAATATTACTGTATACTAATGATGCTTAGTTGTTGCCTGTTTGTTGTTAATTACAACAGCAAAGGAACTCTTTAATAGTGATTTTAAAGTAGCAATTTTAGCATGTTCTTCATGCTGAACACGACATTTCAGTTTCTTTGATAACATTAGTTTTAGTTGTAATATGTTGCTTCGTGGTTCCCTTGTGCCTCCAAGAAATATTATGCCTGGAAGAGAAGGAGGAGAAGAGTAAAAGGAGGAAGCTCATAAGGATAACAACAACAAGAATAAAGTTTTCTCAGACTAGTTCTCTTTCAGATGCTTTCTATATCAGCTCTTACCACACAATTTAGCTTACTTGACAAAGTTAGTGGTTAGTATGCAGACTATAGAAATATCCCATTGAGTGAAGAGGTATGCAAAAACTGCTATCATCCCTTCGGACTGTCCAGCACAACAGTTCCCAGAGCTTGCTAGTGTGTTTGCATTATTTGTCTTTTGAGGGTAATGTTGCTTTATCTGTGAAGATATAAAATAGCACCCAAAGCTGCTTGGCGTGGGAGCCAGCTAAAGCAAAACACATCTGCTTGGAAGAGCACAAACTTTTTAAAACAAAAAGACATAGGGCATATGGTGGGTGACACATACAGTCCAAATGATTTTTCTCATTTTGAACATGGGATGCTGCCCTGGGAAGGGTGACTAGGGAAGATGTCCTCTAAAGACTTTATTTGTAGGCAGGGAAAGGCTACATCAAGGTTATTTCAATATACCATTTCCGCTCTTAGTTATTTCAGCATTTTCTGTTACTGCCATTCCTTAGGGTACATACAGACATTTGGGGAGGTTAGATCATGTTAAAAATAGCTACTGATCTAACTTCATAGATGTTCAGGACAGTTCAATCCAGTGGCGATGCATAGGGGGTGCACAGGGGGTGCACGTGCACCCCCTAAGAGCACTGCTGCACTGCCTGATAGGTCATGCCCCTCCCAAAGGTGATGGGTAGGAGGGCAGGTGGGAGCACTGATGCCCACCCTGGGAGCACTGGCAGGGGAGTGGGGCACCAGGTAAAGTACCACTGGCACTTCCAGGAGCACCGCGGCCACTTCCAGGAGCACTGGGGCCACTTACTGGTCAACACAATTGGCCGTGGTGGGACTTCCCCCCAGGTCACTGACTGGTCGCTGGGGGGGGGGGTATGCTCCCCCTGACTCAGGTGGCATCAGTCACCCATGGTTCAATCTGTCTAAAAATGGCCGATCTGGTCTAAGTTAAGTGTACCTCTGAGGTAGTCTAATGTAGATTAAGTTTTGTGAGACCAATCTTACTGAACTTCTGTACAGTAGAACAGAACTCCTATAGAACTCCTATAGACCCCCCGCTTATCCCTGCCAATCCCCCTGCAGACCCAGCTTGTCCTGTCTGATCCACCTGTGGACCTCACTCGCTCCCCTCATTCTTCTGTGGAATCTACCAGACCCCCTGTTCTCTCCTATGAAACCTTCCTGCCATCCCAATCCCCCCATTGACTTTGCTAG
>NW_017728994.1:21476202-21497061 GCF_001723915.1 Gavialis gangeticus | reverse complement strand
TTACTTCAGGAGCTATACTCTGGAAGCCTTGTACCTATCCTGGAGGCCAGCTGTAAATTGTTATGATATTTGGCCTTTGCTAGCCCCTCCCATCCCTACGCCAAAGTGGATTGCTCCCCCACCCCCAACCCACTCCACCCCCTACGACTTACCTTAGATCATGTAGCCATTTTAAACTTGATCTGACCTCCTCCTGACCTCCCTGAATGTCTGTACATAGTCTAAATGTAACTCAAAAACAGCGCAGAACTCATGAGAATAAAAAACAAAAGTTTGAATAATGGACTGCATGTTGTCATTGTTTCTGTTTAGAACAATGAGAGGGGAATCAGTCCTGCTAATACTTAAAAATAAACATCTAGAAACCATGCTTACAGAAAGAAAATATGTGGAGTGTAGATATCTGCTATAACAACATTTTACCATATGTATGTATCTTGCATATCTATTGTCACCGTTATTCTATAATTTAACTTAACAGGCATTAAAGGCTTCTTGTACCAGGGTTACCATAGACATTTAATTATCAAATTATGTAGCCTCTGTGTAATTGTCATCAAATATTGTTGGAGTTGATAAAATGTTCGTGTTCATTTTTTATTATGCAGCCTTTTGGATAATATTTCTATTCTTGGTTTTTATGCTCTTCAAGAAGTAACTTCAATAACCCACTCTAGCACATGTTTGGGCATGTTTTAGGCCACAAAATAGGCAAATATTTTGTCTTTAAACCACACTTTTAATGCAAGAGTCTTATAGCATTTTACAATCTTAAAAAAATCCCCAAAGTTTAAGAATTGACATTGTGTTCTGTTGTTTCCATTAAGTTGTCTTTTTATTTGTAAAGCATAAAGCATTTCTATTTTTACTATTAATGTAAAAAATGAATTACAGCATGATTCTTGCACTATAGCCTGTTAGTAGAGGTACTCATTAAATAGTAGGAATAACACGGCTTTAAAAAAATGTAACAGAGTTGATTAATAAATGATCAAAATATAATATCTCTTGCAATGGATTTAAAAAATCACTGTTGAATGTGGCTAAAATACCCTATTGATGGTGTTCTGTTGGAAGCTAATGATCAAGTGATGTACAATAAAAAGTTATTTATGAAATGCTTGTGCTGTTTCTTCAGAACTTTATCTGAACCTATGTGCTGTTCGACAGCATGTCCCCAGTTATGTTGTGTTTCCTCTAATACAACCATGGATACTTTAAACCAAGGGTGTCAAAGAGATGGCCTGCAAAGTCATTTTACCTGGCCTGAGGAGCTCCTAGAGGGGCCAAGAATTTGCAGGTAAGGTGAGCTGGAACATGGCTAGCCACTGAATTCTCAGCTATGGAGCCCCATTAGGTGAGGAGGCAAACAATAACTTTATTAAATGCCAACCACCACTCACCCTACCATCCAGGTTTTGATCTGGCCTGGGGGCATGGGTGAGTTTAACACTTCTGCTCTAAACTACTCCATTAGATCTATTTTTACTACAGCAGCAATTGCCCTATAGAGAAGAATGATCACAAATCTGGCAGATAAAGAGTAAAAGCTCACTCCAACTGCAAGGTTAGGCTGTCTGACCCAACCTCCAGCATGTTGGAATGAAGCACAACCCTCATACACTCCATCATCGGAGCGTGTCTAACTTTTATGTTAAGTCAAGCTCATGGTTCTTTAAAGTATATGATAGCAAAACAGCCCAAAGTCTTTTTCTGCATTTGTTTACTTTCAAAACTTTTCTTATTTGTAAGAAAGTTATTGTTGTTTGGCTGTTTCTTTCTTCACAACAGAATTGTTAATCTAAAAGAAGGGCAAAAATAGCTAGGCTAGTTTATGAAAACCATGTCATTTGTTTTTTGTATTCATCAATAGCATAAGCTAGTATGTAGGTGCTTTATAAAAAGTGCACATGACATTAAATATAAATTTTTTGGTGAAATTCACTGCAGGTAGAGATGAGAAGAAAAATATCTCCTCTTGTGTGGTAGTATCATTTAATTTAAGTCTACTGTATGCAAAATACAACAAAGTGCTATGTTTGGAAATTAGTGTTTGTGATGTTTTTGTCAGCCATCACTGCTTTCTTATTGGATTTATGATATTTTCATTGTTCTCTTCAGCAAAGAATGCCAAAACATTCAATATATTCAATTCAGTCAGTTTGATATTCAGTAAAATCCAGGATATTTTCCATTGATTATATATGTAAAACCAAAACAAATTCAAATATTCTGGGCCTCAAAGCTGGTTTACAGTAGAATAAAAATATAACATTGCCAATTTCTGGTAATAAAAGTATTTCTAAAGGATTTATTATTATTATTATTATTATTACATGAAAGTGATGGGGGAATAGACAGGTATTAAAAGATTATTTAAATAAATAAACCCTACCAAACAAGTAAGTAAGAGGTTAGAAGAAGTAAGCACTGGCCAGGGGTGAGAGTGAAAAGTGTTAGGAGTTAGTGGGCACATCTACACATGCATGCCCATACCATGCAGTGAATATGGTGACTTACACCAACTTGAGCATAAATTTGATACCTGCATCATGCAGGTATCAAATTGATGCCTGATTAGTAACTGCATAGTAACGTATGTATAGATGCCTTACTGCACAGTAATACTGTCTGTGTGGACTGACTTGGGACTACAGTTAGTGTTAATGCGCTGTAACACCTACACATGTAGATATTGGCCTATTCCCACTTACTGTGCAGTAACTTTAAGCTGGTGTAAATGTATGTGTAGATTCACTCAGTGTGTTTTAAATATTTTAAAACCTATTTTAAACCTGTTGTTTTATATACTGTCTTCTCTGTTTCTGTTGTAGTATTTTTCCCTAATAATTGAAGTTAGCTTCATCTTTTTTTTTAATCCATAAATGTAGCTGTCCTTTAATATGGGGTATTTCACCCTACAGGGAATTTGTACCCTCATGGCCTTAGCCATGAGGTCCTGTCACAACTATTTAGATCTGGCAGTATTTATTAAGGATTCTTCTTTGCACAGCCAGATTCTAATACAAGCTCATTTCAAGTGGGTAGAGGTGGGTGTTTGTGACTTTTTTGTCATGAGATTTAGGTGCCTGATGATGGACAATTCCTTAGTACTTACATTCTGTACCAGTCTTTCCTGTCCTTATTACTACTTTTGTTAAATGCGCTAATGGAAATTATTTCCAACCAATGAGACAGAACAAGTGACCTCTTAATCTGGATAAATGTTGTATTATTGATTGTACAGCATGGATGGATGTATTATAGTTATCACTATTCCTTCCATGGAAAAAGCGTGTCACATACAGTAGTTGTAGGTTTTCTGCCAAGCAGATAAGAAGGTACCATCCACAACCGATGCTAGAAACACAGAGATGGCATTACTCATGAGAAACTTGACATATAATTAGGGTTACCATGTGTCCTGGATTGGCCAGGACAGTCCTGGATTTCAGAGGCTGTCTCAGCATCCCAGCTGTTGAAGGAAATTGAAGCAAAAGTCCCAGATTGGTAGGAACCCACCCATGTGTGCCTGGCTCCTGAGTCAAGAGCTGGGTACATGTATGTGAGTATGTGCCAGTTTGGGACTTTTGCTTCAATTTTCTCCAGCTTCCTAGTCTAGACTCCACTGGGCTGTGAGTGAAGTAGCTTCAGCAGCAAAGTCGGGGTCAGGAGGAATGTGTGTGTGGGGAGCCACAGGGTAGGGTTGAAGTTGTGGGGGGAGGGGGGAGGGGAGGGAACAGATGCTGTCCTGCCCAGCCCAGATTTCTGTCTAATAGTTATAGTCACCCTACTTACAATTTATCAAGCCTAATTGTAAGATGGCACTGGTTTTTGAATCCATGCTGTAGTTGCCACAAGCAGGGCATGGTAAAATGAGTGTTTGAGCTTACTTTCCTGTGGACATATTTACAATCTAATTTTTGGAAAATTGCTCTCATCTGTTTTATTTAAAAAAATAGGATAGCTAAAAATACACTATAAAGGTCAGTGCCTTTAAAGCTGCTTAATTATTTGCTGTTCTTTTTTGTAAAATATGTATCCCAGACAAGAGAGCCTGATTTATAGTCTTGCCTTGCTGACATAACTTGAAAAATAGCACTTGATTTTTTTTTATTTTTTTTTGTTATTCAGCTGTGGTATGTAAAGGAGCACTAACCCTTAAAAAGCATAGTGTTTCTCAGAAGATGTAAAGAAAATTGACTTACCTAACTGTTCTCTAGGTTACTGACAAGTTACTACCCTGAAAAAATATTATATTAATAAATGGCTTCAGCCAGGAAACTCAGCCTGAGGAGACATGCTGAGAGGACCTGCAATAGGGGAAAATCTGGGCTAGGATTATAATCAGCAATTCAAGAAAGGAAATGGGTGTCTGAAATAGCCTGACTTACCTTTTGAAGGCATTCTGTATTATTCCAGGCTTGGTGGACCAAGGTCCATGTGTCACACTCTCCTGCATTCTTTCTGAAATATATGCAGACCAAACTTTTGCAAAACTGGCCTGTGCATGAGACATGACTATTACATTTAGAAGGCTAATGGGTTTGATGCCACATTTACTGTCTGAGTGCTTCTAGTCCTGTGTTTCACCTTGGTCTTTCTGCATGGAGATGTCAACCCATAAACAATGCTGTCAGCTGTGATTTTTAAGGGACTACTTGTTTTGATGGTTTGTTCCCATAGCAGTTGAGCCTAGTTTTCTGGGGCCTATTTTCAGCAGCCTGAGGCTAAAAGTCTCTATTCCATGACAAGAATGTTTACTTGGGAGAAGAGGTTACATAATCTTGGTGACAACTTGAAGACTTTAGTTGCAACAACTACTGAAAACCTGGTGGCGCTGACAGGACACTGGTGTATAGCCAAAGTGATGGTATCAAAAAGCAGGTGTTCTTTAAATGTGATGCTTGTCAGTAGCTTGTAAAACCAAGCCTGTGCTAGAGAAGAATAAAATATATTAAAGGGAATACAGAGGTTAAAGTCTATGTTTTTGTACCCTACTGTGTGTTTAATGTCAAACAGAAGTTTGGAATTTGGGAAGAGGATGGAATGTGATCTGTGTATTAAGATATATAATGTGTTCTTGGCTATTTTTTTCTTTATGGACCTGGCCTTGTCAGTTAAACTTTTTGTCTCCGAGTTTACCTACTTGTTCAATAAGGTTAATTTCTTCAAGGGCAAGTCTGAAACAGTCTTACTGTCTGTAAAACCATTTGAAATAATAACAGGAGAGTTAGTTTAGCTGCTGCTGTTGTAATATAGAGGAGATGCATTGACAGATAATATGGTGATTATATCTAAGGTGCTTAAAGCAAAAAGTACAGACTAAAATGACAACTACAGAGTCTTCTGTGATTTGAATATATTGAAGGAAGCTAGGTATCAGGTCAAACTTGTTCAAAGTGAATGTTACTTTATGTTGTAGAAGCTTTCTGCAAAGGTGTAGACACAAATGTGTGCACTGAGAACAACTTTAATTAATGATGGCTGGAATAAAGTCCTACCATTCTTTAAGAATTTGTGTTTGAGAGAGTCTATGAATATTTCTTGTTTATGCACTGTTATTTGTTAGTACAATGTTATATTCAACTGAGAAGGGTGTCCTCTGCCATATCAGTTTTCCATCAAATTTCTACAGTAACCTAATATACTTATTGGTTGACACCCACATGTTCATGTATTTCAGAACTCCAATTACCAGGACAAAAATATAGAGCAGTGGGGTCCAAACTGTAACCCATGGAGCCATATCATTTGGCCTTTTGGACTCCCCAGGGCTCCAGAAGTTTGGCAGCAGGGGAGTAGTGGCAGTGTTGATTACTATGGTTCTGTGAAAGGTTAGTGGGTTTTTTTCCCCAAAACTGTGGCAATTAAAACTGCCACTGCTTCCCTGCCACCAAATTTCCAAAGCTGTAGGGAGCCCCACAGGCCAGATGACATGGCTGCACACTCGGAATTGGACTGTGAACCAACTCTACATACTGGATCCAGCCTGTGGATGGCCCCATGTCATTCACCTGGCCCACAGGATCAGCTTGGTTAGGTATAAGATGCAGAAATATTTGCCCCATCCAAAACTTCTCCTTTGTATGGTTGATTTTCTGTTATGATTCCAAGAGTAGAAAGAAACAAAAGGAAAAAAAAACCACTAACCTTTTCTGTTGTTTCTTCAACAGTTTTACTTTGTGCAAACGCTTAGACAAATAGGGCAATATTTTGATTAAATGATTGCCCTTCTTTTGTGCTTTGCCATTTTGAAATCTGCAAATGAAAAAAGCTGTAGTTAATGGCCTTCCCATAACATGGATAGAAAGTATTGTCCATTGTTTTGGACAATAATAATTGATATTTCATTCTTTGGATACATAAATTCTCTTTCTATCAATGATTTATTTCTCACCCCTCCCCTTTCTGTCATTATATTACCCAGTCACTTCAGAATAATGATTATAGTTGAATATCATTATTCCACTGCTGTTGTTTGTGTGTCTGCTAACACACAGATATTCCTGTCATTTGCTCTCATCAAAACTATTTTAGTGATGAACAAACTTGTGACGTCATTAGTTCAATCAGTGACGTCACTGTAAGTTTCCATAGCTGGTCAGAGCTAATCTTAAAAAAAATCATTTAACTGCTCATCAGATTAAGAAATAAGAATGGAACAAATGGTATGTATACCTTATGTATAACAATAGTGTTACCAAAATGGAATGAACTGAACTTTCTGATGTTCCATTCAATTATTGAGAATAAATTGTCATGGGTATCATATGAACCACTTTGATGTTTCATAAGTAAGCATCGCTATTACTTCATAATAATATCCTCAGCTTTAGAATGGAATACGATGTACTTAGTAAATTAGGAGCATTCAAGAATGCTCAGAAATTCTAGATGTCAAGAAGTACAACAGTGGTTTGGAACATAAAAACGTTTGTGTTTTTGGTTGGTATATGTTTTGGAACTGTGATAATGCAAAAAATGGATGCACACGGTGATTCCATATGAACAGTATTGCTTAGAAAAATATAAACTCCGTGGCTGATCTCATAGACAAATGGGATGAAAACAGTTAGAATTATTATCTTTAGTCTATTATTAATTTTATTATCTTTAGCCTATTAAACACCTTCCAGTTTTAAGGATCTCAAAAAATATTACCAAGTGAAAGATTTTTTCGTCCACCACTATAATGCTGTCATTACTGTCATTTCCATGAAGGGATAGACAAGCTTCTTAGCATCCCATAACAATGCTACACAATTTATTACAAAAAACAAAGAACTCAGTATTCAACTGAAAGTACATACCTACATAATTTAGACTGGTGGAATCCAATTATTCAAAATGGAATCTTGTTAGGCCATCAGAAGTACTCTGGTAAAAAGGAGCTCTATGCCATATCTGAAAGATGTTACCTTCAAGATGTGCCTTTTCACACCATTTGGAAGCCCTTGAACAGTAGTACAGTTAGGTGTTGATTTACATGCTATTTTTTTCCCATAGTTTCAGTTATGCACAGTCAAGTAATTGTGACCCTTTATTCTTGTACATGGTATGGATTCACTTTTACATGGTTGCCAAGATGCGCAGATGGCTCTAGAATCAGCTGGTTGCTTCCTGCCCTGCCTCCACCATTCTGCTCTGTGTAGCTGGTGTGTTGTGGTGGAAGGGGTGTGGGGGGCAGATGAATGCCCCCTACGGTGAGGGAGTGGGGCAGGGGCTGGGGCAGCCACTGCCCAGCTTGTGTGAACAAAGGACAGAGCTGCAGCTCATCCAGGGTTCATGGGGCGGGGTGGCTCCCACTGCTGTGTGCACCCCAGGAGGGCACAGGGGGCATGTGTCCCCTGGACCTGTGCAGGGTGGGGCAGGGTGCAGCTGTGGGTTAGAGCCAGGGCTGCGCAGGGCTCTTCTCAGTGGGGCTGAGCTGAGCTGGGCTCAGGGTGGGTGATGGCAGCACTGGAAGGGGGCTACAGGGGGGCTATGGAAAAATTTGGGGTGGCTGCAGTACCCCCTGTATCCCCCTTCCAGAGCTGCCACTGCCCGTCCCAAGCCCAGCCCCCACCAAGAAAAGCCTGGCACAGCCCTGGCTTCAGCCCACAGCTGCAGACTGCCCTCCCCGCTTCGTGCAGATCCAGGGGCACTTGCCCCCCCACCCATGCCCTCCCAGGGTGCACACAGCAGCAGTTGCCATCCCCCACTGCATCTCCCATATGAGCCCTTCACCTGGCTGGGCAGTGTCTACCCCTGCCTCTGCCCCACTCCCTTACCATATGGGGCATTCATCTGTCCCCAGCCATTGCCCTTCCCCCTCCCCTTCCACCACACTGGATTTACCAGATGCAAGCAGCTCTCCAAGCTACTGGACTCTGCTCCTCGCTGCCTGTGTGCTGTACTGTGGATGTACACACACGGGCATTTATCGGCCAAATTATCAGCCACATCTGGAACCTAAACCCTTATTTCCCATAGACCCTTGGTATCTTTTTACACAATTTTTATTTGCATGGTGCTTTTTCAAGAATGTAACCACCATGTAATGTTATGTTCAAATGACTTAAATCATCAGTCTCAGTGTTTTAGCCAGGCTGAAGTACTTTAGATGCTCAGAACTTACTTGAATTTCAGTAAAAGCTAGGCTGCTACCTACCAAAGTCCTTTCTGAAAATGAGACTTTGGCTCATAATTCTCTTAAGTGCTATTGCAAATGTGATTCCTGCTGAAGTCTGATGGGTTGGAGACTGTTGTAAATATATTGTGAAAGATATTTTAGATTGTGGATATTTTAGATTGTAGGGTAGCCAAAATATTCTCTTTGACTATAATGAGTTAATGACTATTGCCGATCGTTAATGTACATATATTTTGAAACCTTAAAAATAACCAGCTCTCTGGCTGCATCTACACAAGCAGTGGACTGTGCAATTGATGCTAGCATTAACTGCACAGTACCGTCACTGCACCGGGTTTTTTTTAGATGCAACTGCACTGTAGCATTGCCATTATGGTTCTTACCAGGCGATGCTACAGCACCATAGCAATGAGCTACTGCACTGTTTCATCTTGTGTACAAATTCAACAATATTGTTGCAGATATATTTTTCCCCCCACAGGGATATCAAGCAACTGTAGAATTGAATTGTTACAATGAAATATCATTGTTAAAGGTATATTAGGAGATACTGATATCCTTACCAGGCACTAAGGTTCAGATAGCCAAGCTCTTCTTACGGTGTCGAATACCAGAAGATTACCTGGCTGCTGAGGATCATTTTAGGTTATGGCAGGAGATTAGCTCAAATTTATAACAGTTCACATTTTCCATTTTTTCCACCAGTTTTCAGTGTGTCATGGAAATGATATTTGTGAATCCCTGGGGACTCTCACTTTGGTGTCAGTTTTCAGATTTTGCCAGATACATCTAAATGTGGACATAAAATGTAATGAAAAGAAATTGAAAAAATATCTGTTTCTTGATTCTTTATTACTGAAGAGTTAAGAAAGTGATTCCTCAGGCTATTACACCAATCAAGAACTGGGAATAAATGTTAACATGAAATCAGATGGCTTTAGATTCCTTGCCAATGCATGGGTTTTTAAAAAAAATCTCACTTGTATATAAAACCTTTGGAAATCAGCTACTATGCAATTATTTGGATATAACTTGAACACATTTTGGAATCTTTGAAACCAAAAAGACACTATCAAATGGAAGTAACAGATAGTATCTAAATATGTCCAGTATTGCATCTGTGTAGTTCTAGCAGTATTGCCTCTTGGGACCGTAATACTCCATTACTTTCACAGTCAATGGTGAGTAAATTGGGAAAAATGGAGGCCAATTTTTGCTGATAGTGTCAACTGGAGAAGCATAATGGTTGTCAATGAAGCTATGTCAGTTTACTCTAGTTGAGATGTGCTTCATGACTCTACTGGTCTTAGGCAGTGTAAAGACATTCAGTTTTTTCTGGGAGAGTTGCTGCTGTTCCAGGAGAAGACATAAGTGTATAAGTTGAGGTCTTTTTTCCCAGAACAAAATAACTTGGGGACAAATCGCCCATGGGAGAGTTTCTCCTGGGAGGGTAAATGTGTGTACATGTCTTCCAAGAGAAGCCACAGCACAGTCCTCCAGAATCCCAGGATGCTTTGCTCCTGCTTCCCTCCCCCAGAAGATAGTGTGTTGCTCTCTGGACTCTGCTGTTCTAGCCAAACAGGGAGCAGAATACACTCCCTTCATGATCCCCACATAGTGCTGCAGGGAAACGCAGGCTGACTGTGAGCGGTCTGCATCAGCCAATCAGGGCTGCACCGTGCTCTGTTCCCATTTTTCATGGGGCAGACTGGGGAACCTGCAAAACTTGCAGAGATATGTGCAGAGGGTCCCCTTAGCAGTACACCATCAGCACTACAGGCTCTGTGCTCCTCAGAGGCTCAGCACACTAAGGCTATGCACACATGTCAAATGATCTGGGAGAATCTGTTCACGTCTGTTCAGGTATCTCCGAGTAAGTTTTGTTACCAGGAGAACCCAGAAGAATTCTCCCAGATCATTTAAACATGTATACATAGCCTTAGTGCCATCGTGTTTGCCAGCTGCTCAGATACATGTGGAAGAGGAAGGGCTCCTTGCATCTCCTGCCATATCACATCCCTGACCTCACTCTGTACAGTTGTGTTAAAGCCTCCATAATATGGCCCATGGAAACATTTTTATAATTTTATTTTTTTCAATTTTCTGACAGTTTTTTGTGTTAAATTGTGCCATGTTTGATTGTCCTTGGTAAGTGCTATATCAAGTATCAGCTGGCAATTAACACTCCTATTAGTTTGCAGCCTGTTGTAAGCGGAGGCTAATATTTATCGGTTTAAGTTGCACCTTTATAGGTGGTTTATTTCCTTTAGAATACAGTCAAAAAGTCTACAAGGAATATTTCAGTGGCCTGTAAGAGGGTAATATCAGAAGACACTGTCAAGTTCTGCTAAATATGCTATATAGCACTGCAGTTCAAAGTCATTAAAATTTGCTGACTCGATTGTTCCTACTTGTGTATATGCCCTTTGGTGCTGCCAGCCCTTCATCATGTATGTCTAGAAGAATGTGTAAGACATTAAATCTCCAGCACCAGACAGGTGTGCATTATTTACAAGAATGTTCTGTTGTAGGAATTACAGCTGACTTGTCTTTTAATCAAACCTCATCATTAGTTGGACTTGGAATGTGCCTTCTTGTCTTAAACTTAATCATATAATGAGATAACACTTAAGATCTTGAAAATTAGTTATAGCATTACATAAACATACTTAAACTAAACTTGTTTCACAATTCTAGCACCAGTGACTTATCTACTGTGGTAATATATCATTCAGGCTTGACTGTCTGTTGATCTATCATCTATGTGGAGTAAAATAGCAAGGAGAAACTATGGAGCTTTTCCATTCAACATCTTTTTCAAATATTCCTAATTTACTACAACTTTCACAATTCAGGGTAGAACTTTTGGGCCATAATATTTGCACAAAAGGCAAACAAAAAACAAGCATTTTGATGTAGAAATAGTGTGAAGTAAAATAATAATCCAAAAGCAATTATGTAGCATTTTTCAACTGTGTCTGCAGCAGAAATATGTAGTGAGAGAAAGCAGGAGCTTTTGCTTGAAATAAGCTTTATTGATGATGAATTGCTTACGAGCATTCAGAAATGTGTTATTGTTGATTTAAAACAAGACTGGCAAGCACATATATAACATGAGGGCTGGAGGTGTTCCATCCAGCCTGCCAGGTTACCAGTGGGCTACTGCAGCTGGGGCCATGGTCAGGGAGGTGCATCACCTGCAGTAGAGTTTGAGACCTGATGGACATGACCATCAGTGATAGTACACCCTGCTTCCCCTGCAGCTACTTGGCCTGCTGCTTCCAAATGTCCGCCACCACAGCCAGACCTGCTATAGCCAGTTGTGGACCTGCTGCTGTTGCAGCCGCTGGCCCCAGGATGAGCCTTCCAGTCCAGATCCAAGGGCCCAGTTTGAATTTGAGACCCCTAGTTTCAAACAATAAAATTTACTCAAGAATTACATACAAAATTTCCTCTCCATCCATCTGCAACTCTTTAAAACTCAGGATGAGAAGCAGTCTCTTTCTGTTTCTGCAAAGAACTAAGTAAAGCTATGCAAGATTGGAGTTGATGACAAACTTCCTTTGGCTCCAGCAAAGTCATCCCTCTGCAACTCTTTAAAACAGAGGTTAGCAATGACAGGCATACAGGCTGGATCTGGCCCACCAAGCTTTCTTAAGTGGCCCATCAAGCTCCCGATCCTTCAGACTGCAAGGAACCTCCCAAAGCACAGTGAATTTTTGGTACAGTGCACCAGCCACAGCACTGGCAGTGGTGCAGTTTGTTCTGAAGGAGCTCCAGCAGTCATACTGTCTGTTCTGCATGAGGCTGCAGGCAGCAGCTGCAGCAGTAAGGACTGGGATAGGCACCATCATGTCCCCAGCCAGTTTGGTACATGGTGTCTAACAACTCTGATTCATGGAAGCCCTGCAGCTGTAGCTGAATGGTTCATTCTGTGTCATGTATCATGCTGCACTGGTCAGGGACAAGCTGGTGCCTCTGTCCCAGTTTCTGCTGCTGTAGCTGCTGCCCACTGTGTGGTGCAGAATGGACAATGTAACTACCATGGCTCCTTAACACATCCAGAAATGCACTGTATTTCAGGACACACTTCACAGTCAACCAGTCCCAGAGCTTGGTGGGTCATGTGCTAGGGAGCAGCTGCAATAGCAGGGACCAGGACAGGTGTCAGCAAACAGAAAGGGACTGGTAAAGTGGAGATTCGCTGGCTAGATTGCAGCAGGTGCAGATGCTCTGTGGGTAGCAATCTTGTGTTGGGGGAGAATCTGCCTTCAGTCAATGTACTAGCAAGGGCTGTCTGGCCCCGATTCCTCTTGGATGTGCAGAGCTGGGGACTGTCTCTGCCTAGAGCTTGCAAGGGAATAAAGTTTGCTCAGTCATTCCCACTGCTGAGAAACTACAAGGAGCTGGTGGAAGTTCAGTAGCCCTTGAATGTGTGGATTATGAAGGAGCACCCACTGTTACATTGCTGTTGAATATCAACCCCCTAATAAATTATACACTATAGCCCTCCTCATGATTGAGCTGTGTTAATTTGGGCCTCTGATACTGCAAGGCTGCTGACCCTGCTCTAAAAAAAATCACATGTAGATTCATAGATGTAGGGTTGGAAGGGACCTTGTAGATCTTCTAGTCTGACCCCCTGCCCTGGGCAGGAGAAAAAACTGGGCTGAAATGACCCCAGCCAGGTAAACATCAAGCCTCCTCTTAAAGACCCCCAGGGTAGGATCCATCACCACTTCCCTTGGAAGTTGGTTCCAGATCCTAGCCACCCTGACTGGGAAGGTAGTACCTTCTAATGTCTAGTCTAAACCTACTCCCTAGCAACTTATGGCTGTTATTCCTTGTTACTCCAGGAGGTGCTCGGGGGAACAAGGTCTCTCCCAAACCCTGCTGTTCCCCCCTAGTAAGTTTATAGATGGCTACCAGGTCAGTCTCTTGTGAAGGCTGAACAGGTTAAGGTCCTGTAGCCTCTCCTCGTAGGGCCTGCCCTGCTGTCCCTGGATCATGCAAGTGGCCCTCCTTTGGACCCCCTCAATGCTGTCCACATCCCTCCTGAAGTGCGGTGCCCAGTACTCCAGCTGCGGCCTGACCAGTGTCACATAGAGGGGGAGGATCACCTCCTTGGCCCTGCTTGTGATGCATCTCTGGATGCAGGACAAGGTACGGTTAGCCCTACTGACCGTGTTCTTGCATTGTCGGTCCATGTTCATCTTGGAGCCAATAATGACTCCAAGATCTCTTTCTGCCACCATACTTTCGAGAAGGGAGTTCCCCAACCTATAGGTATACTGTTGGGTCCTACTGCCCAAGTGCAGCACCCTGCACTTGTCAGTATTGAATCCCATCCTATTTTCATTTGCCCACCCCTGTAACTTGTCCAGGTCCTGCTGTAATTTGTAACATTGTCAATTCTGTCACTCCCTCTCTTTTTCTCTGTCTTTCTCCTTTTCACCACAAAGTGGGGAATTTACAATTTCTTTCTATGGTTTTCATAATATTGTTGAAACTATCTTAACTTTAGCCCTATTCATACTACAGAATAATTGATAGTTGTTTTGATTACCTTATGGATTGACTGACTTAATGCTCTGTTTTCTGGACCTTGCCAGAGGGATTGTCAGCTAGCACTGCTGAGTCCTTAAATATATCTGGCTTGGTTACTGAGAAAAACCTAAGGAAACTAAACACAGTACATCATTTTTAATACCAGTTCTCTAGATGTCACTTCACTGTAATTAGTAGGCAACCGTCGATCCTCTGGATCATGGTGTACACTTAAGAGTCTAGTCAGATATCTGATTAATCAGTTTGTGGCTGACAAGCCCAATTCAAGAGCGTGTTACAAGTTTAACAGAACTATGTGTTGTCTGAGCTGCACCTACTGCCAGATGTTCCCTCCAGATTGGACTGGACTCTATACATTCCTCCCAGCTCTATACATTCCTCCCAGCTTTCTACATTGATGTTGAATGACTTCATATAATTTTTGCACACATGTTGCTATAGAGGGCAACTCCACTTTCCAGAGCAGTCTCAAATCTCACTGTACAAAATATTCTTGTGGATATGGTCTGCCCTCGTTTTCCTGACGTGGTTGATCCATCACAACCTCCTGTTCTTGATAGTCGTTTCTAAGTGGATCAGTCCTACGCAGTCGAGTACCTCTATGTTTGGTATTCTGTCTTCCCACTCTCTTTATTATTATTTTTTCTACCACGCATTAACTTCCATACAACCTGTGTCCCTTTCCACTGTTTTACATACTTTGGTTTCTACCTTCAGGAATCTCTTAGTTGCATGTTTTTAACATCACCCTAACAACATGGCCACAACAAGTCAAAGTCCAATGCAGAATTATTTACAAAAAAACCTTTTTTTTTTTTGTTCTTTTCTTTTTTTTTCTTTTTTTGACCAGGGTAATGCTTTCAGTCTATTTTTTTCTTCTCCTTTAAATTTCTGTGGAGAGGTATTATCCTGTGGAGCTTCTCCGTGCACCCTTGCCTCCTGCCTGCCTGGGTGTGGCAGCAGCATGAACTTGGGCTCTTCTTCTCCCTAATACACCCCGTGGTTCTGGCAGTCCCAACTGAACTCACTTGAAAACAAAAATAACAAATAAACTCAAAGTGTAAAAGAAATAACTTGCCCTCCCTGAGGGACCTATGAGCATCTGCCACTCCCTCCTTCTCTCAGTTTCAATTCTCCTTTTTGTTTCTTCTAATCCCCAAACAATCGGCACTCCACCCTACTTATCCAGGGACTCCAGACTCCCTCCTCTGGGCACATCCTCCCTCTCCAGAAGTGGAACCACCTCCCCGGACCTTTCCGTCTACGAGCCCGCGCTCTGCTCTCTCTTCTCTCTTATGCCATTCCGCTCCTTTCTGCATCTTCCTATCTTAAAGGTACAGCTACTCCGAAAACGGTGTTCTCCTGGTGCAAACTGTTTTTTCATTCCCTTGCCTTTATTTATAGCTAGTCCCTCTTCACAAACACCAAGAGATTTATCCTCCGGAGTGATGTCAGGTGTTGGTTCTTTTACCCCTTGGCACTTTGTTGTAATAATTTGTTTACAATGTTCTTACTTGTTTTTATTACAAAAAGGTCTTTTTCAAAGAGTCTCAGGGCACTTTTGCATGTGCTCTGACATGTTCTAATTAGAAAGCATTGGAGCAGGCTTGATTAATCAAGTCTGCTGGAGTGTGCTGCAGCATCTCATGTATTCAATGTCCCCCTTAAAAAAGCCAGTGCACTTTTTGACATGATAGTATATAGTTTATTCACCTTTGTTTTGTGACATTCAAGAGTTAAACCTTGGTTTTGTAAATGCTTCTGGGCTTCATTTAAAGTGTGTGAGAAGTATTCCTCCAATTGGACCATAAGACCTTTGCAGTAGGGGTGTGCAAAAATGGGCCCTGTTTGATTCAGAATAGGCCTGAATCAAGGACAGTGATTCACTTCGTTCATTCGGATCACTGTCCCTGATTTGATTCGTATGAGTCCGAATCTGAAGATTCAATGCTGATTCAGACATAGGCATAACTTTAAATGTTTTTTCTACATACCTTGAGGTACCAAGCATGGCGATTGGCCACAGGGGGACACCAGGTGCCCCCCAGACCCAGGAGGCACCAGTTGGCAAACCCCTCCGCCCCAGCATGCTCTCAGGTGGACCAGAAGTGGCAGGGAAGTGCTTCTGGTCCACTTCTAGGTCTGCTGACAAGTGCACTGAGGAGCCCCCATACTTCTATGGGACACTCCTTGTGCCCCAGCATTGCAGCATTCACAAGCCACCTGATACCTTGAGGTATGTAGAAAAAACATTTAAAGCTGTGTTTTTGTCTGAATCGCCATATCTTTCTGAATCTCTCTGAACCATTCAGAGGGTTCTGATTCAATTTGGAGAGATTAAAAAGTCCTCTGATTGATTTGGTTTTGGAGATCTGGCAACTGAATCAGGGTGAATCTCTGCTGAATCAAATCAGGGACCAAAGCTTTGTGCAGCCCTACTTTGCAGTAATATTTACTGCAGCTGTTAAGTCAATGGGAGCTATACGCACGTAGCTAAGAACAGAAGTGGGCTTGCCTGTTTATTTGCTGTTCCCATTATAGCCAGATATTGTTTTTAGCACTATACTGTCTTAAAGCTAAGTTTCTCAAGCATTTTTTTTGGCAAGGCATTTCCTTAATTGCTGACCTGGCATTATGTTTAGTGTACTAGCAACAATGACGTATCTCACTACATCGTGCACCCACATGTACCTCATTCTTGCATTGTAAGTAATAGTGCCCCATCAAGGGAGACACAACTAATTAATACTACTGTGTTAAGGATTCAGGGTGGGGAATAGATGACAAGCAATCATCTTTGTTCTGTTTCAGCCATTTTTTTTCCACAGGAAAGTACGTAATTCCTGATGTCACCATAGGCAGATGTCTGTGACCCACATCTGCTTTGTATCTTTTAGGGCAGTGGGATGTCTATATCCTCTGCTTATATGGTGTTGAGCACAACAGGGTTTCAAAAACAGCTAAAGCCTTTGAGTACTCCCAGAAGAATTTACTTCTGCTCCAGTGCACAATGGTCCCCTTGATTTTGAAAGTGTAGCACTGCATGTGGAGGGGGGGAAAGTGCTCCTGTATGCCACAGTGTTCTTTACTGACTTCAGATTGAATGGAAGCTGGCTGAAGCAAAATTATCCTTCTTTAAATAATTAGTTTAATATATAATGTATACAAGAAAGGGAAAATAGTTACCTTAGTTAATTATTAAACCCTAGAGCCCTACTACTTAGGCTAAACTTGTGTCATCCTGACTGCCACAGTAATGCTTTATTTTCCCCCTTTCTTGCACTTAGGAGTTATGGCATGCTGTATCGTGGAAATGCTTTCCCTACATCTTTGTCAGGTCAACTTCATGTACTGTATTCAAGTTAGAAAGCCTTTGCTGTCTCTGAGGACAATTACTTTTGTTCTCTTTATTTCAAGGCCTTTCTCTAGCTCAGACTGGTAAATTAGTACAAAGTGCTTGCTCAGAGCAAAACTGAAACGATGCTATTTTATTAAATGGGGTTTGCAAAGGCTACCATAAAAATGAGGAATTATTTTTGGTCACTTTTTCTAAACCAAGTTCAAGTTCATGTCCCTGAGAGAATCCAGATGCACCACAAATATTAATTGTTTGTCTAATGGCTCAGCTGCTATTTTTTAAAAAGTGCAAAACTAAGGGGGTTTTATTTGGTCACAATTCTGAAAAATATTATTTACTTGTGAGATGCAATTGTTAAAGGTTTTCTTAATGTATGTTTGATGTTTTTAAGGTTACCTACAGGTTTCATTACAAATAATGAATGTACATATGCTATATGAGACCAGAAAAAATAGTTTTCATTGGTCAAAAGCATGAACTCTCATTGTTTTCTGTTTGGCTTAATAATGACAATACTTGTAAATAATCAAAATACAACACACAGTCAACATTGTAATCTATATTTGCATTTTACCTGTATGCCTAGAATTTCCACTGTCAAGCATCTGTTTTATTTTTGGGAAACTATGATAAGCATCTGTTTGCATGGAAGATATGAATGAAGCCAGACTACTTTTGTTTGCAGTGTTATGGATTATCTGGTTTTACATTGTTTATCAATAAATCATGCAGGATAGACAGTACTGGTAACCACCACAGTATGTTTTATACTCCGTTTAAAGCATAAATTTATGTATTTGTGATTTTTCTGCAGACACTTAAAAATTTATGTTTTAAATAAAGAAGAAGCCTGTTGCAGTTCTAAGGCAGCATTTATGCCCATGGATACCAGAAAGCCTTTCAAATTGAGCTATGGGTAAAGTAAAAGTAGGGCATTAGTATTTATTAGAATATGCAAGGGAAGTTAAAATAAATTCCCTATCATTGGCCCCAGTGGCATTCGGGGAATGAAGAAAGGGTTGAAGAGCCAATGTCACCAAAAATACTAACAAATATAAAAATAGTTGCATTTTAATAGGAAATGTAATATTGAAGTACAGATGAAAGATAAATGACCAAACAGTACAGGTTAAGCATACCAAGGAAATTATTAGAATTTATAACATGTGCATTTATCCAAAGAAAAAACAATCTTATTAACATTTTAATTAATCTATTCTCTAAGCCCAAAGTCTTTAAAAGCCTGCAACAAGGTTCAACAAGGACATGTGCAAAGTCCTCCACTTAGATGGAAGAATCCCATGCACCACTTTAGGCAGCCAGAGAAAATATTATTTGAGGGGGCAGGAGGTATGGGGGGCAATACAGGGTGGTGTGTGGGGCTTGCTCACCTGACCCCGCCCCTCCCTCCCTCAGGGCCATTGCAGAGGAGGAGCTGAGTGCAGCACTGAGGCAGAGGGGTGTGGCAGTGGCACTGGAACAGTGGAGCCGCATTTGTGGGGGATAAGCCCCAGCTGAGTGCTTAACCTGTACTGCCTATGTGCACTGTTACAGGCTTGGGACCAACTGGCTAGGAAGCAGCTCTGTAAAAAGTACCTGGGGGTTACAGTGCACATAATAATCTGAATATGAGCCAAGTACGCCCTTCTTGCCTAGAAAGCTAACAGCATACTGGGCTGCATTTGTAGGAACGTAGCCAGCAGATCAAGTGAAGTGATTCTTCCATTATATTCTGCACTGGTGAGGCCACATCTGGATTACTGTGTCCAATTTTGGGGCCCCCTATAGAAAGGATGTCAGCAGGTTGGAGAGAGTCCAGCACAGCAACAAAAATGGTCAGGGGGTAGAGCAAATGACTTCTGAGGAGAGGCTGAGGGAACTGGGCTTATTTATGCTGCAGAAGAGAAGACTGAGAGGGGATTGATAGCAGTCTTCAACTACCTGAAGGGTGGTTCCAAAGAGGATGGAGTTGAACTGTTCTCAGAGAACAAGGAGCAATGGTCTTAAGTTGCAGCAAGGGAAGTTTAGGTTCGATATTAGGAAAACCTTTTTCACTAGGAGGGTGGTGAAGTACTGGCATGAGGGGAAAGGTTTAAAATTAAATTTTAAAAGAGCACTTATTTTGGTTCACCTGCAGATAGAACTGTAGTTCAAGGCTGAAGAGCAAAGAGTATGAGGTGAACCTGGATTTTCATAGTTTATTGCCTGACTCAGTATAAAAAGCTTATTAAAGGCCTGCCGCACCAAGACCCCTGCTCCGCCAGAGCTTAGCAACAGGTACGCACCTCTTGCTGCTGCAGCAGAGCCTGCTGAGTTGCCAGCTCCCACAGGCAACACAGGCTTAACTGCAGCTACTGCCCCTGCTCTCCCCAAGACAAAACGTGAAGTGTTTGTTGTGGGAGACTCCATCCTGAGGGGGAAGGAGGGGGTAATCTGCTGCCCTGACCCCTTAGCTCAGGAAGTCTGCTGCTTCCCAGGGGCCCACATCCGGGACATGGCGGAGAGGATCCCTAAGCTCCTCCAGTCCAGAGACCACTATACCTTGCTTCTTATTCATGTGGGCACCAATGACACGGCTCAGAGTGCTCCCAGCTGGGTCATGAGGTGCTACAGGGATTTGGTATTAGGGCTAAAGGGTCTGGGGGCACAGGTGCTGTTCTCTTCGATCCTCCCAGTCTTGAGGTATGGGCTGAGGAGGGAGAGCAGGATCCAGGTAGTTAATCAAAGACTGCGGCACTGGTATCATTGGGAAGGCTTTGGCTTCCATGACCACAGCCCGCTCTTTGGTGAGAGAGGTAGTGAGCTGCTGGGAAGAGATGGCCTCCACCTCTCTCCCTGGGGAGGAGGCTCTTCTCAGGCAGACTGGCTGACCTGCTCCACCGGGCTTTAAACTAAGCCCGCCGGGGAACGGGGGGACTACTGCCACTGCTGGCCCACTGAGCAACCCTTGCAAAGCCAGCAGGCCAAGGCACTTAAGGGATCCCACCCCTGCCCCAGCCCTGGTAGAATCTGTGGGCAAGGCAAGAGCCCCCAAGGGGACACTTGCCTGCCTGTACACAAATGCCAGGAGCTTGGGGAATAAGCAGGAGGAACTCGTCCTCCTGCTTAATGCAAATAATTATGATGTTGTAGGGATAACGGAGACCTGGTGGGACTCCACCCATGACTGGACCATGGGTATAGATGGCTATACCCTGTACAGGAGGGATCGAGGTGATAAAAGGGGCGGGGGTGTAGCTCTCTATGTTAAGAAAAGCTACGCGTCCCTGCAAGCTGATGTTGGCAACCAGGGTGGATG
>NW_017728994.1:21470703-21471202 GCF_001723915.1 Gavialis gangeticus | reverse complement strand
CCAGGAACTGGCTGAAGCCACATGCTCCAGGACCATGGTTGTCACGGGTGACTTCAGTTACCCAGACATCTCGTGGGAGGATCACTCAGCAAAATCCGAGCGATCGCAAAACTTCCTGTCGTGCGTGGATGACCTCTACCTGACACAGGAAGTCTACGGGCCAATGAGAGGTAAAGTGCTCCTCGACCTGGTACTGGCTACTGGGGATGACCTAATCAGTGACCTAGTGATTGATAGGAAGCTGGGTGACAGCAACCATGAGCTGATCACCTTCACCATCTGCTGTAAAGCTGGCAAGTCAGTCAGCAACATGGAAGTCCTTGACTTCAGGAAAACTGACTTTGACAAGCTCAGGAGGCTTGTCAGTGAGGCACTAAGGGAACATGACCCCAGGAGAAGGGGAGTTCAGGAACAGTGGTTGCTCCTTAAGGGAGAAATCCTCAATGCACAAGCTAGTTCTATTCCATCTTGGAGAAAAGGCAGCAAGAGGGCACAGCAG
>NW_017728994.1:21452455-21470692 GCF_001723915.1 Gavialis gangeticus | reverse complement strand
CCCTTCCAGCCCTAATGTCTATGAAATCTATGAAATGGGGATCAACATTTTAAAAATGTTCCTAATAGGTGTATTCTAATTTATCGTCATGTGCCTATTTTATTCCTTATTTAAGCTATATATTGTCCTAAATAAGATTTCATTGGCACAAAATTAGTAAATGTACACTAAGTGACCTTTTGCTAACATCTTTGAACCTGTCTTTCTCTCACTTTCTAGACTTATTCTCACCTCTAACATTCTCTCACTTGCTCATTTTCTTTGCTTTTTCTCTTTCTAAAGTTTGGTCAAGAAAATATTGCCATTAGGTAGCTTAGGACCTACCATAGTTTATACCAGTGGTTCTCAACCTTTCTAGCATGTTGGCTGAATGAGTAGGTTACAGCTGGTCTGCAGACCAGACCCAATGCATTGTGCTAGGTTCATGGGTCAGAGGTACAGTCTGATCCTGCACACCAAGTCCATTCCTGTTTAGTGGGTATGGCCCTGCATGCCAAGTCTGGTGATGCAAACCAACCCTGCAGTCAGGTTCAACAGTAGACCAGTTCTGTGCGCTAGCCCTGCCAGGCACACAGGCTTATGTCATCAGCCTGAAGTATTCTCCACAGATCCAAAAATTTAGTTGTGGGGTAGCGGTGGCAACCTTAAGTACACAGAACTCCCAGAGCTGTGGCAATTAACACTACCACTGCTCTCTGCTGCCAAATTTTCAGCCAAATTGGGAGCCCCTTGGGCCAGGTGACTCAACTCCATGGGATGGGTCTGGCCTGTGAACTGTATTTGAGCACCACTGGTCTATACCATCTACTCATAGAAACAGTCCAGGATGTTATATTTTGTTATTTGAAGAATGGTATATGATTGTGTAATTAAAATTATGATATGTGCATTCAGTTTGGAAGGGTGATTCTGCCAGCTCTAATGCTTCTGTGTAGCGTTTACCATGAGGCATTAAGGAGACAAAACAGTAAATAGTTGGTACTCTAGACAATGAATTATGCCTAGTATAAGAAGCAATACTTTAGATTGGGTAGATGTTTGAGCATTTGGTACAGGAAGGAGGTGCTGGTGGGTCCACAGGGGTTGTTTGTCCAGTGCTGGGGGGAGAGGTTAGGGGCCTAAAAATAGCCTAAGGGTTGGAGGAAGAGCACAACCCCATGGCTGGGATTAACAGCTTGGCTTTCCCAGCCCTGGGGCAGCACACCAAAACATATAGGCATTTAATAGATCAATTTACCCTGTTCCAGTTCTAAGTTAGTTTAGCTCCTCAGATGAACTAATTTAGATTGGGCCTACCATATTGCACCCAGTTTAATCCTCCCCCTGAAATGCCTGCACAAATGGGCATTTAAATCAGCCTAATTCTAGTTAGGCTAATCTAAATGCAATGCCTGTATATACCCAAGGAGTACACGAGAGTGGAATGATACAAAGGAAGGAAGCTGGCCCACTCCTGAGTGCTGGATAGCATGGGTGCTCATCAGCAAATCCTAGGCTTATAGAAGGGGCATAATTTCCATTTTCATCTTATGTTCATTTCAAATCATATTTTACCCTCAAAAATCTGTGTATTCATGATTTTTCCAGTGCTTTTATTTAATCCAAAAACCATGTCCACTAACAGAAATAATCCCAACATACTCTTTCTCTGGAAGATTATTTTATGGATACCAAAGCATGCAGTCAGCATATCCAGTTCTTAGGTCCATGATACTTTAAAGTGGCAACGATGATGCCATAAACTCTTGCATTGCAGCTGATAAAGCAATTATAGAGCACTGTTAACATGATGAGAAAAAAGATCCTCTCTCATACAGGCATGTTGAGGGAAACATATAAGGTAAATTAATGACAAAGTTCCAATAATAATGATAAACCTTATTAAAGCACTGATTAATGTTTGTGTCTTAACCACCTATCTACTTTTATATGATTTATTTTTATAAAAATATTACTCACATTATGATGAAGCTAGGTTTGGTTGTTCATGAGCTGATTTTTTTTTTTCATTAAGCTGATGTTACAATTGCTCCAGGTAGCATTTGAAATCCATGAAGAGAAACACATAAATAAACTACTCTTTCCCTCCGCTGTGTAATTCTGCTTCTTCCTTCACCCTTGCTCCAGCCCATCTTCCAGGGATTCTCTAGTCATTAATCTGGACTACATTAGGGGTATGGGAAACCCTCCCAGAGCCTCAACCTGGTGTTATCCCTGAGGAAACCCCTACTTTTCCTCCTCATCTGGGCTATATGTCCAGTATCTGGAACTGGGACTGGTGATTCTAGGTGCATACCTTTCATTGACAGCAGGACTAATGGCTAGGGTTCAAATGGGCGGAAGAATCCTAATATGGCTCAACAGCCACTGGCTCCAAGCACTGGCAGAGAATCCTCTTGGGACAATGGCAGGAGCCGCATAACCAAGTTAGCTGTGGGGCAGACACCACACCCTCCAGCCATTGAGCCTCAGCTTACTGCTGAGTAAAGGTGTGGCATCCCAAAGCGTGCATACTTCTAGGCACCACAGGTTGCACATTAAACTATTTTGCATGGACAATCTACTGGTACCAACAGTTTCCACGCTCCCAGTAATTCACCATCATCATCCAGTAACCCTTCACCAAAAATCTCATGGCAAAAGTGTCCTAGGCAGTCCCAACAGGCCTGAGAAGCTGGAAGCCAGTAGCCAACAATCTCCACATGAGTGGCCTAGGTGTGATGGTCACACAACTCTGGCATCCAGGCAGCCCCATTTAAGGAGGCCCTACCTGCCTCAATCCAAGGAAGCCCCTATAAAAGTTGGGGTAAAAAAAGGCTTGCCTCTCATTGACTCCTGGCTGGTTTCCCACAATCGGCAGGATCTCCTTTTTAGGTGGGAGAAACAATAAAAAAATGGACAGAAACTGACAATCAGATGCTGGAATGTTTGTACACTACATAACTCAAAGGAAAATTGAGCTCTCAGAAGAACTGCATTAGTAGTGAAAGAGCTACACTGGTATCAAATAGGTATTGCTGCCTTTTCTGAGACTAGACTACATGACAGCGGTTTGCTTAGTGAAAAAGAATACATTTTCTACAGGTCAATTTTCAAGGCAGACGAAAACACCAGCCTACACAGGGTAGGACTGCAATAACGAACTCCATCACTAATAAACTACAACAGCAATCTTTCAATATCTAAGCACCTAGTTTCGGATTGAGGATACCACTGTCCCACAACAACATTCTGGCTATAATAATGCCCCAACACTACTTGCTCCCACATAAATTAATACTCAGTTCTATAGCCAGCTGAGTGAAACTCAAAGAAATATACACAACTGTCAGTGGGACTGCAAGGTACCCCCCCCCATCCTCGTGATTCTCACCTGCCATGACTTGGATCTTAAGCAAAATGTAGGAAGGAAGTAGTTGTTATGCAAGGGAGTACCTGCAGGAAATACCACGCTCGATCTGATCTACTCAGGTGCTTTTATTCAGCTCGTTTCTATTAGTCACAGGAAATACCCCTTTTAGAGAATGCAATCTGGCAGGTTGATCTTGTGGACCCCCAGACCTCCTGGCCAGTCCCAGTCCCATAATTAAAAAAATGGATACTGCACACAGTCCCAGTCTCTGCTGTTAATTAGCTTCTTAGTGGCTTGTTACCTCAGCTGCCTGCTCGGCCTCCGCCGGTAATTATTCCATTAGCGGCTTGTTACCACCACTGCCTGCGTGTCTCTCCTGCAGAGACAGGGTGCAAACCCCTGGGCTCTTCCCCAGTCAGTCTTGCCTTCTCGCCTCCGGGGTCCTGGACTCACCCTGACTCTTTAGGGGGTCTGGGGGCAGTAGATGTCCCTCCCGTTGTCCTTTCTGGCTTGATGCAGCACCCCCGATTCCTAATGCCAGCTGCGGCTCCAGCCCGTGGCTCAGCTCCACTTCTTCCCACACTCACTGCCATTTCGCTGGACCCACAGTAAGTCACGGTGGATCCGCGTCACAGACTCTCCCTTCTCAGAGCCTTCTCTCTGGTGCGGCTCTCTCTCTAGCTGCTCCTCTCTCTCTCTCTCTCTCTCTCTCTCTCTCTCTCTCTCTCTCTCTCTCTCTCTCTCCCCCCCTTTTCCTTTGTGGTGCCCGAAGGCGCCTTCTTCTATGCCTCCTCTCCCTCTTATCCTTCGAGTCCAGTCCTCGTTGGTTCTCTAGGGATGGGGCCCACCTCCCCATGGTAACTATTTTCAGCTGCCCCCACTTCTTTAGTAACAGGGTCTCAGTCGGGGCCCTGTTACACCAACAGTGATAAAATCCTTCCACTGGGTGACTTCAATATGTGCATTGCAGATGGCTCCACTATTTGGAATAGAGTCAGGGGGTAATTTGGACATGGATCTCTAAATACAAATGGAGAATTACTCCTAACACTGCACAGAGTTTGACCTAGCTGTTATGAACACCTTTTTCAATATGCCAGAAAAATGGTTCTATTTTTGGCAGCACCCACAATCAAAATGGTGGCACCTTCTAGACTACATCATAACATATTGCAATGACCTGAGGGATGTTTACATTACCAGGGGTAAGTGAGGTACAGAATGCTCTATGGATCACCAGCATATTCATACTAAATTAAACGTTAGGATTCACCCTCCTAGACAGAAGTTTTATCCAAAACCAAACTGGCATGTCAATGTTTTGAAACTTCACATGGAAGAAGGGAGACCCAGTTAGCCACTTCCACTCGTGCTGCACTATCAAACTGTTCCAATGCAATGCAACACAAGTGCAAGTGGAACTGTCGATGAAAGGTGGGGTACCTTTCAAATTGCAGTGCAGTCAACAGGTAAAGTAGTCCTTGATGTCCCCAGTCAATGAAGTGTGGACTTGTTTGATGCAAATGACAACAATATTCATGCATTCCTTATGGCCCATTGAGCCACACACCAAGTTAAACTGAACAACCCCCCCTCTCTTGAGGCTGCAGAAGCCTTCAAGAAATCAAAATTGAAAGTGCAGAAAAAGCTGCAGGACAGCTGCAGGTCACTTGGTGGAGAATAAAGCAAAAGAACTTCAAGTTCTTGCTGATACTAATAACACCCAAGGTTTTTTTCAGAAGTTAAAGTCCAGTTATTCACCACGAGGAACGAATATCTGTACAATCCTGTTCACTGATGGCACCATCCTCCTGACTGAGCACAGTATGATATTAGAAAGATAGAAAAAACATTTTGCAACCCTCCTCAATCATGAGTCAAGTGCAAATGATCAAATAGTAGACTTAATCTAGCGAAGGCCAGTTCGATATGAATGCAAAGATCCCTGGACACTGGTCGAGACTAAGAACGCATTATGGAAATGGCAAATGGAAAGGCAGCTGGAACTGATGAAATCCCAGCGGAAGTGCTTAAATACAGTGGTCCTACACTTCACACTTCTAGCTTTGCTAGACCTATTTCTGCTGGGAAAAGAAGCTTTACCCCAGGATTTCAAAGATGCCAAAATTGTAACAAACTATAAGCTCAAAGACGACAGACATGACTGCAGCAATTATCATGACATTTTTCTCCTCTCCATCACTGCTAAGACCCTTTGTAAGCTGTTGCTGAAAAGGCTCCAGGTTATAGCAGATGATGTACTCCCTGAATCCTAGTGTGGTTTTTGTTCATCCTGCAGCACTGCTGACATGATATTTACCCTATGCCAGTTACAGGAGAAAGCTCCCAAACAAGAAATGCCCCTATACGTTGCATTTGTTGACTTTTGTAAGGCATTCGACTGTGTTGGACGTTCTGCTCTCTGGTGCCTTCTTGCAAAGTTTGACTGCCCAGACAAACTAATTAACCTCATACACTGCTTCCGTAACAAAATGCAGACCCATGTCTCAGTGGGTGCTGATTCATCTGATGCGTTTCCTATAGCCCATGGGGTTAAATAGAGTGCTTGCCTCTATATTATTTACTCTGTTCTTGACTGGAATGCTACAAGTTGTCACACATACTACTACCACTGGTGTCACCCTAACAACATGATTTGATGATAGATTTTTAAACCGCCACCGATTCAAGGCCAAAAGCAAATTCCAACAATGTGAAGTAAAGGATCTACTGTATGCTGATGACTAAGCATTTATTGCTTTTTCTGAAAATGACCCATGACATTTACTGAATTCCTTTGCCTGTGCTGCTTTTCTCTTTGGCGTCTGAAATCTATCATCTCCATCACCACTGGAATAAAATTGAATAGCAGCCAATTAAACAGCCTTTTGCTACCTAGGTAGCACAGTTACTGATGATACCAGCATTGACAAAGAACTTTCAGCACGCTTAAAGTCAGCTGTATCAGCTTTCAGTTGCCTACAAAAAAGACTGCGGACAAGGCAGGAGGGGGAGGATAGCAGAGGGTCAGTGTCTACAAAATGCCAAGCACACAAAGCTGTTGTGCTCCTTTGTCTCCTATACTCATTAGAGACCTGCCCTCTTTATTGTTACCATATCAAAAAACTTAACTGCCTGAAACAACACCACCTATGTAGGCATAATGGGAATTAAATGGTCTGACAATCACCAACAATGAAGTACTATGACTGGCAGCCATGCCAAACATGGAAGCCATGCTAGCATGGAGGCAAATGACCTGGGTCAGTCACATCATACATATGGATAACAATCAACTGCCTCAGAAGTTCTGGACAGTGACTTTGAAAAAGGCATTAGGAAGGTTGGCCATCCCAAACTCCACTACAACGACTGTGTTACTGCACAGCACATACATTCTGCTGGACTGAACATAATACCCTGTATGGATACAGCCTATGATAGGTGAACTTGGCATTCCACTACAAAGGAAGCAGAACGAGCAACAGAACATCTTGGCTAACAGTATGAGGGAATGTAGATAGCAACTTGCCCTGGCACATTTCCTGAACCCTCCATGTAGAAACTGATTTCCAATATCAGTAGTAGTCATATTCAAATACGAATGATTGTCATCATTATTATTATAATCTAAACTACATACTATATTTAATATTCTTTTCATTTGGACTTGCTGGTTTAATAGCCTGTATTCAGTGTCTTATGAAAGGGACACTGTATAGTCGTACTGTTGAATAGGACCCTCTCTGGAATAATCCTTCCTTGCTACCTAGCTGGCTCCCAAGAAGAAACAGATTACTTCCTCTCTTTATTGGATGCAAGTTACTTCCCCTACACGAATCAGCTCTATTCTTCTAACTGATATGTGGTGAGGAGGAAGAGACTTCTCCATCTCCTTCCTTTCTTTCTTTGTCCAGATAACAAAGTCTTCACTTCTTCCTTTGATCAAAAGGGTTTTGAAGGGCAGAAGGACTGTCTTTCATACACCAACCAAACAGATTGTAGGGCAGTAGCACTGATTCTGCTTTATCCAATGCTTAACTTAAACATTTTCCATGAAAAGTATTGTTGTTCAGGTAAAATAGTTGAGCCATATTCAGCATATGTGTTAAATCTGAATACTAGGAAAGGGGTTGTGAGAAGAATGTATGGATTTTATTGAGTTCCAGGTTAAAGTTCTGACTGCTAAAATAAATCTTAGATTAAATCCGAGTATTTGATATTTAATATTTTTGCAATCCAAATACAAATCAGTCATGAGACTCCCCAATGTTTTTAGTTACATGTAAACATTTAGATGAATGTAAAATAACTTATTGATACTTCATATACAAAATGATTTATTGATACTTTTGTCAGATTTCATAATATTCATCCTGCTAATAGCTCCATTGATTTGGTTATGACAGAAAATATAGCTGAGGAAGCTGAAGAAATATGATAGTTTTATTTTTGCACAGCTCTGGCTGCTTGTAAAAGCCAAGTACTCAGAGGTGCTGGAAACATGTAAGACCTGTAAACTATTGCAGTAGGCTATTGAATAAGAATGATGTTCTACAATCCCTGTTAGGTTCATACCTCAGGGTACCAGGAGTGGCTTGTGAATGCTGTGATGCTGGGGCAGATGGAGTGTCCCACAGGATTGTGGGGGGACCTGTTCAGCGGCAAACCCTGAAAGTGCTTCTTGTCCGCTTCCAGGTCTGCTGCTGAGCGCGATGGGGACCCCCCATGCTCCTGTAGGACAGTCCATCTGCCCCAACATCATAACATTCATGAGCTACCTGGTACCTTGAGGTATGTAGAAAAAACATTTAAAGCTGTGTCGATGTCTGAATCGCTGAATCTCTCTGAATCGATTTGCAGCGTTCCAATTCGATTTGGAAAAATTAAAGGGTCTCCTGACTTGATTTGGATTCAGAGATTCAGCCACCGAATCTCCACTGAATCGAATCAGGGACTGAAACTTCACTCATCCCTAGTCTGTAGCCCTGATCCTGGCAGTTGCCTTTACTAGGCAGAATTAAAAGCTTGTGCAAAACCCCACTAAACTCATGGGTGCTGTGTGTGAATGCAGGCCTACACTTTTGTGTATTAACTTGCAACTGCTTTCTCAAATGTGTGCCTTGATCTCTGTGATGAACATGAAAGTTATAATCTCCCAACCTTTTTTTTCTTTTACCTTTACTTAAAATTTGCTTTCTGAATTTCTCTAGGTCATGTTAATTACCAACTACAAAAAATGTCAACTTGACCACCATTAGTTTGTTGAGCTAGTTATTATACTCACTATGGCAGGGTTTGGATGGGGAATTATTTGTCAGGTAAATAATCATGTATTCAGTGAAAGAATGGATTGAGGAAAATATACAGCATTTCACCAAGTTTTGCTTTTGCCTGTTTAGTAAATGGAAAAATAATAAAGCTTCGAAAACGCAGTATCAGAATGAAATGTTGGGTATCACAAAACTTCACTGACAGTCATTAAGACCCTTACAAACAGTTGTGCATGCCTTTAACTTTAACCACATGAGTTATTCCTTGCATACCTAAAGATAAGCACGTGCTTATGTATTTTCAGTATTAGAACCCTAATCTTGTAAAGGAACAGAATTCCCTTTAATGGAGAAATAGGTGAAGTGACTGACATTTTCTCTCATTTGATGATCTAATTCAGGTTCTATTTCTATTTTTTTTAGAAAAATATTGTTTTTTAATAGTTTACAGTTTTCTAAATGGTTTAATAACAAAACCTTTACTATCACTTACGATGTGTTTACCTCTCTGATGCTGGTTTGTTTAAGCAGTAGTAGAAATAGCATACAGTGTAAATAGATGCAGTATTTTGCCCTCAGTACTGTATTGCTCTGCCCCAAAATACAAAACCTAATTAGTGCATCCAAAGAAGCGTTAAATAGATTTCATGCTGTTTAATAAATGCATTACGTGTTTTTGTGCTGTTACAAATGTTAGAGAGAATGTTCTCAGTGCATGTTTCTGCTGCCTCTTTCACAATTAAGGTGCTGTTTACATTGTGTGTATCTGACTTGAGAAGGCTCAGTAACTTCTTGCTCATCAAATCTTCCTTTTCATTGTCATGCTCTATTTGTTTTGCTGCTGTTGCATAATGGTATTGGAATAGTCTCTTAATGCATGTCTTTGCTAGTTTTAATGCTATTCTGTATTAGAATATACCATGATATGATGACTTTGGGTTCTGTAAAGCATCCTTTTTTACCTAACAGCTAAGAAGAGTTTTACTTTATGACATCTGTCACTTGAACCTTATCACTCCTGTGAGCTCTCATTCAGATATGAGGTTTCTTCTCACAGGCTCTTATTACTGTTAGGTTTCCATTGCCTTAATAATTTTGCGTTCCTGATTTCTTCCCTCTCAACTAGTCTTACCTGGCCAAAAGTGTATGAAGTGCAGACCCTATAGATTCTGTACCTTGAAGTGCAAAGGGATAAAAACACCACCATGGGGAAGGCTAGGAAAGGTTGCATATAGGTGCAATAGCCAGGGTCTATACAGCAGGAACTGCTGCAGGGGCTGGGTCAGTAGTGGTGGAAGCTGTCATTCATGTACCCCCTCTAAGTGGGTGCTTGGGACTAGTGACCTGGTTGTCTGCTGCTCATTACACAACTTCCAAGCTTTCTCTCATCTTACGTGAACTTCCCAAATTACCTCAACACTTGCTAAGAAGTGTCCCACAGCATATATGTGATCTGTATTTTTCCTGAAGATACTTTCTGTGTAGTTTCAGGACCTGGTCTTTATCTAACCAGCTTCTATGGCTGTAAACATAAAGCTGTTCTAATTATAGGCCACTGATGTCTATTGGGGCAGTGGAAGCAGGGCTCCACTGCCTCTCTCAACCTCAGCCTGAAAAGGAGTTGCCTTACCAGCTGAGCTACACTGCTCCCCTTTTGTGGTTCTACTAAACATAATACAGTAGTTTAATCTGTACTGTCTGGCAAATGTATGTAGGGATTTTGTAAATATCAGTCCTCACAGTAATGTAGCTAAGAATCATGTCATCCCTATTTTAGGGAAGTATAAACTGAAGGTCAAAAATGTAATAAAACTGTTTGCCATACCTAGCCTCCACTTTTACTTTGACCAGCAGTGCCTACATTTGAACACCCGACCTATTAGTGCCACTAATGTCCTCATTGCTGCTGCCGAGTGATACCCTTTGTAGGGCAGTGAAATGTTTTTGGTTGCTGCACAGGGTGTCCAACGCACCTTCCTATTGCTTGCAGTGGGTAGCTCCACTGAGTCACTGATTTTTGACCATGAGGCAGGTGATATGTCTTGTCTACAAATGCTGCCTTTGATTTCATTGAGCACAGCTCCCAGCCTCATCTATGTCTTGTGTGTTCATTGCTTCAGAAATAAACAATGAAGCCACCTAGAGGAACAGAAACAAACAAAAAAGCACACATGCAACATGCAGAAGACATATTCAGTAAGCCTACATTCACATTTATTACATTACTGTATCTTAGCCCAATCAAACCACACAAGTAGGAGTGGGAGTCTGAGGGTCGTTGAGTACATTGAATATGCCAAATGTTACATAATTAAACACCTGCACTCCAACCAAATAACTTCTTGCTGATCTGCTGCAAACTTGATGTGCTCCATAACCCCCCAAAAGTCTAATTTCTTAGGTCCAATGGAGGTTACGCACAGAGCAGGAGCATAAAAGACATTGAGACATTAGTTCAAGACTTCTTCAAGGGTCTCTTAAGATGGATTTATTAGTGTTTCAGTGCGAGTTCCATAGTTTCTGGACTTCATGTGACATAAACTAGGTCTTAAGGCTGCCATTGATTTATGAAGACTTAGTTGTATTTCTGGACTTAATCCTTTTGCCTACAGAGGTTTTGAAGGGGATCAGAGATCAAATATTTATTTATAGAGGGAAACAAGAAGGCCCTTATTGATTAGCATAGGTCGCTGTATCAACTTAAACAGTGTCATCATGTTACTTTAAAGAGAGTTCTGTGGATACTACATCTGGGGGTCATAGGCTCATCAGGTGGGGAGAGAATTGACATCAATTTTTAGGGTTCCCTTGAGAAAAATCTCACCAAAAGAGAGAAAAGGAAGAGTTGGCATTGATAAAATTTTAATACTACAAAGAGGCTGCAGATATGTTGAAGGGTGGGGGTGGGAGGATAAATTTCTTCTGGACTGTATGTCCAGATGAGTCTTTTTCTCTTTCAAAATTTTATGAAGCCCTTAAATTGGAAGTTTAAAACCTCCACTACTGAAACTGGTCTACCCTCAGGCCCTGAACTATAGCAAAAGAGCAGGCAGAAATGGTGTAGTAATAGTTCTGCAGCCATTTATTCCTAGGTGCACTGGTGCATTTGTTATATATTACTTAGTTACTTATTTTACTGTTACCAGAATCTTTCAAAGTATTTAACAAGCAAGTATATATACCTAAAGATCCATTTTGAGAGGCACATTAGCAAAGGAGACTTAGGAGGTTTCTCTGGAGTTGATTTTGCAAAGAAGGAAAGAAATATAGATCAAATATACTTCTATCCTCAGAAGTCACAATATACGTATCCCCTTATGTGTCATTTCAAGTTAAGAATCCTATTCTATTTCAGTGTGCCACTTGCTGGCATTACATTCAGAAAGCTATCTGGAGTACCGTTACTGGGTAGGTGATACATATGCAGCTACTCCATACCGGGAAGAAGTAATTCTGGGAATATGGATAGGATTTTTGATCTCTAGGTCTACTAGGTTATACCTAGACCACTCTTCCTAGTGACAGAAAATCACAGTGTTCAGATGATTTTTAATTGGAACAAGAGAAATGAGCTAGGCTTCTAGTCCATTTCCCAATGAGGAGGTCATGATGTCCAGGTAGTCATATTTCAGAAACCACCCTTGCTAGGAAAACCTAATTGTGCTTTCAGTAGAGAGGCCAAAGATTGAATAACTATGAAGATTGTTTTTATATTTATTCTAGTCCCGTCGTTCAGAATAGAGACTCACTGGAGGCAAGCCTGTATTGTTTTTGTGTATGAATGTGTGTGTGTGTGTATTATATACGTATGTGTGCGCGTGTGCACATCACAATATGTATATACATATTTGACATACATATATATAATGCAATACATACAGTACTATACACAAACATGCATATTATATGAATTGTGGATTTGAAACATACATCCCTCCAAAAATACCATACACCTTAACTTTATCAAAAATCTTCCCACAACAAAAGTGGCATAACTCAAAATAGAATTCCTAGATCTACAGGATAAAATCATCCATTGCTTCCAATTTACTTTAGAAAGGCATAATAGCATACATGACCTTAAGGGTAAATTCCATGTATTATGCCAGATCAAAATCTGGAGTAGTTACCAGAGTGTGACGAGTGTTCTGCTTTCTAAGTTTTAAATAGAAACTGTCCCACTGGCTTGATAGAGTTTCAGTAGCTGGACACTTATCAGGCTGTGCTGTTTGTATTTAACAACAGAAAGGGGTGACATTTTTATTTTTTGATGAATTCATTAAAATGCAGTTTTGGGGACAAATGAAAAAGCATTCATAATTTTTGCTGGAGAAAAAATAACAACCCAAAGTTATAAAAATGTCAACACAAAATGTTTTGACATTTTCTAAATGAAAAGCTTTATTATTATTATTTTTTTTTGCTTCAAAAGATGCCTTGTTTTGAATTTTGATATGAAATGTTATATTTACTTTTTGTTTTGGCTCATAAAAAGAAAATATTTTATTTATGAGTCCTCCAAAATAAGTTGCTGTTTTCCCATTTGTTAGTATTATTAGCGAACCAAGAAATCAATTGCTTGCACAATCCTCTTAGGTTTCACTTAGTTGGAATAGGTTATAGCACTGGCTCTTTATCTAGTACCTTTGGCAAAGTTCCTAGGAATATAGGGTGCTGATAGACGTGGGGAAAAAATTGTCTTTGGCCAGAAGTAGCAGTGTTTTCGTTTGACCTGGCTCTGCAGCATCTGCATAGATTGGGCACTTCAGTGGGGCTTTTTGGCACTTTATCTAATAGCTGATTCAATCAGCTATTAGATAGAAGCACCAAAAAAGTCCCATTAAAGTGCTTGATCTCTACAGATGTTGGGAAAGCCAGGTGCAACTAACAGCCTGCCTCTTCTACGTATGTGCTAGGCTTGGTATGGGAGTGTGCCGAGTTTGAAGTAAAGCTTTTTGGTTTGTTTTTTTTTTCCACTTCTGCAAGCAGCCTTACTGTTAGTTAGCCCTTCAAGGAAATGACACACAGCTCCCCTAAGTTTCCTAGACTGACCCCTAAGACTCCTTAAGCACATTTTTTTTTATAATTATAACCGTGTTGACCTCCCTGTTTTACAGTTCACCTCTTTCAGATTATGTAATAGTTTAAGTAAATTAACACATGAACTTCATAGATTTCATAGACATTAGGGCTGGAAGGGACCTCAGAAGATCATCAAGTCCAGACCCCTGCCCCAGGGGCAGGAAGTCAGCTGGGGTCATAGGATCCCAGCAAGATAAACATCCAAATTTCTCTTGAAGGCATTCGAAGTAGGTGTTTGAACCACCTCCAATGGCAAGCTAGTCCAGACCTTGGGGGCTCGGACAGTAAAGAAATTCTTCCTTATGTCCAGCCTGAAGCGGTCTCGGAGGAGTTTATAACCTTGTCTTCCCTTGGGGTACTCTGGTGAACAAACGTTCCCCCAGATCTTGGTGAGCACCCCTTATAAACTTATATGTGGCCACCAGATCACCCCGAAGCCTGCGCTTTTCCAGGCTGAAGAGTCCCATGGCTCTCAGCCTCTCATCATAAGGTCTGTTTTCCTGACCTCTGATCGTGCACGTGGTTCTTCTCTGCAGCCTCTCAAGCTTCTCCGCATCCTTTTTGAATTGTGGAGCCCAAAACTGGATGCAGTACTCCAGCTGCGGCCTCACCAAGGCTGAGTACAATGGGAGAATGATGTCTTGGGATTTGCTTGAGAAGCATCTATGGAGGCAAGCCAGCATTTTGCTCGCTTTACTAGCTGCAGCATCACATTGAAGGCTTATGTTCATCTTGTGCTCAATCATGACCCCCAAGTCCCTTTCATCCACAGTGCTAGCCAGCATAGCACTGTCAAGCCTATAAGTATGCTGCAGGTTTTTCCTCCCAAGGTGGAGAACCTTGCATTTTTCAGTGTTAAACACCAACAGGTTCTCATCTGCCCATTTCCTGAGCCTGTCAAGGTCAGCCTGGATCACCCTCCTGTCCTCAGGTGTGGATGCTTTACCCCAGAGTTTGGTATCATCAATGACTAAGAATAAACAATCAAAAAGCCCGAGGCTGCTACTGAATCGATTCAGTCTTCACAGGTAAGTCTAAGCTGCATCAATTGAATCGATAAGCAACTGAACAGACATTCATTTTTGATTCTGGAAATGCAGCCACAGGCCTGCAGTGGCCCAGGCCAAAAGCCAGGGGTGGGGCTAGGGCACATCATCCTGCTGGGCTGGAGCAGATAGCCTGGCCTGCTAGCCTGCCCAGCCTGTGAAGAGGGGTTTATGGGAGAGATAAAAACCATCCTGGGATGCTGGCATAATGTAAGTCAACTTGAGTCTGGAGGAGATCTAGGACAAAAGTTCAATGCACCAATTTAACCAAAATCAATTAAGTCTGATACTACTACATCCATCCAGGTTCATCTTAAACTGGTTTCAGCCATTTTGGAAATGGTTTATGAGCGCTGACAATCTGTTGTGTTACAGATTTGACCTGGTTTCTGATCCCTGATACCAGTTTATGTGTAATTTCTGTCCCTAGCTCATATGGATTCTAAACAGCAATCACACTTTACCCAGTACAAAATAATAATGCCAAAAATGTATTTGCTTCCATTTCCTCATCACACTTCTCAGGACCTTTGAAAGAATCTAGGGCTATTTATGCGTGTGCTCTGGGAGTGTGTGGAAGGGAGGGCATTTTAATTAGAGTGACTCTTCAAGAGCTGCTCTAATTAAAGCTCCTGGAGTATCTTGTGTATCAGTGTCCCTGCACTGAAAAATGGTAGCAGGGGGCACTTTAATTAAAGGTTGTTCTACAAGCTTTAGTTAAAGCACCCCCACTGCCATTTTTCAGGGACTTTGATACACGAGATGCTGGAGTGATATACAGCTACACGGATGCTGATACATAAGATGCATGGTAATTGCCATGCTCCACCAGACTTGATAATCAAGTCTTTTCCAACGTGCTGTAATTACAGCGTATTGGAGCAGCCTCGTTTCTGGTGTATAGGTGCCCTAGGATGCCCCAATGCTTCTTGTTTAAAACAGAATATCTATTTCTTTCTTTCTCAGCCAGACCCTCAGCTAAATCTGACCATCTGTGCTATGAAAATATGCCCGTGTTCCTCTCTCCTGTCCAAATTTTCTGTGATGCTGCAAGTCATTATGAATTACCTTTTTGTCAGGTGACTCGATCCATATCAGCCATTGTTTAGTTACTTTTCCCTTCTAGGAGTTCACTCATGTAAAACTGTTTTGGTCTGGTAGCCATCTTTTTTGTCCAAGGAATGTTGCATTTGAATCAACAAATATCAATGTGTAGTGATTTTGGACCCTCTGTTAATTTCCCTGTGCCAGATGAAAGGATTCTCCTTTCACCTCCTGTAGGTTTTAATTTAGTATGGATCTAGAAAATAGCACAATGACAGGTACTGTTAGAGATTACCTGACATCAAATATTGGTCATAAATTGTCTGTCCCTCAGATTGTCACAGAGCCTTTTTCCCAGTTTTTACTGATATCAGCTGTTTGGATGGTGCATGTAAAAAGTAAGAGAGTCTCCAAATCCCTGTTCCGGGGCTGTGATTTATGCATCTGCTGATTTATTTCACTGAGGTTCTATGGAGATGTAGCAGTTTGTCCACAGATTATAATTCAGAATCAGAACCTATAATAGCAACTGCCCAAATTATGCATAGCTTTATAGATTACAGTTTCTTGAATGTGTCCTATGGGTATCGACATTAGACAGCCACATTATTTGGGACACTATATCTGCCATCTTTCGCCAGTCCCAGATTCCCTAAGAAAAGTCACTGTTTTTCCTATCCAGTTAGCTGGAACCCTGTTTTTTGTTTGTTGGTTTTGTTTTTTTGTGGGTTTTTTTTTGCATATTTTGAAGCCACCTCTAATTTAGCAAAATCATAAGAATTAATCACTAATATTAAGCCATTTACATTTCAGATATTCTCAAAATCCTGGTCTCAGTATGAATGATCACTTTTAAAATCTGAATGACACTGGGGTGATTACTAAGGAAGAACATTTTAAGTATTGATTCACAATTTCCTTTTAATTTTGAAATCATTTGGCACTGCTTACTTGAGGTTCTGCCTTAAGTAAGAAAATGTATAACTCTTCAGTCCCTTTACTGCTATCATCACAATATTTTCTTTTTGGCAACATGTTTTAATATCATACATGCTGAAGTTGTGAGGTCACAAGGGATATCCAGAACATGGATGTGTTATATAAATATCTCATACACCTCATCTGGCTTCCTCCTGTGGCCTGACCCTCAAAATGGGGCCTCTTCTAGGCTTTCTCTGCCTAATCAAGAGAGAGAATTTTTGGCTTAAACAGAGTATCTGTAGCTTAAATCTTTTCATTTTATTCTTTCCTTTCCCCTGTTGACTGACAGGCAATAGGATAGGGTATCTTACCCTATATCTAACTGTTCCCATATGTCACCAGCCTAACCATCATATTTGTATTACAGTAGCCAATCTATTTTGCATGCACAGAGTAGGGAGCAAGCTCTACCCCAAAAACTTGCATCATGATTAGGTAAGACAGACAAAAGTTGGGAGAAAGGAAGTATTATCATTGTGTACATATAAGACCTGAGACACATGTACAGAGATTTTTCACAACCACAAAGAGAAGCTGATTTTTCCCTTTTTGCTTATGAAACCCTTTTCCAAGTGGCTAACCCTCAATTAGGGCTATGCAAAGTTTTACTGGCTGTTTTGTTTCAATGCTGTTTTGACTTGTTTCAAGCTCAAAACAGCAAAATCAAAATGAAACGAAGAGCTTAGGAACAGCCTTGAAATGAAATGAGGGCAGTCAAAATGTTTCAAGTTTCAAAGCTGATGCTGTGCTTGCCTGCAGGGGAAGAGAAAGGAAGGGGGGGAGGGGGAAGAAGGGGAAAAGACTGCTCTGATATTGACTGTGTAGCTGACCAGTGACTGTGATCCTTCCCTGAGGTCCCTTCCAATCCCAGTGCTCTGTGGGAGGGATGGAAAAACAGCATAAAAGGCAGCATTGTTTGAACTGGGCTGCTTTCTACCTTGGGGTCAGTTACTGAGCGGTCTTCCAGAAGCTTGGCACCATTAGACCTCAAAGGCTACCATTCATTTCTTACTTGCTACCCTAGCAAGTGAGATTCAGCAATACCTTTTGCTTTAGTTTCTGTACCCTTTTATTTTATTATTGTATTAATTGATTCCTTTCAATTTATTCCTTTCCAAAAATCCTCTTTTTGTTTAGTCTATTTTGATTCTTTTCAAATCTGTGCTGTCTCTCACAGTGTGCATTTCATTCACAGTGCAGGGAATCATAGCATAATTATACTGCATATTATAATATAGAATTTATATAGGAAAACACATACATACATTTATATATTTTTATTTTATTTATTACATTCATACATACACACATACTTTACATAAATACACGTACATACAATTATCTTATCTACATATATTACATAAATCAGATATATAACATTACAGAAGAAGAGACAGATTTTCCAGCATACCAAGGCAAAGACAAAACACTATGAAACACACCATGAAGTGTGCTGGAA
>NW_017728994.1:21448768-21452297 GCF_001723915.1 Gavialis gangeticus | reverse complement strand
CAGTGCCACTGCCTGTGCCTGAGTCTGCATCCCTTCCAAGAGCACCAGCTATAACCCCCCCCACCCCACTACCACCATGACAACAAGCAATAGCACCAGCATGACAGTCTCCTCCACCCCCATTTCAGTTCCCATAATGAGCCTTCCAGTGCCAGACGAAAAGCTGGAGCTGGATCTAGATCTGAGTGCCCTAGCAAGGGCAATTCTAGGGAAGGAGGGGGAATCATCTGCTCCACACCCCTCAAGTTTCCCCAAGAGCCTGTGCTGCTACATCCCCCTCCCCCAACCCCAGCTTGTCCCTCACCCCCTGACACCTCCATTTCCGTTTTCACTGACTGGCATTCTTGTCTGCATTGAATGCCAGCCTCTGCCTTCTTTACTATTCCTTCCATCCAGGAAGACATCATACACCAACTGCAGGTGCTTCCTCAGCCTAACAAAGGGTTTTCCAACCTGAAACCTTGCTAAGATATATTTCTATAACTATTCAGTTGGTTTACTGAAAGATACCAGATTAGATTGACCCAAAGAACTTTGTCTGCCAGTGCCATGTCCTTAGACCAACACCCCTAGCACCTGTCCCCAGTCAGCTGACTGGGAGGATGCAGGGCCCTGGGCACATGCAAGTCCCAGGGCTGGGGCTGGCAGGGAGAGTTCTCTGGCAGCTACTGGAAAAGAAGCTCCTTCAGGAAAGGAAAGAAAACCTCTAGTCTGTGACAGTTTGACTGCCAGAGATGCTGCTAGTGCTACTGTGTTGCTTACTAAGTTATTACTTGTTGTTATTTAAAGTAGTGGACCAGGCTGAGGCTGTAGAGGAGAAGGAGACCTCATTGGGGCACAGTGCTGTGTCATGTAGAGGCCCCAGCACCAGTGAGGGTGCACCTTAACACACACAAAGTCATACGTGTCATGAGTTTTACTTGTCAGCAGCTTGAGGTGCAGTTGCCCAGAAACCCCTGCACCCATCTCCTTGAAACCTGGCAGGCTTCATGACCTTAGAAGGGGCTACCATCTCTGTTGTTTTCATCCAAAATATGCCAAAAAATGACTAAGTTAGAGGCAGTTTCATGCTTCCCCATTATAGCCTATGGGCGAAATGTCGAAACAGCATCAAAACAATGAAACAGTTTTAATGAAACGAAATGGAACAGTACTTCAAAACAAAACCCAAAATGAAATGGTGCTGTTTTATCAAAATGGTGAAATGGAACTCAAAATGAAATGGTGCCATCTCACACAGCCCTACCCTCAATTACACAGGGAACTGACAGAACTGTGACCTGCCCACACAACTCCTCGATCTCAATCCATTCCTTTATCCACATGGCAATTATCATTCCTCTCTGTGAGGAAAGAAAAGAGTCCCAGAGAAGTAAAATGGCCCCACCTGAATTGCAAAGAACTCCGCAGGGCTCCTTCTTCACCTGGTGTTTCAGGAGGAGAGGGGGGTCAGCCGGAACTCCAGGATAAAAGGAGACCCAGGGCAGGCAAAAGGAGGACACCAGAAACTGGAAGTGGCTGACTCAGGCAGAGAGACGGCAAAGATAAGCAAAGGCACTGAGAAAGCAACGGAGACCGGGTTTAAGAGAAGCAACTCTGTGGAGGGAGCTGCCAGGGGAGAGAACCCTGAAGGAAGGAGAGAAACTTAAACTGCAGATAGACGGTACCATAAAGATCCTAATAGCAGGGCTGAAGAAAAAGGGTACCGTAAAGTTGGGAAAATAAGGGCAGGAGAAGTGCCAGTTTGTTTTCATTCTCCTTTTCATTAGAGTGAGAGGGAAGTCATCCCAGATAGATAGTGCATTTGCAACCATCAGGACAATAGGCCAGTAAAAGAACTGGCTAGGTTTAACGGCAGGTCTGTGCCAGGCTCCAAGCTGGGTGAAGTACAACCGGGCCCACTGGGGCTGTTGATTGGCCAGACCTAGAGACCTACAGAGCATTTGTATTGCTCAGAGGCAGATTTAACACCCGATGGAACGGGCAAGGGTATAGGGGGTTGGTGGAGCCCTCACTACACTAAGACAGATTTCAAAAGTGAAAGTATCAAAACCCACATGCCCCGGCATTCTGTTTTCTCCTGTAACAACAAGTCATGGCAGGAGAGATCATGGGCTGTGGAAGAATCCAGCAAGGTGTCGCAGTGGACTTTGGCCTGCAAGCCGAGGTGCTAAAACTGTCTTGGTGCAGAAGACGGAGTAAGAAAGAAAAAAAAAGAGAGAAACTGCTCAGACAAGGTGATGAGCACCAGAGATTGATGAAAACAGAACAATATAGACAAGACTCTCCCCCAGATAGAGGCAGGGTTTTGGGGTGAAAGCCCACCATTGGACACTCTCCAGTAGACTTTCAGGCGCACACACTGCTGGTTTCACATGCATAGTGGATTATATACATCTTGTAGTGGGCAACATCAACCCTCCTCACTGGCAAGGAGCATTGTGTCACTGATTCATTGCACCCTTGCGACACTACATAGCAAAAGGCACTGCATAGTATCTGAACTTTGGATCACCCTTTTCTGGGCACTGTTTTCTAATGACTTATCATTCTTTACAACTATACAGCCAGATTCTTAGCTAGTGTAAGTTGACATCTATGCATGGAGTCAATATCATAATGTATTGCCTGATGGTATTATGGTTAGTGTATTGCACCAACACCTCATGGAGCAATGCCAGCATGTCCAAAATGGGTAAAGTTAAATTAATGTTCTGAGAGTGCTTTGTATATGGAAATAGTGAGATTGTCAGAAAAACTTTCATAGAACTGCTTTCCAGTGGAAAATGTAATCCCATCAAAACTGAAATGTTTGGCAAAATCGTGATGATTTTACAGAAATTTTCATATCTAGAAAAATGGGGAGGGAGAAGTAAAAGGAGCACTGGCAACACTGAAATGGCCAATTTTAACTTTTATATATCATAAAACTTAGGAAAGGTGAAATGAAGCAAAAGATGTCAGTGGACCCCAAAACTAATTTATGTTAGTATTTTTCTTTTGGAAAAATTAATATATTTGGGGGGGGGGGTTCCCAATCGGAATGAAGACTAAAAATTGAAATCTTTAAACCTTAGATTGAGAATTTCTGTCTTATGTATCTGGTGTAAACAGTTAATAGATACCAGTAACTTGTGCTCAATAATACATTTTATAATTGCTGGGTTTTGTAGGACCAATAAAACTTGTGCACTGCATATGGCTGTGTCCATGTAGTTGATATCAGCAGTTAACAGCTCCTAAACCTTTTTTTTTCAAGGCACCCAAGTGAGTGGCTTAATTTTCAAAATACTACTCTGGCCTATGTGTAAATGAATAGCTTGGCAAAAAGCAGACCTTGAGATCATTGAGAATAATAGAGTACTCAATGCCTTAACAAAATAAGTATGCAGGATTCATCAACTTCAGAAAAGAACATCGGCATTTGAAAATGCTTACTTCCAAGTCATGTGAGCTATCTTTAACGTTTGCTGACTTTAAATGGGGGGGAGGGCAGGAGGAGGACTTTAAATATGGGTGGGAGGGGGGA
>NW_017728994.1:21435984-21443768 GCF_001723915.1 Gavialis gangeticus | reverse complement strand
GCCACATGCTCCAGCATCTCTTCCATGGGCTCCACAGGCCTCGGGGCCTCTGGCTGGTATCAGGGGCTGCCTGTTCCCCTTGGCTCACAGCCCTGACCCCCCCTTCCAGGCTAGAGAAGGAGCTGGAAATCCTGGAGAACGGGGAATCGGTGCCTTGCACCAAAGACAGCCTGGCAGAGGGGACCGCCGCCTCGGCTCCGGCTCCAGAGGAGAAGATTGAGGAGAAGGCGCAAAAGGTCAGGAGGGGATGAGGGATAAGATGATGGACATGTGGAAAGTTTTATGCATTCCAGGTGACGGCCCTCTCCCTGAGGGGGCAGGGTCCTTGGGCCCCCATGTACTGAGCTCCTCTGCTCCAAGTAGTAACTGAGGAAGGATAGTTCCCTCTATGGTTAGCCTGAAAGTGACTTTGTGGTGTGCCATGGAACTCTCTCTGATAGCTATGGGTGAATATTGACTTTTTAATGGGGATCACTGTAGACTACTCTATCAGCACTCTTTGACATTCAAAAAGTAGCCTTGATTTAAAAAGATCTGCTAAAAGAATTGGTCTGTTTTTGCACAGTTACTTCATGTCTTTGACAGGTATTCCATTGTGTTCAGAAGTAGACTTTGGATCCCAGATCCAGACAATTTTATGCAGAGTGCATTTCTCAGACAGTGTGCTTATTACTTGGAAGACAGACATGATTTATGGTATCTAGAATGCTTGATCTATTGTAACTTCCAAGTATAAAGAAAAGGGCATTAATGGTTGTAACCAAAAGAAACAGTGGGAAAAGACAACCCCCCCCAACAACAACAACAAACTGTGAGGGAAATTTAAGGGCATGTGTAGATGAAATAGGGGCCCACTGCTTCAATTTACAATGAAGTAAATCCCCACGTCATGCACACACCCGCACTTACCTGCCTCTCCGGTGGCAGGGAGGGGAGGGCAAGCTGCCGGTGGGCAAAGTGGTCCCTGGGTTGTGGGAAAGGGCTGGTGTTTCCCTCCATGGCAGCAGCGCCCCCTGCCCAGGTGGCACCTACTTGCAGGCACCTGACTCAGGCAGTCTGGGGGGGGGCACCGCAGCCATGGAGGGAAGCACCAGGGCCCCACTCAGCTCAGGCAGGCAGGCAGACTCCAAGGTGGGGGGCAGGGGAGGGAAATCAGGCTTGCTGCTTTTCTTGGGTGGAGCCTGCCTTCTTGGGCTGCTGTCAGGCTGCCTGCACAGCTTCCTGCAGAGCCACGGAGCTGCACAGAGCCCAGTGCTTTGCTCTGTAGTGGTAGGCCTTCAAGGAGTTTTAGTTTGCTGTGCCCCAAGTCATTTAAGGCGCATTATGCCACTGAATTTCCTGCAGCACCTGGACTTAATGTGCAACACACCGCCAATGTGTGCAAACACCAACACTATTAAAGCAGCGCAAAAGCATTTAGCCAGCTTTAAAGTGTCATGCACACACGCCCTTCATTTCATGTACACACATCCTAAAATACTAAAGCCAGGAAGCATTATTTTAACATACAGCTCTAATAAATTGATCTTTAAAGTGAAGCCAAGCTGTCCATTTAAGAAAACAGTTGCTAAAGACTGTAAGACTATACAACTGTGGTGAATTCCTTTACACCTTTGACTGAGATGTTGTACAAATAGTAGTATATGAAAATGAACGTTTGATATTACCATATGTTGACCTCAACTGAAAATAAGGTATTTTTCTCCAAATAATCCAGATTAGTTTAAAAATTATACTCCTTGAATAAGGATTTAACATCCTTATGTGAATATATGTGTCGCTGTTATAGAAACCAGAAAGTTGAAGCCATATGGGAAGCAGTTGTGACACAAAGGAATGCCCTATACATTTGTAATGACTGCTGTTAAAAATCCAGAACATAAAGTATCGTACCATGATTGTTGTGTTTTTTTGTCTTGTGATGCCATGAATGTTTGATGCATGCTCCATGGTTTCTAATCTAAGGACTGAAATTCATAAAAATATAAATTTAAAAAATATGCCTTAGACTCATTTCAACTGACTCTATGAGGTTTATGAGAATTTAGTTATAGTCCAGTTACAGACTGTATTTCCCTTTCTTCAGTGATAGTAATATTTGTTTATATTATTATTACTGTACAGAGAGGAAATAATGCAGTAATCTTGCACCATTTGCAGACAGTAGTGAAATGCTAGCATTTTTATCCAGCTAAATAAATTGATAAATACAGCTGATTCAGAGAGTTTACATAATCTTTCCAATGTCAACAGTCATTTAAATTATCCTAACTTTATACTGAATCTCCAAAATCCAATTACCAGCTAATAATAATTGTCAGTTTTACTCTAAACCTTTAATGATAGGTCACAAGGGATGTTGTACCAGAAGGATTAAATCGTCGTAGACTGTAGCTATGCCCAGCCTTAAATTACTAGCCTCTTATCTCATGGTAACAGAGCTACTATATGTTTTGTTGCCATTTTTGCTAAATAGAATAAATGTCACCAAAATTAATTTCATCTCTCTTAAATTAGCTTCTTAGTGTGATTTCTTACTTTAGTCAAAATTTATTTCTTGAAGAATTTAATTTCCTCCTTAATCTGTTTTATTTGAAAGAAAGAGGAAGGAAGAATATTCAGGAACAAATGTTTAAATCATTTTTTGGCTAGTTTGAAGATTGCTCTTCATCTCTTCATTAGTAATTACTGACCCTTTCATGATTTTTTTTTAAGTATTGTGTACTTAACCAAAACAAACCCTAGGTAGGTTATTCGAGCTACTTCTAAGGTGCCATAACATAAAGTTGTGAAAATTTTGCTTGAAAAAAAAAAAGGTCAAATTCAGCCATGTAGATAAAACATTTGCTGGATCATTTTGAGACAGTGTTGTAATTAGACAGTTTAGTTGCATTTACTAATTTTTAAAAATCCAACAAATAGAGAACAGAACAGAAACATATACTTAGTTTAAGGCATAATAAGATGAGAAGAAATGATATTTGAATACAAAAAAACAAGTTTTAATATATCGTAAAAGCACATTTTCAAACCAGCAAGACACCAGCAAATTCTACCGATGTATTAAGAGGCTTGTATATGTGACAGGGGTTTAGTCCTAAGGGTTTTATTGTATGCCTCGTAAATTGAAATGGTGGGTTTTTAATTGAAGCCCACCATTTAAATTTTTCCAGTATGTTATGGCGAGGGGCCCGAACATTTTTGTTGTTGTTGGACCTGACTGTCCTAAAAATAAAAATAAAAGATTTGGGCCCCTTGCCACTTCTGCCTTCTGCAGGTGTCCACTTAAGCAGAAAATGGGGGGTGCATGGCTAGGCCCCAGCCAGCTCACTAAGGCATTTAAAACCTCTTCCTGGCCTGCATGGGATTCCAGCTGGGGCCTACCTGGGAAAGGAGAAGCAGCCCCTGCCAGGTGTTACCTCACTCCCCAGTCATGCAGAGAGTTGGTGGAGGGAGCGAATGGTGACCCCCCCAGCCCTGGCCAGCTCCTTGAGGCTGGGGGAGGTTTAAACCCTGTGGGCCACATGGCTGGGGCCTGTGTGGGCCAGGGACATGGTTTAAACCCCACTCCTCTCTCTGCCTCAGTGAGCTGGCACCTAGCCATGCCCCTCCCCCCCCCACTCTTCACTTAAGTGGGGAGTAGGGCAAAGCCTGGTATAAGCTGTTTCCCCCACCAGGCAGACTGTGGCTGGGGTCCTGTGTGGGCCAGGGAGGGGAGTTTAAATCTTCCCCCTTCCCTCCACCTTAGCAAGCCACTGTTCTCCGCGCAAGTGGGGAGTGGGGAAAAGCCTGGCAGTGGCTGCTTTGCCTCAGCCAGGAAGACTCTGGCTGTGGTCCAGACCTGGATTTTCCCACCCCCTCTGCCCTGTTCTCAGCCAGCCAGAGCAGTGATAATGCTCCAGCTAGGGAGAAGAGGGGTAGGGTCAACCCTGCTCTGCTAGAGCAGACAGCACAGTCCAGGACTGCAAAGCATCCTGGGATGCTGGGGGACTGCAAGTTAACTTGAACCACTAAGGGATCTGGGACAGAAGTTCCATAAACTAGTTTGACCTAAATCAGTTCAGTCTGATACTACATCCAACAGGTTTATCTTAAACCAGTTTGGCCATTTTTAAAGTGGGTTAAGTGCACTGAACTTCTGTTGTTAAAGATTTGAACTGGGTTCTGATCACTTAAACCGGTTTATGTGTAACCTTTGTACATAGCCCCAGTGGCAAAATGAAATCTTGCATTTGCCCTTGTTGCTTTGAAATATTTTTTTACCTCTGCCATATATCTGAATGGCATATAAAAATTCTTAAAGGTTGAAAAATTCTCAGGTAGTGTCAAAGAAAGGCAAATGACAAACCTTGAAGTCATGGGCCCTGTCCTAAAGTATCATAGGTTTGTTGGGTACCGCATGAGTCACAACATCTGTTTCTTACTGATCTGGTGCTAAATAAGGAATGGTGGCTTCATGGAAAATTGAAAGAACATTCAATGCTAATAATTAAAAATCTGTCACAAAAGAACTTAAACTAGCTCATAATGTGTATCAGAAGTTTATATCTTCTGAAATGGTGAAAATTTAGTTAAATTCCTGTGCTTTTATTTCTGAAATATTTTTTCTTCTTTAGACATTCAACAAGGGTGTATTAGCAATTTAGAAACAAAGCTGAAAGTAGCTTTCCATAGTTCCTCATTTCTTCTCTCACCTGTATAGAAGAATCAGTGACATGCAGTCTTTTGTAAACTCAGAAGAAAGAAAGAAAAGACCTAAAACCTGATTAAATATTACTTCCAAAAGGGCAGAAAATTAAAATAGTCCATTCACATTAATAGTCTATTAAATGTTTTATCAACTTTGAACAAGTGTACTTGTCAGAATTATGAATTCCTTTGTTACATCACACTGATTTCCAGAGGGCTAGAAGTTCACCCCTAGATTATTGAAGCATGCTTAAGATGGGGGTGCCTTTGAAACCTACCTGAGTTTTCCCATCTGTTCTTTGGACTGCTCACATGAAATACATTACAGTTGTGTTTGCTGAGTTGCTTAAGTTGAACTTTTATTTTCTGGTTGCAGTTTGAGCTCTTGATATTAATTTGTTAAGTCCTACATGTTTGAATTCCTAGCTATCTTAAAAATAGCTATGAGAATATAATTAAAAGTCTTGGAGAAATATGGCTACTGTGATACCCTACTATTCCTAGCCAGAAAGATGTAGCAAGCATGTAGGTAAGTGGTGGATAGATAGAAAAGTGAACCACATACTAAAGAATTAAACTCTGACTTGTTCCATACAAAGTTTATAATACTCACTAGTCAAAATATACAGAAATGAAATATGGTGGATGCTAAGAAGAAAAAAGAATCTCTCTCAATCTTATAAGATCCTCAGATTTAATACTCAACATGAAAGGTATTCATTGGTGAATGTCTATTTTTTGGTTGCTGCTTTGCTGTAGGAAAGGGTTTTTTTGTGTTCCTCTGGAGATAAGATTGGTTTCCTTAGATCTTTATGTAAGGTTTTGGTTCTCTTCTGCCCCACATTTATAAAAAGGCAAGGAGACTGTTGCTTAACTTTGGAAAAGCTGATGTCTGTAGCATTTTGAAACTGCAAAAACCTATTTTATAGTAACAACTGCAAAACCCACAAAAATACAGTGTAGGGTTGAAACGGCAGGTTGACATTCTGACTTTAATTTACCTGAGGGACCCAGAATATTGTAGAAGTTTGCAAACAGTACATGATAATTACTACTACATTTTAATGTTCTAATACAAAGTTAAAAGATCCCTTTTTATACATTTTTGTCTTACTAATCATAAGGTATTATTAGTATTAACTGAAGTCATTTAATCTTTACTGTGCTTTTGGGGTTGAAAATAATTGCATTAATTTGGACAATGCTACATGTTTCCTTCCAAATTCTAAACATGTCTGAAGTAAGTTATAGTCACTTCAAGTTAAAAAATCATTTTGGTAAGATTTAAATACATATTTTAACTTAGAAAGTGTTCTGGATTAAGTTATTGAGTTCTATGGCATTAGTTCTAGTAGTTTTTACGGTGACCAGAAGTAAAGGTTTATTTTGTGCTATGTTAGTCATCATTCTTAGTCTTCCTTTTGAGTTGTTATTCTTCATTCTTATGGAGTGGATTAAATATATAGACGTAAAAAAGATTATTCCTTTTTAGCCTTAAAAATTCAAGTTTCAATATTTATCTTTCATATCTTTTTAGTTAGCAGGCTTGTAATTTACTGTAAAATGGCACAATCCCAAACTCCCCTGATGAACAATGAACTAAAATTAGGATTGAAGATTGTCACTTTAATTCTGAAAAAGGAATGCTAGGGTAGCATTGCTTTTGGCCATCTACCAAAGCCATGCAGACTCAAAATTTTGCTGAATGTGCATAGAACTCCATTCAAGCATGGGCAGCTCATACTGACAAAGGTCAGCTCTTTCCCTTTCTCTAAGGCCTATAATTTTTCATCATTAACATCTTTAGAGACTGGTCTGTGCATTTCACTAGAGATAAGAGATGAATGGGTAAAGCATTACATGATGGTAGCAGGTCTGTAACATTTTTGGAAATGGCTGCACATATCTAGTTTAGAGAGGGTGCAAGTTGTCACTGCTGTAAAATTAGAGAATTTGTGATTTCCTGACAGAAGTACAAGGATGAAATTTCCTTATCATACTGCAAAGTGCATTCTGCAATCATTATAAGGACTAATAAGTCTATGTATTTTAATGGGGAGATACTACAAGAAATTCAGCAGATTCCTAAAAGTGGGAATTTTTTGTTTATAAGTCACATTCTGATAAAGAAATAAAAATCTATGATATTGGATAAACCATGCATAATAGGGCAGAAAACAAGTACTTAAATACCCCTTGGATAATTCAGTGATACGTGATCCACATACAGTCACATGCACATAGTTTATGTATCAAATAGAGAAGATGGACTGACTTCATAGTCCTGGGCTAGGGACAGACATTATACATAAACTGGTTTAAGTGATCAGAAACTGGTTTAAACCTGTAACAGAACAAAAATTAGGTGCACATAAACCAGTTTGAAAATAGCTGAAACCAGTTTAAGATAAACCTGGTTGAATGTAGTATCAGACTTAACTGATTTGGGTCAAACTGGTTTATGCAGTGTCTGTCCCAGACCTCTTCCTGGTTTAACTTAAACCAGAGTCCCCCAGGATCTCAGATGCTTTGCAGCCCTGGGTAGGGCGCTCTGCTCCAGCTCAGGAGGGCTGATCGCACCCCTCTGTCCGCTTGCTGGAGCCCTGGCAGGGACTACAGGCACAGCAGGGTCTGCCTGGCTTCCCCGTGCCTCCCCCCGCCTCCCTTCTCCCACAGCAGGAACCATAGCCAGCATGTGGTATACTAGCTAATGCTGAGAGGTGTCTGTGTAAGGCCCGGCCCACAGGACAAATGCAGACAGGACAGTGTCCGCTTACGGTTTTTTGAGCTAGTCAGCAAGTCAGCTGGCAATGTCCCTCCATTTCTTCATTGGAAAAGATTGTTTAAGAAGAGCTTGAACTAATGAGAGAGACTTTTGTTTTCTTAATGGGCTGATAAACACTGTGTTATGAACTCCTTGTTAGTCAGGAGCAGCAAGAGTGAGGAGACCCCTCTGCTGGGGAACCCCTCCCTAATCAGAGCGTCATGCAGGGACTGGCCATGCCCCCCTCAGCTCAGCACTATTGAAGGGAAGGGGGGGCTGCTGTAGCACCCTCCAGCTTCTAGCCTGAGCCACTGCAGGCATGTGCTTGCAT
>NW_017728994.1:21430777-21435910 GCF_001723915.1 Gavialis gangeticus | reverse complement strand
ATTGAATCAATTCAGGCTCTGGCTTTTTGAATGTCTGTCGCTAGCCCTGGTGACACTGTGATGTGCTGAGTTACTTTTACTCAGGGTTTGCTGTAGTTAAATTATACTAGTTCACCTTTACTTAGCTTCCTGACAGCCTTGGGGCAAGGATGCAAGTAACACAATGAGATGCATTGCTTCAGTAGTTCACCATATAGAGAAATGCAGCAGCTAAAGCACTTTGTGAATTTCTATGGTGTTCCTACTGCAGAAAATGGCATGCAGTCTGCTTCTTTCTAGGGCTCTTACTTCTCCATTATGTATCTTGTTCCTATTTATTTTCTGTGCACTTATCTTTTTAGCTGTTTTCCTGAGCCTGATCCTTTCTGTGAGGAACTCATGGCCAGACTGTATTCCATTCTCTAGGTTCCTAGGTGGCTTTAGATGCCCAAGTGCAATCCTATTCTACTCTCTTCAGTAAACTCTTAATATAAAAGGTAGATGAGTCCTCTTTCTCCGCTCTGATTTTTTTGTCTTCATGGTAGGATGATAGTTTATTACAAAGGTAGTTTCATTAAATGGCTTTTCAAGGACTTCAAAAGGCTGGACTTGAATTTCATATAGGCACATAAGTTAATTTTGATATCCAATAGGTGGAATGGAATCTGGCCCTTAGGGTTTTCTGGTTTCGTATGTGTTTTGTTTTATTTTATTGTTTTGAAAGTCAAGAGGTGGGATACAACACAGCTTTTCCTGGCTATAAGTGCCTTCACCATCACAGGTTCCCAACCCCAGGATATCAGTGCTTCCTGAGCATTTAGAGTCTCCAGATCTAAATACAGGATTCAACCATATTTCTCAAAAAACATTTTCTGAGAAAAAAAAGATTTTACATTTTAGTCTTTGAAGATTTATCCTTACATAATTTGTTGAAGTGTATTTTCTTCTGTTTCATCCTATGCCTTGGAATAGTCAGGGCTAGTTTGTAGCTCAGTTCTTATGACTTGGCAGAAGCATGTACATGGGATACCCCACTTCCTTATGCTGCTGCTTATTTGCAAATGTAATTGAGAGGAGAGCAGGGTTTCACACATGGTTGGTGTGCAAGATATAGGCAGAGCTTTAGCTCCTTTCTTTTTTCCAGACCTGGCTTCTTCCTATGCCAGCCAGAAATCCACTACTAAGAACCAGAAGGAAGCTACTTCTCTCCAATGTGTGAACAGGAAAGAAAGCTATGTCTGTAGAATGGTGCTTCTCTGCACCAACGCTCTAGTAGGTGCAAGGTCTAATGGAACAATCTAGATTATTAACCATTTTGATTATTGGGAAATCATCCATAGAAGAATCACTTAGATCTGTAGAGCACATGTACATAAATTCAGTAGCCCCAAAATTCTGTCAGCAGGGTTGAGAGGAAGTGTCTGCAGCCTTAAATTTAACATGCATCTTCAAAAAGGCCTCAATACTTCTACATAGTGCTTGAGTATTATCACTTAATGCAGAAGCTGGTTTAATCCTATTTGAAGACTACCCTGTTACCATAAACATCTTTTCTGGTCATGGTGTAGGATTTTATTTGACATATTGGTCTGAGCTTTACCATCTGTTCAATAAAAGTCTAAGAGGCTTGCCATAGGTAGCATACATGTGTTGCTTCATCAGATACAGTAATTAAACACAATACTCGTTGGCTGCTGAATCTGAAGAGGCTTAGATAACATGATGATGACTTTTCAGTTCTCACATTGAAAAGACTTACTATGAGTATATTATAATTCTAGAATTTATATAGCCCCCATTGACTTCATTAGTCCTAAGGGACTTCATTCTTGTTAGCCTTGGAAATGCCTGCTAAATTTTAAACTATTTATTTTTTAAAATTATGGTCTCGTTAGATTGAAAATGTAGGGCCAAATCCTCAGCTGGTGTGAATCAGCTTACCTCTCCAGTGCTTTATATCAGCTGAGAATCCAGTTAATCAATTGTACAGGGACTTTCAAGTTTCCTCTTCTAGTCCCCTGGGCAGCCATAGTCTCACATTCCTTTATCGCTCCTATTTGATTTCTCTATTTTCCTTCCAGTGTTGAGGCAGTAGTTTCTCAGTAGTTTCTCAATCTGCATAAAAATCATTCAGACACATGTAAATTGCTTCAAAGTGGGGATGTGTTATGTAGGGTGTTTTAAAACCTCGGGAAAGAGCTGAAAATGCAAATAATGGCTGGGATTCCAAAGGCTGTGAATACCGAGTGTGTTTAGATTTCATTCCACCCTGCTTTTTTAGAGTGCAAAGATGAGCATCATTTTCACATTTCCTAAAGTACTGTAGTTAATCTGAAGAGCATCACATAAAAGTTGCCTAAGGTAAAGCAGAGAAATGGCTCCACTAAAGTTGTCAAATTCACCTTAATGAGTATCTCTTGAAAAAAATGCTCCATTATTCAAATTCAAAACAATCTTGAGATTACTGCCAGTTTGTGGCAGCTTGCTCTCATTGTCAGGGGGTTCATTTGCTCTTCATTGCAGGTTTTCTTTTTGCCTCCTTTTATTTTTATTTTATTTAAAAAACCCTAGTAACTGATCTTAAACTAACCCCCAAACAGTTTCATTTATAGCTGCCAAAAGCAAACTCCTAATGCCATCTTAATTAGAAACATGTGGGGAAATAGAGGCAACTCTTAAACTGACACTATTTTTTAGTTAAAATCTGGCATCCCCGTACTACTGACAAGCTTGACAACTGCAGCAGCAATCACCTCATCAAATCTCTCCGTAGTGTCTCTCCTGGTTTTTGGCATCCTTCCTGTCTAAATTTTTATCAGATGAGTGCTTTTTTCTTGGCAAGTATTTTAAATACCTTCTTGTTGCTTTATCTCTGCACTGTCACCTTATGCCCCCATGTCATTTCTCACATGTATGGCTGTAGAAAAATTCAAAACAAATTAGTTAAGAATCCAGATTCAAGTAATAGTTCTTCTTCCTGGCTCCCTTCCTCCTCTGCTTTTTTAACACTAATGTATCAGAAATGTGGCAGGAACTAGTTTACTTAAAATGTTCATATTTTAAGATGAGTTTGTATGCTTCATAATCTTTACTAGTGCATCTATTGCATCTCTGCTAGCACAGAGCCAATTTTAGTTTACTTGCTGGCTTGCTAAATACTCATGTAGAAAGACTCTGAGTTATGGATATTCAATGAGTTACATTAGGCTAAGAGGCCCAAAATATGAATCCTAATAAAAGCCCACAGTCAAACTATCCACCCTTTCTTGAAAGTTAGGCTGAAATAGGGCTTGTTCTCATGTAAGAAGTCTTTTGCTTTCTTCTCTTTGGCTATTGGTTTCAAAGTTATGAGGAAAACAAAACCTAAAATTATACTGTTGGGAAAGCGTATCCTAATTAGTTTGATCTTCCAATTAAACACATTAATAAAATCTTGGAGTACAGTTTGGGTGAAGGTTACAGGTGGGTTCTCATATCACATAGCTTGGCATGCCTCAGTGGCAACAAAGGTCATTGTAACATGTCTAAAGAAAAATCTTAAGCAAAAAAGCAAAGCACTAGTTATTTTACCCCACCAGGTATTCTTTAAAAATAAAATTTTAGCTTTGTGGAATGTTGTCTGGCCCTTTATTTCTTGGTTGAAGTATATGGCTTGTCAGCCTCTTAAAAATTATGGTTCAGAACTCAGCCTCACTTCAAACTGTTTTGTAGCTTAGCTGGGAAAAAGGTAGGAAAAAAATAGCAAGACAGATTTTAAGTCCTAAACAAATCCAAGAGTCCCTCAACAGTGTTACATAGCCAGCAGCATTCCACGATAACATGATTTAAGAATATTATGGAGCAGAACTATCAGCAAAATAGAGCATGGCTATCAGAAAAGGTGACAAGTAATGTGGGTCTGTGTGGTTTGAGCCTCAGATTCCAATTTGCAGTCCACAACCTAGGTAAAGAGTCACCTGTGTAAAAAATGTGACACACGGACACAGCTAGCAATCATCACCCACATACACTAAGACAGGGCTTTTCAGTGAAGAAAAGAGCATTGCCTCTGGGTACAGTTTGCTGTATAGCATTGTAGAGGTGATGAAGAAGCTTTTCTGTCACCTTATTCTATCATTTACCTTCTTAGTGACAGAAGGGCTCTGTTCTTCATTGCTTGATAAACAACCAAAATGTTCAGTTCTTCACTAAATTCTAGCAGCTAGCTCCTGAACTGTTTGTATACACACACAACTTTTAATAAATTTTGTATGCATAAAAGAAGTCAAATATGACAACTCTGGGTATGAGGTTTACACACAGAACAGATATGACACATGGCAATGCAGACATCTCCAAGATTTGGACCTTGGCTAGAGAAGCCACTCAGCTCAGTGATTGAGAACTACTCATGATCAACTACTTGCTGAATTCTAGATAATGATAGTTAGTGCCACTTATCAGCAGTGGTGTCACCATTATTCCATGGCAACTGAATGAAAATCTGTCTTATTTAAAAAGCCATCGTATCACCATTAGGCTTTACTATAACTCCTCTTAATTGCCTTAAACTGGACTATATTTGGATGACTGAAGTGGAGGTAAAAAGCACAGTGTCCTATTCCTAGCAAGTTCTATATAGGGTGATGTCAACAAATTTCCCATTCTTTGGGAAATACGGGTCTTCCAAAAGACTGAAGTGAGCTTAAACTTCTGCATGGAAAGGGCACATTTATTTTATCAAATTCTATTTTATATGATGTTGGCATTGTCAGTGCTTCTGTGTGTGCATGCATGTGGGGTAAATGTGTGTGTGTTTGTTTGTGTGTGTCTGTGTATTTACATATGCATATCTTTTATTAAATATATATTCATATTGTGGCAGAGCATCGGTTGTGCCTGCTACTTTAAGGGCTTGTGCAGGCTGCAGATCAGCCTGTAAGTGGAAGCAGACCCAGTCAGGAGGGTCACATGGCACCTAGGAGGCTGCCTGATTGGTGTAGGGCTAGGCAGTCAGGGTATAAGACAGGCCCCTGAGAGCAGAGCTGGGCAGTTGCAGTTAGGGAGCTGAAGTCATGAACATCTCCCGGCCAAGGTACTGCTGCTCCCAGAACACCTGGAGATCAAAGATAGACACTATGGGGATGGAGGAAGTTCCTGGTCCTGGGGCATGAC
>NW_017728994.1:21430186-21430657 GCF_001723915.1 Gavialis gangeticus | reverse complement strand
CCAGCCCCCATGACCTAGTGGGTACCCCTGTAGAGGGGACAGGCTAAGGGTCTAGGCATGTCATCAGAGACCTGAGGCCCAAGGGGCATAAGACCCAGGAGCCCTAGTGAGGGGGTGGCGTAGCGGCGCAGTGAGGGGCAGAGAGTGAGTGAGCCCAGTGAGGGTCCAGATTAACCATGTGGCCCAAAAAAACAGAGAGTGGGAACAGTGTTTGGAGGGGCCTGAGAAGGCAGACGCATATGGGAGAGAGGGCTAGCTGCTTGAAAACCTAGCCCTGAAACCTTGACAGGCCCATGCTGGGCCAGGACCATGAAGGTCAAAGGGCAAGGACACTCACCATGTGGGATGGCCAGAGCTAGATGCTTGGAGTCCTGATTGGCCTAGATGCATGGCCAGGGCCTGTGAGGCCAAAGGTCCTGGAGGAAGCCACTGCCAACAGGGAATAGGGTCTAGGGGCGTTTATAGTCCAGG
>NW_017728994.1:21417370-21425186 GCF_001723915.1 Gavialis gangeticus | reverse complement strand
GGCCTAGATGCATGGCCAGGGCCTGTGAGGCCAAAGGTCCTGGAGGAAGCCACTGCCAACAGGGAATAGGGTCTAGGGGCGTTTATAGTCCAGGATGATGGTGGAAGTTAGGCCACCTGAGTAGGAGGGATCCAGGTCAGGGTCTGAATGTCAGTCTGGAATATAGTGAGGCCCAATGTGAGCCTGGAGCCATATAGTGATGCCATTTGCAAGGTATGGGACAGTGTAGGGATGATAGAAAGCTGTATACTACGCCCTTGGCATCAGGGTATTAAATGGGCAGCCTCCCAGCTAGGAACATCTATTTTATGGCAAGGGCAGGTGGGCAGACCGCCCTAGACAGGTGGGCAGGCCAATGATTTGACTGGACTTGAGAAGCCCCTCTTTCATACACATATATGTGTGTAATTGTGTGTTTGTAAACACACATACACACATTTATATGTATAATAAGAAAAGTGAAATGTCCAAATTGGAAAATAGTATTAAAAACATATTCAGTTACTACTTTTCAGATGTAACAAAATCAGAATAACAAAAAATTAATAATGTTCAAGTGTTAAGATTTCATAACACTTTCAAAAGGTAAAGTGTATCATAACATCTCTGGGCATACTGTAAATTTGTATTTCAAAGCTGTTATATATGCTGCCAAAGTATATAAAATATTACTCAATTTGTGGAGCCCATCAGTGGGGGGAATCCACATTATCTATCAATTGAAAGTTTGTATGAAGTAGAAAAGAAACTTTATCTGTGCTTTCACGTGGCCAACATAGATATTTCAAGGTCTAAGTTCTTAAGTAAGGCTCCTTTTAAGTTGAGTCCCCCATCCTAACTGATCCATTGTGACTTTGTAGCAACTGAATTTAGGATTGTGTCTGTTTTGAGTTATATTTTTGTATTTGAAGCAAGACTAATAAAACCCCATCAAGATTTTGACGTGAAAAGCAAAATTAATAAATTTTATGTAAAAACTTTTCATGGCCAATTAAAAAAACTTAAAAGTAGCCACTCTGGAATACCTCTTGGAAAAAAAATCCTAGTTGCCTTCCTTCCTCCCTTCCAGTGGGTATCACTTAACATGACATATTTCAGAAGGGGAAACTATTCTTTGTGTTTTTTGTGATCTCTACAATAATTTAACCAAGCTTTCTTTCTTTTATTTTTTAAAGAAAAAAAGCAGTTGAAATTGAGACTCCTAGGGTTCCTGAATTTCAGAAGTATTTGGCACCTAACAGGTACCATAGAGGACAATGTAAGCTGCTGAATGCTAAGTATTCTGAGACTCAGCTCACTTCTTTTTCTCTATTATTGAGATATGTAGTGAGAGTTTGAGTTCTTTTGAATACTGAACCCAAGTTGCAGGGATGAACACTTTTAAAAATCCTGACTTAGACTCTGTTTCCAGTGCTGAGAACCAAAAAACCTCCACTGAAAGTTAGCAGAAGCAGCTAAGTCCTCAGCAATCAATGTATTTCTTTCTGCATGTCTCTCAGAAATGAGGACAAAGATTTTCAAGGCACCTTCAGACTAAACACTAAGTACATATTTTTCAAAAGCATGTAAGTGTATAGATGTCTTTTTAAATGGGGATTAAGACCCTAAATGGTTTTGAGAGTTTTTAAGAAGTTTACTTCATGTACCTTCAAGAGCATCTGGAAATCTGAGCCTAGAGGCTTCATTTTTTTTAAAAGAACTATTTCGATTTTGTGCATCATGGATGGTGTAATGTGCAAAAGTTCACTTTGCAATGTACTGTCACACAAAGACATATGTTGCTGCTTCATTATGCTTCATCCTTTTGTAGTACATTATCATGGACTTGTATCAACAAACTGTGATTCAAACACTGTTTCCTGTGATGATGTGATTGCAATGTGATAACTTTACTTATCTGTCTATAGCATTTTTTGGATGTTTGTTATGTCAGGAAACAGGAACACCCAGTGCAATATCTTGCCTGTTCCAACATGAGCAACAGCTTTTCAATCTACTTCTCGACATTGTTTCTACTTAGGGTAAAAACGGGCACAATTTCAGTAGTCTTTTTGCCTTCACAAAAATGTTTAGGCAGACACAAAGTGAAACGAAATAGAGGTCCCTACCCTTTGTTGTGCCACAAATGCCCAAAGGCTCTGGAGGTTTGAGGTGCTATCTTGCATAACCCAGAAATTCTCATGCAGGATCCGGCTCCTCAAACCTGGGGACTGCCTGCCTATTTTCCCCTGCTTACCCAGACCTGCCTCTGGTGTCTTCAGGGACACATCTTAGTAATCAGGGAAATTTGAGGTTTCTCTGCTTACCCAGACATGGCCCTCGTGTTTCCAGGGCCTTGTCTAGGTAGGTGAAAAAACCTGACTTCCCCCCTTATGTAGATGAGTGCCAGGAGACCTCAAGTGCATGGCTGGTTAAGCAGGTAAAGCAGGACTTCCACCATTTACCTAGACACATCCCCAAAGACCCTGGGAACATGGTAAGTGAGGAAGGCCTGGTTTTTGCTGCTTACCAAAATGTATTCCTGGTGGACCTGGGGACGCATTTCTGTAAGCAAGAACAGCTAGGCAGGTGCTCTGAAGGCTTCTGTGAACAGAGAAAGCCATGCAAGTGCTCCCAGGGTGCGCAGGACTAGGCCCCTCAAGCCCCTGGGGAACATCCTGCCCATTTTCCTGCACCCTCCATGGGCAGGACGAGAGGTGAAGTGTTTCGACTTATGAAGTGGATTAGCTGTACTGGGACTCACTGCAGCTCAGCGGATGTACTTCATTTGGTGATATCTATTTCTAACTTTACTTCACAGCCTCATATACAACGTGAGCTGTAAGACATAGTTTCACTGGTACAAATCAAGAACTAGACAGTCACCCTGCCCTTTGAATTCCCTATCCCTTGTCATTTTGAGGTACAACCCTGATGTTATTTAAACAATAAGGAACTAAGTGGAGAAGAAGAGGTTACAGTTTTATGTGCTAATAGCCAAAAGTATTAGAATTTGAGACACTGATATATTAAAAGATTTTGTGGAATAGCGAGGTAAATCTCTTATAGCCTGTGTTCAGAGGGGGTGCTTAATACAAGGAAATAAGACCAAATGCATCCCTTGTATGCTATAATTTCATGCTGACTTGTAGAATTATTGCACAGGAAAAATATTATAACAATAATTTTGTTGGAAGAAGGTTAAGCATATCTTTATGAAAAGCTAACATTGTACAAACAGTCCCATTGCTGGTATTGTTCCCTTATTACATTGTAGTATGTGCAACATCCAGGTCATTGCCAGTGCAAACCAGACAAGCTTAAGCCATGATGAGTGATACTGAAGGAGGGTGTGTGCGCGTCTGGACTGTCTCAAATTCAGACCCCAAGCAGAGATCCAGGGCAGGAAAATACAGTGCTCATTTGTGGAAAAAGTCTGCAACTGATGTCTTCAGGGAATGTGAAAGAGTAGATCCAGATAGGCCATCTTGACAAAGATATTAGTTATATCAGGACAGGCTGGCGTTCTGAACATATTGACAGTTATGAGCTTTTTAAGCCAATGTTTCTCATTTCTTTTTTCCCTTTGTTCGTTAAGTTGGGTTGGGTGCCTCGTGTTGAAACAATTTAATGCATGCCTACTAAGTAATTTTTTTTGCAAGTTACTGTGTTCTTTTGCAATCAATTGCTTTGTTACTGTTGGCATATTTTATACTTTTTCTCTTAGAAATTTAATTTTGCAAAAGTCTTACATGGGTATAGAGCCTTTCCTCACAAAATACTTCACAAAATAGGTAGAGGTGATATAGTCGGTTGTTTGAAAGGAGGGTAGGCTGGCATTATCTTAGACTAAGTAAGTTGGACTAGGTTGAAGCTGTACCACACCATCTCTTTTCTTGTGATCTGTACTGTCACCTAAGAAATGAATGGTTAATCTTCCTTCTTGCTTCAAATACCTTTCCCTCCAAAACTAGGTTTCCTGTCCTGTAACAAAAGTCTTTTGATTATTCTGGCTGCTAACCTGTTTGCCTGGTTGGCCACAAAAATAAGGAAAAGGCAGTGAAACAGATGTTCCTAAGGACTTAAGTGAAATGTATTTCTAGCCCTTGTTGCATCTTTGTATATTGTTTTAAGGGCTTTGGTTTTCAAAAAAAGTATAATTGGTCTTGATGCTGTATTTATCCTACTAGTCTGTATTGATTTACACTTTGTATTTTTTACCTTAATGTTATCATATGCTTGAGACTAAGATGAGCACATTATATAAATAAACTTAACTTGCAGAGGGAGAAGAATGCAATCGGGGGGAGGGGCAGGGAGGAGAGGAGAGGAGAGTGGGGCAGGCTTAAGCTCTCAGTGAGGTATCTAGAAATTTTGAGGCAACATCATTTATATTGAACCCTTCCACACATGCAAGCAAATATGCAGTGTTTGTTGGATGGAATAGAACAGAAGCCACAGACCAGTATGTGAGAAAATATATGTTGCTGTTGTTTGGCTTCTTTCTGTTTCCTGTAACGAAGTTTCCAGTTCAAAGGGCAAAATGTGATATCTTCCACGTTGTGTAAATCCAATATCTTTTATTAGACCACCGAATTTGCACTGAGGAACACCTGTGTTGGTCACCTCACCGATCTCAAAAGGGATTTCACTCAAAAAGGACATTTCTCCAGAGGATAAATCTCACTTTTGAAAAAGGTGCCAGGATACCATGTGAAGAATTGTTGCAGTACAGAAAGAAAGCCCCCATGAATGGCAAACTTTTAGTTATGACATATTATTCCTCCCTGGAACCTCTACCAAAAATCCTCAAACAATTGCAACCCATACTACAAGAAGACCCAATTCTTAAAGAGATCTTCCAAGAACCACCTATCTTGGGCTTTAAACAAGCACCTAACTCACCAACCTCATCACCAGAAGCAAACTTCCTATAGACCAAAACACACCGAATGGATCTGGACCATGCCATGACAAGAAATGTAAAACCTGCCAACATCTCTCTGCCACCCCCAAAGTAACTACTCCCCACAACAGAACCATCACCCTTCCTGGATCTTATACCTGCGCCTCCGGAAATGTAATATATCCTATCCAGTGCACTATTATGCCCTGATGGAAAATATACAGGAGAAACGAAACAACAAGTGTGTATCAGAATGAATGCACACTAAAAATCTATCAAAGACAAGAATACCCAGTTACCTGTGGGGGCACATTTCTCATAAGAAACACCCCCTCTCTCCAATCTCTCAGTTCTAATCCTCAAAAGGAACTTACAAAACACCTTTCATAGACAAGCCTACAAACCTCACTTCATCAACCTACTGAATACAAAAAATCATGAACTAAATATAGACATTGAATTTATGGCATATTATAACTTGCCTAACATCGGATACCCTAGGTAACCTCTCTACTATTTACCAGCTATAGCTTATCACCAGGTCTGCATTCCCCTTCCCTCCAATGCCACCTGTTTCCCACTCATTGACTGCCTCTATTTGCATTTTCATTTACTGGCATTCTTGCATGCTGGTCCCTGGCTTCTATTTTGTCTATTTCATAGACACTAGGGCTGGAAGGGACCTCGGAAGATCATCGAGTCCAGCCCCCTGCCCCACAAGCAGGAAGTCAGCTGGGGTCATAGGATCCCAGCGAGATAAACATCCAAATTTCTCTTAAAGGCATTGAAAGTAGATGCTTGAACCACCTCTGATGGCAGGCTACTCCAGACCTTGGGGGCTCAGACAGTAAAGAAATTCTTCCTTATGTCCAACCTGAAATGGTCTTGCAGGAGTTTATAACTGTTAGAACTTGTCATCCCTTGGAACAAACGTTCCCCCAGATCTTGGTGGACACCCCTTATAAACTTATAGGTGGCCAACAGATCGCCCCTGAGCCTGTGCTTCTCCAGGCTGAAGAGTCCCATAGCTCTCAGCCTGTCGTCATAAGGTCTGTTTTCCTGACCTCTGATCATGCGTGTGGCTCTTCTCTGGACTCTCCCAAGCTTCTCCACATCCTTTTTGAATTGTGGAGCCCAAAACTGGATGCAGTACTCCAGCTGCGGCCTCACCAAGGCTGAATACAATGGGAGAATGATGTCCTGGGATTTGCTTGAGAAGCATCTATGGATGCAAGCCAGATTTTGCTTGCTTTAGTAGCTGCAGCATCACATTGAAGACTCACGTTCATCTTGATGACCCCCAAGTCCCTTTCATCTGTAGGGCTAGCCAGCATAGCACTGCTGAGCCTATAAGGATGCTGCAGGTTTTTCTTCCCAAGGTGGAGAACCTTGCATTTTTCAGTATTTAAACACCATCAGGTTCTCATCTGCCCATTTCTTGAGCTTTTCGAGGTCAGCCTGGATCGCCCTCCTGTCCTTATGTGTGGATGCTTTACCCCAAAATTTGGTATCATCAGTGAACTTGGCCAGTCTGCTTCTGACTCCAATGTCCACATCATTAATGAAGATGTTGAACAACATGGGTCCAAGGACAGAGCCTTCAGAGACTCTGCTGGTTGCAGGGCCCCATGATGATTGACTTCCATTAGCCACCACCCTCTGGGTCTGACCATGGAGCCAGTTCCCCAGCCACAGGATCGTGGTGGACCTGAAGCCGCAGTTGGCCAGTTTTACCAAGAGGTGATTTTGGGATACCAGATCAAAGGCTTTTTTCAAGTCAAGATATATGACATCAATCTCTTCTCCCTTATCCAGGTGATAGGACACCTGCTCAGAAAAGGAAATAAGATTGGTCAAGCAAGACCTACTCACAACAAACTCATGCTGGCTCTCTCTCTCAGGATGTTGCCATTGCCCAGTCTATTAAGAATGGCCTCTTTGATAATCTTTTCTAAGACCTTCCTCTGATAAACCTGATAGAGGTCAGGCTGATGGGCCTGTAGTTTGCCGGATCTGCTTTCCTCCCTTTCTTGAAAATAGGCACCACATTGGCCTTCCCAATCTTCAGGCACATCACCAGAGCCCCAGGAGTTCTCAAAGATCCATGCCAGGGGCTGAGCTATGATGCTAGCCAGCTCCTTGAGTACCCTGGGGTGTAGATTGCCAGGGCCAGCTGACTTGAAGGTGTCCAGCCTCTCAAGGTGTTCCTTCACAAGGTCAGCATTGATGGAGGTCAAGGAATCTCCCTCACTTGGGCCTCCCTGTCCCGTGATCGGCAGAAGCGTCCCATGGGACTGATGAAAGACCAATGCAAAGTACCCATTTAGTAGGTTGGCTTTTTCCTGAGCGTCGGTCGTCAGTTGTCCCATTTGGTTTAGCAGGGGTCCAATGTTGCCCTGGGTTTTCCTCTGGTTCCCCACATATCTACAAAAGGACTTTTTATTATCCTTGATACTAGTAGCCAGCTGGAGTTCCGTTGCAGCCATAGCTTTCCTGGTTTGCTCCCTGCAGGTCCAGACCAGTGCAGAACATTCCTCCGTGCAGGTGAATCCCATCCTCCATCCTTTGTAGGCCTTTCTATTTAGGTGCAGGAGGTCTGCTAGTTCCTTGCTGAGCCAACGGGGCTGCTGTGCCCTTTTGCTGCCTTTCCTCCAAGATGGGATAGACTTAGCTTGTGTATCTAGGATCATTTCCTTGAGGAGCAATCACTGTTTCTAAACTCCCCTCCCCTTGGGGTCGTGGTCCCTTAGGGCCTCACTGACAAGCCTGCTGAGTTTGTCAAAGTCAGCTTTCCTGAAGTCAAGGGCTTCTGTATTGCTGACTGAGTTGCCAGCTTTATGTCGGATGGTGAAGGTGATCAGCTCATGGTTGCTGTGACCTAGATTCCCTTCGATCATTAGGTTGCTGATTAGGTTGTCCCCAGTTGCCAGT
>NW_017728994.1:21417043-21417281 GCF_001723915.1 Gavialis gangeticus | reverse complement strand
GACTTTGGGTGGGAGGTCTGTAGTAGACTCCCACCATTATGTCCCCTGTGCTGTGTTCCCCACAGATTTTAACTCAGAGGGTCTCCAGTCATCCACCCTGGTTGCCAATATCAACTTGCAGGGACGTGTAGCTCTCCTTGACCTAGAAAGCTACACCCCCGCCCCTTTTGTCCACTCAGTCTCTCCTATACAGGGTCTCCTGTTATCCCTATGACATCATAATTATTTGTGTTAAGCA
>NW_017728994.1:21408050-21416486 GCF_001723915.1 Gavialis gangeticus | reverse complement strand
ATGGATAAGGAGCATAGGGTAGTGGTCAGTGGGCTGGAGGCACTTAGGGATCTTCTCTGCAATGTCTCAGACATTCTATTCCACCCAGGAAGAGCACAGAAGAACTGCAGACTTCCTCAGCTTGAAGGAGGGTGTTTGTACCCAAAAGCTTGCAAAAAAGAATTTTTTCAACTATTTTAGTTGGTCTAATAAAAGATAGGAGATTTGTCCAAAGAACCTTGTCTGCCAATAGCAGTTCAGTGCACATAGGGCGATTGCAATGGTAAATACATTAATTAATGTTTGGTGCTCAGAAACTATGGGCCAATTAAGTGAATAGATCAGTACATAGAAGGAAAAATTCATGTTGGAAGTTATTAAAAATTGGTATCGGGACATTTGGGACTTGGGGAAATATATAGAAGGTAGTCTGGATGGCTGTTTTGTTTAAAATAGTTAAATAGTTAACAATGTGGACATTTACATGCAATTTTCAGAATCAATGTCCCATTGAGATGAATGAAAGTAAGTTGACAGCCTTCTAAGTCATCATTAAAACCCAAGGATTGGTGACCTACACACTGCTCTTTTATGGCTTCCCTTCCCAAACCTCTCCAGCTACAACTATTGGGTTGTGGGTGAAGCTGAAAGTCAAACCCTTATTGTTTTAAATATAGCTCTTCTAAAAAGTGGAGCCCTGTAAATACAGTAATGCCTAATTGGGAGAATGGGGGGCAGGATGTTGAGGATGTCAGGGATTTGAGGAACCTATGAATTAATGCCAGTTATTTATAGAGGGACAGAGAGCAAAGTGTAGTATTTGTGCTTTGTGGCAGGGCACCTTTGTTGCTTGCCACTTTAAGAGGCTTGAACAGGCGGTGGAGCAGCTGGCAGGTGTGGTGTGGCTTAACAAGGTGGTCACATGACCGCAAGAGGACTACTTGATTGGAAGATGAGGTTGGGCAGCCTCAGTATTAACCCAGGCCCTCAGAGCTAAATGGATAGTTGCTGCAGGGAGCCAGATAGCTAGCACTGCTGCTCTGAGAACATCTGAAGGACAGGGTAGAAACTATGGGGATGGAGGAGGTTGATGGTCCTGTGTAATGACCTAAAACTACACCCTGCTACAGTTGGATGGTGTGATGGGGCTGCCTATGGCAGGGTGGTCCCCAGGAAATGCCAGTACTTCCCTAGTAAAAGGCAAGTATGGGGCGCCATATAGCCTCAGCCCCTGCAACTTGCTGGGTTACCCCATGGAGGGGACAGGCAAGGGGTCCAGGCACATCATCAGACTTGAGACCCAAGGGTCATAAGGCCCAAGAGCCCCAGTGAGGGGGCAGAATATTGGCCCCAGTGAGGGGGCGTGTAAGAGTGATTGATTGGGCTGTGTAGAGTAGGGTTTGTATAGCGGGCCTGAAGGACTGCATGTGGGTCACATAGAGTAGGGCCATATGAGGGGGCCCATAGGTTGGCCTAAATAGAAAGGGAGCTGTGTTTGGAGGGGCCTGAGAAGACCTGTATGGGAGTGTGAGGACGAACAGCTCAGTACTGACCCAAAATAACTTTGCTGGCCTATGCTGGGGCCAGGACCAGACCAATCAAAGGGCCAGAGTGCCCACCATGAGGGACGGCCAAGGCTAGAGGCCAGGAGCCCCTAGTGACCTAGAGGTGAGACCAGGACCAGTGAGGCCAAAGTGCTGGAGGGGGCCACAGCCATGAGGGAGAAAGGGCTTAGGGAGCTGGCAGCCCAGCATGAGGGTGGAGATTAGACTACCTGAAGAGGAAGGATCCAGGTGGGGTTCGACTGCCAGGCAGACATAGAATGAGGGCCCATCTTGGTTCCAGAGCTACATAACAATGCCATTTGCAAGGCATGGGACATAGTATAAGGGAAGGTTTGGAACCATGTATTACACCCTTGGCATCATGCAGTAAATGGGCAGAGCAGGGCATGTGGCAGAGCCACTGGGATCTTGTGATGGGGGCAGCTTGCTCCAGAGCCAGGGCAGAGCCACGATCTGCAGTCTGCATGGTCTGAGCAGGGGCGTTTAGGCAGGGGATCATGGCTCTGCCCTGGCTCCTTGTAGAGGTGATAGGCTGGTCTTGAGCAGGGGCAGAGCTGCAATCCCCTGCCTGCGCACCCCTGCCTGGAGCATGCAAGCTACAGATCATGGCTCTGCCCTGGCTCCAGAGAAAGCTACACCCATTGCAAGATCCCAGCATCTCCACAGCAGCTTCCTGCCCTGCTCTTCTGCACACTACCAGCGCGGCTGAGGCTGGTCTTAATGGCAACCCCAGCCTTGAGCTTTCACAGTGCAGCTTCAGCTGGGGTCTCCATGGAGTCTGGCCCCAGCCATGTGAGCAGGGGCTCCTGGGAAATGGAGTTCAGCTGCTGGCTGGATTGGCCATTTTTCCCAACCCGATCTAACTGCTTGAGCTGTTTAGCATTATAGTATATGTGGCATTTAAGTTAGCTAGGATATCATTTTTACAAGATAATAAATTATTTTGATGAGGAAATTCTTTTTTATTTTAAGAAAAGCAAAAAACCAGACTCAGTTGTTTCATGCAGTTATAGGAATTGAGGGCTTAAGTGGACTCAGAGCTGTTATTGCATCTTCACTATGTCATGCTGTGGGTCAGTGATAATACATGGAATAACTGAGATTCATACATTGCCACAAAAATGCAGCCAGTGTTTTGTATCGAGTCCCATGGGCTACGGTCTGATATCAATGGAAATAGTATTGAAAATCATTGAAATAATAATGGTTCCATTTTAGGATGCTTGTGGTTGCTTCCCACTGTGTCTGAGAGTCTTTCAAGCATGATAGAAACTTAGTGGAACAGTCACAATTATTGCAGTTTCTCTTGTTTTCATTAATTTAAGTTACAGTTTAGTGGTGTTACAATTTTTTAGTACTTAAATAAGGTAAATTATGCAATATTCCCAAGACTCATCTTGGCAGAGCATTATTATTACTGAAGCTTCTTCTGGTCCTGCTGTCATAGTAGATAAATAATTCAGTACAAACATATATTTTGTTTAAATAATGTTATGGGTCTGCTTGTGAAAGCCAAAAAATTCAAATTTGAAACTGGAATGCCATCTTTGTTTTGCTCATATATTTGTGCAGAAAAGCAAACAGAATGATTCAAGTGATAGGCGAAGAGCCATAAAACTAATCAGAATTCATAAAACTGGAAAACTTTTTTTTTTAGTTTAGGGGTGTCCACCTGGTAGTCCCTGAGGAGTTAAATTGCAGCCTGCAGGACATGTCTGCATGATTGCCATAGCTGCTGTGTTGTCATGGCTCTGGAATTCACGAAGTGGATGAATCTTGCACACTGCCAAATATGCCAGCAACTCAAACCAACAGCAACTCCAGAACCCAGAATGTGAATGCTGCTGGAGTTGGCTGCAGCAGCATTCATATTCTGGGTTCTGGAGCCAAGCCAGTGCAGTGGCTCCAGCAGCTATTATGACAAGGTGCTGCCTCACCACTAGAAGTGCAAGAAGCAGGTTAGATCCAGCCATTGAGGCCAAATAAGTCTGATAGCTCTGTTTTAGTCAATGTGGCTTCATAGCCAGTATAGCATGCACAAATAATCTGAACTTTTGTTTTCAAAAGGAACCTAAATTTCCAAGTCCAACACACTTAAAATTTCCTTTACCTGTGGTTTTACATCAAAAGAGTAGTTAGGTATTTGGTACATTTTTACACATGCTGGAAGTGGGGGGGGGGTCTCTTTAATTAGAGTTAGAGCAGCTTCAAGAGCCACTCTAATTAAAGCACACACAGCATCTTGTGTGTTCAGCATCCAGCGCTTCAAAATGGTGGTGGGTTGCCTTCAGCAAACTTTAGTTAAAGTACCCCTGCTGACATTTTGAAGCATGGGGATGCTGAATACATGAGAAGCAGAGGTGGTGGAGGTGGCCAACGTCTAATTAGCATGCTCAATTAATCGAGTCTGCTTTGATGCGCTGTAATTACAGTGCATTGGAACTGTGTCCTCGCATGTGTACAGGCATCCTTGGTCACTGGGAAACTATAAACCAGCTTAGGTTTCCTCAGAAGATTGATACCTTTTCTGTACGTCTTCATTATTACTATCCCAAATTTCAAGAATATAATAAAACACAAAAGCACATCCAAAGATGTATTTTGAATATTAGACATTTCATTTCCAGTGTTTGAGTTTGTATGTGTGCAAAATAGCCAATAGATGAGGCATTCCTTAGCTTAGCCACGCATTGACTGTGTAAGCAGTGGGTTTGCAAAAAGTAGATGCACTGAGACAAGGACAGATTCCCAGCTGATGTGAAACAGCTTAGCTCTTCCAACTTCACTGGAGCTATGCCAGTTTACTCCAGTGATGAATCTGGCCTAAAATCTCCCACTGATGTGCACATGAACGGTTTAGTACCTTGGCTCGGTAAAGCACCACAATTGCCTTTCCTAGTTAAGAATGCTCCTATAATTGCCACATATGGGAAGTGCCAGAGTGCTACTGGTAAATAGAAGTGGGAGCATTATACCAATAGAATCAGCCATATGTGGCACACACAGAAGTAACAGTTTTTGCGCTATCTGGCCACAGAAAGGGGTCCATAGCCATGATCAAACAAGTGCATTGCTGCAGACTGCTTAAAAAAAGGCCAACTGGGCAAAAATCTGACGACTCATTGCATGAGGAGTTGGGGCCTAGGGTACATGACTTGTGAGGAGAGACTAAGGAAACTGGGCTTATTTAGTCTGGAGAAGAGAAGACTGAGGAGGGATTTAATACCAGTCTTCACCTCCCTGAAGAAGATGAAGCTAGACTATTCTCGGTGGTGGAAGAGGACAGAACAAGAGAAGCAGTGTTCTCAAGTTGCAGCAAGGGAAGGTTAGGATAGATATTAAGAAGAACTTTCTCATAAGGACGGTAGTAAACCACTGGAATAGACTACCCATTCTTGAAGGTTTATAAGACCCGATTAGATGAAGCCTTGGCTGGGATGATCTAGTTAGGGATGGTCCTGCTTTGAGCAGGGGGTTGGACTAAATGACTTCCTGAGGTCCCTTCCAACCCCAATTTTATATGATTTTAACCCACCCTGTAACCAGGAAGCTTCAAGCACTGAGAATGCTGCTGCTTATTACGTGAGTCACATGGAGCAGCTGACCAGAACCATGGAAAGATTAAGGACCTTCCCCTGCCAGAAACGGAAGAAAGGCACAAGTCCTTACTTTTGTCCCATAGAATCATAGGGTTGGAAGGAACCTCAGAATTAATCTAGACCCATCCTCTTCACCCATGCAGGACATGTTGTCCTTAAACCATCTGACAAAGTTTCCAAAGGCATATCAGACCAAAATTATATCTTGGGACAAGGTTTTAGATAAGGCAGGATAAAGAAAGTGAAGGCTATTGGGTATAGCAATAAAACTTGTCTAAGTAGGAGGTTGAGGCTTCCCAGAGTTGCAGATGACCATGATCCAGGTTTCATTAACACCTTGAATTTGCATAGTAGGATGAGCCTGAGATATGACATAAAGAGTCTACACTGGGAGCAAATAACTTCTTAAAGAAACAGATTGCAGTAACAAGATGCTAGGCAGTTTTTATTAGGACTGGTGTTGGGGAAAGGTAGGAGGATGGAAAATTATTCAGATTTTTGTTGTCACTTTAGGCCCTTTTGGATTACGGAAATGTTAGATTATCCCTGTGGTTTGCCCTGTTTAACATCTAGTCATATTTTCTGAATCTAAACATAGCATAAGGATGCAACATCAAACAGTGAGATCCATCCACAAGATGTGCTGTCATTCTAATCCAAAATAGTTTGCTTCTCCTAAACCTTTGTAGAAAATATACAGGCTTGATTTGGCCTTGGGTATCTCAGAGCACCAAGGCTGTATTTTTGATAATCCCCTACTATTCTATAAAGCTTCTGAGGAGATATTACTGTATTGCTGACTGTATTGGTTCTGGTGCACTCATGCTAAGATTAGGATTACACCAGATTCAGTCCTGTTAAGAGGCTGTATTTATCTAGTTCTATATTCAACACTAAGCAGCATGATCAGTGATGATATAAGCAGATCATTTCATTCCTCTATCTCCAAATATAGAGAAGAGTTGTGTTTTGATGCATTATTTTGTATTAAAAATAGGGGCATGGTGGCTGTTACAAAGCTTCAAGGCACATAGAAATCAACGCCCTCCGCTGCACTCCCTGCTGTGATGTTTGCCTGTCCATTCCTGAAAGAGAGTGAACCTGCCTCTGTCATCTTATTTGACATCTTCACTTTTGAAGTCTAGATTACAGCCATTAGACACAATGAGTCTAATACCCTAGAACTTTGGACAGAGCTAGCACAGCAACACCATTTTATTTATAGGTATTTAGGAGGGAAAAACAGGATGCGTTTCATTGATTTTTCCACGTTGTAAATGTAAAATTCATGTGCATTTTCGTTTGCTTTATAGCTGCGCTCTTTCCTTTTCCTTATTTAATATGTACTTCATACTGTGCCAAAGGGTCAGTAGGGCAAATCAAAGAGCCAGATGGCTTACCTTTACCCTAAGGAAACATACCGGTATCTAGCTGGGCATTTTACCAAATAAAGGCAAGACTGTGAGAGTTGGTTAAAGCTGTAGCCTTTCCTCGGATTTGCAGCTCCAACATCCTTGAGGCATACGCTTTTTATACTTCACTGCCACTCTCTTTAGCTTTCTCTGAGTAACTGCATCTTAGGAGATATGGGGGGAGGGGGGAGTGCAACTAATTTTATTTATGACCTTTGCTCAGAAACAAGTTTCAGTTATTTTAATCTGACTGAAATAAGAAACCATAATCCATGGATGAAAAGACAGTGGACAAACTCAGTTAAATCTTGAGTACCCTGAGGACGTATATTTTGTCCATTTCTGGTTTTTTATGTTCCTTTTCTCTGCTGTTATTCCTAACTTTAACTTTTGAAAAGCCAAGCAGTTTAAGTGGCCAGGCCTGGGGAGCTTATTTGTATGCAGCACAAATTTCAGGATCTGTTCCCAAGCCTGTGCAGAGTGAAAAATGGCCTGCATTTTCTTGATAGCCCATGTGGTTGTAAAGAATAAATGGCTAATGAATTACAGATGAACATTGACGCAAATTAATCTTCCTGATGTCCCTGGGTTATATGGCAGCCATTTAAAAGTTTAATCAATACACTAAAGTTGAAAACATGCAGGCACTGCAGTTGTTTGGATGTAATAAACATCAGAGGGAAACGGGAGGCTTGTACCCAGTCCATGTATCATAATGACAGGTATTTATGTTTAATGGACTAAATATTTTTTATTGGAAGAGAGCAAATGTCAGCTTAACTTTGTAAGCCCTGCATTCAACTTTCCTTTGAGGTTGGTGAGAGACGGCTGACATGTCATTGAAAATGAAATGTAAAAAACCAATTGAGACAAAGCGAGGAGAAGGAGCTGTTTTGCCGACAAGATGCTGCTTTAATGCTCTGCAACTATTCATTAAATAACATGTAAACTCTACCATTTCAAACATTGTAGTAAAACTGTTTACTAGGGCAGACTTTTAATGATTATTAGGGAAAACAAGAGACAGTCACTGCCAAATATTCTTTTCTGGGAAGCATTTTATTTGAAAAGTCTTTTTCTGAGTTACAATTTCAGGAGATTTATAATTAGTGAGGGGTTTTTCCCCTTGTCTTTCTGAGACAGAGAACTAGAAAAATAACTTTTAGAACCAGAGTCCAACAGGCCTCTTCCTTTGAACAGAATAGTAGCTTTTATATTAGCTTTCCAAATGCTTAGTTATTAATTGCACTTGAAGCCAGTAAATTTTAGAGCCATGTAAGTAAAGGACTTACCCATCATTTGTATAAACAGAAGAGGGAAATTTGCCAAGGCTGCCAGATTTACCAGCAGTTACCGGGCCGGATGAAAGAGCTGTGTTGGTTTTATATTATTTTTCCCCATTGAGGAACAATAGTATTATAACATTAGGGCTTGCAAACATGCTGCCAAAAAAAAATCCCAGCTCATCAAAAATAATTAGACAAAGGAAAATTATGTCCTAGTCATCTCTCCTGTGATCCACTGTTTGAGAGTCATAGAATCATGGAGTTGAAGGAGCCTCAAAGGGGTTTTCTTTTGTCCAAGCTCTTGCACAAATGCAGGATTCATTGCTCATAAATGAACCCAGATATCTGTCTAGCCTCTCCTTGAAAACCTGCAGTGGGAGAAATTCTACATATTCTCTCTAAGTGGTGTGTTCCTGTGTCCTGCTGTAATTCCAGTTGGGAAGCTATTTCTGAGATTTGTTCTTAATTTATTTGCTGTAGTTTAAGACTTTTGTCTCTTGTACTGCTGTCTGTGGCAGAACAATATTTTCCTTAGTCATTTTCATGGCAGTATTTCAAATATTTGGAAACTACTATTGGGTCATCCCCCTTCCCC
>NW_017728994.1:21396334-21403050 GCF_001723915.1 Gavialis gangeticus | reverse complement strand
TAAGCTTCTTGCATTCTGACCTGTTCATCATCTTTGTCACTCATATCAAGGTACTGTCTATTTTCTTTATATATTTCTTAAAATATCCCAAAACTGGAAATAGTACTGCTACCCAGCACCAAGACAAATGATACTATCATTTCCTGTATTTTGCATACAGTGTTTCTGTTAACTTGACTTCACATTACAGGCATTTTTCTTGCAATAGCATTATACAGCTGACTCGTGTTGAGTTTGTGATCCACCATAACCTTTAAATACTTCTCAGCAATCAAGCAGCTGAAGAGCTGGTGCTCTTCTGTTCTGTATTTGTGCATTTATTTGTTTTTTTCCCCTTTCTATTCTAGCATCTTATAGGATCATAGGAAAGTAGGACTGGAAGGAACCTCACAAGTTCATCTAGTCCAGTTCCTTGCTCATGGCAGGATCATCCCTGGCTAAGCCATCCCATTCAAGTGTCTGTCCAACGTGATCTTTAAACAGTAGTTTAATATTCTGAAGTGAGTCTTAATTTAAGAGAGGAACTGTTCCTTAAACAGGACTTTTGAGCCTAATGCAGAAATTATTATTAGAAGAAGTTCTTTTGCCTTTATGCCTTTGCCTGTTATGCAGGTCAACAGATTAGATGGTGTCTTCTTGCTTTACAGTCCATTAATTGATGGATAATATATGTTCTTTTTTTCTTTAATCATTATAAGACTCTGCTTTTCCTTCTGCTGTATTTGTCTTTCTTGAATTACATTATGTTCTCTACAGACCAGTCCTCCAATTTATCAAGGCCCTTTTGCATCTTGTCCTTCAAAATGTTTGCAACTGATTCCAGTTTTGTCGGCTGCAAAATTTGATCGGTATACTTTCTGTTTTTACACTTACATCATTAATAAAAGTGTTAAACACTCCTGAACCCAGAGCACAGTCCTATGGAACCAGACTTGAAACCTCTTGCAAATCTGACATTGTTTTGTTAATAGTTTATTTGTTTGTGGTTATTCAGCCAATTATGCCATTTGATCTAGTCTACACTGCTCCAGTTTACTTGTGAGAATGGCATGTCAGTGGTGTGTCAAAATCCTGACTAAAGTCCAGATGTCTAATGTTTACTGAATTGCCATTAAACTGCTTAACATTTCAAAAAAGGAAATTATGTTGGTTTGGTATGATTTGCTCTTTACAAATGCATGTTGGCGCTTAGTAACTTCCTCCTCCAGATGTTTACAAATTGACTGTTTCATAATTTGCTCTAGTAATTTTCCAGGTATTGAAATCAGGCTGAACAATCTGTAATTTCCCAGGTCCTCTTTCCCTTGCTATTTCTTCTCTGGTTCCCTGAGAGTTTGCCTCATCTGTGACTTTGTGAATACCATATTTTCTAGCATACCAAAAGCCCCAAAATATAATACACACCCTATTTTTGTAAGGCAGAATGAAGAAGAAAAGATGTTTCCAGGATTATGGCTGCAAGCCCTAGTCTACAGCTGACTCGCCCCCCCTTTCTTGATCAACTAAAGATGAAATACTAGCTGTTCCTGAAGACTGTTCTCTACAGGTGGATTTCTGATCTTGAAAAGAGCTATAGGAGAGAAATATGAGGATAGAAACCAGAAACAGCTAGCAGACAGCAAAATTGTCCTAAGAAAGGTGAGTTTGAGTAGTAGAACTTCAAGACCATTAAAAAGGAGAAGTGATTGTTAACACCTCTGGAGGAAAGAACAATGAGCCATTAAGGAATAGATTCCTTCAGCTGCCTGAATAGTAATACCACTGCTGCTGCACTGTGGAGCAGGAATCAGAGCAGGTGCTTCTATCCTGGGCAGAAAATCAGCTTCCCTGCTTAATACATCAGTTTTGGGAGGCTGATTTTCTCACATGTTGCATGTGAAGAAATGCAATATTATTGCTAGTGTCACAGCCAAGGGAGTCTATAGTCTGGGGCCTATGGCCCATGTTGTTGGTAAAGCAGTTTGTGGGGGCTGCACAACTTGTGGCCCACAGGGTGTGTGGCCCCTGCCCACTCAGAAATTGGACAGCCTGGATTAACAGATTTGGAGAAGGATGTGTTGATTTGACAATCTCTCACTTCTCATGCTACCCTAAATAATTGTTTTGTTTGACAAATAGACAGTTTTATAGTGGGCTATGTCTACCTCTAGGTCTCCTCTGACATAAGCCTCATCTGTCTACTTCAGATAGGTGCCATTAGATAGCCATCTGTTTTGGTTGTGAATGAAGCCAGCTCCAGCTAAGTCAGATTGCAATCCTTCATAATTATATAATGTCAGATGCAACTTCCAAGTAGCAAGGGAAATTGCTGTAGAAACATTTGAAAATGTTCTCTTCCTCTATTATTCACAGATATGAAGGAGGAATGAATTTAGGATTATGTTTAGATCTTCTATGAAGGTCAAGGAGCACTTGGCAGAGCGCAAAAAGTATCTCACCAAAGAGAACTTCATATTCCGTTAATCATGGGTTAATGTTGTAACACTACTGTCCCAGCATAACTTAGAGTGGCTTTTAGGCCTCAAGGTGCCAATAAAGCAGCTGGACATCTGGGCACAATGTACACATTCCCTACAACTAACAGTTTGGGGAATTTTTTTTTTCTGCTGCATGCTGATGCAGATGCCCCCATGTTTGGTTACACCATTTTATGAGGTTAGAATTTATTAGCCGTGCAATGAAAAAAGCAGCTGCACCATATCTCATTGGGTGTGGGCTAGTGTGTTGTTATCATAACTTATCTAGCTTACATAATAGTTTTGAGCTGATTTTTGAGGCTCAAACAGTGAGATTATCTGAAATATACATGGTAGTTTACCAGATTCATAGGATCATAACGCAGCAGGGCTGGAAGGGATCTCATGAGGTCATCTAGTCCAGCCCCAGCTCAAGGCAGGATCATCCCTGACTAAACCATCCCAGCCAAATGTCTGTCTAACCTGCTCTTAGACACTTCCAAGGATGGAGTAGCTTCACAGCTCCACACAGCTTCTGTAGGTAGCCTGTTCTAATGCTTGACCACCCTCAGAGTGAGAAAGTTCTTCTTAATCTCTGACTTAAATGTCCCCTGCTTAAACTTGAAGCCATTGCTCCTAGTCCTGTGCCATATAGCCACAGAGAAAAGCCCATTTCCAGCATCCTGTAATCACCCTTCAGGGATCTGAAGACTGTTATCAAATCCTGCCTCAGTCTTCCCTTCCCCAGACTAATAATCCTAGTTCTTCCAGCCTTTCCTCAAATTTTGCTGCCCAGGTCCTTAATAATTTTTGTTGCTCTATACTGAACTCTTCCCAAACTGTCTTCATCCTTCTTGAAGTGTGGGGCCCAAAGCTGGTCTTAGTTTTCCAAGTAATGGTAGTGAGGTACAGAAGATATCAAAGCAGAGTTGCGTTGTGCAACTGAACTAAGTTGAATTTTATCTTAGATTTCCACTCACACTTCTCTCTCTGCTTCCAAGAGCCTGAAAAAAGTCCTTTTGTTGGTGTCCTAGAATGGTATGTGACATCAAACAACAAGGTGATACTACACTTATATAAGAAATTCTAGCAAGGGGCTTCAGGTAACATGTTTGATGTGGAGAAGGGGTAGTGGAAATTTGGAATTCTCCTTATTAGACAGCATACTCCATATGCAGTCTCCAGTAACAACAAAACTCTATCCTGCCAGAAAATGTGGACTGTCAGCATACAGTATGTTACTCACACTTTAAAATATAAAATAATTAATTTCTTGGTCAGATCTCTTTGCCATTCATTGAAAGTATTCCAACTTACATTTTTGGAATAATGATTAGCTGGAATTTCTGGTATTTATATACCTTCAGCATGTGCTCCTAAATTATAGGGAGATGTCTGTTATAGACTTCATGGGTAATGAGTAAGTAAAATCTTCCTGCTTTAGAAAGAAATCTAATACTTTCTTCTTTTTTTATTTAGCAAACAAATAAAAAGGCCAAATTCTAAAGCTTCAGTTTTGAAATGGGGCTAAACTTCATTGACAGAGAGTAGCTGCATGTCTGAAAAAAGCCTTCACATAATAAAATTATTAGTGATTAAGTATGCATTCCTGGCATGTATGTCTATCAATCTACAGTTACGTGGGTGTGTATATGTATTTATGTACCGCAGACTTGCACAACTGTCATGAAGATTTACCAGTCCAGATGCACAAATCTATCTGCTCACACTTTACCTTAATAACTGATGATGAAGAAAAAAATTAATGGTGCTTTATCTGTCCATCAAAAAAAAATTATCCCAGGCAAGTAGCTGGATAGTTTTTTGCACAGGTGTATGAACTGTGCTTTTGTGTATTGGTGTCTTAGGTTTTCCCATCGCACCACAGTACTGCAGCCTTGAATGTTTGTATATATCATGCAGTCAAAACTGGCTATAATATTATTTTGCTAACTAAATAATAAAAGAACTTTAAGTGGAGTGCTACCTAGTTAATCTAAAATTGCTTGTCTCCAAATAAAAATGGAGATAGGAAATTGATTCACCCTGATCTGGAGAGATACCTGTCCCTCTGCCATGTTCCTGGTGAATTCCTGAAAAATATGACTAGGATGTTAAGAAGTGAAAGCAGCTGGAGAATTATGTCAGTCACAGGCTTCTTGAGCTAGGACCTGCATTCCTGACAGCTAATCAAAAATCAAGTAACTTTTGGTTCTGATTCTGTATAATGAGCAGGTGACAAAAAGGGGATTTCTTGTACATTACCTTGCAGAAGTAACTCTGCTGTCTGCCAAGTTATTCTGCATTTTATTTTGATGAAGAGAGAGCATTAGAGAGCAGAAATCTTTTCATCAAAAAGCTTAGCAGGAAAGAAAAAAAGTCTCAAGACAATGTCATGTATTGCTGGTTATTTGTGATAGTTAAAAGAATTATCTGAAAACAAAGAAGCTTTTTACAAAGAATCTAAAACACAAAAGCTTTAATAACATTTACATCTGTGTATCATCTATGTCTCCCAATGCAAGTCATGAATAACACATAAACTAGAGCATATAAGGAGCAGAAGTGCTAGCACATCATTTAAAATCCAGCACACCCCATCGTCAGTGGAATCAAATACACAGCAGGAATGGTTCCAGTTGATAGACACACAATGAAGTCATTGAAAATGAAAACATATTAATTATGTTCCTTAAGGTTAAGATAGTAATGGCTGAATTCGCTAATCCTAGCATAACATTAATGCTCAAAGCTCAGGAAGGAAAAGTGTGTAACGTTTCAAAAAATGTGGAAATTGCACCATTTCAAATTCATTTAATCCTGCATTTGCCACTCAGTCATGATCAACTCCACAGCATAGGGGGTAGCACAAGACAAAACCAGGGAGAATTATCAACAAAAAGATGTTCTTCATCCAAACAAGTGACTCGCACTACATGAGCTAATTGTAAAAATAGACCATTTCTAAAATGCAGCTGTTATGTGCTTAAGCAAAACCTGCTGTGAGAAGTGCTTTGTAGAACACCTCTGCTAACACAGACACAGAGAAAGACCTTCAATAAAGGGATCCAAAGTGCAGTGTTTAAGGGAAATCTTTTGTTTTTCAGAAGTTGGTGCTGAGCTGATTGCAGGATGTGATCTTAGCTTGTCATTCTGACATAGGTTTCCCGTCCTTAAATGTCTTTCTGTTTTCATTTTCTTTTCTCTTGTACTAAATCAAAACATCAAAGGGTGGGGGTAGGTCAGAGAAAGGGAAAGTGTGTGTGTGTGTGGATTGGGAGAAACTCAGGTTATGTGATGGAAAATGATAGGTGTCAGAGAATCCCAGCTCGTTCTTTCGCGGTCATTTTCTTTGTATGACAACCTTTTTGTTTGTCCCTCTGGGAGTTAGAGATCATTCATGTAGCAGTTAATTTCAGATGTGTTTTCATGTTCTTCCCCTTTCTCCTCTTTCACTCTTTCTGCCCCAAATCCTCATCCACACATCTCTGCCATGAGTTTATTGCACCTGGATTTCTAACTATATTAACTCCTTTGTGTTGGTGTGTTTTGAACCCGTCTGATCCTTAACTATTTTATGCTAAATCCCAAATCTTCCCAACAGCAAGGGGTTAATTGTCTTCTTTTGATACACTTTAAAATTCTCAGCTTCCAGGAATAGTGTTTCAGTGAGAGTTAAATGTAATTGCTAAATAATACAGGCACTTTGTCTTATTTTAAATGAGTAATACTTAGGTTGTTACTGATGCTACTGCTTGTGTGTAAACTGGGGCTATTCCTCTACTGTTCTTGATGGTGTCACAGATATAGGTGTTTGCAAATCCAAGCTTTTGGGCTATAAATGTTGTTCCACATCTCCTGTTCCTAATACACTACAGATTATGTATAATTGATGACTTGCATTTACAGACATGGGTACTATACAGATGTAAATGTTATTATAGCTTTTATATTTTATGTTCTCCCTGAAAGATCATTTTGTCTTTGAATAATATTCCTGTTCAGATTTTGGGGGGTTTATCTTTAAAAAAAATATGAAATGGATATTGCATATCGTATATTTCTTAAAAGTAATTTGGAATTTTAGGGTATGGGATTGGTGGTGACTGATACACTGCCTGGATGAGATATATCCCTTTGAAAATAACAGCGCCAGTACATGCCTGCATCTGTCTAACCTCATAATTCACTTTCACATTGGGTTATGGATGTCTGCATTCAGTGAGTCTATCTTCCCTTTAGGTATTATTTCAGCCCTTT
>NW_017728994.1:21384307-21391334 GCF_001723915.1 Gavialis gangeticus | reverse complement strand
ATTGGTGGTGACTGATACACTGCCTGGATGAGATATATCCCTTTGAAAATAACAGCGCCAGTACATGCCTGCATCTGTCTAACCTCATAATTCACTTTCACATTGGGTTATGGATGTCTGCATTCAGTGAGTCTATCTTCCCTTTAGGTATTATTTCAGCCCTTTGAGATAATAAGGAAAGTTTAATTGCGTTGTTAATTGATTTTTTGCACAACATTATTACCTTGATTGATTGCAGAGTTGATGAAAATGTTAGACACAGGCAGTGTAAAGTATCAGCCCAGTAAGGAGTGGGAGCCTTGTGGAGAATAGATAACCTTGATGTTAAGAGCTATATCCTTCAGATATGTCTTCCCTTGACATATTGATGGCCCTTGAAAAGGGAAAAGCTGATTGTATGCAGAATGCAATCATTAAACCCACTTCAGCTTGCTGTTGATTAATTTGTTTTTTCCTGAAGGATCTAGTTAAAGAGAAGGCCTCACTAGTATCAACAGCAGCCATTTTCCAGGCTTCAGATTATTCTTAACCCTCTCCTACAAGAAAGAAAAATGATACTGTCTTCTTTTAGACAAGAAAATTGTCTGAAAACATTTGGTCCAGATGCAATTTAAGGATTACAATACATGCTATACCTTGTTAACTATCTGCTTCCCCTTTCTCCCGCCTCTACAGTATGTGGCTTCCATGCAGCCACTTCAAATAAAACGTCACGTTTGATGATTAGTTAGAAAGGCCAGTGCATATTCTCAGCAGATTTGCCAGCAGGGGTGTCAAGCTGGTTGAGCCATTGTTGCCCTAAAAACTGAAATTCCTCAGTAAAGCCAGCTACTCACTGGCAGTTCCTCTGAAAGGACTGCTCCAGAGATTCAATGCAGAAATGTAAGCAGTTAAACTTTCTGCACCCAAAGACCTTTTTTGAGCGTTCTAGTAGTTTTGGTTACAGCAGCTGCATGATGCTCCTGATGGGAGAGGGTGTTTTGGAGGTCAGTGCAGCTTAATGATGCCCCTGCTCCTGCTTGCACCTGCAGAACAGATACTAGTCTAACGTAACTCCCGGTTTGACAACAGCACTCTTGTGCACTGCAGTCTTGGAAGTTTAGCAGAACAACATAGTGTGTGATCAGCTTTGTCCTTGCTACTAGGTACAGCTGTGAATTGACATGGTGGGATTTTTTTCTTAACTCATCCTTGGCTACCCTCAACCCCTTTTGCACTTCCCACTTCTACTTATGTGCAGTGACACCTGCTACTAGAGAAAGAGCCGTGATGTGTAATCTTCATTGCTGAAATGGCCTTCCAATGCCAGATGGCATTTCATTGGCAAAAGCTGTTCAGTGGGTTGAGGCACTGTTTTCCCCTTCAGTGTTTTTTTTTTTTTTTTAAGCAAATGACCCAGGACATGTAAAACATTTATATTCACCCTTAACTGAGCAACGCAGTGTCTTGGAGACTGAGTGCCTTGGAAGTTCTGTCCTTCAATTAACCATTTAATGGATATTTAGTAAGGTAGCAGGTACCATGTTATTGCTTCCTGTTTGACTTGGTAATGTCCTAGACAGTCACTGTTAATTTGTGTTTGTGAGTGATACTGTGATCAGCGTTGTTTGATTGTTTGGCCAGATGTGTTTTATTAGGTCCAATGTGCACATTTGCCAGTTGGCTCTATTTTAATATGGGGACATGTTAACTTACGACATAGTAGAGTCTGACAAATTTGAACCAGCCAAATAAGTGAGTAATATTTCAAGCTGTCAAAGCGGGTGAATACTGATTAACTGACACACTCCAAAAGCTCTCACCAATATCACTGCTTCAGTGGAAAACGTTTACTAAGCGTAATATTTGTTAGAAAGTCTTCAGTGCTTTGACTAAACTTTAATGTGTCTGACCCTAATGGAGGGGTTTTAATGTGCCTCACTCAAGTTGTTTTTTTAGCCTCCTATCTTTTATCTTCAGGAAAAGCTTCCATATAGGCTAAAAGTGCTCTTGTAAACTACAATCTCCTGTCCATTGTGATTTAACCTTCAGCCTGTCTCTCATTAGCATGTTTTTAAAAGGAGGTAGAGGGAGGGGGAAGAAAGGTGAAGATAGGAAACAATGATCATGTTTTAGCACTCTGCACTGGAGTCCCTTAGTGTTTGGAAATTGGGTTATGAGCCCTTTGCAGAAACAAATTGTGGTGTATAGTCTGTAATGCATTGCTTGTTTCAATTAGTGACATACCCAAAGTAAGACAATGAACTGAACACCTGAACTTTCAGAGACTTTGCATCCAGATGGATTTTCAATTTCACTTGGGCCACGTTTCGTCTGGGAAAAACGAGTTGGATGGGAAGCATTTGATGCTTCAGTCCCGTGAAATCTGGATGCCTCCTGAAATGTGATAAATACCTTCAACTCCCACTGGGAGTCAAAAGTGCTTTGAGGTATCAGTTATTTAAGGAGGGTTACTTTATGTTAGGAGGAATCACGTCTATTCTACTATTGACAATTCCGTAAATATTCCTTTTGTTTCTGATGAAGGGCTTATGGAACAGAACGAGTCATAGGCTCCAAAGGCGGCTCCCCTACCTGATCATCACAGTATCAGAATATGACAGCAGCTCTGTTTTACTATGCTCTTTAATTTTATTTTAGAGAGTTTCTTTCCCAGCTTCAAAAATAAAAAGCAACTTGTCTTTATTTCAGATGACTCCCATGAGAAATTTCAATCCAGTCAAGCCAGACTGAATTGTGGATGATTTTTTTGTTTTGTTTTCTTTTAACGTGAGCTTCTCCAACAGGAACACATCCGAGATCCAAATGCAAGTTTCACTCATAAGATGAGCCAAATTCATGTCTAAACTCTCCAGAAGGGCCCTGCTGCTCAAATTTGTTCACATAAGAATTTGTAATTTTATTGGAATGCTTGCAGACTTTCCGAATAATTATTCCAAAAGTTTGCTTTCTGTCCCATAAATCATGGTACATTTGTTTAATCCTATTGGAGTTGCTGAAAGAGATTACTCTCCTCTTTTCCCTTTTACTACAAATGCAATCTACACATTCCTAAAGTTTGTAAAGTATAATATAATTATATTCACCCTCTGTTTCCTTAATGGCTCTAGCATTTTTATGGTTTAATTCCATTGCTGATTTTAACGTAAGTGTCGTTAGTAGCGTGTAATCCAAAATGTAGAGCAGCCCAGAGAAATGCCATGTTTGCATATGTTAGTCAAATCAACTGAGAGTCTTCTAAGATAATATTGTAAGTTTATACTGAGCAGCTATAATATTCAGTAAGGATCAGATTATACAACCTCTTGGTCAACCATTCTGCATATATTAAAAGTATCTCTTATGTTACCCTAATGAGCATATTGCTGCTTTATTCAAAGTAAGAGAAATACAGTTCACAACTATCCTAGAATGTGTTTTGTGTATGTTTAAGACAAACCCTGCAATATTTTTTTCTTCTAGCTTTCTTCTTTTAATAACAACTTTCAGCCCCAGCTGTACTGGGAGCTCTGAAGTCTGGCACGCACACGGTCCCCCCATGAAACATTTGGAGCCTTTTGTTCAGATGAATAAATAGTGACATCTTTTTGTAACTATCCATATAGTCAGATCGATGCTCACTGTGGTTAGTTCACCAGAAGTCAGGCTTCTGGGAGAAAGGTTGAAAGCAGGGATTGCATATATATAAACTTTGATCATTACGGAACATAACATTGGCTGCAAAACTAACGAACAGTATTGCTTTAATTGTCATATCAGAATATTTAGTTTGCTGTTTTAGCCATTTTATTATACAAATGCATGCTGCCCTCTAGTGGTGATGCCCTCAACTTTGAACTGACTAAAAAAGACCTAACACAAAGGAGTTTGCTTGCTTGTTTTGGGGGCAGTGGCTGTTGCTAAAAACTGTGGGCTCTTTAGTGCAATTTGGAGTACTCAACAGTTTAAATATAGCAATTTAGCTTTTGTGACCTCAGTGAAGAAATGGATAGTAAAGAAATTTAATAAATTCTTCCTGATTTGTATGTGATCCTTATGTGATCTTTGAAATTTATCCCATCTTTTATCCACTTAACTGTTTTTAGAATACATCTCAAAAAATGAGGCACATGAAATATAAAGCAGCCTTTTAAATCCAGTTTTCACCTTATGAAGCTACCCAACGTTTATGTGTTCAAGCCTTTATTCATTCATGAAAGTTAGGCTGTGGATAAACTAATATCTATATAGTCAGTGTTTTCTGGCTCTGATAAATAACTGAAATGACAGCTGTGTCCTTGATTCTTTTCCTAAATCCTTAACCCATTGTTTTTTGATCCTAAAATATTCAACAGGAAATATTTTGTCATGAGCTTTAGTTTCATTCCATCCACAGAATTGTTTGAAATCATGCTGTTAACAAACACAAATCAACAAAAGAAAAATAGGAGGTTCTTTTGCCTTCTCCACTCCTTAATTTTCATAGGAAAACAGTCCAACATATTGTAATCATCACCATAAAAGTAAGTATGGAACTGTACCTGAGAAGTCACAGAGCAAAGATGTGGGGCCTTATAATGTGACTGTACTACCCAGGACAGTACAAAACTGGATAATGATTTAAAGTAATATGCTCTAGATGCTCCTATCTTAGCCAGCAGTAGAGGATCTGTAGACAGCACATGCCCAGATCAAAGCTGATCATGTCAATGTCATTCAAGGAGGGAGAGAGACTCCTTTTTTTCCTTTCTTTCTTTCCCCCCTTTTTTTAAACAAAGTATGACATCTAAGGAACAGTGTGTTGATTGTTCCACTGCCAGGATATGCATAATGGAAACATTAGCTCCAAGATAACTTTTAATCTGTCAGCCTAATGGATCCTTAATGTGTAGAGGGCTTTAAATGTATGTCAGCCAGGGCTGTATAAAGTAATATAGTTTGTGGCCTGAATGGATCTAGATGACTCTGCACCATGACACAATATGGTTTATTATTATCAGCTCATCAGCTTATTCCCACGGACTTGGACAAGCTTCTCAATTTTCCAGTAACAGATTATGTGAGAAAAAGCTTGCAGTGCATTTTTCCCCTTTCCTCTTCTTTTAAATTACAAGTTTCATCCCCAGCTGCACTGGGAGCCCTGAAGTGTATTTACAGCAGGCTGCACTTTATCACACATCAGCTTGACTGCTAGTTTACACAGAACATTTATGCAGCTCCCTTGGCCTGGGATGCAAACTTCACATCTTTGTATTCCTATCACCTTCATTGCAATTTTTTCCAACATCCTCTCCCTGTTGACTTCTTTCCTTTCCCCCTGCCCCCTCCCTTTTTTTTTTTCTTACAACCAGGCTGGCGAGACTTGACATGTCGCAGTACTTGTCTGTGAAAGATAGTTGCACTAATTTCATGTCCTTGCTTGCTTTTTTTGCTTCTCTATTTGATGGTTAGGCACATAATGCCAGTGGTATTGCCATGGACTGAGCATGGATTTGACTTGGTTCATTTAAATAAGTTAATCAACCTGAAAGGCTACCTCATGTCCAATACTGTCCAGGCATTTGGGAAGAAAGAATCAGCCCTTTCTTGGCACTGAAGGTTGGGGGTGGGGGATTATCTCTAGAGAGTCCTTGCACTGTCCTAAATACAAAGGCTGGGTTATGCTAGCACTGTTGGTCATAGCTGAAAGCAAGTGGGGAGGGAGGATGAGGAGGTAGAACTGTACCCTTACATGTCCACCAACTTTCTAGTCAACAGATCTGCTCCTCTTCAGGAAGTGCTGCAACCATCTTCATTCCTCTTCTTTCATGGGATGCTCACTCTTTCTGTCTTGTGCCTGTTACTGTGATATTTGACTACTTGCTCAAAGCTTGGTGGAATGGTGTAGTTCAGGGTGTCAAACTGACCTCTCCTAGAGAGCTAGATCTGGAAACAGCAGTGGGGTGAATGGGGGAGTGAGCGTGAAGGTCCAGGGAAATGATTTTGCTGCCACTCATTGCTCCCCTGTCAATACAAGTCCCGAATGTGGAACTGTACCTGGGATTTTGACAGTGGGTCCCACCCTTGAATTCCCAGCTACCCAGGGAGACTGCAGACCAGACCACATGACTCTGTGGCCTGGATCCAATCCACAGGTGGTATGTTTGACACCCCAGGAGTAGATTAATGCTTCCTGCAGTCCAATTAGGTGTACCCCATTACTTTTGCTTACATTTGTATCCTCTTAAAAATTAAATAAAATTAAATTAAAAGGTTATGGGGTTATTAATGCATAATGTTAGATGAGTTAATATTTTTCTATCTGTTCTTTGAACACTTTTGATAGCATTTTCTGATATCATCTTAGTTTGTAATTACATTTTGCCCTTGTTATTGCAAGCCTTTATAAGTCAGTCCTTATACAGTGTATTCTTAGAGCTGTTTGCCATCGTATACAGTGACTTCTGTTGGAGAAGGCAAAAGTGAGAACAGCCTAACTGGCAGCTATGTTCTGAGTGGAAGTTGCTGAAATCTGTACCTGTTTCTTATTATTAGTATAGGCAACCCTCACCATTCGTGGGGGATACGTTCTTGTATCCTCCTCAAATGACAAAATCTGCAAATATTTGGGATATTTATAATCCCCTGGCAGCTGGGAGGGGGAGAGAGGGGCATGGCTCTGGTGGCGACGGTGGCAGTGTGGCGGCAGCAGCAGTGGGACCCTGGCGGCAGTAAGCGGCAGAGCTCCCGAGGAGCTCCTGTAAGTGTATAAAGTATATTTAAAATGTGGGTTCGTCATTCACAAATATTTGAAACAGTGAATGCTGAACCAGCGAATAGCGAGGGTTTCCTGTCTTGTGCTGGTAAGAGATGGTTATCACTCAGGACCAAGGTCTCATTGAACAAAGGACCACTCATATATATTGGAGGATCCTGTTCCTTCCTTCCTAGTGCTTACAATCAAAGAAGACAAATCTGATGTAAAAAATGTACAAGAAAGTAACGTAAATGAGTGGACCTGGGGATTGGCTCATAGTTTCTAGGGTCGGAAGGGACCTGAGAAGATCAT
>NW_017728994.1:21383166-21384296 GCF_001723915.1 Gavialis gangeticus | reverse complement strand
CTGCCTCTCGGATTCCCCTCAGCCTGCTAACCTCCTCCTGAAGCTTATGACTCGTTCATTTCTCAAGATTTTGGGGTATTACTAGAAAAGAAAAAATGAACTCGGAATTTCAGTTGAAATGGACAAAGGAAAGAAGAAAAGGAGGAGATAAAGTTTGTATGCTGGAGGATGGTAGTCCTTACTGCTGTGGGGACTGAGGCTTCTAGGGTATGGGGCTTTCATATTCTACCAGTGAGGGTTTTGGCACTAAGTATCAGTGTACAGTGGAGACCTAGTGCCTCAGGGTTTTTTCTGGGGGATCTGGTGGGAAGCAAAGGATTCTCCTCTGCTGGTCTTAGTTCAGTGTGCAGACAGCAGGAGCAGAATTGAGGGGAAGGATGGGCATACTTAGCATTAACTCCTTTCTGTGTCAATTTCTGTGACTTGACATCACTGTCCAAGTCATTGTCCAGTCTATCAGTCAGGTTTTGCAGTTATGAATAAATTCTAGTAGCTTCTGATTTTTGTTACAACCGTCATTCTCAACTCAGCCACATTCCTATACCTAAACCGGTCAGAGTTAGGTGCTTTCTGAGTAGCAAGTGGTAGTCAACAGTTCCCTGCCTCTCAGGCTGTAAATACAGCCTTGCTTTGTCCTGGGCAAAGCTATTTTTTCCTGTGACAAAGTGTGATTGGTCAGACATCCATGTCTCTTGTCCCAGGACAAACCCTAAAAAGATTAATGGAACAAGAAATGCTAACAGTTAATCTTGGGACATCATGGCTGTCCTGAGATTGCATCAGTGAATCAATGGCAAAAGCCGCAGTGCATTCAGCTGCTCATGAAAACCCAGTTGGAAGGGTGATGTGTACAGGTTTCCCTTGCTTTATGCGGGTTCTGTATGTGCGGATTCACTATTATGTGATGACCGTTTTTATGCTAAAAATTCATTATATGTGAGGTAAATTCAGTCTTATGCAATCAGTGTGGTAGAAGCCCGCAGTCAGCTGTTTTGTGCGGTGAATTGTGGGAGTGATGCGCACCAAAATACAGTCTTCTGTGTGGATCTGCGCTCCTCGCTCATTGTCTGCAACATGTATTTCTGTAGTTGCCCTGTGCTTGTGTATACTGTCTGATGTTGGTGAGTACT
>NW_017728994.1:21367271-21378166 GCF_001723915.1 Gavialis gangeticus | reverse complement strand
AATACAGTCTTCTGTGTGGATCTGCGCTCCTCGCTCATTGTCTGCAACATGTATTTCTGTAGTTGCCCTGTGCTTGTGTATACTGTCTGATGTTGGTGAGTACTTAAATTGTCTTGTAAAAGTGGTAGAAATGGGTCTGGGGGTCAGTACAGTTGAGGTCTTGGAATGTATCCCTATTTGTTACATTGTAAAGTGGGTTCCCTTTATGCGAATTCGAGTTATGCGCTGCTTTCTAGGAACACATGTACAGCATAAAGTGGGGGAAACCTGTATGCATGTCAGTCCCAGAACCTTTCTGTTCCAGGACAAACGCAAGCACAACGGGTTCCAGGACAAATACAACATCTGTTCCTAGCCTCAGAATATCAGTATGTTCTGCAACAAAATAACTCCAGTTTCCTCCTTATATGACAGTTGCCCATGGTTTTACATTTCTTTAAATGTTGCATTTGGCAACAGCTTTGAATTTCCCCATTTTAGAAATGGAGAGGTGAAGTGACATGTCCAAGGCCACTGGGCAAGTTGCAGACAGATACAAAACTAGTTTCTTCCTTTAACTGCTCAAACTATTTGCATTGTCCCAAAATCTTGGATGCTTACCTACTGAAGTGCCTCTCCCTCCTCCTGTGTTAACTATCATAGCTCTTTCTTGAGAGTTTTTCCCCTCCCTCTGCATTTCTTAACTTCCTTTCTCCAGAAAACTCTTTCTTCCTTCCATGAAATCCTGTGCTTGAGTCCAAGTTTTTCTTCTGTATTTTCTTTTTTTAACCATGTTAGATGGTTAGCATTCATTCCCCATGTGCTGTGAGGCATCCAATGGATCTGTACTGCAGAAAATGGTCAGGGAATGGGCTGAACTTCAAGCTGATTCTTTGGGGGATTTATTTATGTATTTTAGAATAACTGCATGGCCCATTTCTACTAACTTGTGTCAGGAGTGATTTATTAAGCTTCTCAAAGCAAATACTTTGAAGCTGTACATTTGGGGATTTCCACACTTTTTAAAAACATTTGGTTGTTAGAACAACATTAGAATGTTCTTAATGCTGATTTAAAAATAAATAGTGCAGGAACAATTAGAGATTTATTTTGAACTGAAATAAGTATGGATACTTTAATATAATAATAAAAGCATTTGGTTTAGCCAAAAAGCCAGGATAACCAAAATCTACTGAAAGTCAATGAGACTTAGTCTGCGAAGTGCTAGATTTTTAAAGGCATATACATTATAAGTTAATATAGGCATCTGAAGTAACAGTCAAAACAAAACATTTCAGCCTTATTGAGATGACATTTTTTGAATTTTTATTGTATGGAAAAAATTGAATTTTGACTTTGTTCCAATTTAGAATGAAAAAAAAACCCTTGCAATTCTTGAGGAAAAGAATTTTTTTGTTTCTAACAGTCTCTATTTATGTGCTTAGCTAAAAAGGGACTGTTTTAAATATGTTTAAAATTAATGGAATGAATGTATATTTTTTGCTTAAATGACTGGAACCGTAAGTATTTATTCTTGAATGTTGTTTGAAGATAGGGATTTATTTCACATATCTGTGGGAATTCTGCAGCTCCTGGCCCTTAATGGGAGAAAATACACCAGAGCCATTGAAAATAGTGGCAATGATACTGATGCTTCATCCAGAATGGTTTCAAAAAAATTTATGAATTATACTGTTTACCACCACTGAGACACAAGCACCCTTTTTGGTGTAACATGGCAGTTGTTTAATGGTAAAGTTCTACAAGTGAAAGCTATACAACAGTATGATATAACAGTGTACAAGAAATAAAGATTGATCTAACACAAACTCAAAGGGCAGAGTTTAAGTTGTGTTCTCAGCATAAGATTAGCTTGGGGTTTGCCTACAACATCGAGTCTGCTACAGTGTGCTATGGGATTTGACCATGAGCAGCTAGGACCCCTGTTTAGGATCCATCTGCAAGGCATACATAGTAATGGAGTACTTTATGACTTTCTGTTTACTTCTACATCAATAATGTAAGTAAATTTATTTTTGACACACATTTAAAAAGGAAAAATTAACCATTTCACGTGTATCACAATTATTCCTATATAGCACCTTTCACATCTATCAAAATTATTAAACCCATTAGGCATTTTAGGACAAATAAACAAGTAGGACTTTGGTGCTAACAATGGTTTATACTAGGGGACACTGTAGATGCAGTGAAACATCAAGGAGTAACCTGAAGGCAAATGTTTTGGCTTTCAGTAAAATAAAGAATGACTTTTTTCAGTAAATGGAGCATTTGTTCATGGGATCATAGAAAATTAAGGTTGGAAGGGACCTCAGGGTGGACCTCATCTAGTCCAAACCTGTTCAAAGCAGGACCATTCCCACCTAGATCATTCCAGCCAGGGCTTTGTCAAGCCAGACCTTAAAAACTTCCAAGGATGGAGATTCCACCAACTCTCTAGGTAACTTGTTTCAGTGCTTCACCACTCTCCTAGTGAGGGAGTCTTTCCTAATATCCAACCTAAATTTCCCTTGCTGCAGTTTGAGACCATTGTTCAAGTTCTGTCATCGGCCATCACTGAGAACAGTCCAGCTCTATTCTTTTTGGAACAACCCTTCAGGTAGCTGAAAGCCAGTATCAAATCTTCTCTCAGCCTTCTCTTCTCCAAAGTTTTGTTATAGTTTTATAATGGTCAGATTGCATTATCTCCCTCAAATACAGCTACCACAGTGAGGGGAATATCCTACATACCCAATGATTAACACGCAACAGTAGCAAAAAAAGAAAAGGAACGCAAGTTAATCTCCATCATCATTTTTGTCCAAGTCCTTTCTGTTGAGACTGACAACAATGGTGCCAGCTGTAATACTTGAGGAGGGTTTTTATGTGATGTGGAGCACTTCTTATTCAGGAAAAATTTCAGCAAGTTATGCAATGGTACCAAAATATAACCAGATAGTAATAACCTAAAACTACCTCAGGTTGAATTTGAAATGGTGACCTGGACACTCATTGTTTAGTTTTGAATTACAAAGTCTTTGTACTGTCTGGTTCCCATCAAAAACACCATAAGGAGTACATGAGTATTTTAGTACAGGAGTATTTTAGTATAGAAAAGGATCTTGAGGAGTGACTGCACAATAGCTTCTTGCTATGCACACCCAATTTAAAAGGAGTGAACATGATGAGCAATTTTTCACATGCTTAGTATGTGTGTATGTGTTAATTTATTTATTGGGATAATTGGGTTTTCCCCCAGCTAAGGAAAAGCCTGTGTTGCTGACATTACAATGTGTTTGTGAAGAAAGACTGATACAGCAACACACACAAGCAACTGCAAGGTCATTACTTACCAAGCATAATTAGAACATCCATTCTGAAAGGGGGAAACATTTAAAAGATAAAGGGTGTATTTAAAAATGATTCTTCCCAATGCAGTTTTTTGATAATTATAGTTTTAACAGCTTATGGTGATGGTGGAAGTGGCTATTTAAGAAAAATTAGGAGGCTCATTCAGGGGAAGATGATCCCTCAAGAGACCTCATGCTGTCATTTTTCAAGAACCCTGAGCAGAAAGCTCATTCCAAATGCTGCGTGTCATTCTGATGCATCTGGAGTAAGCATAGCTTTCTTATGATCAGTGCAGATATTTTTAATTAAAAACACCATAAACATGTTGCCCCCTTACCCTCTTCCCTATGTGTGTGTGTGTGTGCGTGCACACGCACGCATACATATGTCTGTGGAGCTGCACAGGAATGAACACATTGTAGATATGCAATGGGAATCTGGCTTTTACTGAGTCAGACACAGTAGGTTTTCTAAATCTATGTATGGCATATCTTAGCATCAAAACTCTTACTGCAGCAGATAAACCCTTTATAATTTTCACAGTTTTGTGCAGTTGCCAAGGGGAGGTAGGAAGACAAGAAAGGAAGAAAGAAAACAAAACAGTCACCTCATTTAATTTATGACCAAGCCTATTGTTTTACAAAGAACCTTCATGATAAATAAAGTCTCATGGCAACATTTTCAACTGTGCTTTTATCAAGGCTCTCCGAGCAGTGTGTGTAATACGCCTGGCAATCGAATCACAGCTGTGTGCCTTGGTAGGGAATCTCTTTGGAGACAACACTTCCTTAATTTAAACAATTGTAGGCTGCAGGAGTTCAAAAATTTCAGCTGACTTTAACTGTCACTAGCCCAAGCACCTTTATCCCCAGGCGAGCAGCAGCAGCTGGATTTCATTTCCTGCTGCCAGACTGTCCGACATCTTTGCTGAACATCCCAGGAACTGAGCGTCTTTACTTTAAGGATTTTATTCAAGGTGACAGCTCCTCACACTTTAGCGTTCAGATCACCTCAAGTAGCTGAGATATCAGTGAAAATGAGAGCACTTCTACAGCAAACTCCAAATTTAGATTGACTGAGGTTATCCTTAGGCCTCTAGACCCAACCTCCATGACAGAACAGGCCTGCCAGTAACTTTAAAACTACAGTGGAGTTTGTAATGATGTCTGGAGAGAAATATTCTGCAGGAGCAGTGGAGAATACTATAAGTGATAGGAAATGATGTCAGATTTAGTTAGGACTGGAGACAGTGTTAGAATATACTTGGCATAATATGGCACCGGTATCTCTGTCAGCATCTCTGTTTTCTGTCACCGCGCACAATTCTAGGCCTGTCTATAGTCCTGACAGCGTCTTTTCAGATCAGGTTATTGCCAACTCGGAGACTCGCTCAGCGCAGTGCCATACAGCCCCCTTTGTTTGAAGTCTGCCCTTTTGTCATTAATGCACTTGATGTCTATTTAAATCTGATGGTGAATGCAGTATCTGTTTTCCTGTCAAGAGATCATTGACAATATTAATACCTCATGTCCTTGCCTCATTTTCTAAGCGCTGACACCTAGCTGCAGTCTCCAGCATTCATCAAACAGCACTTGCTCACCAGGGTCTCTATAAACAGTCTTGCTTCCAGTCCTTAAGAAATGCGGCAAACCTCAAATAAGACTTTTATCAATGCCAGTGAAAAAAAGGAATCTGAAATATGTCATTAATAAAACGTTCAAATCCTTTGAATTTACAGCTCTAAATCTAGAAACCCATCCACCCTTGTTACCAATCTAATGTCACCTATGTTTTTGCATGTAATAGTGTTGCTTTAGGAGACAAAAGCTTGCTTTTCACATGCTATTTATGACTGACAGTTGCATTCCTAAAATATGGAAGCTGATCCAGTGGTCAGTGAGGTTGCCAATGCTCTCTCCAAGCCTTCTGTAGAGTTGGGTTAGATAGGGACTTAGCGCAGCACCGTCTAGTCCCCTTTTGTGTTTTCTTAAGCTCAATGTTTTTCACAGCAAATGACAGGCCTATCTATTTCCTTTCATAGGAATGTATTACTACCCTGATGCTTAAAAGAGAGAGAAGGAGAGAAATTGGGGATACATTAATTTGGCACAGCCCCATGCCCTCTAGTTTCAGTTACTTTTTTTACCTATATTATTATATTGCTACAGTGCATGCAAATTATACAAAGCACAATTAACACTTCAGAATGTAGGTAAGCACAGCTTTTAAGGTTTCCATTTGTTCAGGTAGGGTGTGAAAACATAAAACTTTGCAATAAGCAGAGGATATACTTTGCTCAGGCTTTGCCCTATATATAAAGGAGTATTTGTTTCCTTTGGGTTGGATTGTGGTTGTCCTTTTGTATGTGAGCTAGATACTACATGGATGATCATTTTCAAAACACACCAAATAGCAGGAGGCAAAAAGATCTTGCACCTACCAAAACTGCAGAGGAGACAACTGTAATTTGACTTCCTGAGCTTGGAGGGGCAAAGGGAGACGTTGCTAGTATCTGACATAATCTCTCCCCCTTGGCTCCCTGCATTTCAGCTGTCACCACCTGGCAGGAAGTGCAAAGGAGCAACTTCAGTATGGTAGTTGTACGGTACAGTAGCAAGTTGTATTAGTGAATGTTTTATCCTGCATCCAAGATGCATTATAGCTTGTATAGCTATTATCCCTTCTTCCACCCATACTAAAGACTGTGGATCTTTCCCCATTAAGCAATGTTCTGACTCAATGCAGCTTATATTTAGAAAATATGGGGGTGGGGGGGTTCACTTCATTGTATGCATCCATCCATTGCAGTTTCTGAACATTTTTTTTTCTTTTGTACTATCATTTGGAGAATTGGTTGTAAATACAGTTTCAGGGAGGAAGTAGAACGTTAGGACAGATGGGAGGTCCTAGGTTGTAGACCCGTTCTGTCAATGACTAGTCTTCTAGCCTTTGGCAGATCACTAGACTTCTGTGCCTCTGCAAAGTGAGGATAATGTTAATTGCTTACATTACAGAGTTATTGCAAGCATAACTTTGTGGACCTCTGAGCAGAGCTTTTCACTAGTTTGATGGCAAGCTGATTAATAGTAATTTACTATCATTTTATTAACATCTGTAAACCTATGAGACTTGAAAAGATTTATCTTCATATTATGTTTATGGGGGGGTAACAAGCTACAAAATTACAGCACTGTTTGAGAATCTATCTTTAGTCAGACTCCACAAACAGTACAGAAATAATTTAAAACACAGCATACAGGCAGTCAAGTGTATTGCTTATATACCAGATCTTGAAAACACTTGTATACATGTGTGTAACAGGATGCATCATGCAGATACTCAGATGTGTGTTTGCAAAGCTGACCACACAGTCATTAATTTGAACAGTAAAATATAAAATACTTCAAATTAACATACTCTGTTTTCAGCAGACAGCGAGAGAGAGAGCTGTTCCCCCCTGTAGTTTAATCCTCCTCCCTACACGACCTTAGTAATATGCTTCTATTACATACTGTGTTAATTGCTGACCTTAATCTAATTTGTTTTCTTGTCGCTGTAGGTGTTCTAGGAAAATGTCGCTACGTTTACTATGGGAAGCATTCAGAAGGCAACAGATTCATCCGAGATGACCAGCTCTAAAATGCAACACCATTCTGTGCCACTTCAAACTATCCACATTCATGCACACAAAAAGCACAAATTGCATCTACATTTTAAGCATGCAACTAAAGTCCTCCAGTACCTTCTGCTGACTTTGCCAAGCCTGTCAAGATCATCCTTCTGTCTTAGTCTGAGTAGTCACACAGAGATTGACATGATTGCCTTTAAGCAGGTCCCATCCACCAGTGTGACAGACAGCTGCAGCCAAGCACCAGGCCTGACAGGATGAACACCATGATGGATTGCCTGGTCCAATTGCTGCTCACAGAAGAGCAAAGGTCACACCTGGGGCTTCACTGAGCATGCTCAGTTGGTTTTTAGCAAGAGCAATGCTTTTATCTAAAGCTCGCCTGTTGAGTGAGAGAAGCTGGCAGTATCAATATGTTTATAAAAGCAATAGCTGTAATTTAAGATTAAAAAAACCCTTATCTGTTCATATTTCCCCCCATGAATTAAATACTTAAATTTCTTAGACAGACACGCACACAATCCTCTTCAAGCTTTATATGAGAATTAAAAGTTTGTGGGGGGTGTATGCAGTCAGTAATGTCATATTTAAATATTTCTCAAAATGCACAACCCTATGAATTTGTTTTTTTAATTTAAGAAGTATCGGAGCAATTTAACAGATTCAGCTGAACCTAGGAATCTTTCTTTTGATTAGAATCTCAAGATTTAATAAATCTTAACATTCAGAAAAGGAGATCATATTTAATGCTGCAGAACAGGTAACACAGAGGACCCCCTGTTTAACTGCATTTCTTTGAAAAAAAAAATACAGAAGTGGCCGTTTGTAGTTATTCCTGGCATATTTGACAACATTTTTTAAAAATTTGGGCAGAGATTAAGTTTAGATAACTGTTGAACTGTGGGGAGGTGGGGGGGACGGTTTGAAGGGGGGGAAGCCCTAAAAATAAAAACCATTACCGAGCTTGGATAACATTTAGAGGGGAGAGAAAGGTAAAACTGAGGGAATTATGAATCCTATGTTATGTACATTCAAATGACATAAGCATGGCTCCTGTCAAGTTTTTGATAACTAATACAGATATCCTTAGCTTGTTGCAAGCCTTTTTAAATGGAGTGGATATATTTGGAGCAACAATTCCTTTTGTTATTGTGAATCAAGTTGCCAGACTTAATAATATAATGCACCAACAACGAGTATGAAGAGCATTGTGAGCAACGTACAAATTGTGAGGAAGTACGTTGTGGCCCCGTGTAGCTGCTCCTCTTGTACTGTCTTAATCTTGGCTAATTTGCTTTTGTGCATAGTAAATCAAATTTTGATTAAAAGCCTTTAGAAATATGAGAGATAGGTATTTAGGGATGTTGCTTCTTATGTAAAATAATATGAGAAATCAGGATGCTTGCTTTCTAAATTGGTTACCAAAATAACAGCACGATGCTATCCTAGCTAATTTATATCACGGTGTCTATTTTGAAGTATCAGCACATTTTGGCCATGGCATATTACAGTCAGCAGGATTCAAAGCAGGGGTGTTTGGAATAACCTAATATCACATTCAGTCTAGTTGCATATGTGTTCTTGTCTTTATAAAAGGCTTAACCCTGCCTCAAACAATAAAAAGCACTTGCAAACTGACCACATGATTTTTCTATCTTTATTTTGCCTCCTTGTTTACTTATCTTAATGTCAAAACCATTTGTATCATTTTCAGGAATGTTTTCCTCCATGCAAAGCTTTTGGAGGCAAGCATAGTTGTGGAATTAGATGTGACCAGAGTCTTTTATTGTTGCTTATTGTTCATTATTTTTATTTTAAATGATGCACCGGCCTTAATTAAGGCTAGTTTAGTTTGAACTCATGCTAGAACCCACTCAATTTGTATACCCTTCAGAATAATCCTATTACTAATATAATTATCTATCATGTATTAGTTTATAATTCAAATACAGGTATGGCTGTTTAGAGTGGTTTCTGCTAATGCAAATTACTCTAACATAGATAGCATTTCATTTTCCGACATTTTGCACCGATACTCTGTTTTATGGCCATCCAACTGCCAGCCCACAAGGGGTTAACAAGCATCCCCTGCCAGGCTTCTGTCCAGCCACCACTGCTCCCATTGCTCTGGTTGCTGTTGCTATGCCAGCTGGGGTCCCTGGGGCAGGATGGCATGGTAGGAAACCTGGTGAGCTTGCTGCCCATGCACCAGTGGGGGTCTTCAGTGGGGAGCTTGTGCTGCTTACATGGCAGTGGTGGCAGGGAGAGAGGTGGCAGCAGGGGAGCTCACATGGCAGAGGTGGTAGGGAACTTGCACTGCTTGTATAGCAGGGGAGGGTGCACACTGTGTGGGTTCTGGGAAGCTCGTGGGGCCCCTGTGGCATATAGCCCATGTGCTTTGCAGCCTGTGGACTGCAGTCTGTGTCACATGCAGCCCTGAAGTTGGACAGCCCTCTTGTTTCAAGGTGTGGCAGATATTTTGTGGCCATCACTAGTAGGTCATTCAGGCTGGGTACAAAGATTCAAAAAGCACAAGGCAGAATCGATTTAAGTTGCATGGTTCTCTGTAAGTGGTGTAGTTTAGATCAGTAGTGAAAAGAACATCCTTGGAAAAGGGGGGAGGGGCGTTGAGGGAGAAGGGCAAACCTTAAACTGGGTTCTGCCATTTTTAAACCAGACTGTGTGCTGAACTTCTGTTCAGTTATAAGTAAAGGTAATTAATTTGCTCAAGAGCCTGGGAAAACTTAAAACATGGTCAGAAAAAGTGGAATGGGTATGTAGTCCCTACCCACCAGCAGGTTTATATTTGGGGACTGATTCAAAACACACTGTATACCAAATATTTCATTTTCAGATATCATTGGGAATCTTTTGATTTCAATGGGCTTTGGGTCAGGCCCTCCTTTGCTAGCAGGTGAAATGATGGAGGTCAAATCCTCTGTTTCCTGTCAATACCACCAAGCAGCAGGGAACTATTACACTGACGTACTGGGCCAGCTATTTTGCTAGTTTCCTCCTCTTATCTTTGCTCAGCTTCTTTCACGTTATACTGCACATCCAGAGCAGTGCTCAGTGTGGGAAGTACCACATACAGTAAGGGCACAAAGGATGATTAATTGGTGTTTTCAAGGAAAAGGTACAGAGATGTTTTGTTGGCCCAGCCAATTTTCTAATTTGTGCCATCTTTGATTACAATGTATCCTTCTTTGTCATTTTTCACAAAAAAATGCAGAATAGAAAATGGATGTTTTGGTCTGGTTTTTTGGTCCTTCTTCCCCTTGGAACTATTTGTGTTGCAACTGAATTCCTGACAGGGATGTTGAAAAATAAACTATAGAAAAACAAATTCTGTAGTACTGTATTTGCACAAATAGAAAATGGCCCTGATTGTAAGATGACCCCCCAAATAATTATATTCTGTATATATGGAAAGCATATATTTCTTATAATTTTCCAGGTACAGAATCTAGTTATTGGAGGTTAGGTTTGCCTTAAATTTGTCGCCCTTCCACTTCTACAGCAGAAAAAATAAATCTGGGGGGCAGGAGGTCAGATGGCCCTTTGTTTTTTCTTCCTCCTAACTTTTAGAGGAAGTTTTAGCACAGGTACTCCGTAAACAGACTTTTGAGCAGCATTTGGCACCTACTTATAAATATGACCAACTGGGTGCACCTATGTGAGATGCTACTGTGCAGTGGTTATTGCACATTTATTTAGTACTTGTATAAGCAAGTACCAAATAAATGCACAGTAACTGGAGTTACTGTGCAGTAGTGTCAGCAAATGCCTTTTAAGTGATGCTATGGCACAGTAGTGTCTTGGCATGGTTTTTGCCGCACGCTGTTGCACAGTAGTATCAAGCTACTGTTGAGCAGTGGCATATCATGGGTATCCAGTGCCCAGAGGCCAATGCTTACATTTGTGCCCCCCCCCCCCC
>NW_017728994.1:21335986-21367159 GCF_001723915.1 Gavialis gangeticus | reverse complement strand
TCCCGGGCCCCGGGGCCCATGCTTAAATTTGGCCCCCCCCCCCCCCCGATCACCGCGCAGGGGGGCAGGGATGCTGGTGGCCGATTGCTGAGCATGGGGGGTGGGGGGTGTCCCCCTGGAGCTGATTGCTGAGTCCACTATGCATAATATTGGGTCAAAGCCAAAGGCTTTACCAAAGGATTTACAATATAGTTCATTGGGCTGGGCCCCACCCGGGTCAGCAGCATTTCAAGCCAGGGTGACCCTACAGCTCAGCACTGCTCAGTATGTGTCTACTCCAGACACCCCTCTTGCCCCCCAAAAAGGATCCATATGTTAATTAGTCCTCACTCATGATTTGAACTGGGTAGTCTTGTCATGAGTACTGGGATGCTCCAAAAATTTATATGCAGATGGGTTGCAGGGTCTGGCTTCACCTCATGGAAGGTCAGGTGACACTAGTCAGATGTGCCAAGCTGAGAGAGGGAGAAACGGAAGGATTCTGGGTGAACTATATGCAATGTAGTGGCTCAACATGGCTTGAAAAATATTTGGTGCTGAGGGGGACTGTGCTTAATGGGCACTACCCATTAAGAGGTCTTATTCAGATGTGCGCTGCTAACCTATCCTTGAGGTAGGTTCCTATCAGTGTGTTTGCTCAATGTAGGCTATGTCTCTTATAGTCAAGCTCAGTGTTGACTGCATTTAATCAGCTTCATAATTGATTTCCACTGGTGAGCACTTGCTTCTTTTGGCAGCAGTTTAATGATAGACAATGTATTTATTGAGATTTCCTTGTATTATAAGACAAAAGACTTTTTCCCTCATGCCGTTTGGGAAGGAAAAAACTCATCTTGTGTTTGAGTAAATATGTATTTTTGAGGGAAACTGGATTGGGTAAAAAGCCTTCGAACACAAATATACATGTATAACTTTATATACACAGGCAGTTTCACTGACTTAATTTACTTGCATAAAGATAAAACATATGCATGTGACTGCATAATCAACAATTGAGTTGGAATATCATCAAATGAGTAAATGAGTCACCTATTTCTATTTTGGTAGGGCCTGACTCTATAATGCCTTATTTAGGCAAGTAATTTATTTTTCAAGACAGTAATACCCATGCATTACCCACATGGGTGTGCAGGATCAAACTGTTAATATTCAGATCAAATATTCAGCTCTTTTTATCAAAGTGTTTTCATAATAGTCAGTATCTGGTTCTCACATTTCACTCTTCTTTTTCTTTTCAGAAGGTAAAGTACTAAAGATTTAGTGTCATAGAAGGAAGAAAACTTGTATTTTTAACTATTTGGTAATATGTTTTACAATTCCAATTGACACAAGGCATTTGTAGTCTCTCTCGTATTATCTAGTTAGTTAAGACAGGTTAGCTCACAGGCTAAAAATACAATTTTTTCCATAATGAAGATACAGCCGTAAACCATTAGAAAGGCAATCAGTTTTAAGCTAAATTGGTGAACGATCTGCTATATCATTAGTGACTATACCAGGAAGCTGCTTTAATCTGGACAGTTTTTAATAGGTACAGAAATAACATATGGTCTCTAGCCTCACTGTTAAGCGTGATATAGAGAGCAGAGATGTGCTGGATGTGTTGGTATGCAGCATGTACTATTCAAAGTGCAAGGATGCTTGTGACCACGGTTAGGGTTCCATGTGCTATTTAACATGGTTAGCTAATAAGTCTGGAAATGCAGCTGATTTTTCTTTATTTAGGAGTACTTGTGTTTTACCTTTATTTCTACCTACCTCTACTACTGCAATATCACTGTTTCAGGCACCCATATCTGTGTTGTTTGCTGCAAGTAGGCCAGTATATACTCCATAAGAACAGCAAAAGACTGACAGTGAGCCTGATTTCACTGTGCCTAGATATTAGGGAGTGACATGGCCAGAAATATGGCCCTGTGCATCAGCATGAACGCCGTGTGCCCCTGGAAGCTGCGGGGGCATGGCGGCTACCTACGGTGCTGTCGGTGGTGGTAAGGAGAGGAGTGGAGAGCACCGACAGGCAGTTGGTTGTTGGAACCCACCTACAGATGCCGCTGGCAGCATCGGTGGCAGCCAGTGGTGATCTCAGACTGCCCGCAGACACCGCTAGCAGTGTCAGTGACGAGGGGTAGGGGGTGGCGAGCACTGACTGCCCACAAACACTGCCAGCACTGTCGATGGTGCCTTTTCACAGCGGGTGCACCATCAAGTTCAGGGGATGCGCGTGCACCCCCTATGCATCGCCAATGCGCATCAGTATCATTGGTTAGTAAAGGCACACTGAGGTAAATTAGAGAAGCTCTTTTAGGTATAGAACTCCAGGATTGAGACAACTCAATCACCCACCTTGTTGTATACCCCTCGCACCATCAGCTATCCCTTGGGGGAAGCTAACCGTTTGCAATCTGTGCCCTAGCCTTGGTTAATATAGTTTACAGTACAAAACTGTATACCTTTTATTAATTTCTGTCACTTTAAAAATGTTAATCAGCACTAATTTGAAAAAATAAGGAAAGTGTACTGAAAGCGTAAACAAAAATTCTTCAACAGCTGAGCTACACAATCAGAAACAAATAAAGTTATCCAGAAAGTCTGGAAATACAACATGTAGGGTTCTATGTGCAGCTTTATCTCAGGTTGGCTTTGCTGTGCATAGTGAAAATGTTCTATAGCTGTTTTCTTCTGTTTCTGTCTGCAACTTAGTGTGGGTCCAGTTGTGCAAAATGCAGGCATTTCCCCGTTGTGAATTGATGTGAGCATGTGCAGAATCCTTTGAAGAACTGGAACCACTATGACTGTCATCTTGAAGGACTGCATACCATCAGTAGTGTAACTGAGGTGAGGCATGCAAAAACAACAGCTGCTGCAGGAGATGGCTGTGCCACCTCTCAGCACTGTGGCAACTGGCACTGCCCCGGCAGGGCACACAGCTGCCCTGCTAGACCTCAACATACTAGAATTATATGTAGGATGTGTGCAATGAATTTGAGTTAATGGTGCTATTGGTACCTGACCTTTTGAATTTCACAACCTTTTGTGATTTTAATTGTACATTGCTGATCTTTTCCCTTGTTAATTTTCACTAACAATTTGTCACTTTTGTAAAATATACTATGGGTTCACTTCAGTACAGTACTATATTCTGTACTGTTTGTAAAGAAAATTAAACTAATGTTGCCATAACATGCAAATAGGTAGTGTTTATGGCACTGCAGTGTTTGTTCTTCCTGTGTGTGGCTTACTTATTAATTTAAAAACTTCAGTGATTTGCAGTGATCTGCTCCATCCTTCACTAAATGGAATGATCTAACTAAAACTGTGTGAGCAGTCACTTGCCCTTTTGCCTTAGACAAGTGAGTCAGCTTTGTTCTCAGCTTCTCAGGACAGTTTATTTTTTGCCACTACAGCCTTGAATCCACGACAAAGCCACACTTTCTGTCTTTTCCAGGTGGTAGGGGAGAGATGCCTTAGCTTTGGCTTCTCCCCAGCACAAGCACTTCTCTCCTGCCCTAATCCTTTTATTCCTTCCCTCCTTGAGTTCTTAACCTTCTTTATGGTTTCACTCATTGGTTGGCCATCAGTTTCAGCTGGCCCACAGCCTCCCAGCTAGGCAGTCTGTTACCCACTACCCAATTACAGCTGAGTTCTGAGCCCTGGAAAGGCCCAGGACCTTACACTCCTCTGAACATTTTCATTTTAGAAAACTATCTTTAGAGACATATCTACAAAGACTCTGGTAGGTTTATCTCTGAACAACATGGACATATCTGTGGGAGCGCACGTTCGCTATTCGAAAGGATGAGGTAAGAAAGAGACAGCGACTGTCTTTACTGGGCAGTTGTTACATATCCAGCCTGCCCTTTTATGTCTTCTCCCCCTTGTGCAAAGGGATTGTTCTTCTAGGCCCACCTCCTCCAAATTTTAAGCCTATGATTTATCACAGTGCCTATGAAGAGAATGGACAGTAATTAGGTAGCTGGTGTGCTGCAACCACTGTTTTTCCTGCTGACTGGTATTGCCTCACTTTTTAAAATTTGTTTTCATTGTCTATCTATATCCATCCTTTGTCTCATCTCTTATACTTAGCCTTATCTCCTCAGAGCTGGGCTTGTTTGTGTATTCTGTCCAGCAAAATGGGGTTCTGTACTGAGATAAAAATAATATATTAGAAAATGATTTGGACAAGAGATAGTAGTATGGAACTGTATACATTTAAATATGAGAATAATCTCTGGTCAATGTTGTATATATAAAAATACTACAATATATTATTTGTACCAGTGTCTCAAAACACTTATTCTATTTAATAACAAGCACACTGTTTATCCCATGCTCCTGATTTCTAAAATTATTGTAAAACTGACTCTCTCTTCTCACTCTAAATCTTGATTTTTTTAATTTTTTTTGTGTAATTTTTGGACCCTTGGGTAGTCATGACTTATCCTCTTTAATGAAGGAGTTTGATGTCTTAGTTATGCAAAGTCTCATCTCCTTGACCCAACACTTCATTATTTAGTTTAGAGAGATTGCCAAGAAATAAGAGTCTGTATGCTTGCAAACTATATAGAAATGTGATGCAAATTACCATAAAGGCACCTATTATACTGCAGTCAGCCTAAGCCATGTTTATGGTAACATACAAAGAATGGCCAGTTAAACTTTGTGACTTTTAAAGCTATTGCATCTTGGCAAGCTCCAGATCCTAAATTAAGATCTGTTCCTCCAAGATGTTGACATTCTCTCAAAATGAGGCAACATGCTTACCAGGCTTCTAAGTCTTCAGAGGAATAAAATGTGTTTGTGCTAAACCAGCCCTGAAGGGCCTTAGTTAAAACCTCATGAGATTGCTCTGGAGACAGCTATTTCTTTCCTGGCAATTATTTTAGTGGGTCCCATAATACTCAGTGATCTCTTCATTTTGAAACAAAAGTGTTACCTGAGGCCAGACTCTCTGACCCAGGTAAATATAGTCCTGATTCTGTAGGCTTTGCTCAAACATGCCTCCCACCAAAAGCCCACTGCTTGCTTTAGTGAACATGTCACATGAACAAGGAGGGCAGAATTGGGACTATTTGGCCCAATTAACTGAAATTGGTGCAGAGATGTAGGGCACAAAGTTCCAGAGTGCCCATTATTGGCCTTACTCTTCTACCATTGAAATCAGAATGTTCAGTGCATTTGAAAAGCCCTCCCATAAATCATTGCATTAATCTGGCTCCTTTCTAGTCACTGGGGGTTCTTTTCATCTTCACCCTTCTTGGGTATACTAGGAAAGTGTGGAGGTAAGGCTCCATTGGACATCTGCTGATGATAGCCCTGATGATGAGGCTGTGAATTGCATCATTTTCCAGCAATTCCACACTTTCCTGGGGAATTTTTGGCCTTCTTGGGCTATCCACATGGAATGAAGTTTGTGGCCAATTTGTGTGGACAAAATAACCTTCTCTGATAGACATCCTGTTTCAAGGGGCCTCTGCCATGTCTTAGTGTAGTGGGATGAATCTAGGCATGTATCTGGTTCATCTGGTGTGAAGGTTAGCACACTAACTTGTCATTACTCAGTTTAGAGTCACGTGTTTAACTAACTGTGCTTCCAAAGTTCTCTAATATGTCTGTCTGTTGGCACTGCAAAATCACAGACACGGGTGAAATAAAGCGGTAAAGCTGAGGTCTTCAGTATTCTTGTCAAACAGGCAGCTTTGCCACTGGATATTCGGCACTTAGGTTTCGAAGCATCAATTTGCAGTGTCAGTCTTACACGCCAGATGGTGAATCAGGTGACTATAAAGCTAGGGTTTTTGGAACTAGTGGTGAGTTTGCTTTATTAGTTGCCTTGCAAATCCTCATTGTTCTCTTCTCTTGAGAACCTGGCTCCATCCTTGTCTGTATTGACTGTTGTGTCATTGCTTTTGAAAGCAAGTGATGTCAAGACACACTCCCCTTTTGTTTTCAGACTATTTCTGTTTCACTGACAGTGGTATAACACTTGGAGTGCATAGTTTGCTGTTTTTAGAGCTTGTTCGTATACTTAATATCCTCCTTTAGACCTCGCTGTCTGGTCTGCTTCAGCTGCCCAGATAAAATGTATTTTCTGCTTTTCCTTTCACTTCTTTTAATAATAATTCTAATATAATAAAAGCCTGAGTCTGTCTGTCTGTCTGTCTATCCATAACACTCTGGGCCAACTGCGCACGTGCTGCCCAGAGGGTGGATGCTGACTGGCTGGGCACCCTGGGCTGTGTGGGCAAACTCGCGTTGGCTGCCTAAGCACGAGGGCTCCCCCCACCCCTCACCTTCCTGCCTGATGGCAAAGGGGGGAATCGAAGTGGCAGTGGCCCCACACCACCCGACCATTCCACCTCCCAGAACAGCCAGCATGGAGGGGGAGATGGCAGGCAGGGGGGGAGGGAAGGAAGCAGGGAGGCAAGTGGACGTGGGACAGGCAGACCCCCGGAGTGGGAGGGGGAGGTGTGGGGGGAATGGGGCTGAACCTGCTGTGGCGGGGAGGAAGGGGGCTGTGCGGGCACAGACCCGAAGCAGCGGGGAGAGGGGAATGGGGTTGGGCCCAAAGTGGTGGAGAGAATGGGGTTGGACCCACCACAGCAGAGGGGAATGGGGTCGGGCCCTAAGCAGTAGGTAGGGAGGGAGTGGGGCCGTACAATGACAGGGGGATTCAGGGCTCTGTCCCCACGTCATTCTTGATGGGCAATTTGCTAGTAAAAATATATATATACTTATGGGATGGGGAGGAGAGAGAATAGGGCTTGATATCACTGGAAGCTGAGGTCTAAACAATAGCAATGCAGTCTTCCCCACGCTTGCCCACCTTTGTGTGCCTCAGTGCCCACATGATGGTCTACAGATAGGTCTCTTAAGTTTTTGGAGTGGCTTGATTATTACATCTCTTGCAAAGAAAATAAAAATCAACGTATGACCCCATTGGACACATCCACACATACAGGCATGTCTGCTTGCAGCAGCTCAAATAGAAGCAATAAAAATTTGATCTGGGGCTTTTTGCCTCAGTGCACATGCCTGGACATGCACTTTGGTATGTTTGGTACAGTTGCAACTTGGGGCAAAATAACCCTCCTGGATCTGCAGCCAGGGAGAACTAGAACCCCAGCAGTGTAAAAAGCTTCCCTTTCATGGATCCATCAGTACAAAAAGCTGCCCTGGTAAGTAGCTCAAAGCTACTTTCCCTTGGGAGCTTCTGAGGGAGGAGCCTCTGGGAGGAAGTCGGCCACACTTCTTCCTGTTCCAGGCTGCTGCTATTGCTGTTACTGGTTGCTGCAAGCTTGGTCTCAGGAACTTCTGGGGAGAGGATAACCAGGTCCCTTCCTGCCTCTGGCTGCTGCTAGCTTGTTCTTGGAGCTTTTCATAGTTTCATAGTTGGTAGGGTCACAAGGGACCTGAGCAGATCATCAAGTCTGACTCCCTGCCATGGCAGGAAAAAATGCTGGGGTCAAATGACCCTGGCTAGGTGATTATCTAGCCTCTTTTTGAAGACCCCCAGGATAGGAGTGAGCACCACTTCCCTTGGAAGTTGGTTCCAGATCCTAGCCACCCTGACTGTGAAGTAGTGCCCCCTGATATCTAGCCTGAATCTACTCTCAGTCAACTTATAGCCATTATTCCTTGTTACTCCCAGTAGTGCTCGGGAGAACAGTGACTCCCATTGCCTGCTGGTCCCCCTTGGCCAGTTTATAGATGGCCACCAGATCCCCTATTAGCCTTCTCTTGTGGAGGCTGAACAGCCTCAGGTCCCATAGCCTCCCCTTGTAGGGCCTACCTTCCTGCCCCTGATCATGCAAGTGACCCCCCTCTGGACCCTCTCGATGCTCGCCATATCCCTCCTGAAGTGTGGCACCTAGAACTGGACACAGTACTCCAACTGCGGCCTGGCCAGTGTCGCAAAAAGGGGGAGGATAACCTCCTTGGACCTGCTTGTGATGCATCTGTGGATGCATGACAAGGTACGGTTAGCCTTCCTGACCACATCGTCACATTGGTGGCCCATGTTCATCTTGGAATCAATAATGACTTCAAGCTCCTTTTCTGCCTCTGTGGTGACGAGAAGCGAGTTCCTCAGCCTGTAGGTATGCTGCTGGTTCTTCCTCCCGAGATAGAAAACCTTGTACTTGTCAGTGTTGAAACCCATCATCTGCCCACCCCTGTAACCTGTCCAGATATAGTTGCAGCCTGTCCCTTTCCTCTAGCATGCCTACTTCTCCCCATATCTTAGTGTCATCCGTGAACTTGAACAAGGTGTTTTTCTCCCCCTCGTCCAAGTCGCTGATGAAGATGTTGAACAGTGTGGGACCAAGGACCAATCCCTGGGGGACCCCACTGCCCACATCCCTCCAGGTCAAAAAAGACCCGCCTACCACCACTCTCTGGGTGTGGCCCCCCAGTCAATTTTTGACCCATCTGACCATGTAGGCATCGACACCACAGTCGCCTAATTTTTTAATGAGAAAGGGGTGAGACCACGTCAAAGGCCTTCCTAAAGTCCAGAAAGACTATGTCCACCATGACACCTGCATCCAAGGTTTTGTGACCTGGTCATAGAAGGCCACCAGGTTGGTCTGATAGGACCTGCCTCTAATGAACCCATGTTGGTTGCCCCTAAACATAATCTTCCCTGCTGGTCCCTTGCAGATGTGCTCCTGGATAATTTTCTCCGTGCTTCCCCAGGACTAAGGTAAGACTAACAGGCCTGTAGTTTCCAGGGTCCTCCTTCCTCCCTTTTTTGAAAATGGGGACCACATTGGCCCTTTTCCAGTCCTCTGACACCTGGCCAGAGCACCATAAGTACTCCTAAAGCTGTGCCGGGGGGTCTCACAATGACCTCTGCTAATTCCCTCAGCACTCTGGGGTGGAGATTGTTGAGGCCTGCTGATTTAAACACGTTTAGTCCCACCAGAAGTTCCCTGACTAGGTCCTCACTCACCCTGAGCCTGGCTGCACCTCCCCTTGGTCCATCAGGGGTCCCGGTGGGGGGATGACCCGGTCCCTCCTCAGAAAAATGGAGGCAAAAAAATTGTTAAAGAGGTTAGCTTTGTCATCTGATGTGATCACCAGATTTCCTAGCATGTCCTGCAGAGGCCTGACGTTACCTGGTACCTACTTCTTTTTACCCTCTATGTATTTAAAAAAGTACTTCTTGTTATCTTTGATCCGGGTCGCTAGTCCCAGTTCCGTCTCTGCTTTAGCCTTCCTAACAGTCCCCCTACAATCTTGAGCCAGGGAGTTATAATCCTCCTTGGTGTTGACCCCTCCCTTCCATTGGGTGTATGCCTCCCTTTTAGGTTGGAGATGTTCCTGAATGCTTTTGGTGAGCCATGGGGGCTTTTGAGCACTCTTGCCCCCTTTGATCCGTGTTGGGATTGCCACCCTTTAGGCTTGGAGGATCGTCTCCTTAAGGAATGACAACTCTTACTGGTCTCCCAACTCCCCTCCCCTCTGGGACCACAGTGCCTCCCTGACTAGTCTCCTTACCTCATTGAAATACGGTCTCCTGAAGTTCAGGTCTACTGCCTTGCTGCAGGCCTTTGACACCTTGTGCTAGATCATGAATTCCGGTAGGTGATGATTGCTATCACCCAGGTTTTTGAGAACCCGCAGTCCACTCAGCAGGTCGTCACCCATGGCTAGGACCAGGTCTAACAAGGCATTTCCCCTGGTGGGACTTTGTACCTCCTGGGTTAGATGGAGGTCCTGTAACTCAGCTAGGAACCTACATGAGCAGTCAGACCTGGCTGACTGCTCTTCCCAGCAGATGTCAGGATAGTTTAGGTCACCCATGATGACCACGTCCCTTGACTTAACTGCCTCCACGAGGTGACCTGAGAATTCCCAGTCCAGCTCTTCCCCCTGGTTGGGTCACTTGTAGACCCCCACCGTTAAGTCCCTATCTCCCTGACCCCCTTGTATTTTGACCCAGAGCACTTCAGACTGCCCCTCCTCTGACCCAGTGCTGTTTGTTGAGGACGTGTATTGCTTTGATGTAGAGCGCCACACCCCCACCTTTCCTCCCTGTTCTATCCCTCCTGTACAGCCTATAGCCCTTGATGTTTACCACCCAGTTGTGTGTTGGATCCCACTAAGTTTCAGTGAGTCCCACTATGTCTGAGTTTGTGTTAGCTAGCAGGAGGGCAGGTTCCTCCTGCTTGTTCCCCATACTACGAGCATTAGTGTAGAGGCATTTAAGGCCTCCTCAAGGTGTATGCACCGCCCCCCTAATCTCAGGACTATCTGGGCCCCTGTCTCTTACCTGGGCATTTCTTGTGTTCGTTGCCTGTCTTGGCTGGGCTGTTCTTGTGGGTGTCTCCTGGTTTGGTGTTCCATGGCTACCTCCATCCACATCCTTCCCTTCCCCTGATGGGCTTAGTTTAAAGCCTACCAGAGGAGATCAGCCAAGCTGAAAGAGAACACATGCTTACATTTGGGGGAGAGGTGAAGCCCATCCCACCTGAGCATGTCTCTTGTTCTGACGTATGGATCATGGTCCAAAAAGCCAAAGCCTGCCTCGGGACACCATTTCTGAAGCCGCAAGATGACCCTCTCATGCAGGTCTTATGGCTTTGTCCACGTCCGCTCATCGGAAGGACAGATGAGAAGACCTTGTCTCCTTCAGCTTCCCCCCAGAGCTTGGTAGTTCTTCATCAGGTGATCAGGGCTGCTCCTGGCCGCATCATTAGTGCCCACATAGAGTCGAACCATGGGGTAGTAATCAGTGGGCCAGATAATGGCCGGGATCATCTCCATTACATCCTGAATCGTCACTCCTGGCAGACAGGAGACCTCGTGTGTCATGGGATCCTGGTGACAGATGGGACCCTCTGTACCTCTCAGGATGAAGTTGCCTATGACAATCACCCGGCATCTCTTCTTCCGGATCAACTTGTCTCCTTCAGCCTGTTCTGTGTGTGGAGTGACCTCCTCTCCAGTTTTGTGGGTAAGCTGCTTGTACCCCTTCCTGCCCTGTGCTGCTGCTGCTGCTGTTGCTGCCCGCACACATGGGGGGTCCTCTGCTGCACACTGCTTCCCCCCTCAGGGAAGGGCCCCCTGCACCACACCCCAACACCACATGCCAGCTTCTGCACCCTTGTTCTGGCCTGCTGCGCAGCCCACCCCCAAGCTGCAGTTGGGGGACAGCCTCCTGTTTTTTCTCCTGTGGGCCTGTAGTTCAATGCGCTTCAGCCCCCCCCGCTACATTTCCCCCACAACCCCAGCCTGCCCCTATTAGATTCACCAGCCCTACTGTATATTTTGGTTTTTTTATTGTTTTCCCATCCCTCATGTGAAGCAATGGCAGGGCAGGAACCTTCTGGAGTAGGACAGATGCCCCCACAAAGCCTCTTGCAGTCCCCCCTATGGGGGCAGATCTCATCCAAGAACCTGAGGGGATGCATGCCCCTGCAGCCCCTACACCAGAGGCAGACTCCAACCAACCTCCTTTGAGGATAGAGAAGACTGCAACCTCCACTGCAGGGGCAGGCAGGACTCCAGAGAGGAGCCAACATGGCCAGGGGGTCTCCCCTGGCCAGCCCTCCTGCCTTGGAGGGGTTTCCAAGCCCCTTCCCCTGCCATCAGGGACCAGTGGGAAGGGCTCCTCTTCAGCCTCCTCCACAGCTGGGGGTGGGAAGGCAAGGGCCCACCCCCAAGCCTAGACTACTGGCACCTGAGGGGACCAGGTGTGCTACACCAGCCAGCACACCTTCTCAGCCTGTCCCTGACCCTAGCCCCACAGCTACACCAACACGGCCCCTTAGTGTGGGAGCTGCAGCTATGCACAGACAGCTGTGCAGAACCACAGCTATGCAAACTCTGGGGCCTGGACCCTTCACCACTGGCCCTTGCAGCTCAGGCAGTGGGGCCCTCTTTCCAGAACTCATCCAATCTCTTCCCTCTCTCTCCCAGACAAACTTCACTTCCAGCCTGCCCCATGGTCCAAACCTCACTTCCAGCCTGCCCTGACCACATGGGGTTGGGGTTGGGTCCCCTAATCAACAGGCAAATCTTGTCAAGGGCCCTGCATAGACCCCCCCCAGGGCTCCAGCTCTACCCTACCATCTTGTGAAGGAGTCCCACCCTTACCCCCACCCCTGCCTCAAGGGGCTGAAAATCTCTTCCATTCCCAACTAGAGTCTGGGTTCTTAACAGACTGGGGAGTTTAGACAGTGCCTAAGGGGCCCATTAAGCCCCAGGACCAGGAGGAGAATGCCCCAAAACCAGCAGACCTCTCGGTCCCGGTGCCCCCAGAGCTGAGCTATTTGCATTTCTTGACCACAGCTATACCTGGTGGTCCACCAGCAAGGTACAGCTCACCTTGGACCGCTGGGGATATTTTAACTGGGTTCTCACCACCGTGAGGGTGCTGTGGGGGAAGGCAAAGTGCCCAAAAGCTGCAATGCCTGAATCTATAGGTGGGCCTGCAGTTTCGTAGATGCCCTCTATACTTATGGGAGGGCACTGCACAAGCCAGTGAACCCCACAATGGGTGTCAAGGTATGCAAGGCCCCTGCTGAACTGTCCATTCCACACCCCCAGCCATGTGGTTGTTTAAGATCATGACCCTCAATGTCCATGGCTGCAGGAAGGGTCTCTGGAGATGCCAGGTGCTCTCCTTCCTTCAGGAGGAGGGGTACCCCATGGTATTCTTGCAGGAGACCCTGATGACTCTTGCCAATGAGACTAATTCATGGCTGGAATGGGGAGGCAGGGGCTTTTTTAATCACCTTTTGGCCACCTCTTGCAGGGTGGCCACCCTCTTCTCCCTAGGCCTGCAGCTGGAGGTTCTCCAGGATGCTGAGGCAGTGCTGGGCCACCTGTTGAACATCTGGGTCCAAGTGCAGGGACTGGTCCTGAACCTTCTGAATGTGTATGCCCCTGTGAATGACCCGGAGTTGGTGGATTTTTTCCACCAGGTGTCTAGTTACGTTGGCACCGTGGTCCTTGGTGGGGACTTGAATGTTACCCTAGATTATAAACTGGTTGGGCAGAGAGTGGAATCAGGCTGCTGTGGGCATCCTCAAGGAAATTCTGATGGACTACTCCCTGGTGGACGTCTGGTGTGCCTGCCACCCTACTGGCTCCCCTACCTTCACCCATGTGACGGTGGGGGAGGAGCAGGCATGCCACTCTAGGTTGGACTGAGTTTATATCTCTTTGCTGCACTTTGCCCGGGCCCACTCCTCTGGCATCAGCGATCACCACCTTGTCTGGGCCCAGGCCATGCTAGTGTCTGGGCCCAGGCCACGCTAGTGTCTGGGCCCAGGCCACGCTAGTGTCTGGGCATCTGGGGTCAGCTTACTGGTATTTCAATGCCAGTGCTGGAGGATGTGGGCTTCAGGAAGGCCTTCTGGGAGTTCTGGCTAGGCTGGCAGGAGCAATGGGCAGCTTTTCCCCTTGGCTTAGAGACAGTGGGACATGAGGAAGGTACACATCCCACTTGTTTGCCACAGCTACACTCAGGAGCACACCTGGCAGAGGGAGGCGGTCCAGGAGCAGCTCAGGCAGGAAATGCTGGAGCTGGAGAAGTGCTTGGCCTCTGACCCACCAACCCATCCCTCTATGAAGAGTGTCAGTAGAGGCATAAAGAGTTACATGCTCTGGATGACCACCGCGCTCACGGTGCATTTGTCTGCTTGTGTGTCCAGCTCCTTCAGGAGATGAACTATGGCTCCTGCTTCTTTTATGCCCTGGAGAGGAGGCAGGGAGTGAAGAAGTACATTACCTGCCTTCTGGTGGGTGACAGCACCCCCCTCTTGGATCCAGGTGAGATGCATACTGCCCTTCTAGGAAGAGCTCTTCTCTCTGCATCCGACTGATGCTGAAGTCTGTCAGACCCTGTGGGAGGGACTCTCACAGATCAGCTTGGGTAACCAGGACTAGATGGAGGCTCTTCACACCCTGGCTGAGTTTTCATTCACCTTCCACCTGATGCCTGGCAACAGGGTGCTGGGCATCAATGGCCTGACCGCGGAGTTCTACTGGGCTTTCTGGGACCAGACTTTGCTCCCGTCTGGGCTGAATCCAAGGGAAGTGGGGAACTCCCCTTGTTGTGCTGGAGGGCCATGCTGACCCTCCTGGTGGCAGCAAAGGCCATCTTGCTGTGCCTGCAGTCCATGCTAATGGACGTGATCCATCCTGATCAGATGTACACAGTGCCCAATTGATCCATCTTTGGCAGCCTGTACCTTGTTCAGGAACTCCTGGAGCTACCACACTGGATGGGCCTGTCTTTCATCCTTCTATCCCTGGACCAGGAGAGGGCATTTAACAGAGTTGCTCATGGGTACCTCCTAGGCATAGTGCGCGCCTATGGCTTTGGGCCCCATTTTGTGCAGGCTGTCCAAGTGGTCTACACTGCTGCAGAGTGTTCATTCAAGATCAACTGGACCCTGACATAGCCCACCCCGTTCAGGAGAGGGGTGCATCAAGGGTGGCCACTGTCAGGCCAACTGTATGGCTTGGCCCTGGAGCCCTTCCTTGTCCTCCTGCAGAGGCGGGTGGTGAGGTTGATGCTCCAGGAGCCAGTGGTGCAGCTGGTCCTGTCAGTATATGCCAAGAATGTACTCCTTGTGGTCCAGGACTCAGGCTACCTGGCACAAGCGGAGGCCTACCAGGCATTGTACTCAGTGGCTTCCTCTGCCCTGGCTCAATTGAATCAGCTTTGGCCTGACAGTGGGTGATGGGTGGAAGGTGGGCTTAGTCTTACCCATGCTCTGTGGGACCTGCTGGAGCGTGGGATCACTGAGGTCCTGGCAGGGCTCCAGAGATGGGTGCTGGATTTGTTTCTGGCCAGGACAGCACTGGGTTGCTGCAGAGGTCCTGAGCCTCCCCTTTTGGGAGGGCAGGCAGGGCCTTGTTTGCCTGTGTAGCCAGGTCCTGATGTTCCACCTTCAGGTCCTGCAGTGACTGCTATACGGTGTTGGTAGCTATGTGGCATGGGGCCACCTGGGACCTTCCTTCCTCTGCAACTTCCAGGGGCTCCAATATGACTGGCAGCTCATTGGCCTGTGGAGCTTCTCCCTGCAGGACCTGCAAGGGCTGCCAGAGTCCTACCAGGACCTCCTTCATGCCTAGAGGCTGGTTTCCACCTCCAAGTCCCCAGCGATACTCACCCAGGGTGCCAACCTGCTCATTGAGCCCCTCCTCTGGAACGCCCCAGCTGGGGGTGCCAACAGCAGAGGTGCCTCAGAGCGACAGAGGTTGATCCTTGCTGGTGTCATCCATATTGGAGACCTCCTAGACTATGATAGGCAGGAGTGGGTGGACCCCTGCTGTGCTGGCCCGGTACATGGGTCTACCCATGGCGCGTGTAACCTGCTGTCTGGTCCAGAAAGTAAAATCTACTCTACCTCCTGACACCTTTGCCCTTGTTGACCAGGTCCTGTGCGATGGCAGTCCCCACCCCCTGTGTCCTCCAGTCCACCGGAGTTTGTTGCAGGGCTGGCACCTCACCTGGCCTTGCGGCACTCCATGCTCCACCATCTAAACTAGCTGGAGGACACCACACCAGCCCACTTTTCCACTGTCCGTCACCCCCCACCTCTACACATTCAATGTGCCACATGATCCATAATACTTCCCTCATGTCCTGCCCAAATACCAGCAGGTGGGACCTGCTTGGTGAGGGCATGGCTGGGGCACTCCAGTGGCAGAGCCTGTACTCCACCTTCATCCCACGAGCCACTTCTTCCTGAGGTTCTGGTTGAATTTCACCCCCCCCACCTTTCTGTTTTTGGTCACCCCATCTGCAGCCCCACAAAATCCTGGGATCTCCTGGTCAACCTCCTCCTGGCCCTGACCAGGTGGGCCCTGTACCAGGAAGGAGGCTCTGGCTGGGAAGGTGTCCAGGGACTGTTGGGCTGCTTTCTTCTTGCTTGTCCACACGTTTCCAGGCAGAGCACCAGTAGGTGGCATCCACTGGCTCCTTGCATACCTTTGTGGACCTCTAGGTGCAGCCTGGGGGGCTCTGCTCGGTGTCCCCCTCAGGCACACTCATTTTCATGTTTTGACCCTTTGACCCTCACGTCACTCCTAACCTGTTTTTTGCCTTTGTTGTCCCATGAATTCTGTAGCATCTTTCACACACTGGGCCCAGAAAATAGGGGCTATTAGTTAGCCAGGTGGGACTTAAGGCCTACAGTACTTGAAGAATACAAATAGACAGGAGTTTCTGGGGCCTGGCTAACTGGTACCTGGGGACACTACCCCTACTGTGTAGGAGGGCTGCTCAGAAGGGTGGATCCCCTGCTCCCCCATAGGGCGCAGCTCCTCCACACAGCACATGGACAGAAATTCTGACCATGTTATGGAGGAACTTGCCTTCCATTCATCTGAGGTAGTGTTAAGGTAGAGCACAACCTTTATGAATTTCAAACTCCATTCAGTAAAGTTTGGCTTCCATCTTCCAGTGCTGCTTTTTTCTGCACTTGGGAGACCTACCAAGCACATCTGTGCACACGATAGCGTGGTTCAGCACAGTCCTATAATCCCAGCACATCCCACATTTGTGAGGAAATGTTTCCTCAGTGGGATATGACATCAGGGGCACCAGAACTAGAGAGGCACAAAGAAAAAATTCCATGAATGACATTGCTGGCGGCTCAGAGGTAGAGAGGGAATTTCCCCCCTAATACAGTATTTTAAAATCCACAAGCTCAATGAAGGAGAACACCTGAGCACTGCAAGAAATGAGGTCTTAACAGAACAGAAATAAAAAAGGCATCTTTATACCTCTGTGACAGCATAAAGGGGTCTGACAATAGTTTAACTGTAATTTACCCTCATTTTACAGCTCCTTTACACTGCTAGGATGGTATAAAGGAGCCTTAGTTTAAATGAGAAGGGGACTAAATACAGAAACATATTTAGTAAGAATATTTTCTTTCAAAGGTTTATAAATCAGAAGCATTGCAAGCATTTCCTTTGGTACTGGCTGCTTGGAGGTATGCAAAAAATGCCCAGAACACATTTCAGGAAAGCTACATGAATTAATATACTTTCTATACATAACACTAAGAGATCTGCATACTCCTAAAAGTTACCTTTTAGATTAGGTAGCTCTGTTGGACTTGCCTGTAGTGGTGCTGTCAACCTGAAGCTGACCCTTTAGTCCTGCTGACAGTTAGATTATGATTTTAAATCAGAAATTTCACAAGCCTTCAAGGAGCAGATATTTTTAAGGACAAACTAAGTTGTGGTCATGGCATATTCACAAAACATCACCATCATCTCAACATCTGCAGTTTCTTAGGGGAACAACATCTTATGCGATGTGTATTTTGGGTTGGTTGTACTCATGCATTTAAATGCAGAAAAATGCTGTGACTTCAATGGCGCGGTTGTGATGGCAAGCTTCTCAAAAGGCAAAAATCTCCAAAAGTAAAGTTTCCTCTGGCCAGGTTAACACATCCATTTTGCACATGATGTATGTGTTTTTACTCTGTGTTAGTAACAAAAGTGTACTAAGACAGTGGTTCCTAGACTTATTCGTGGCTGGAAGCTCATTTTAATAGAGTTTTTTTAATGACCCTTATCTCTCAATTTAAATTTGGACCAGCTTGATCCAGTTTGGACAGGTTTGATCTGGCACTGACCAATTTGGACCAGTTCTGACCAGATTGAACTGATTTGATCTGGTTTGATTTGGTTGATCCAATTTTAAACAGTTTGATTTGACTTTAATTGATTGGATCTGGTTCTGACTGGTTTTCACCAGTTTGAACAGCTTTGATTGGATTGGACCAGTTTGATCCATTTATATATGGTTTGGACCAGTTTGCTCTGGCTTTGAATAATTTGGATTGTTTTGATCCACTTTGATCTGGTTTTGACTGGTTTGGACCAATTTGATCTGGTCTCAGCCTATTTTGACTGGTTTGAGCTGGTTTCAATCCGTTTTGACAGGTTTCAGTCAGCTTGGACTGGTTTGATCCAGTTTTGACTGCTTTTGAATGGTTTGATCTGGGTTTGACCACTTTCAGCCGGCTTGATCTAGTTTTGACCAGTTTTGACCCCTTTGACTTGTTTGATCTGGTTTCGACCACAGTCAACCAGCTTGATCAGTTTGGACTGGTTTGATCTGGTTTTGACCTGCTTGATCCAGTTTTTACTGATTTGATCCACTTTCAACTGGTTTTGATTGAATTGATCCAGTTTTGACCAGACTAAATTACTTTGCTTGTGCTTACATGTATGATATTGCATCTTCAGTGAGAGTTGGGATGAACACTTAAGACACGTGGAGGTGGAAGCTGTACTAGAGAGACTTGAGGAGATATCTTTAACTGTCAATATATCAGAATGTAAGCTGTGTGCATCAACAGTGTATTATTAGGCCGGCAGGCTGGGCAGGATGCAAATACATCCCAATCCTTTAAAGGTGCAAGCCACCCCAAATTTGCCCATGTTACAAACTAGGAAACAAGTCCAGTCTTTCATATTGTCTGCAAATTATTATCAGAGATTTGTACAAGGCTTCATGCTATTAGATCAAAAGATCCTAGAAGGGCAATGACTTATCTATTACAAAGATGTTGATGACACCATGACAAATGGTTTCAGTGCCCCTGGTCCCGGGTGGGGAAGAGAGACCTCCAACACCTCTAACACTATTTGGATAATGCATATCCTTTAGCTCTTTTGTGCCAATGCATCTCAACAGAGTTGCTCCTTGGTTGGAGGAGGGATGCAGAACTAGAACAAAACCTTGTAAGTGCAATGTCTAATTCCCACTCTCATGGCCCTTTTGTTCCATTGTGATTTGGGTGTATATTCCTGTGCTTTGAAGAAAATCCTCCTATTGAAGTGAGAGTTTTCATTGACAAGAATGGGAGAGGGATAAGATTCAGAATATGCTTATGCTGTAAACATGTGATTAACATTAACAGCTTTGAGGGGGGGTGGCCTTTTGCGTTTTTTATTCTTAAGCCTCATAAATGTAGCTGAAAAAGCATTTATTTGGAAGTAGAAAATGAGAGCTTAGCTAGAGCTGTGAAGACCTTTTATAGTGAAACCCAAAACTCATCAAAATATCAGATTGGTCCGAAAGAAGCAACTGTGACCTAAGCTGGTCCCAACTGTTTCAAATCAGTCTAAAAAGGTTCAAATAGCTTCAAGCAAGTCCAGGCTAGTTCAATCTATACCATTTCGGACAGAGCCTTTCTCACTGGCACATAATGCTGCCCCATGAAGCACACCACAGCAATTTCAGCCAAAATATTCCAAACCAGCTCAAGCTGGTCTCAAATGGATCAAAGACAAACCAATTCAAATGGTTTGACAATGGACCAAATCATGTAAACTGCTTGAAACCAGAACAAACTGTTTATAGATGCATTTTGAACAGGTTTGAGCTGATTTTGACTGATGTGGATGGGTTTGATCCAGTTTGGAGTCATTTGAACTGGTTTTATCTGGTTTAGAGCATTTTCAATTGGTTTGATGCAGTTTTGATATGCTTAATCTCATTTGATCCAGTTTCAACCAGTTTGCAATGATTTGATACAGTCTGTACTGGTTTGATCTGTTTTTGACTGGTTTGATCTGGTATGGACCAACTTCAACCAGTTGCATCCAATTTTGACTGGTTTTGGACTAGTTTAATCTTGTTTCAACCTGTTAGATCAGGTTTGTACCGGCTTGATCCAGTTTGGTGTGATTTTGACTGGTTTAAACTGGCTTGTACCAGGTTAATCTAGTTTGGCCTGGTTTTGATTGGTTACATCCCGTTTGGACCAGTTTTGACTAGCTTGATCTAGCTTGTACTGCTGTTGGCCAGTTTGATCTGTTTTTGACTAATTTAAATCAGTTTGGACCCGCTTGATCTGGTCTGGATGCATTTCAACTGGTTTGGACTGCTTAGAACTGGCTTGTTCTGGTTTGGACCAGTTTGATCTTGTTTTGACTGGTTTGGACTGGCTTGATCTGGTTTCAGCCAGTTTTAACCAGTTTTGCCTTGCTTGATCCAGTAACACTTCTATTAAAACAGCTCAGTATGCTGTTAGCTGCTGCTTTTCTTTTTTTTTGCCTAGCCAGTCATTCCCCAGTCTGTATTTGTGCATGTGATTATTCTGTCCCAAGTGCAAGACTTTGCACTTATCCTTCTTGAATTTCACTTGGTTAATACAAGCTATTTCTCCAGTTTATCCAGGTCATTGTGGCCCTACTCTTGATTCATAGATTCATAGGACTAGGGTCAAAAGGGACCTTGTAGATCATCAGGTCCGACCCCCTGCCCTGGGCATAGAGAAAACTGGGCTCAAATGACCCCAGCCAGGTAGATGTCAAGTCTCCTCTTAAAGACCCCCAGGGTAGGAGCCATCACCACTTCCCTTGGAAGTTGGTTCCAGATCCTAGCCACCCTGACTGTGAAGTAGTGCCTTCAGATGTCCAGTCTAAACCTACTCTCTAACAACTTGTGGCTGTTATTCCTTGTTACCCCAGGGGGCAGTAGGGGGAACAAGGTCTCTCCCAAACCCTGCTGGTCCCCCCTAGTGAGTTTATAGATGGTCACCAGGTCCTACCTCAGCCTTCTCTTCTGAAGGCTGAACAGGTTAAGGTCCCATAGCTTCTCTTCATAGGGTTTGCCCTGCTGTCCCTGGATCATGCAGGTGGCCCTGCTCTGGACCCTCTCCATGCTGTCCACATCCTTCCTGAAGTGTGGCACCCAGAACTGAACAAAGTACTCCAGCTGCAGCCTGACCAATGTTGCATAGAGGGGGAGGATCACCTCCTTGGCCCTGCTTGAGATGCATCTGTGGATGCACGACAAGGTATGGTTAGCCCTACTGACTGTGACATCGCATTGTCAGCCCATGTTCATCTTGGATTCAATAATGGCTCCAAGATCTCTTTCTGCCACCGTGTTCTTGAGAAGGGAGTGTCACAGCTTATAAGTGTGCTGCTGGGTCCTACTGCCTGAGTGCAGCACCCTGCACTTGTCAGTATTGAAACCCATCTTATTTTCATTAGCCTACCCCTGTAACCTGTCCAGGTCCTGCTGAAATCTGTCGTTCCCTACTAGCGTGCCCACCTCACCCCAAATCTTGGTATCATCAGCAAATTTAAACAGGCTGCTTTTCACCGTATCGTACAAGTCACTAATAAAGAAATTGGACAGTGCGGGCCCAAGGACCAAGCCCTGGGGGACTCCACTGCCCACTTTCCTCCAGGTCAAAAAAGACCCATCCACCACCACCCTCTGAGTACGACCCTTCAGCCAATTTGCAATCCGTCTGACTGTGTAGACATCAATGCCACGGTCACCTAGTTTTTTAATGAGAATGGGGTGGGAAACAGTGTCAAAGGCCTTGCTGAAGTCCAGAAAGACTACATCCACTGCAACACCTGCGTCCAATGCTTTTGTAACCTGATTGTAGAAGGCAACCAGGTTGGTCCAATAGGACCTGCCCCTAATGAAACTGTGCTGGTTGCCCTTGAGCATCATCCCTGCTGCTGGCCCATCACAGATGTGCTCCTTGATAATCTTCTTAAAGAGTTTCCCCAGGATTGAAGTTCCCCCCTATAGTTACCTGGGTCCTCCATCTTCCCTTTTTTAAAGATGGGGACCATGATGGCCTTCTTCCAGTCATCTGGCACCTGGCCAGAGCACCACAAATGCTAGTAAAGCTGTGCCAGGGGCCCCACAATAACCCCTGCCAATTCCCTCAACACCCTTGGGTGGAGAGCATCTGGACCTGCTGATCTGAACACGTCCAGCCCCTCCAGAAGCTCTCTAACCCAGTCCTCCCCAACCTTAGGCCTGGCAGCATTTCTCCCGAGTCCATCTGGAATCTTGGTCAGGGAGTCCCGGTCCATGCACAAGAAAATGGAGGCAAAGAATTTGTTAAAGAGGTCTGCTTTCTCCTCTGGTGCAACCACCAGATTGCCAAGCATATCCTGCAGGGGCCCCACATTACCCATCGCCTTCTTCATTCTGCCTATATATTTAAAAAAGGACTTTTTATTATCTTTGATCCTTGATACTAGCCCTAGCTCTGTATCTGCCTTAGCTTTTCTAACAGGCCCCCTACAGACCCAAGCAGTGGAGACATACTCCTCTTTGGTGATGGCACCTCCCTTCAACTGGGTGTATGCCTCCTTTTTGGCAATCAGGCATTCATGAATGCCCTTTGTGGGCCAGGCGGGGTTTTGGGCACTCTTGCCCCCTTTGCTTCTTGTTGGAAATGTCACTTCTTGGGCTCTGAGTATCGTCTCTTTTAGGAACGACCACTCATCTTGGGCACTGAGTTCCCCTACTCTTGAGAACCCCAGCATCTCGCCCACTAATCTCAACTCATTGGAGTTGGCCCTCTTAAAGTCTAGGGATACTGCCTTGCTGCAGGCCCTTGACACCCTGCGCTGGATGGTGAATTCCAGCAAGAGATGATCACCATCACTCAAGTGGTTGAGGACCTGGAGCCCTCTTACCAGGTCATTGCCTGTGGCCAGGACCAGGCCCATCAGGGCATTCCCCCTGGTAGGACTGTGTACCTCCTGGGTTAAGTGGAGGTCCTGTATCTTGGCCAGAAACCTCTGCAAGCAGTCTGACCTGGCTGACTGCTCCTCCCAGGAGATGTCCGGGAAATTTAGATCACCCGTGACAGCTACATCCTTTGCCTTAAGTGCCTCTGCAAGTTGACCTGAGAATTTGCAGTCCAGCTCTTCCCCTTGGTTGTGGGGTCTATAGTAGACCCCCACCATTAAGTCCCTTTCCCCATGACCCCCCTGTAGCCTAACCCAGAGCACTTCAGCCTGCCTCTCCTCTGACCCCATCCTGCTGGTAGAGGATGTGTATTGCTCTTTGATGTAGAGCACCACCCCCCCCACCTTTCCTTCCTGTTCTATCTTGCCTGTAAAGCCCCTAATGTTAACTGCCCAGTCATGGGATGAATCCCACCAGGTTTCTGTGAGCCCTATTATGTCTGGGTTTGAACAGGCTATTCAGAGGGCGAGTTCCTCCTGTTTATTCCTCATACTACGAGCATTTGTATAGAGGCATTTAAGGCCTTAGATTGCTGCCTGTGCCACCCACCAATTTTCAAGACTGATTTTGATCTTGTTTGGACCAGTTTGATCCAGTTTTGACTGGTTTAGACTGGTTGAAACCCTCCCTTACCTTCCTATGATCATAGCTGCATAAAGCACAATAAGCTCTTAAATGAAGCAGAAGATTTTATCATTAATGATTCCATTCAATTTCTTTGTTAGTCTCATATTCTGCCTGCAGGATACTCCCCTGTGTACAAAGAAAAAGGGATGAAGAACCCTGAGAGATTTGGTGATATGGTTGCTCTGATCTTAACACTCATAGCTACAAGTATTAGTGTGTGTCATAAATGTTTCCAGATGACTTGAAAAGAAAAGAAAAGAAAAGAAATCACTGTATCAAACTCTGTGACCCCCTGCTTCAGTGAATTTTAAGGCTGACTCTGAGCTGTGTAAAATAGTATTTTGATTAATTTGTTTGCCATTTCACATCCATTAACTTTTACAGTGACCTCTTATGTGACAAAACAGTGAATATGGAAGCCCTAGAGTCTCATCTGGAGAAACAAGTAAGGATTTACAACCTGTACACTATGATGGTGATGATGGGTCCTGACCACCCACATATACCGGCATGGTCCAAACCCAGAAATATAATTGTGAAGTTTCTGGGTTTACTGTTGAGCCCTCCAACCTACTTTTGAATAAGGTTAAATTAGCCTTGCTGGTGTATTTCTGGGCATCGAGTGCATCAGCAGAAGTGAATGGGCAGAACATACTAAGCCCCATCTTTACCTATTGCAGCCATATTTAGCAAAGCCCTAACTTCTCTGGAGGGCATACAAATGAATGTAGTCTATGGGGTTCTAAAGCAAGCTGTTTTCTCTAGCCATGCACCTTGAAAAAGTGTTTTTGGTCTCAAGTGAAAGGCCTGAATAAGTCTTTAAAGAGCTGGGAGCAGTCTTACGATGAAATGATGCTGCTGAGACACTGGTCTGGATTTTGCACCAGGGAAGATTATGCTTCAGGGAGTCACAATGCCTTCCAGAACATTCAGTAGTACACCCTCGGTTAAGAGTAGAACATACTCTTCTGTCTCACACCAGTCTTCTTTTCCAGCAAGCATAATGAGGGAGAGTGGGGCCTGGCATTTTTTTCCCCAAGGTAACTTATGCCTCCAGGGTCAATAGCAGAGAATGTGTGTAAAATATGCCCTCTCTCACAAGTGCTAAAATGACTTTGAAGAAGGAAAGAGAGATGCTTTGAGTAGTAAGCAAACTGAAGTGTTTTGCGATTGTATTTTCTCTTCTTGTAGCTATTTGTTTGCAAACAGGCAGCTTAACTGGGAGTGGATGGTTGTTTTAAGAAACCAAAGGTTTTATAGGTCCAAGTGTTACTCAAGTCCAGCTGCAACATGGCTAGTTGAAGTGGGCAAAATGAGCCCCCAAGTAAAATTATGCAGTATTTAACAGTGTGAAACATGTCTGCCTTCCCATATACAGTTACAAATAACTCCAGGAAAATGTAAAGTTTTCGTGTTGCCTAAGGAAAAGGTTGGGGGTGGGGAGGGGAAACTATTTATTTTATCAGTTAAACCCCAAGGGAAAAAAGTCATAATCAAAGGGTCTAAGACTTGAGTTACTGTTTATTGTAGACAACAACCCCCCCACCAGATTGATCTTAAAGAAATAACGTATATTTGTCTGAAATGAATAAGGCAAGATTACTTTTTCTTTTCTGCTGTGGTTCAGCTAATGAGAGACAGCCCTGAGAGTGCAGCATTGTACATTAGGAGACCCATCTTCTACCCTTAAACTATATGCTTTTATCAAAATGTTAATTCTTCCAAGTCTTAACAATAAAAAGAATATCCCCGGTATGTTGTGTATTTTATATGCCAAATTATTCCACTTTAATGGAAAAAGAACAGAAATGTTAAGGAACCCATGTGTATCTGAGTTGTGCACATCAATCTTCTAAGGCAGCTCATAACAAAGGTCAGAAATAGCCTGGCTCTGTGTTTTGTGTAGCGCATCATTCTATGAGAAAATGTGCCCAAGTTCCTTTTAAAACATTATTTTCTAGCATGGTTACTACTGAATATATTTCTAAATGACAAGGTTTATTTGTCTACATTTTGATATGTTTAGGGGAAACTCAGGCTGACAGTTAGAGGAGGCAGGAAGAGGGAACCACAACAAGTTCCACCCAAACACAAAATGTCATCTCTTCCCTAGCTAGGATACAAAAGCATCCTGATGAAAAAAAGAGCAGACATTTAAAAGTTTCTGACATGTGTCACAGATGCAGCCATTGAGCCACTGCTCCTGATGTAGCTCGATATGACAGCATCCAAGCCATTGGAGCTGGCTGCGGGACATTCAAAGTTTGGTGTGTGTCGCTTTTAATCCTTGTCATGGCACATCTAGAGAATAAAAAAGACAAATGGACACAGGCAGTAGTAATAGTTCAGAAAACTTAAAATAATGCTTCCTCAACTACTGCATATTATAAAGGACTGCTAGCACATACCAGCTACCAAATATATAAATATATTTGGTGGCTGGGAGATTGGATGATTAGTAGGTGAAAGATTAAATTAAAACACAAGTCTGCTGACATTCTATGCGTGTGTGTGTGTGTGTATTTCTGTTATCCGAGGTTGACAGAAATGTATGAACTGTGTATTCATCAACATTATTGACTTTCCAAAGACTCATCTTTATAGTCACAATTTGTAAAGAAATCAGGATTTCATCTTCAACTCATTTAAGGAAAAAAAATAAAAAAATAAAAAGTCACTATACCTACTGAGGACCTGAACAACAGTGGGAATGAGTATGCCAAAGGTTTGATAGTCTGTTGATTTATAGTACATCTGGATATTTGCAGTCTGCAGTTCTGAACTGTTTTAATTGTACTGGTAATGTTAAGTTTCAGTCAACATTCCATAACGATTGCATTGCTTGTAAATATTATCCCGGTTTTTTGTCTGCTTACAGCGGCTTATGGATTGTATCAGATATCACTCGATTCAAGTGCCTTTACAGTTAGGTCTCCTGAGGATTTATAGTTAATTGTCATTAGCTTGTTACTGATTACAGTGAATGCATATGTGATCTTCAGCTAACTTCTGTTTTAATGCAGGGGATATATCTTTATTTAATAGCCTGGGAGGTGAATACAGTGGATTCAATTTTACCATTTTCCAAATACAATCAGACCTCGATAATGTGAATCCCCTGGCAAACTGCATTTCAAAAAAATCCTTCCTATTAAAAAGTCAGTGGTACCCACAGGCTATGAGACTGATCTCTGCTTAAATCTTGTGCCTACCTAGGCATAGTGATAAATCAGTCACAGTATTTCCTTCTGTGTGTTTAAAGCAGGCATGTAAGCAAATTATAATGTTACTGACATTATGGTAGGGAAGAGTAAAGTCTGATGATGGGATGCGTGTAAAATACACTTTTTTTCTTTTCCTACAAAACTTTGGGCCATGTATACTCATTGTTTTTTTCCTGAGTGAGACATTGATCTTCCAGTAGAAACCATGAGTATACAGACATTTCAGGTTTTCTTCTGGAGTAAAAATGGCCACCCAAAGAGAAAAAGAACCTGAGAATAACCACAGTTAAATCACTCTTGGGAAAGTAAATATCTGACCATGTTCTCTTCTGAGAGAAGCCATGGTACAGTCCTTCAGAATCCCAAGGTTCTTTGCATCTATCCACCCCTTGCCCACTCACCCTGGGAGATGGCATGTCTTTTGCTGGACTCTACTTCTCCAGCTGGGCAGGGAGCAGAACACACCTACTTCACAATCCCTGCAATCCCATCAGCTGCACAGAGATACAGGCTGGTCCTGAGCAGTCAGGGTCAGCCAATCAGAGTTGCCCTGTGTACAGCTTCCAGGCAGACTGAGGGAGCCTGCAGAGCATGCTGAGATGTGTGCACAGGGGCACCCGGGCTGCATAGTGCCAGCACTGCAAGATCTCTGCTCTTCAAGGGCTCAGCATTTGAATATTTGTTCAGGAGTCTCTAGAAATGTTTTTCTACCAGGAAAACAAAAGTGGGAGAATTCTTCCTGGTCATTTGAACATGTACAAGCAGCCTTGCTTAATGATTGACAAATAAGTTTCTCTGCTCTTGCAGGAAAAAGAACAAGCACAGACACTCAGGAATCTTCTCCTAGAGCAAAAATGTCTTCTCCAGGAGAAAAATAACCTGCAAACAACCAGGCTTCCAGGAGAGTTTCTCCTGCTAGAGTGAACTTCTGTACATGTACCTTCTGAGACAAGTCACAGCACAATATTCCAGCATCCAGCATACTTTACTCCCAGTCCCTTCCTTCCCCTGTTCCCTCGTCATGGGTCTAGGGAGACAGTTGTCACTCAGGCTGAACTCTACTATTTTCTGTGACCATCACAATCCTTACATGTTGCAGTTGGGGGAGACAGCCTGGGAAGCAGTCTGGGTCAACCAATCAGGGCTTCCCTGTCCTGTCATCTGTTACCAGGTAGATCAGGGGGCCTTCAGAGAATGCTAAGATGTGTGCACAGGGATCATTTGAACATGTGTATACAGCCCTGGTGTGAGATTCTAAAGTAGCCCTCTAATTTTTTATACATACTTGTCTTCTCTTTGCATGCCTAATTCCAGCAGAGCTGAAAGTATTGTGAGAATAATCAGTTTTTATACTATTTCCATCTGGGATCAGAAATAGGAACACCATTTATCTCAGGAGACCGTGTTTTCTACCATAATTTCTCAGGCCCAAGAGATTCAAATTGCCTATATGAGCATCCAGATTCTAGGATGCTAGACCAAACTGAATATTTGTAGGTTTGTCTGCTGTCAGTCCCATTTCTAGTTTGCAGTGATATTCAAACTTGGCTAACTTCACTACCATTTGGAAATGAAGGATGGTGACGGTTTGGTTTTTTTGGAATTGGACTCATTCCTTTCATACAATTTCTTATGTCTTTAGAACTGATGTGTGATAAATTGAGCTGTCTCTCATCAGGCAAACCATATCCCTTCATTTGTATATACAAAGGAAATACAAACAGTGGCAACAAGACAATCCTATTGCTGTTAGAGAATATAGTTTGAGATGGCTCTGTAGAGAATGTACAGCCCAAATAATATGGAAAATTGCTTCTCCTGAGACTTGTGTGGGGGCTGGTGACAGTCAGGGCAGAGCTGCTGAATGTTTTTATATGTATGTCAACTCCATCAATTCACTGCTTTGTGGGTAAGGGGTTGGGTTATGATATAGATATGCAATGACGTTTTTCCCTCATTGTTGTCTCTAAATTCAGAAGTCTGGTTCTGTGGAAAAGTCTCTCCCCTTTAGAGTTACACAGATAGCATACCAGCATTTGATTAGAGTGTTGATAGGAAGGAGGTGGCCCTGAAGTAAGGTCCTCATATTAGCATTTCACTAAGTCTGCAAAATACCACGTATTTATCCTACCATCTTTCTCAGCCTAAACCAAATTGTACATGGGGTTCCAGTAGATGGAACATTTTCATCATTATTTTATAGAATCAAATTCATGAACTTTATATGTCTCTAATTGGAGATAATTTTCTCAGAAGGATTTTTTTTCTTTTTCAAAAGGAAAACAATATGAGAAATGTTAAAAATTAATAAAAATGTGGGCAGACGCATCAATTTTTATTAAGCAGAATATTAAACCACTGTTCACTGGCTTCAAATCAGAAGATGTGGTGATGGACTCAGTCCAGTAATTCAGTAAATAATAAAACTAGTTGATACTTTTTCTTTATTGTTTTAAAGGTGTTTTTGTTTTTGTTTGTTTTTGAAATTGAGAATTTTCATGAAAACCTTAAATTTCTTGAAAAATCTCCTGATGTTCATCAAAACTAGACAATTTAGGATATAAACAGTTGGAAACGTTAGAAGGTCATCTAGTCCAATCTTCTGCTTGGGGAAGGAACATTTTTGTCTATACTGTCTCAGACATTGTCTAATCTGCACTTAAAAACTTCCAATGACAGAGATACCACAACTTATCTAGGTAATCTGTTCTAGTACTTAACTAGCCTTAATCAGTTAGAAAGTTCTTCCTAATATTCAACCAAATTTTTCATTATTACAATTTAATCTCATTACTTCTTGCCCTGTACCATGTAGACACAAAGAAGAAAAGATTGTTATCCGCTTTTAAAAAAACTGTTTTATATTTGAAGCCTACTATCAAATTCTCATTCAGTCTTTTCATCTCCTGACTAAATAATCCCACTTTTTCCAACCTTTCCTTTTTTGTCATGTTGTTTTCTATACCCCTAAGCATTGTGTAGATTTCCTCTACAGTGTTTCTAATTTGTCTGCATTATTCTTGACCCATGGTACTCAAAACTGTATGCTGTATTCCAGGTAAGGCCCTACCAGAGTGGAAAAGTATGGAGGAGTCTCTTCTTTTGATTTGCATATCACAAACCAGTTAATACATCCCCAAATTCTTTTTTTTTTTTTTTTTTTTATATTTCACTGTTTGAACAATAATTCACTGTTGAGTCATGTTTAGCTTTCTGTCCACTATAACACCTAGATTCCTTTTTGCAACACTGCAGCTTAAACAGTCATTCTAGATAGTAATGTAATGGCTGGAAAGGATTGTGAGCACATGGGAGGGCAGGAGCACAATCCAAAAGGATCTTAACAGATTGGAAAGCTGGGCTGGAGCTAACAGGATGAATCATAGAGAAGCAGGACTTGAAGGGAGTTTAAGAGGTCATCTAGTTCAACTGCCTGTCTGAGGAAGGATCATCCCTATCCAAACCATCCCATACAATGTTGACAAATGTGAGGTGCTACACTGAGCACGCCTACGTGTTCATTCATGCGTGTTTGGTACTGCACATTAAATTTAATACCTCTTATGTGAGGTACTAAATAAATGTGCATTAGGCTACCCTAATGTTCAGCAGCAAAAATGCATGCTTTTTTAGTAATATTTAATGAGCAGTAGTCTATTTTTACTGTGCATTAGGGTATTAGCACTGTTTTTGATGCTTTAATGCTACTGTGCATTAAAGCGCATGTGTAGACGTGTTCCTTGGGACAATACAAAGAATAATAAAAACTATGAATACAAAATGGGTGACACCTGGCTGGAAGACAGCACTACAGAGAAAGAAAGGTGTAGGAGTCAAAAAGTGGACACAATATGTGTTTGCAGTGTGAGGGAGCTGCACAAAAGGCAAATGTGGTTCTGGGATATATCAATAGAAGCATTAGGTGCAAGACACAGGAGGTGATAGTGCCACTTTACGTGGGACTAGCTAGGTCTGATTTAGAGCATTATGTGTAGTTGAGGACAGGTGAGAGGGAATAGGTCTGTTCAGCTTGCAAAAAGGATACAGAAGAGGGGACATGAAAGCAGTCTTCACATATCTGAAGGGCTACCATAAACAAGAGGGAAAATGTCTTTTCTCTTGCAGTGTCAAGCAGACCATGTACCAATGGCTTGAAGTTGCCCCAAAGTTTAGACTGGATATCAGGAAAAATTCCCTCACCCCTAGAACAGTGAGGCAGTGGAATAGACCGCCTGGGGAACTTGTGGAATCTCCATCACTGCTGGTGTTCAGGAAGAAGTTGATCAAGGAAGATCTAAGGGTAGCTATATGTATGTTTTACTGTGGTTATTTCTGTGCATCTGGGCTTTGCTGGTTGCTATGTGGGGCCATGAAGGATATTTTTCCCCTCCTGGTGCTAAGTGTGTCAAGATTATTTGTTTGTTTGTTTCCTTTTGGTGGCGGGGAGGGGTGGGGGTAGAGGGAGGTTGCCCTCCTCGGAGGCATTGGGCATTGACTACAGACAAGGCTGGGGATTTCAGTGCCAATGCTCCTGCTAAAACCCAGAGGTACCTGGATAGAGGGTCTTGCTCCCCTGCTCAGGGTCAGACTGATCACCCTATTTGGGGTCTAGAAGGAATTTTACCCCATTGTCAGTTTGCTATGGACTCTAAAGATTTTGTTTTCCTCTGTAGGATGGGGGCATGGCCTTCTACCTTGGATCTCTCAAGCATATTTTAACAAATTTTGCAGCAGCAGGACATTGGCTGCTGTGGTCCCTTGCTTTACCTGTTGCAGTTTAGGGTGTTTTGTCTTGTGGTTCTATCTTTAATCTGCTGGTTG
>NW_017728994.1:21330974-21335384 GCF_001723915.1 Gavialis gangeticus | reverse complement strand
TACTCCATCCATCAGCAGCTTGCCCTCCCCTCCCTGCCACCGGAGAGGCAGGTAAGTCAGCTGGGTGTGTGTACAACGTGGGGGTTTAATCGGCCCTAAATTGAAGCAGTGTTTTTAAAAACTCACCGCTTCAATTTAGGACCCCCATTTCATCTACGCATGCCCTAATCTCTTTGTTCCCTACTCAGGCCTGCTTATGTCCTTGCTGTCTATTGTGCTTGTCATCAGACAGCTGACATTTATTTGTGAAGAATTAATTTTAATAAGTACCTTAGCACTCTCTACCTTGCTCCCATTATTAGCTTCTCTTTCCCTTTCAGTATTTTCATTAATCTTCTGCTTCTGACATACTCATAGCATGCCTTTTTGTTTCGTTTTATGTCTCCTCAATTTGTGCCTTAGTCTTCTGGATTTTGTCCCTACGTGTCTGCAGTATATACTTACCATTAGTAATATGACCAAGTTTCCTTCCTTTTCAAGGATCTCTCCCTCTACAAGAGCCTGGGCTTCCCCTGCATTGGCAAGAGGCAAGTTCCCACAGGTGGAAGCTCCTTCAGCTAATGGGGCTTCCAGCCATGGAGGCACCCCACACACCTGGGAGACTGCAGATTTTGTGCTGTGGGGATGCATGGTGTGCTCTGTGGCTACAAGCTTTGCCATGGGGCTGGAACCAAGTATCAGTTGAAAGTTCCCAGGCTCAGGAGTGCACATGGGACCCCACAACTAGTAGATGTAATCAGCAGATGCAGAGGTGTGTAAAATATGGCCTGCAGACTGGGTCTGGCTTACCAACTGATTGGATCCAGTTTGCAGGCAGGCATCCACCAATTGATTGTATTCAGCCTATGGCTCCCCTATGGTGGGAGCCCCTATGGCTGCCCCCACAGTGCTTCACATGGGTCCAAGCTCCACCTGAGGCAGCCCATGCCTGCTGCTGCTTGCACCCACTGAGAGCCCTAGCCCTGATCAGTGTGCACAGCTTCTCAGCAGGCCTGCTTGTGGTGCAGCTGCCCAGGTACTGCTCAGCTTCCTCTGCCTCCAATGGCTCCTCCTCCTGCCTCTGCTGCACAACTCTGGGCTGCAGGTAGTGCAAGGAAGTGAGGACAGCTTTGGGGATATGTGCCAGGCACCAGATACCCAGCCAAATGGGAGGGAAGCTGCAGCTGGGCAGCTCCTGCCCCAGTGAATGGGGCTCCAGCTCCAGCTCCCAGCTGTCTTCTACACACTTGGCAGCAGGTGGGGCTCAGTCTCATGTGGAGTACCACAGGGGCAACCATGGGTCAGATGGGGTGGTCTTGGACTGTAACTGGAATGCACCATCTGCCCTCCCTTTCCTTCCCCCCACCCCCTGCTAGGTTCTGGAATCTAGCACCTCACCGCCTCCCCCAGCCACACACATGCAAACCCACCCCCATACACCCCCTACCTACCTCCCACATGCCATCCGGCACACAAGAGTAAGACTTTATTCTGAATTATTATGCAATCACCTCTATATACACTATTCAAAAATACATACATGAGGACAAAAATTCATTTTAAAAATAAAATTAAAATATAGTAGATGTTTGATTTTTAGTATATGATTTGGGTGTTTTTAATCTACAATTTGTTAAAATATCTTCTGAAAGTATTTGTGTGCACAGTCATTGACAGTTAATCAAAACTTAAGTGGCTTGCCAGCCAAAATATTAGCCCACCCCTGAGCTGATGGGATTTCCAGCCATGGAGGCCCAGGCTACGCATGCAAATTAAAGCTGAATAGAAACCAGGTATAAAGTTAATACAGTTTTTTCAGCAATAACTTTTTAACTGTTTGGACCTTTTTAAGGAGCCATAGTTAATTTGAATGTGTAGCTGGTCTAAATCAATTGCACAATTAACCAGGTAATTGTGTAATGCATGTAATGTGTAGAAGGGCCTAAGATTCCTTCTCAGGTTTGAGGTCACTGGAGAATTCTCCATTTAGCTAATCCAATCCCTTGCTGTTTCCTTTGCATTAGTATAAAATGCATCTTTAATAGTAAAACCAACAGTCCTGAATTTTTTTTTCTCTTGGACTTGCCTCTTGTAGGTTTCTACTTATAAACTTGAATTTGCTGAACAGTACCTTCCAGAAGGCCAATATTTTTGTTATGCTGTTTTGTTTCTTTCCTTAGAATTATGAACTCATATCATTTCATGATTACTTTAACCCTAATTACCTTCCACTTTGATTCTTAGTCAATCCTTATTAGTAGCTTGCAAATCAAGAACTATATACCCTGAAATTGGTTTCACCATCTTCTGTTCCAAAAAGTTGTCCCAACAAAATCCTAAAGCTGACTGGACTGTCTAATGTACTACTGTATCAGTTAGTTGGTCCCGAGGTTGCACCGACTGTTGGGGCACCTTTGATGCAGCAATAACTTTTGTTCATTCTTCCTGGTCATTTGCAATCCATGTACAATCATTCAGTTTTAATCCCATCCAGTCTTTGACATTGGTGGTCCAGCTTGTCCTAGGTCTCCCTCTTCTTTATCTGTCTACAGCACCCTACAGGATGGCCCTGGCAAGGATGCTGGACCTTCTGGTTACATGTCCAAACTACTGCATCTTTCTTCTTATGATTTCAAGTAAGGGTTCATAATTATCAAGTTCTTGTCTGTTTGATCTTTCACAGATTCATTTGTTCTTTGTGCAGTGTAGGGTATGCGTAGAAGTCTTCTGAAGCACTGCATTTCAAAGGTCTTGATTCTCTTTTCCCATGTCCTAATGAGTGTCCAGGTCTTGCAGCCATAGAGAGTTGTTAGAGGTTTTTTTTTCAGTGTGATGTTGCTGCTAGTCCAGATTTTCTTTAGCTTTGCTAGTTTTCCAATGGTGATGGCTATTCTTGTTTTTACTTTTTTCCCTCTAATGTAGCATCTTCTGTGATGGTTGCTCCAAGGTGTTTAAAGCGTGTTACTTTTTTTGGCTTCTCATTACCAGTTTTTACTGATGCATCATCATTGCTATGATTTTATCATTAGTTTGCTCTTCTCTGCACTAATTTCCATCCCATATGTCTTTGTAGCCTTATGCAGCCTTTCTGTTATTTCCTCAGGCTCTTTTGCAGTTCCAGCTATTAGATCAATGTCAAAAACAAAACAAAGATTGTTAATTTCTCATCCTCCAACTGACAGTGTTCCAGTGAAGTTCTCTAAGGCATCTGATATGGTTTGTTCCAGGTATAAATTAAGTAAACTTGATGAGAGAAGATAACTTTGGTGTACTTCCACTGATGTTGCAAATGTTTCTACAGTGTTGTCAAGCAGCAACAACAATACTGCTTTTATTGTTGTAGCATTCTTCTATAAGACTAATTGATGTGGGACTGACATTATGCTTCTTTATTGTCAGCCAAAGTGCTTCTTGCCATACCCCGTCAAAACATTTTTAAAAATGTCTATGAAGTTATGATGAAGTTCTTTTTGGTGCTCATGGTGCTTTTCACACAAGTCTAAGGTTGAACATTTGTTCTGTTCTGTGGTGCACAAAAATACCCTGGCAATTAAAATACCTCATAAAGAACTTGGATACTGATTTGGATACTTCATTTAGCCATTTAAAATAAGTGTTCCTCCTCCTGGATTGGTGGTGTATAGTAGATTGTAACATCCTCTTGGCTGTTTTCCCCTTTTATATTAACCCAGAAATTTTCAGGAGGTCTGCCTCCTACTTCATTCTGTACCTCACAAGAAGACATTTGAATGATATTACCTCCTTTTTTCTTCAGTCTGACTTTCCTGAACAAGATACACTCCTTCACAACAGTATTGTTTATGTAAACTATTCAGTTAAGTCTCAGTTATCCAAATCAGATCATACAAACTAGGAGTTCCAGTTCTTAGTATATAAGCATCTTGGGGGAATAGCTGACTGTTTGCTAACTTCCTACTTTTAACCTTGTTAATTTTCTCCATATTGCTTCAGCTTCCTATAGGCCTTTAACCCACTCATCTTGCTCTTTACTAAAGCATTTTGTTTCCATCATCACCAAATATAATTTAAAGCCCTCTTTGCTAGGTTTGCAAGTTTGTGTACAAAGATTCAAGTCCTCCTTTTCATTACATGAACATATTTCTGCTTAGAAGGTATTTTTCCTGAAGCACCACCACAAAAGAAGTCAAAGCCTTGCAGGCAAAGCCATTGACATAGCCAGATGTTGATCTCTAGGTTGCACCTCCTATCTGGGTCTTCACTGCTGACCAGAAGGAAAGATAAGAAGTTCGTCCTATCTCCTTTCTCCTGCACCCCCACGACTAGATCCTTGTTAGACCCCTTTGATCTCCTCAGGTCACATCTGGCAGTATCTTAGGGCATTTGTACATGCCACATGATTTCCTGTTTACGCCACTACAAATGCTTTTTTGTTTGCATGAGTGGATTTTC
>NW_017728994.1:21325106-21325974 GCF_001723915.1 Gavialis gangeticus | reverse complement strand
TGTTGATCTCTAGGTTGCACCTCCTATCTGGGTCTTCACTGCTGACCAGAAGGAAAGATAAGAAGTTCGTCCTATCTCCTTTCTCCTGCACCCCCACGACTAGATCCTTGTTAGACCCCTTTGATCTCCTCAGGTCACATCTGGCAGTATCTTAGGGCATTTGTACATGCCACATGATTTCCTGTTTACGCCACTACAAATGCTTTTTTGTTTGCATGAGTGGATTTTCTCACTGCTTTAAAAGTCTTTTCAGTGTATTAAACTAATGCTGCTCAGACATGTTTATTTTCCAGTGCCCCCACTTATGCCACCCTAAAGATTCATGTCATGCAAACAGTGAGCTACGTAATTACTTTCCTTCACCCTAGGTGCCCCTGTGCTATTTTTGTAGTTCAGGCCTTTACCGAGTAGCTACCAGTGTGATTTTATTTTATGTGGGGGGGTTTCTTCCCCTTCCTCCAGACTCTCCCTCCTCCTGCCCCCTCTTCTCTTGCTCCACAGCTGTCTGCAGGCACCCAGGGCACAGCACAGTGTGGGCAGGGGCACATAGTGATAATTAATACAGGAGGATCAAAAGAAAAGGATGAGCAATCCACAACTGTGCCTGTGCCTGTGCCTCTGCCTATACCTGTGATATACTGTCCTATGGTAATTTTGCCCTTATCTCCCTTACCTCCACCATCAGCTGTAGTTTATGTGCTCCCCAACTCCGCACCTGTGTACCCCCCACCCATGCCCCCTGCCTGATGTGCCCACTACAGTGTTCATAACTGCAGAACACAACAGCATCACCAGAATGGTAAGTTTGCAACTATTTATGTGTGCTACCCCTAAGACTTTGCTGAATTTTTCAAACCTTCCTGTTTGT
>NW_017728994.1:21319735-21320106 GCF_001723915.1 Gavialis gangeticus | reverse complement strand
CTTGTGTTGCTCAACAGCAGGTCAGAAACAGCTTTGTTAATTTTTGCTCAGAGCTTTGCAAATAGTTTCACAAAAGACAGGAGTCAGTCACAGGAATCATTCTCTTTTAACAATCCATTAATGTATTTATTTACCCTTTTCTTTACACCAGAGCAACAGGGGGGGAGGCGGGGGAGGCGAGGAACAAATGTTGCAAGTACATTACAAACACATCACAAGTATTGCAATCCAACTGCCCCCCGCCCCCACTGGGAAAACATTAGGCATCTATTCCCACCTCCCTGGCAGCAGACACCTTTTCATCCTGGATATTAAAATTGACTGTTTTCAATTGTATTTTTGTTTTTTTGTGGTTAGAAGACACACCTTGC
>NW_017728994.1:21314059-21314735 GCF_001723915.1 Gavialis gangeticus | reverse complement strand
CAACCCCCCCACCCCCCGGATATACAGCATCTTGGGTGATATCTAGGTAATATCAGAAATGTCCCACCAACCTTGGACGGGCCAGGATTGGGGGCAAGAGGGCAGTTTTTGGACTGTTGCTCAAAACCCCATCCTCTTTTTTCTTCCCCCTCCCTGCAATAAACTTTTGAAATTTTTTTGTCTATATAGACGTGACATGCTTTCTTTCATTGGCAGATTGGCATGTATATGGCATTGTGTGGTTCATGAGTAGGTGGGGTAGGTTTTGAGAGGTGATGACCACCCCCAGCAGCCAGCATGGGATTGCTTTGCTTGGGGTGTTTATGGAGTCATGGCATTACTGGAAAGAGTTGTAGCATGGATTGTTATGGGAGGTTGAATGATTGTCCAGTGCTTGTGTTATTCCCCCCCCCCACCTCCCCAATCTCAATGTACAGCCATCTGGGCAAGCCTGAGGGTGCAGGCAGCACCTTTTTTGTGAGAAAGACTTGCCTGCCCCCACCCTCAGTGGCAAGCTGCAATACTTGGACAAGTATGGGACAACCTTCCTTAACATTTGAAAAAGACAGCAATTAGCAACTCTTCTGTCTATTCTCTTCTGGCTAATGCTTGGGCTTGGTGGGACAGCTGTGTGAATGCATGGTCACGGGTGGGGGGGAGGGGAGATAATGTCCTT
>NW_017728994.1:21310575-21313845 GCF_001723915.1 Gavialis gangeticus | reverse complement strand
GGGGGGGAGGGGAGATAATGTCCTTGTGTTGCTCAACAGCAGGTCAGAAACAGCTTTGTTAATTTTTGCTCAGAGCTTTGCAAATAGTTTCACAAAAGACAGGAGTCAGTCACAGGAATCATTCTCTTTTAACAATCCATTAATGTATTTATTTACCCTTTTCTTTACACCAGAGCAACAGGGGGGGAGGCGGGGGAGGCGAGGAACAAATGTTGCAAGTACATTACAAACACATCACAAGTATTGCAATCCAACTGCCCCCCGCCCCCACTGGGAAAACATTAGGCATCTATTCCCACCTCCCTGGCAGCAGACACCTTTTCATCCTGGATATTAAAATTGACTGTTTTCAATTGTATTTTTGTTTTTTTGTGGTTAGAAGACACACCTTGCAGTGGTGATAAATTCCAATGCTATTCATGCATGTATGTATATGAGAAAATGTGGGACCTCCCTCACCTCAACTCTAATTAGCAGGCCCTGGCCCTCACTCACACTTGACACCAAGCAGGAGCAAGTAAGAATTCACAGATTTTTTGATTAGTGAACCACAATAAAATGCAATGCTATTCATGCATGTATGTACAAGTAGTGTATACTGTCTAGTGTCCTATAGAAAATAGTGTATATAGTACAGACTGATAATAGTCTGAAGGTTGCAACTTCATCAGAATATGCAATGAAGTGAGTGAATCTTTCTTATTTGTGGAGACATGGCCAGAGGGCAATTAAGTATATGCCACCAGCAGGGAGTTAAAGTTTATTGATTTTGGATTATTTTTTATTTTTTATTAATTTTATTGATTATATGATTAAGGGAGCAGCTGAAACCTCAGTCCTCCCCAGCCTTCTTCTCTAAAGCTTTCTGTGCAGCAGGGTCTAAAAAGCACAGAACAGAGTATTCACAGAGAGCCAAGCCTGGAGCTGGCTGAAAACCCTTTTTATTTGTGAAGACAATAATATTATATCACAAAATTTACTTTACTTTCCAAACTGCAACATGGCTGGTAACCTAAAAGCAGGTCCTTAGAATACCACCCCACATGCTAAGAGCCCGCAGCCATGTGGCAAGAGGGAGCTGGGAGGGAAGATAACAAGAAATGGAGGAGCAAACCAGTACTGTACTTGTGTCTGTGATATACTATCCCCTGGTAATTTTTCTCCAGTCAGCATTCATTTGGGACATGGCGAGTAACCAGGAAGCAGGTCCTTAAAACACCTCCCCAGGTGCTAAGAGCCCATGGACATGGGGGGCAAGAAGGAGCTAGGCAGGGAGGGAACTTTTCCCTGCCAAGAAGCAAGGTGATAAGGGGCCCCAGACATTATTCATCTGGGACATGTCCACTAACCAGAAAGCAGGTCCCAGCCATTGGGGCGGGGGGGACAAGGGTAGGAAGGTCCACACTTTTTTCTTTGTGTCCTTTGGTTTTTCACAATACATTGAAATGCAATCTATTTTAATTGGGAATTCATAATTGAAATGCTATCTAAATGCTCAAACAGTATAGGCAGCTGTGTTTTAATAAACAATGCCTCTTGGCTGAATAGGGAAATCCTGGTGAGCTTAGGGGGGTAAATAGAAGCATACAGACTGTAGAAGCACAGGGTAGCCACCAAGGAGGAGTATATCTGCTTGACTCACACTTGCAGGGAATCAGCTAGGAAGGCTAAAGCAGAAGTGGAACTCAGGCTGACAACAAAAATTAAAGACAACAAAAGTCCTTCTTTAAGTACATAAGGAGAAAAAAGAAGGCACATAGTAACACAGGACACCTACAGGACAGACTAGGGCAACTGGTAACAGATAGGAGGGACAAAACTGAGCTCCTAATTGAGTTCTTTGCATCTGTATTTTTTTATAGTTTCATAGTTATTAGGGTTGGAAGGGACCTATTAGATCATTGAGTCTGACCCCCTGCCCTGGGCAGGAAAGAGTGCTGGGGTCAGATGACCCCAGCCAGTTGTCTGTCCAGGTGTCTGTATTCCTGAACATGGATAAAAACATATCTCCCAAAGAGGCTATAGACAGACACAAGAGGGACTCCAACCCACCAACAATTAGCACTGATTTAGTGAAGGGGCATTTGGAGGAGCTGGACGTGTTTAAGTCAGAAAGCCCTGATGATCTTCATCCAAGGGTGCTGAAGAAATTGGCCAGTGTCATAGTAGAGCCACTGGTGTAGTTGTTTGAGCACTCATAGTGCTCAGGATGGGTCCCAGAGGAATGGGAAAGGGCCACTGTGTTCCCTATTTTCAAGAAGGGGAGAAAGCATGATTTGGGTAACTATAGGCTGGTTAGCCTCACCTCTATTCTTGGGAAAACCTTTGAAAAAATTATTAAGGATTACATTTGTGGGAGTCCAGTACGAAAAATAATAGTGAAGGGCAACCAGCATGGCTTCACAGCATGTAAATCTTGCCTGACTAACCTTGTTTCTTTTTTACGACCAGGTCACAAAATGCTTAGATGCAGGAGTTGAGGTAGGTGTCATCTACTTGGATTTTAAAAAGGCATTTGATACAATGTCACATCCCATTATTCTAAATAAATTAAGCACTTGTGATGTAGATTATTACATGGTCAGGTGGGTGGAGAATTGGCTTATGGGATGCACCCAGAAGATGGTGGTGGACAGGTTGTTTTCGACCTGGAAAAATATGGGCAGTGGAGTTCCCCAAGGTTCAGTTCTTGGACCAGTGCTGCTCAGTATCTTCATCAGTGATGTGGATGAGGGCATGGAAAGCACTCTGTTCAAATTTGCAGACTATATCAAATTATGGGGCAAAGCAAAGACACTGAAAAGCAGGGAGTGGATTCAGGCAGATTTGGGCATATTGGGAAAGTGGGCTGAACAGAATAGGATGCAGTTGAACAAAGATAAGTGCTGTGTCTAGGGAGAAAGAACCACCAACACACCTACAGACTGGGAGGTGACTTTCTAAGCAGCACAGCAGCAGAAAGGGATCTTGGAGTCCTAGTCGACTTCCAGATGAATATGAGTTGTCAATGTAACAAAGTGATAAGTAATGCCAACCACAGTCTTTCATGAATTAGAAAGTACATCATGAACAGGTCTAAGGAGGCGATACTTCCCCTCTATGCGACACTGATAAGACCACAGCTGGAGTACTGTATCCAGGTCTGGGCACCACACTACAAGAGGGATGTGGATAACCTTCAGAGGGTCCAGAGGAGGGCTACTCATATGGTTAAGGGCCTGCAGGTAAGATCCTATGAGGAGAGATTGAGAGACCTGAATCTCTTCAGCC
>NW_017728994.1:21298297-21305575 GCF_001723915.1 Gavialis gangeticus | reverse complement strand
GAGGGCAGCAATGAATAGGAGATACTGTGTTTACCAGGATACCCCTTGGGGTTAGTAGGAACAATGGCCATAAACTGACAGAGAGCAGATTTAGATTAGACATTAGGAAGCATTTCTTTATGGTGAGGGTTGCCAAAATCTGAAATAGGCTTCCAAGGGAAGTGATGCTCTCCCCTACCTTGGAGGTCTTTAAGAGGAGGCTAGACAAGCAACTAGGTGGGGTCATCTGACCCCAGTGCTCTTTCCTGTCCGGGGCAGGGGGTCAGACTCAATGATCTACTGAGGTCCCTTCTGACCCTAAAAATCTATGAAACACCATCGGTAGTCAAGTGGTGGTGAATAATAATAATATAATAATTAGTTATTTAATCTTAGATAGTTAATATGCCCATGTAGATTTGCTTCTAAAAAAGTAAGGCTAACCGCACCTTGTTGTGCATCTACAGACGCATCACAATCAGGTCCAGGGAGAGGTGATCCTTCCCCTCCATACGGCATTGGTCAGGCCACAGTTGGAGTATTGTGTCCAGTTCTGGGTACCGCATTTCAAGAAGGATGTGGCTAGCATTGAGAGGCTCCAAAGGAGGGCCACTCACATGGTCAAGGGGCAGCAGGGCAGTCCTTTCGAAGAGAGTCTAAAGGGCCTAAACCTATTCAGCCTTCACAAGAGAAGGCTGAGAGGGGATCTGGTGGCCATTTACAAACTCACCAGGGGTACCAGTGGGAATTGGGGGAGGCTCTGTTCCCCTGGGCAACACTTGGGTTTACTAGGAATAATGGCCACAAATTGTTAGAGAGAAGGTTCAGGCTGGACATCAGGAGATATTACTTTACAGTTAGGGCTGCCAGGCTCTGGAATGGGCTCCCAAGTGAGGTGGTACTCTCTCCTACCTTGGGGGTCTTCAAGAGGAGGCTGGACAGATATTTGGCTGGGGTGATATGACCCCAGTAGCTGTTCCTGCCCAGGGCAGGGGGTCAGACTTGATGATCTGTTTAGGTCCCTTCCGACCCTAAGTATTATGACAGTAAGTGCTATGAAAGCACATGGCAAACATTGCAAGTGAACTAGCCTTGACATGGTGGGGAGAGAGTTTTGATTCACGGATGTCACTTGATTGGTGAGTAGGTGCATGGATTGGCAAATGTGTGCATGTATGTAATATGTGTGCATGTACTCTGACATAGCAACAAACAACCATGGGGCAACAGGGAGTCCAGGCCGCAATGGCAGTGTCAGGATGTGCATTCAAAGTGAACAAATCTTTCATATGAGGGCTTGTTGCTAAGAGTCCTATGGAAGGACCTATGCAGGGAAATTTTTACCTAGTCAGAAGCAAGGTGACAAAGCAGGGTGACAAGTGGGCCCAGCCATGGGGCAACAGGGAGCTAGGGCTTGCTTGTTCACTAGCTAAAGACATGGCCACTAATGAGAAAGGAGAAGTTTGGAAGGCTGGGATATGGCCAGTAACCATAAAGAGGGTAAAACACCAGCCAGAAGCCAGGGGATAAGGCCCTAAGCATGGGGCAGCAGGGAGACAGGGAGGCAACTTTCCCCCAGCCAGAAGCATGGGGTAACAGGGAGCTAAGGGGGAGGGACAAAATCACCCCCTCAAGTTATTGACCATGTCCCAGCTAGGGATAGAGGGAGGGAAATTTTAAGAGGCCCTTCCCAGCAATGGGGCAACAGGGGGCTGGTTCAGGCTGATGGTGATATCAAGAAATGTGTATGTGTGTTTGCAAAAACCCTCAAAGTTTACTTTCTAAAATGTAAAAACCTGTATGTAATCTTCATCTTTTTTCTTCTGGAAAAGACTTGTTTTAGATTTAACACAAAAAAACAAGCTGCTAGGAGCCCACACCCATGGGGCAAGAGGCAGCTAGGAGGGAATTTATCTCCGCCCAGCACAAAGCAGGATGCATATGTTTCATAGATTTCATAGACATTAGGGCTGGAAGGGACCTCAGAGGATCATTGAGTCCAGCCCCCTGCCCCGGGAGCAGGAAGTCAGCTAGGGTTAAAGGATGGCAGCAAGATAGACATCCAAATGTTTCATAAAAAAGTCCAGAGAAAGTGCTTGCACCACCTCTGGAGGCAAGGCCTTGGGGCTCAGACAGTAAAGAAGTTTTTCCTTATGACCAACCTGAAACAGTCTTGGAGGAGTTTGTGACCATTTGACCTTGTCATCCCTTGGGGCTGTCTGGTGAACAGGCGTGTGTGTGTGTGTGTGTGTGTGTGTGGGGGGGGGGGGGTTAGAAGGCTCACCATGCAGTGGGGAAGCTAGGATGCCTTTGGTAGTCAAGTCAGAAGTAGGGTGATGAGGCCCCTATGACCACAGCCCACTGAGATTTACGTACTTATATATTTACACATTTACATATTTACATATTTATTCTATTCATTATGTATTTATTACATATGTATTTGGTTAAGATTTATGTATGTATGCAATGTATATATGTATTAGGGGTGTATGAAGCAGGCCGTATTTGATTTGGATTTGGCCGGAAGTACTTCTGGTCCACTTCTTGGTCCTCCAGAGAGTGCATGAGAGGGCCCTCCTGCACCTGCCTGGCTTGGCAAGCAGCCGGGGGGGCCCCGGGTGCCCCCCACAGAGCCAGAAAGCAGCAGTTGCCACACCAGGGGGGCACGGGAAGGCCACCTGTGTGCTCCCCAGCAGACCTGGAAGTGGACCCGGAAGTGCTTCTGGTCCACTTCTGGGTCTGCTTCTGAGCTCACTGGGTAGCCCCCCTGTGCTGCTGTGGGACATTTCATGCACCCCAGAACTGCGGCATTCACGAGCCGCCTGCTACCTAGGGGTATGTAGAAAAAACATGTAAAGTTGTGTCTATGTCTGAATTGCCAAATCTTTCCAAATCTCTCCAAACCAATTCAGAGAGTTCTGATTCAATTCAGAGAGATCAAAGGGTCCTCTAATTCAATTTGGATTCAGAGATTTGGCCATCAAATCAGGCCAAATCTCCACCAAATCGAATCAGGGACCAAAGCTTCACACAGTCCAAGTATGTATGTATCATATGTTCCTCTCAGCTCAAATGTTCCCCTCAATGTCCCTTGAGGGGATATTCCCCTTAGTATTACTACTATAAAGTGACTTCTTGTAAACAGTAGTGTGTGTACATGTATGATGGGTGTGTGTGTCTGTATGTATGCACACATGTATGTTGACCTAAAGTCAGTTAATTACCCTTACCCTACTAGCACTGGCATTGGTAGTCAAGTGGTGAAGCATTACTTTCTGTGGCTGTAACAAGCAAGGAGTGACCATTTCTTTGTGCACTGAGACTCTAGGAAGCATTTTGCAAGGCAGAGCTTGAGCCACTTTTTGTATCAGTCTAGAAAAATATCTTGTGTTCTTTGACCAGTAGGCACCAGCAGTGTTAGAAGACAAGAGTTCAAATATAGGTTGTTTTTTGAGGTGACTGACCTCCAGCTTGGGTGGAAGCCAGAATGGGAGATTATGTGTTACGTATTTATTTAGTTATGATTTAATCATGTATATACATATGTATGTATATGCTTATTTACAGCAACAGCCATTTGATAGTAGCCTACTGATTGAGGGGACTGCCACTCAATTAGCATGAGTCCCCTCAATGCTATGCTATTCATGCTATGCATGTATGTATGTATAAGTAGTGTATACTGTATGGTATAGTATAGTATCACCAAGTACAAAATTTAAACCAGACCAGAGATGGTTGAACTCCACAAGCTACAAAGGAGCTCAATTATTAGTAAGACCTGATGGTTATGGCTATTATAAGTTACAATTATTGATATTATAAGAACACTATAAAATATAATAGTATAATATACAAGTCTAGTGTACTGATTATTTTATAAATCTATATAAAGTATAGATAACCTAAGTGGATATATATGTCTATATAATAAAAGTCTACTATAAGTATAATACATACTGGAATGTATAATAGTAGAGATACAGTTGAGAGAATGCTGAAGCAAGTGGTGTCAGGATCCTCTTCTTGTTCCTCTTCTCTTCCTCTTCCTCTGCCTGTTGTCACCACAACTGGGGGGAGCATCTAGCTCAGAATAGAATGATAGCTAAAAATTGAAGGGAGGGAGCATAGAAAAAGCATAGGAATTTTTATTGAAAACCAACATGCAGTGCCTCTTGTGCACCTCATGTATCTTCCTTCATGACAAAAAAATTCCAACAACTCAGTTTACAAGAAAGTTGGAGTAAACAATTCCCCCCATGCTCTCAGGTCACCGACAATTCTCAGGTGTCACTTACCAATGAATGCATAAAGGTGCCACTTGTGGAACACATCACAGTGTGCTCTTTCAAGTCGTATGTTGCAGAGCTGTGCTCATCCAGGACTCAAAGCTTCACTGCACCCCACTTCAGCAGCCTGCAGTCTTCTTGAACACTGGATTCACATTGCAGTGCCCCCTGGGGCAACTCTCTCCATGAGAGTGCCTTTGCAAAGTTTCTGGGTTGTACAAAATGCTTGTGTGCAAGCCAGGCTTGTGGCAAACTGCTGGTGTTTTAGCCAGCCAGACTTGAGGGGCAAACCACCCAGGCAGTTCCCCCTGTGTACCTGCATGAGAGACTGGGCAGGCATCAGTCACTGTGGGGGCTTTTCAAAGTGTGTACCTTGGAAAAATGTAAGTAAGGCTTGTGCGGGCTGACCCTGCCAGCCTCCCTCCTCCCATTCCCACTTCCTGTAGGCAGGCAGAATAGGCTGAGCATCAGCCTCTGTGGGGGTCTTTGCAAAGTGTATGGCTTGGCAAACTGCTGGTGTTTTGGCCAGCCAGACTTATGAGGGATGAACCACCCAGGCAGCCCTGTGCCCTGGGTACCTGTGCACAAGATATTGCTAGCCCCTCCCCCATGTGCCCCATGCAACAAGCACCTAGAAAAAGTGGCGGGCAGAAAAACAGAATAAGAAATTAAACCAAAAAATGAATGAAATCCCCATTCCCCACCCAGCAGAGTGAGGCAGAATTTTGCCAGCCCTTCCCTTCAAAAATATGGAGCCAGATGCAGAAAGCCCAGATAACATGAGGTTTTATTTCCAGAAACACAATATTGTAAGCAGTCAGTTACTTGCCTTCATCCCACCATCATCCATGGCTCCCTGAACCACAGTGGTGGCCACCTGCCCCTGCTGGCAGTCGTACAACCCTCCCCTGACTCCAGTGCGTTTGAAGGAACAGACTCACCTATAATGCTCCTGGCTACCTTCTGGACAGAGGCAAGCCAAACGGAGCTACTTTTCCCTTTCTGGGATGGTACCTGCTTTTTAGAGAGATACTTTGGCAATTTCTTCAAGACATCACTTATCGAGTTATGTTACCTCTAGTAATCAACCCGGGACTCCGTGGCCATGTCTACCAACTGCCACATGTGGTCTCGCACTTCTTGAGAAGGACATCATCAGAACACATTGACTTGTGGAGTTCGATCTGCCAGGCATATGAGTGTGACACTCTGGCTTGTGATTAATCTGCCAAAACCTCCAGCGAGCTTTCTTGGGAGCATCACTGCCTGTGGCACATATCTCTTGAGCGCTCTGCTGTAGTACAAGCAGGAGACAGGGGGTTTGGGGGCGCACTCCCAGCTATCATTGGGTACAGGATCTGGTAAAAAAATGTAAAAAGTTTTCCTGGTTTCATGACATTTCCTTCCCCCAAGAAGAGGAAACTACACACCACCACTTCCCCACCCTGAAGTGGAGAAAATGGAAAATGCATGCAGGCACAGAAATGGGCCCTGCAAGAGTGGGGCACCATTCATACTGCCCTAAATTTGCAAGTTCCCCCAAAACCAACTGGCACATTTCCAAGTAATGCCTGGCAGTGGCAAGGGGCACAGATACTTACAAGTCACCGGTTGAGGATCTACTTGGGTCTCAGCAACATAAAATTATGATTGAGCATTGTTGGGAGCCCAACAAACTGCCATCAGCTGCATCAGTTTCTTCCTGTTCCTCCTCCTCCTCCACCTGATTAACTGCACTAGTCTGTGGATTCAGGATGGGGAGAGGGGGGCACTGGAATCAAGTCAGTGGTGCATCCCTGTTCTTCTTGGCACTCTCCATCACCCAGGAGCATGGAGTAGTCTCCATACAGCTGCAACATGCTCCCATTTTCATCCACAGGAGGAGCTGCCTCTGTCGCTGTGCTCTCCTCCCCAGTAACTCGGGTCCTGAAACACTGCATACCTGGAGTGTTACCCGCATCTTTGGAGAGAATGACAGGCAGGTGGTTGTAGAAAGGAGTAATTGTGCACCCTGCTCCAGAGCAAGAGTTAGCATCTTTAGCATAGTAAAACACAGATCTCAGGGCCTTGATCTTGCATGGGACCTGGTTTCAGTCATGATTGTGCCCTCACACCTGCATCACTTTTCCAATAGAGACATAAACAGGCTTATTCCTCCTACTTTCCAGCTTGTCTATAATGCTTTGCTCTGACCAAATGTTCATTAAGTCTTGCGGTTCTTCCTGGGTCCAGCTGGGTCCCCAGGTGTTGGAGGTATCAGCCTCCTGCTCCGTTACCTCCGTACTGCTGGCCTGGGGTTTCTGAGACATGGTGAAGCAGCTCATGGTCAACAGCAAGTGATTCTGATTCATGACAGGTCCATGGCAAGATTTGGGGGTTCAGCTTTATACACATGCTACAAAAATTCCAAAGATTGTGAAGTCATCACCTGTGTCTCGCAACATCCAAAGGTTATGAAGCACACCATTCACCAACAAAAGACTTGTGGATTGGCTTGAGCACGGGGTACATAAGGCCATTGTCTATTGGGATGGCTGCTCAATGCCCCAGACTGTTGCAAAAATCTATCACACCTGCCTGTGTTTTGGCCTGTCTTCCCCTAATTAGTCCCACAATGAAGGCCATTTTCTTATTGCTGAATAAAATAATTTTATTACAGAAGCACAGTCTGCTTTCATTGACCTCACCGAAGTATTCAGCTGCCTTGTCTTACATTAACAGGAGCGGGCTATGGCAAAAATCTTGTGTTTACAACCTTGATTACAAATTGTCTTGAACAAAGACTTGATACATCAGAGCATCTGCTGCTGCTTATCTCAGGACCAAACAAAGGCTGTGCAAATGCTCAGTGTCCCAAGTTTACTTGTTCAAAAAACAGTGGTTTAATAGTTTCATAGTTGGTTGGAAGGGACTTGAGCAGATCATCTAGTCCAACCCCTTGCCATGGCAGGAAAGAGTACTGGGGTCAAACGACCCCAGCAAGGTGTTCATCTAGCCTCCTCTTAAA
>NW_017728994.1:21282997-21297845 GCF_001723915.1 Gavialis gangeticus | reverse complement strand
GGGGGGGGGGGGAAGAACCCGCTCCCTGCTCAGAAAAGTGGAGGCAAAGGAATTATTAAATAGGTTAGCTTTACTGTCTGGTGCAATGACCAGATTTCCTAGCGTGTCCTGCAGAGTCCCCACGTTACCCAGTACCTTCTTTTTCCCCCCTATGTATTTAAAAAAGGACTTCTTGTCCTTGATCTGGGTAGCTAGTCCCAGTTCCATCTCCACCTTGGCCTTTCTGATTGCCCTCCTACAGCCCCGAGCAACTGAGGTATAGTCCTCCGCCTTGAGTCAGGTAAGTTCCCTTCTCTCCTCCCTGCTTCTGGTTCCTGAGAGGATAAGGATGATAGGGTATTCAGCATTAGTGTGTATATACTAGCTTTTCTAGAATTGAGAAGAAGAAAATGGAGATGTACCGAGGAGTGGGAAAACCAAGAGGCAAGCAAAGTAGATGACTGGTCATCTATTTAATGCAGCTAGACAGAGCTCAACCCCCGTTCCTGCCTCCCACTGCTGATGGAGAAGGACCAAATGGAGAATCAGGATGAAATGCATGAGGAACAGGAAGCAGAGAATGGAAAACAACACAGTGAAGACTCCTCTGACATGGAGAATCTGGAGGACATAAGTGAACAGGAGGAGGAGGCAGAGGAAGTAGTGACAGTGCTGCTGATTGAACTACTGCTGGCCTTGAGAGTAATACAAGACACGCTGCACTGCCGGATAAGGATGATAGGGTATTCAGCATTAGCTTTTCTAGCACTGAGAAAAAGAAAACGGAGATGTACCGAGGAGTGGGAAAACCAAGAGGCATGCAAAGTAGATGACTGGGCTGTATTGAGCAACCTTAGGAGCAGTATTTGCATGAGCTGGGCCTACGAGAGCTACTCAGACTGGTGGAAGCAAATCATGCTGACTGCTTGGAGTGACCAGCAGTGGCTGGAGATGTTCCAAATGACCAGGGAGACATTTTATCATATCATCTTGATGCTGGGGCCCCAGATTGTGAGGCAGGACGCTAACAGCATTGGGCCATCCTGATGGACAAGACAGCGGCAATGTCAATCATGAAACTGGCCACCCTATCCAGCCTCCGCTATACTGTGAACCATTTGGTGTGGCTCCCTGCACAGCTGGGGTGGCAACTTCCAAGGTATGCCAGCTGTTGGAGGACATCACTGCAAACAAATTTATCTGCCTGGGGAATCCTCACAAATTCATAGATGGCTTCAATGACATGGGGTTGCCTAACTTCATGTGGGCTTTAGGCATCACTCATAACCCAGTGCTGTGCTCTTCAGGGAGGGGGAGGTCTTTCACAAACAGGAAAGGATTTGCCTCTGTGATTCTTCGAACTGTGGTGGACCACCAGAGCTAGTTCACAAACATTTTTACAGGGTGGGTTGGCAGCGCGCATGACGCACGCATATCCAGAAATTCCCTGCTCCTTGGCCTCTTGGAGAAAGGACATTATGCACCCAGATCAAATGCTGTGTCATGTACAAACACCCTTAATGCTTATGTAAATGAGCCTAATACATAGGATAATAGTCAGAGGATGAAATGACTGAAAATACTTCAGTAATATCTTAGATTTGAGCTCCTGGCAAGCATCAGACTTCCTGAAAGAGTTAGATTGGTAGATGGATGTCTCTGCAGTCCACCAAAAGAAATCATTGTACTCTTTTGGAGTGTCAGTCTTAATCTTCCTATTCCTTGGGGTGCAGAACCTTTTCAGCAAGGAGACATATAAACAAAATATGCTCCTCTCACAGTATGTTTTTTTAAACACATCTTTTTTCTAGTAATAGATGAGCATGTAGAGTGATTTGTATTAATTGCATATAATTCTGTAATGGTATTGTGATAGTGCTGTATACAAAGGGGCAGAGTTAAGGTAATTGTAGGAATCCTAATTCTACATTTCCTACATTTTATATGATTATAATGTTGACCTTAATATTTGCCGATGGGTATTTTCTCATTACTATATAATAAATTCTAGCATGGTGGAAAACTAGTTTAAGCAAAAGAGACAATTGTTCCACTTATTTTTTGTATTTGGACTCTAGGGGCATTTATACACATACTTTTTTCCCAGAACGCACCGGAGATTTGCTGTTTCAGAACAGACTTGATTGATAAATCAAGTCTTCTCTACATGCGAGCTAAGGTGAAGTGCGCTGCATTGTGTGCAGTTGTATAAGTGGCGGAATGCGCGTCAGAACGCAGAAAATGGCAGCAGTGCACTTTTGAACTAATGCACCTCTGAGGTGTTTTAGTTCAAAAGTGTGCTGCTGCCATTTTCTCAGAGCTGACATTCATTTTGCTGCTTATACAACCACAAACATTGCAATGCTGGGTGCTTTTAAAAGTGTATGTGTAAAAATACCCTAGATGTTTATGCTTTAGTTGAGCTTTTCTATGTAATCCATAGCAAAAAGGAGTTATTTACTTAGCTCTGAAACAAATTCTGGGTTCTGTTCTGTCACAGAGTTTATATATGCCAGGGATTTCCCATTTGCCTTAAAGGGAAATTACCCCACGCTGCATAATAAATTGCCAGCTCAGCATACAGAGAAGAGTCAGAAGACCCCTAGAGTGCAGTGCTGTTTTTCAGAATTTGTTTTCTGTTCTTACAACTTTCATAGCACTCTGTGTTTTATAAAATGCCTGACTGGACTAATTTGTAGCAGTAGAGATTAATGCAAGAATTATCATTATTAAGTGCAATTAAGTGAACATCTGATCATTGTGCACAATAGGAAAAAGCAGGCAAATATAGCTTTAAAATACTTTAATATCATAATTACCAGCTCATTTTTTAAAATCTTGTTTGTCAAATGTGAAAACACAAGATGATCTAATGGAGTATGTATACTATATTTGCTTATCCTATGTAGATTACACGAGGTCCTTGCTTTGCTTTGTTATTAGCTGTAGTCACTTTTACTGAAAACTATGAATGAAAATGGAACAAATCAACCTGTCTGCCATGATCAGATTTGTTGGGACAACTACTGAAAATCTTTTCCTGACTTTTTATATATCTGAGTACCTAAGTATAATTGCTTTCTTTAAAAAAAAATAGTGCATTGATAGGATTAGTATTTATAGGTGATGCACTTTATACTGTGATTCAAGGTAAAAAAAATCTTTTAGTAAAAAAGACAAAGAGAGGAGGCAGTGGAAGAGGAAGGAAAGAGACTGCAATATTATGCAGCAGTAGGTCATAGAATCATAGAAAGTTAGAGGTGGAAGGGACCCTCAGGAGGTCATCTAGTCCAACCCCTGCTCAAAGCAGGATCATCTCCAACTACATAATCCCAGCCAAGGCTTTGCCTGCCTGGGTCTTAAAATCTTCCAAAGATGGAGATTCCACAACCTCTCTGGGTAACTTGTTCCAGTGCTTTACTACCCTGTCACAGGGCGGGGTTCTAGGGGTGGCCATGATCTCCCCAAGCACCCCCTACCATGCCAAGGGTACTTCAAGCACCCTCAAATCTTGCCCACCACGTCTTGATCTTAAATATTAAAGAGATATTTCATCCCCTTGGACGTGGTTCTCCTGCTGTCACTCGTTTTGTTTTTAAAATGGGGTTCCCGTGCACCCTGGCCTTATGGGCAATGCGTGGCTCCAACTGTCCCTTTACCATCCCCCAAGCCTCGCTGATGTACCGGACATTGTTCGGTCTGTCCCTCCATGGCCCTCGTCTTGCAACTGCGCCCCACAGGTGCCCTTCAATCGCTGCCCCCCTTGGCTCTAGGGCTTGTCTCATTGTCCCCCTTGGCTCTGGGGCTTGTCTCGCTCAGGTGGCCTTAGCTGTGCCTGGCCCCAACTCTCCTCCTCGGGATCCCAAACCCCCCTGCAGGGCTCAGGCAGCCTCGGCCTTACCTGGCCTCCAACTTTCTGCTCCCCTTCTCTGGGGCTAGGGTCAGTGCATCCCAAAATCCTGCACCCTCTCTGGTGCTGGGGTCCCCACACTACCAGGGGTCCCCTATGAGGCCTCCTCCAATCCCTAATAGCTTCACCTGGTCCTCTGGTTGTAAACAATAACCAGAAAAGCTCAAGCCCCTAGACTGCAACATAAATTCAAGCCGCTTGGCTATCACATTAGCCCCGCCACATCAGGGGTGCTCTATCCTCCCCCCCAGTCTTGAAGCTGTACCTGCAGTCTAGCCTCTCCTCTTTGTTCAGTCCAGCAGAGCTCCTTCCCCTATGGCTGCTAGCAGGGGACTCCCTGCTTGGTCTCAGCCTGGGAGTTATATAGGGGCCAGGCCCTGCCCCTTCCTGTCAGCTGACAGGAACCCACAGCTGGGCTCCTTACTTACTGCTCCATAAGTAGCAGGTGTCTCAGTGCCCTGCTACACCCGTCTTGTGAGAAAGTTTTTATTAATATCTAACCTCAACTTCCCTTGCTGCACCTTAAGATCTTTGCTCCTCATTCTGTCATCTGCCACCACTGAGAACAGTCTAGATCTATCCTCCTTGGAACCACCCTTCAGGTAGTTAAAGGTTCCTTTTAAATCCCCCTTAGTCATCTCTTCTCCAGACTAAATAAGCCTAGTTCCCCCAGCCTTTCCTCAAAAATCATGTGGCCCAGCTCCCTCACCATTTTCACTGCCTTCCGCTGGATTCCCTCCAATCTGTCTACATCCTTTCTGTAGTGGGGGCCCAAAACTGGACACAGTACTCCAGACGTGGCTTTACCAGTGCCAAATAGAGGAGAAGAATCACTTCCCTTGATCTGCTAGCAATGCTCCTACTAATGCAGCCCAGTATGTTGTTAGAGCTTCTTTGCAGCATGGGCACACTGTTGGTTCATCGTCTGCTTATCCAATGCAACTCTCAAGAAAGTCCTTTTCTGCAGAGCTGCTGCTTATCCAGCCAGTCTCTAGCCTGTCCTGGTGGATGAGACTGTTCTGTCAGTCTGAGGTCTGGAGTAGCACAGCCTGTTGGGTATGTAACCCCTCCCCTCAACTTGCCTGCCACAACCTTGATGTTAAGCTATCAAGAGAGGGGGAGATCTTCTTGGGAGGGTTCCCAACAGTGTCTATACTCACGATTGTGCGGCGCGATGTTCCACGGGGTCAAAACACGAGGTCAAATCAGTGTGATCTGGGGCAGAAGTTCCATAAACTTTAAGAAGGCCTTGACATGGTATCTCATCCTATTCTCATAAACAAACTGAGCGGCTATAGCATAGATAACTACACAGTCAGGTGGGTGGCAAATTGGCTTAAGGGTCACACTCAGAGAGTGGTGGTGGATGGGTCAGTATTGACTTGTAAAGGTGTGGGCAGTGGGGTCCCCCAAGGCTCAGTCCTTGGACCTGTGCTATTCAATGTCTTTATCAGTGACTTAGATGAGGGCATGGAGAGTACTATGTCCAAATTCATGAATGACCCAAAATTTGGGGTAAAGTTAACACACTAGTGGGAAGGGATCAAATCCAGGCAGGCCTGGACAGATTGGAAAAGTGGGCAGAAAAGAATAGGATGGAGTTCAACAAAGACAAGTGCAAAGTGCTGCATCTAGGGGGAAAGGAATCACCAACACACCTATAAGCTAGGGGGTGACCTTCTCAGCAGCACAGCAGCAGAAAGGGATCTTTGAGTCATAGTTGACTCCAAGATGAATATGAGCTGTCAATGTGATGAAGTAATCAGTAAAGCTAACTGCACTCTATCGTGCATTAGGAGGTGCATCCTGAACAGGTCCAGGGTGGTGATATTTCCCCTCTATGTGGCATTGGTCAGACTGCAATTGCAGTACTGTGTCCAGTTCTGGGCACTGCACTTCAAGAGGGATGTGGATAACCTTGAGAAGGTCCAGAGGAAGGCCACTCATATGATTAGGGGCCTGCAGGTAAGGCCTTACCAGGAGAGACTGAAGGACCTGGATCTCTTCAGCCTCCACAAGAGAAGGCTGAGAGGGGATCTTATGGCCATTTACAAATTCATCATGGGGGCAGCAAGAAATAGGAGATGGTCTGTATACCAGGGAACCCCTTGGAATAACCAGGAACAGTGGCCACAAACTGACAGAGAGAAGGTTTAGGTTGGACATCATGAAGAACTTCTTTACAGTAAGGGTTGCCAGAATCTGGAATGGGCTTCCAAGGGAGGTGGTGCTCTCCTCTACCTTGGGGGTCTATGAGGAGACTGGACAAGCACCTGGTTAGGGTCAGTGAATGGAGGGAAAGCTGTGTACCAGCATGGAGAGAGGGTGGGAACTGGGTGCTACAGTGGTGCAGGCACCCTTATGACTCCCAGGGAGTAGGCTGCACGGTGGGGAGATCTACCCATTATGGTGCAGCATGTGCCTGCTTGAGCCTCATGAGCTTCCTCTCAAACAGCCCTTCCCCCACCTGGTGCCATCTTGTTGGCACTGGGTGAGGGAGGGGCCATTTGACAAGCTCAGGGGTTCAGCCCCCTGGGATTCAGGCAAGTACATGTGCAAATTGATTTTTTTTGATTTTCACAAAAAATGCAAACTATTAATTTAAACCAGGCCCTACCTATGGGTCCATGTCCTAGCCAACCTGTGTTCACTGTAGTGGGGACATATAATTTTAAACCACCATTGGGGATCTCTGATGTTAGGGTCAGCTGGTTGCCATAAAGTAGAACAACTTCAAACTTTCTCTTCTTTATGCTTGGCTGCTCCTGGCCCCAGAACCTTACTTTAAGAACCACATTTCTTCTCTAAGGCCCCCAGGGCCCAAGCCTATAACTCCTTCTATGATTAAATTTTACTGGGGCCAAATCTGTGCCTGTTACTGACATTAATAAGTACCTTAATTTTCATTCATTTTATTCTAATGTCTTCACTCCATGGGAACTATAAGCTAATACCAGTCAAGCTGTCCCAGTCTAGCCCTTTGTGAGTAACTGTGTATTTTGTGGGACTACTCCCATGAACAAGGGTGTGCAGGATCCATGTACAATGTACAATGGAGGTCTCCAGTCAAGTCATGACTGAAAGGCATCCCTCTGCCATGAGAGGGTGGCAGCCAAGTGGCTGTAAATAGAGGAAAGAGAAATTTTGACCAAGAATAGAGAATTTCAGTTTTTTATTGAGAACGGTATAGGCTTGTTCCTCTGAACTGCATCCAGGCCCAAGTTGAGAATGGTGTGATGTGGAAGAACATGCTGCCCTGTCTCAGGGTATAGAAAGAAGCAATTTCCAATGGCCTCACTCTTCCTTCTAGCCACCCGCTCCACTGTCCTGGGGTCAGTTCCTTGGTAAGGAGCAAGTTGCAGTATTTCAGTGCATGGCATTCTTTTCTGGTTTACAGACCTTCATTGGTTCTAACACTTGCCAAATGTTGATTTGGGGAGGAAGCCAGATGGTGAACAATTTGCTGTGGCGTTGAACTCTCCTTCCTACGTACTCTCACAGAGATTGGTCACATTTTTAATATAAAAAAGGATGAAGTGGTTAAATACATCACCATTTTGCCAATAATAGGTGTTGTTGTATAAGTCTAACTGGCAGTCATACTGCCCAGGCTATTGATTTTACTGTCTAATGGCTGAAAGAGATGTTATCTTGATTAATTAGAAGTCAAAAACAAATGCATCTTGCTTCTATTAGATCTCCTGGCATTTGCTTAGTTTTTTTTTCCCAACTACCAGTGTTGTACATGTACCTCTAAAATGTTTTAAACTGAAAAGCTATCAAGGTCAGCAATATACAAAACCTACTGACTTTATTTCAGCTGTCAATATATCCTTAAAGCACATTGTGATCCTAAAGATTTTGGTGACAGAAAGAGTATCATTTTAAGGCATAATAATAACTCATTGAACCTGAGCAAATGAAACCCACAACAGAATGCTTCAACAATAATATATGTGTAACTTAATTGCTTTACAAAAAACATTTCTTTAGACTATTGGACAATAAAGTGGAAAATGCCATTAGGTTTTCCTTTCCTTATATATTTGCTAATATGAATAGCAAGAAAGATATTTTTATCTTTCATGTTTGTTATCCAAATGGTAAATTATAATTTGTCCGTACCAGCAATTACTATTCATTGTAAGAAATAAAAAACTCTCAAAACCCCAATCACCTTTAAATAATATGTTTATATAATACCTTGCACAATCTTGATTAGGATGTAATACAGACAAGAGCTAATAACAGTAAGCATACATGGTGGTAAGGTTAGAGTCTTCTACCATCTTGGGGATCCATTACGTTAGACAATGACTATATAATATCATAAATAGTAGACCCTGTTACCAAAAGTTGCTTATCTGATCCAAGTGCCATTGAACACAGTGATGGTCTTGCCACTGACTTAATTGTGAATCTGATCTAGTACTAAATGTACACTGTAAATTTCAGGGAATTCTTTTATATAACATTTTAGATTGTCTAAATGGGGTTATGCTGGCTTCCAGCTGGGCATGCCCCTTGCTAGCCAATGGTACCCAATGGTCATTGATAGAGTCTGTAATTTGTATGCATTGCATATAAGATATCTACATGCAGAACTCTTTTTTTCATCAGTGACTTCTTTGCAGGTATCCTATGTTGCATTAAGTATTCATTTCACAAGGTCCTACAGTCCACGCTCACCTAGTCACCTTGAGCAGTTTTTATACGTTCAGTGGAATCAAACCTGTGGTTAAGGTGGGCAGGAGCTGAACTTTTAAAATAATTCACACTAGACTAAGATATAACTGAATCTGTGTTATTTCAGCAAGAGTATAATACCATGTTGTTCCAAATATGAATGATTATGCTTTTTGCTGTGTACTTGCTAGTATGCATCAATTAAAACAATACTCTCACATTTGACATTTGAATTTCCAGATGGGATCCTTTCTCTTGTAACCACTCTGAATTTAAATACCAGTTATGTACTTTGTGTCTATTTTACCTTTCTTGGAAATCATATATCAAGAATATTTTGCTGCCTATGAGTGTATGTAATGTAGCTTGCTGGCAAAATATAAGGTACAGTCATATTGTCCTCTGTACTGTTTCAGTGCGTACCTGGCCTCCTTTCCCCACATGCTGTTCCCCACTATATTTTAGTGTGTATAATTTGTTTATCAGGATTTCAGTCCTCTCCTTCCAGGACTTGTTGTCTTGCTTCATGAAAGAACAGTGTCTAAAGAAAGATGGCCTCCAGCACTGTACAATTTATAGGTATAGAATGGTTTAAGTAGCCAATTTGTAAAGCATCAGACTCAATTTATGTGTTGTTTTTCCCAAGGAGTTTGAATAGAAAAAATGTAAAATGCACAAGACTTGTATTCAATTACTCCCCACTTTCCTTGGCAACTTGGTACTCACAAAAAAGGGTAAGTTATGCAGTTCAGGCAACTGATTGTGAGTGTTTTTAAACATAAAACAATACACATGTAATCCAAAAAGACAGAACACAAATCAGAACTGCTTAGTGGCCATTGTCTTTGGCATCCTTGCTATGTATTAGCATGTAAGTTTTTGTGCAATTTCATTAAATTAGAAATTACTACAGAGACCCAGCATCCGTAGACATTATTTTAACTGTGGGCCCATGAAATATCAAGCTCCATTTTATTTTGTTGAAATTCCCAAAACAGTTTAAATCAATGTTGTCCTGTTGAGAAGTACCAGATTGAGAGCATTGAAGGGCAGTTGGGGAATGGTAAGATTAACTTTTCTTTCAGGTCCTCCAATGTCCTTTAGGTCTTATTTGATAGGGTTTCTTCTAGGTAGGGTGGATAGTACAATACCTAGGTTTTCTTCTGAGATTATCAACAAGGATTCCTGCTAGTGTCAGCTGTGTTGGTGGTTTTGTGACGTAGGATCTGGACCTGTGCAAAGTGGCTAGTATTTGCTTTGGATTCGGATTCTGCCAATTGGGGGACGGTGATTCAAATCACTATCCCAATTCAATTCAGTGATTTGAATCACTGTCCTGATTCGATTCAGCTGAATCTGATTCGGAGATTCGGCTGCTGCTAGGTCCACCCCTCACTCTTCTCCCAGCCCAAGAATGGCTGCCTCACCTACCCCAGCTCCCTGGTCTTCGGGAAAAAAAAAGCCCTGGCTCACCATGTGTTGCCAGGTGGGGGTGATCCCCGCTGCCCCCCACTGCATGAGGGTCTATACCATGAGCCCCTCAACCCCCCTGCAACTCCCCCAGCCCTGCCCACCATGGATATCCTGCCCAGGCCATCTCCAGCCCTTTAAGAAAAAAAAAAATGAGAAAACCTCAGACTCACTACTGCTGCTGGAGGGGGGTGAACCCCACTGCCCCCCATTGCCCTGCATCATGTGGGGGGCTCTACATGAGCCCCCAAAGCCTCGAGGCCGCTGCAGGAGCAGTGAGTCCCAGGGCTTTTCTTCATGTTTTTTTTTTCTTAAAGGAATGGAGCTGGCTCAGGCAGGGCACCTGTGGTGGGATTGGGGGAGCAAGGAGGGGTATGTGGGCTTGGAGAGCCCCCCATGCATTGTGGGACAGTGGGGGGCAGCAGGGATCACCCCCCACCCCCACCTGGCAGCACCCAGTGAGCACTGGGGCTTTTTTTTTTTTTAAAGTCCGGGGGGGGGGGGGGGGGCGGCGAGGGGGGGGGTGGGGGAGCAGGGGGGGGTCAGGGGGGCTGTCAGGAGTCCCTCCATGGTCCCCTCCCCCGTTCCCCCCCTCCCCTGCACCTTGTACTTACCAGCTCAGAGTCAGCTGCAGCTCCATGCTGTAGCCACTGGGGACTGCTCAAATCATCAAAGCTCTCTGAATCTTTTTCAAAGATTGAATTGATTCCACCCTTTAAATTGGTCCCCTGTAGCCACCCGGGACTGCCCGAATCAACATAGCTCTCTGAATCTTTTCCAAAGATTGAATTGATTTGAACCTTTAAATTGGTTCCCTGATTCGATTCGGATTCTGAGATTTGGCCACTGAGTTAGGCCGAATCTCCTCCGAATTGAATCACTACCTGAAGCTTCGCATAGTCCTAGTAGGATCCTCTTCAGCAGTAACTGGGCTAAGGCTGATTAATTAATTTTGTATAAGCCATACAATGAGAACAAATTTTCATCATTTCCAAATGGTTTTCAGCTACTGGAACTATTGAGTCAGCAGATCCATTATGTATTCTTACAAAGATGAGGAATGAAATTACAGGGTAAGATAACAGATGGCTGATGCATGCATATTTAGGTATGTGTATGTGAACAATGGCATAAAAGTTATGGGACCTAGGCAGGTACATGTCCAGACCCCCAGATTGCCAATACAAGGGAGAATGTCATGCAAAGTGATACCCTTCTGGTCCAACCACTGAAATCTTGTGGGGTCATCCTTCCCTATCAAGATTTCTTCCCGTCTCTTCAGCTCCACCAGAATAACACCTACATGAGCACCAGACCCCTCTGTGTATGAAATAAGAGAAAATACAAGCTGAAAGGATTAATTCTAGAAATTTAAATGAGGAAAACACAAAGTGTTTCTTCTGAGTCCTGGAATTGCTGTCAGTGTCTTGCCTCTGCTGTTAAGAAGGGCCCAGCTAATTCAGTCAAATTTGCTCTTTCTGCCACATCTGTGAGTGACAGGCATGGCCCAGTGCACAACTGCTGAAAACTAGCATCATGGAGTGACATACAGTTTGATAACATAAGATGCTTAGGTTTTTTGGCTCAAGTGAGATGTTCAGAGCTAATAGCCCTGTGAGCAGAGTTTTAGCTCTGATCTGTACCTTGAGATACCGGTTGTGTCTGGCTCAGGAAAAAGAGGAAAGAATGAAAGCTTATTTCTAGAAAGGTTTCCGATGAGCAGCATTTGTCATTGAAGGGGGAGATGGGTATAATTAGCTTGTCAGTCTAGTTTGGGCTGAGCTGGCTTTCTGTGGTAAGAAAGATGGACTAACTGCCAGAAGAGCTGACAGGCAGTCGATAATGCAGCAATTAATGTCATAAATAATTCTGGAACCAATTATATCAAAATGGACTCCAAGCTTTAAAGAGGAGAAGAATTCCCTTATTCTTCCTGCTAACAGCAAGAAACAGCTTTCATTTTTCTCTGTAATTACTTTTCATTGTATATAGCAATAAAGTAGAGCTTTTCTTTCCATATTTAAAACTTGTCTCTCTTGCTTTCCCCCTCCTCCCCAACCCTCTTTGACCCATAGGACAAGGTTGTTACAGTTGATCTTCACTGGGGCGCATGTATAATCTTTTAGTATGGCTGTTACATGATAACTCCTGCTGCACCTAAATGATGAAGAGCCAAGTTTTCTCAAATGTCATAGGCAATGACAGTGGAAAGCACCAAACAATGGCATTTGGAAATGAAGACATTTGTGAAATAAATTGATTTGTCTTATTATTTTAAAGGTTGCTCTGACTTTGCTTACACTGAACTTATTGATTTTTTCCTTCTCTCTTCCTGCACCGTTACAACCCAGGAATCTGAGCCAAACTATTCCCTTTATGCTGCAAACACAATTCAGAACAACCATGTGAGTTAATGGGCATTCTGTAACCCTTACAAAAGACATTGGGTTATAAGACATTCTCTAGAGTAATAGCCTTTTCCTGCTATTTCTCTGTGAACTGCAGTACATATGTAGATAACACTAAGCCCATAGCAGCAAAACCACACACAGCACAGTCTTTTCTAATGGTCTTTTCTGCAGCCTCATCTGCTGTTTTTAAAAAATGGACTGTGGAAGAAGCAAATTACTGTAGCATTCGTTCACAGCTTTGCTCAGAGCTTGACAAATGTTTCCAACTTTTCAACCATGGTGGCATTTACTCCTGGGAGGTTGGGGAAAACAGTTCATGAAGTTCCCACTGTTTTAAAACCAGAAACATCTGTTGGTGTCACATGCAGTTTGCTGGCCAGGTTCAGGGGTAAAGAAATCCTGCAGCTGATCAGTGCTCCCCTAAGCAGTAGGTGTCAGTAGTGTGAGTGGTAATTACTGCAGAGAGGTTTAGAGCATGTAGGATAATTAGGCAAGCTAACAAATGCATAAACACTGACATTTACCATATTTTAAACCAGAAACATGTCTGCTGTGTCTGTACATTGTTTCAGGCCACAACAATAGAGACATAACTAATTTAATCAAGCTTTTGAGTAACAAAGGGTAGGCAGGTTTTGGATATGCAACCCTTTGTTTTATCAGAGAGAAAAAGAGGCTGAGAATAATCTGTAGTGTGTAAAATGCTCAATTTGGAGTGTAGGAGATCTTGGTTCCACTCCAAGCCTTGTTTCAAATGTTATGTCACCTTAGGGAAATCAGTGCAATCTATTACCTCTCTTTCCCCATCCAGGAAGTACTGTGAAAAGAGTATGCAGACTAGTATGTTAATGTTTTAAAACACTTTGTCAGAGCAAAGATGTTGTGTACTAAATATTAATCTTGAACAGGACAGCTGGTGCATCTGTCACATATCTCATGTAAGGTTATATCTTAACCCTGTCTTCAGAGCCCAGGATGATCTGAGCACAAGGAATTGTATTTAAATTATGTTTAATACTATAGGCTAGTGATTCTCAAGCAGGGTGCTGTGAGATCCTTAAGGATGCTATGCGGTATGGCACAATATTAGTGCTATTAGCTATAGCAACATATACATATGATTCACAAGATAGACCTAGAGATTTCTTATCAAAATCCACAGTGTCAAAAGTACTGTAATCTGTTGTGCTCTGAGTTCTTTGCAACAGAAGAATTGTTCTATTTTTTTTTCTTTAGTCAAGAAAAGAGTAAAAGCGAAGAGCTGGCAGTTTCCATGGGACACCTCAAGATTAATAAGGGGAGCCTTGAGTTTAAAAAGGTTGAGAACTACTGTTATAGATCACCCAATTTAAATTAAATTGTAATTCACCTTCTGCATTTCACTGAAATCATCATACAATAGACGGTAGATGTAGGACTTTAGCATAGTCTTCATAAATTAACTGGCTAATTTTGCTATATATTCTGCTAATATTCTATTCCTATGTCCCTTCAATGATGGTGTTTCAGTACATGTATTTAATAATCCATTCCAATATATTTTCTTGTGGCCCAATTTTGCAGTGCATACGATATCATTTGAATGGAAATACTTTTAGATGTTCTTTTTATTTCCATTTCAATATGTGAGCAAGAAGAGGGCACCAGGCAATGTAGGGCCCCTGCAAGACTCAAATGGTAACCTTGTGGCTATGCCAGATGAGACAGCTGATTTTATTAACAGTTTCTTTGCCTCTGTTTTCTTGAACAGGGACCAGAACATCCCTCCTGCCAGAGGTAGGGACAATCTCAGGGATAGCTCTGTCAGGCCTTGGGTCAGTGCAGATGTAGTTAGGGGTCTTCTGGAAGGGCTGGACATTTTTAAATCTGCAGGTCCCAATGCCCTCCACCCAAGGGTGTTGAGGGAGCTAGCAGAGGTCATCGCAGAGCCTTTGGACCAGCTCTATGAGCATTTGTGGTCATCTGACCAGGTGCTGGGGGACTGGAAACTAGCTAATGTGGTCCCCATTTTTAAGAAAGGGAGGAAGGAGGACCCAAGTAACTATAAGCCCGTAAGCCTCACCTCGGTTCTCGGGAAGATCTTGGACAAAATCATCAAGGAGCACATCTGTGGGGGGCCAGCAGGTGAGATCATGGTCCAGGACAACCAGCATGGGTTCATCAAAGGCAGGTCCTACCTGACCAACCTGATTACCTTTTATGACCAGGTAACTAAATCCTTGGATGATTGTGTCGCCGTAGAAGACGTAGTCTTTCTAGACTTTAAGAAGGCCTTTGACACTGTCTCTCACCCGATTCTCATTAATAAATTAAGCAACTGTGGCATTGATGCCTACACAGTTGGATGGGTAAAAAACTGGCTGATGGGGTGCACCCAGAGAGTAGTGGTGGA
>NW_017728994.1:21277050-21282930 GCF_001723915.1 Gavialis gangeticus | reverse complement strand
GTGGCTGCCTACAAACTCATCAGGGGAGATGATCAGCAAATAGGAAGAGCCCTATTCTTCCCAGCACCACCTGGGGTGATGAGAAATAATGGTAATAAGCTGATGGAGAATAGGTTTAGGTTAGAAATCAGGAGGCAATATTTTACAGTTAGGGTGGCCAGAATCTGGAACCAACTTCCTAGGGAAGTGGTCCTCACCCCTACCTTGGGTAAAGTCAGAAAGAGGTTAGATGATCACCTGTCTGGGATCTTGTGAACCCAGCATTCATTCCTGCCTTTGGCAAGGGGTCAGGCTAGATGATCTGTTCAGGTCCCTCCTGACCCTAGCTACTATGAAACTATGTCAGCTACATGGTAACATTGACCAGTTAATCAGAAAAAGGGTGAAGGTGTTTGTTAAATACCCAGTGTAATTTATTTGTTAATGTAGCCACAAAATTCCTACTGGCCTTAATTCAATGGAAGTTCTATTTATTGGTTAAAAACACTTTATGAAATGTAATCAAGCCAAATCAAATAATGCAAAAGGGTTTATGTTCAAAGTCCGTCATTTATCCCCAGTTAGCACACAATGTCATCTGATTGCCCTGGTAATTCAGATTTTTGAATTCTGCCGACAATACCACACATAGCACTGTGTGATAATTGTAAGTAAACATTAATCCTGTACTAACAACAACCATCATTAAACTTTGCAATTGGCAAGAAAATGACGAATCATCTAACTACAATGAATGTTCTCTAAGACAGACCTATTTTACTATCACCTGTACTTTTAAGTGTGAAGACACTCCTGGCAAAAGAAAAGTCTTCTTATTTTATTTTTAAAAGAAACAGCAATAAATTACTATTTATAAAAATTCACCTGGAGAAAAAATAATCATCTTACAAAATGGTTTATTTAGGAATTGAGAGAGGTAACTGCAAAACAACTTGAATGCATAATTTACATAACTTTTGCAATCCCCTAACCAGCAGTCACCTGAAAATAATCATTCTTATTGGCAACGTGAAGAATCTAAAAATGCTCATCACCCACAGGCACTGTGGTGGATAAATGGAGGTGTTTATCTTTTTGTTTTGTTGTGCATGTTTCATACTGTTGTGCGTTGCTTTAAGTATTCTGTAAAGGACTGATGCTGCAACCTGAAAATTCAGGTCCTGGCTTATACGCCCTCGTATATACACATTTGTGTGTGTGCTTGTGTAGGTGTATATATAGGTGTGTGTGTATGTATACACACACACAGATGCATACATATGTGTACCAGGGCTGTGCAAAGCTTCGGTTGCTGATTTGACTTGGCCTGATTCAGTAGCCAAATCTCTGCATCCAAATCAAAACAGGAGACCCATTAATTTCTCCAGATTGAATCGGAGCCCTCCGAATCAATTCTGAGAGATTCGGAAAGATTAGGAGATTTGGATACAGACACAGTTTTAAATATTTTTTCTGTATAGCTCAAGGTACCAGGCAGCTTATGAATGCTGAGATGGTGGGACAGATGAAGCATTCCACAGGAGCATGGGGGGCTCCTCAGTGTGCTTGGCAGCAAACCTTTAAGTGGACCAGAAGCAATTCTGGTCTGCTGGGGAGCATGTGGGGGGTCCCCCCTCCTGGGCCTGGCGGGGGACCTGGGGTCCCTCTGCAGCCAATCACCAAGCCAGGAGGGTGTGAGGGGGCCCCCACGTGCTCAGCGGCATACCTGGAAGTGGACCAGAAGTAGTTCTGGTCCAGTTCTGGGTTTGCCAATGAGCATGCAGCCCTCCCTCCATGCTCCTGTGGGATGCTCCATCTGCCCCACCATTGCAGCATTCATGAACCACACCTGGTACCTCAGGGTATGTAGAAAGAACATTTAAAGCTGTGTCTATGTACGAATCACTGATTCTATGAATTTTCAGATTTGGATTTGGCTGAATTGAATCAGGACAGTGATCTGAATCAATGAATCAAATCACTGTCCCTGATTTGGGCCAAATCCAAATCGAATATGGTCCATTTCACATCCCTTTAATGTATACATATTTTTTACACATACAGACATACAACTATGAAGGTTGTTCATGTTGAAATGATACATGTTTTCATATAGGTTATTTCTGTAGCAGTCTCTTGGAGCAGAATGTGGTATACCTGAGACAGAAGCAGCACCATGGATGGATACAGGATTTTATGAAGTGGGGGTAGGAGCATCCCCACTCCCAGCTTCTCTCCAGGCCCCATCAGGGTGAGCAGACCAAGTGGGAGCTGCAGCCAGGGATTTTTTAAGTACTTGAATCAGGTAAGAATCTCCCTCTCTGCTCAGCTCCCCTTCCCATTCCCTCTCTGCTCAGCAGCATTTCTTTTCCCACTCCCCCCTCTCTTACCTGTTGTTCCTTGGGGAGGAACTCAAGAGTCACTCCTGTTCTGTTCCATCTCAGCTGTGTGGGGAGCTGGGCTCAGCCAGGGACAGCTGCAGTAGTGGCAATGGGTGGGCTCTTCCTCCCTGCACCTGCTCTCTGGCTGGCAGAAATTGGGGAGAGGGAAGGAACCCACTTGCTGCTGCCACCATCACTGCCACTGGTCCATGGTCTAAGGCTGGTTCACTGTGCAGCCTGGCAGGAATGGGCAGGAGGCTTTGGAGTGTCCTTGCCCGTGGGGCATCTGGGGACAGCAAGAGAAGTGGGGAAGGGGGAGGGTGGTGTGAGAGGCTGCTGAGCAGGAAGGGAGAGGAAGTACCTGGCTGCTGCTTCCATGGTTTGACCTGAATAAAGAATATTACTATTCCACTGCACCCCCTCTATATCTGCCCCTGTTCAGCACAGGAGAGGCAAGTGAAAATAGAGCTATTAAAATTATATATAGAAATGGAAAAAGATCTGGTCAGGAATTCTACTTCATTTGGTTGATGTGGGATGAATAAAGAGGAGACCAAGTTGAAAATAATGGATAAGTTTTACACTTCATTCTTATATAGCGAGATTACAGATGAATCCTTAAAAAAGTTGTGCCTTTTTAAATGCATCCTCATCCCCTCATCTCCGTTTTCATTTTAGCTCCTACTGAAGTCAGTGATGACCCTTCCTCTGGCTTCTATGGGAAATGTATCAGGTGCTAGGTTCACCAGGAGATGGAGACCAAAGTCCTGAGGTAAGCGAGGAAGCTGGTGACCTGGAGGAAGCACAAGCAGGAAGGGGCAACAGGGAAGGCTTCCTCATTCTTCCTGAGAAAGTAGGACAATCAGTTAGTTACCTCAGTTGTTAGTACATGAAGGCAAGAGCCCTGGAAACAAGCAGGAGTAATTGGAAGTCCTCACACAGTCATGCAACTATGACATGATTAGTAGGGCTGTGCAAAGCTTCAGACCGTGATCCAGATTCGGAAGATTCAGACAATTGGGACGCTGAATCAGTATGTCCAAATCAAATCACTGGCTGCTTTAGGCTTTCTGAATCGATTCAGAGCTTCTGAATTGATTCAGAAAAGATTTGGTGATTTGGAGGTTTGGAGGGCTGTGTGTATGGGGAAAGAGAAACGTAGAAGAGGAAGGGTGAGCAGGTATGTGTGTGTGTGTGGGGGGAAGACTGACATGTCTAGGAGATCAGTGAGCAAGATTTCTCTCTGACTGCCTTTCCAATTACAGTGTCTGGGGGGGAGAGACATTGAAACAGCGTAAAAGCCTCTGTGTGCAGGCTTGCTGTGCCTTTTGTAAGCTGGTTCTGTCTGAGGAACAGCATGAGAGGTACTGTGTGCTGCCTGGCTTGCTTTATAGTCAGGAGTTGCTACTTGCCTGCTTCTCTTTGTTGTTAGAAAGGATTGGGTAGGATTTAGCTTAGCTTAGCTTAGCATCTCTTAATACTATCCAATTCATTTCTTTCAATTTATATTTGCTGTCTTTTTTTTTCGCAAACTTTGAAAAAAGAAAGTTCTGTGTTTTCCCTGCCAGCGTGATCTATCACTGTGCAGGAAGGCACACAGATTGGACAGACACACACATACACATTTATAATATACACACATACAAGAAGAAAAATCAGATATTCATAGGAGAAGAAGAGAGTCAGATTATATATAGTAGTTATTAGTTATTAATATTATTATAGTTAGTTTACATAGAGCCTGAAGACAACACAGAAGGCAGATTTAGATTGAGACTAACACAGAACTCAGGGTCTTAGAAAAAGGAGATGTATCATTTTAGGTACACATTACAACACAGAAGAAGAACAAGAAGTACAGTAGTAGTCACACATTCACATTAACAGAACATCACAGAAGAAGACACCATATATAGTTATTAATAATCAAAGAAAAGCCCAGTGCACGCACTCAGCACTGAGGAAATAAAACACAGAACAGTGTCATACTTCACGTTCATAATTCATACTAAATAAATACATCACAGCAGAAAAGAAGACAGACAGACAGACAGCACACATGTTTTACATAGTTCTTAATACTTACCATTACTGAACCAAACAGTCAAAGAAGAACAGTGCAACACAGGGGAATAAAACACACAACACAAAAGGAGTGACACACACACACCTTTTGCAGCACAGGAAAGATTAATATGAATCATGCTGGATAGGCAGGTGCCAGGTCTTCTGGCAGGGGAGGGAGATGGGGTAGGGGGAGAGCTACAGCTGCAAGTCCCTGCCCCCCCAACATAGATGCATTCTGTTCCCAAGCAGCCATGACACTTCTGCTGCCAGTGGAAGCAAGGAGTTGGGAGCAGTGTCTGCATCTGACATCCCTCCACCTGCAGCATCTCCCCTCAGTCCAGAAGTAAGCACCAGCAGCAGAATCACTGTCTCCTCCATCCCAGCGTCATCTCTGTGTGAGCCTCCCACTGCCAGAGGAGGTGCTGGAGCTGGAACTAGAGGTGCGGAGCACGCTGGCTCAAGCAATTCTGGGGACTGACGGGGAATCAGAGTTTGTGCTCCACACCCCTTAAATTTCCCTTAGACTGAGGTCTACTCCAGAAAGCAGCACCTTGGAGGAGGTTGAGGTTGTGGAGACAAGTGGCTCAGCTGAGGCAGCTCCTCCTGCTGTTGTGCCTCAGCCTGCTGAGGAGTGGGATAGGCAGGATTCTCACCCTCAACCTAGAAGCAGGCAAGTAACATAGTGTAGGAACATTTTGAGCTGGCAGATGATCCCAGGTTTGCCATCTGCCAGCATTGCCAAAGGCACATCAACCAGGGCATGGATGTGAAACACTTTTTCACCACGGCAATGCTGCTGCATCTAAGGAGGCAGCAACCCCTTGCCTTTCTTGCTGCTCAGTCTGGCACCAGTGTGAGTGTGCTGAAAGGGAAGTCCCCCTCTTGCTTCAAAGTCCCCTTCCACCCACTCACTTTTACCTGCGCTGCTACACCCCCTTCGCCCCCCACCCCCAGCCTGTTCCTCACTCCCTGACACCTCCATTTCCATTTTCACTGACTGGCTTTCTTGCCTGCATTGTGTGCCAGGCCAGCCTCTGGCTTCTTTACTATTGCTTTCATCCAGGACCAACAGCAGGTACTTCTTCAGCCTGACAGGGTTTTTCAACCCTAAAGCTTCCTAAGATATATATTTTTAAGTACTTTTTTTCATAATAAACATAAAGACATAAATACACAAGATAAGTCTTCACACACCATGAGTAACATCGTATCCAACACAACATCTTTACTTCTTGCTGTCAATTCCTTTATAAAAAGAAAGGCTCTGTGACAGTTCCATTTGGGTACCTTTGCTGCTGATGCTACTGGTGTTGAGCCAGCTAAGTTGTCATGTAAAGTGGTGGACTGGTGCTGAGGCTGTAGGGGAGGAGGCGGCCTCACTGGGGCATACTGCCATGTTGTGCAGAGGCCCCAGTGCCAGGAAGGGTGCACTTGAACACAAGTATGTGTGTAC
>NW_017728994.1:21255169-21272050 GCF_001723915.1 Gavialis gangeticus | reverse complement strand
ATGTGTACATACACACACACACACACACACTCTCTCACACACACACACACACACACACACACACACACACAGAGTCACACAGTGAGGGCACACCTTAACAGACATGCTAGAGAAGAAGCAGCTTCTACTTGGGAGGAAATAAAGGCTCTCTGACAGTTTGGCTACCTGAGATGCTGCTGGTGCTACTGCTAGTGCTCAGTCAGTCACTAAGTTATTTTACCTGTTGTCATGTAAAGTGGTGGACCAGACCTGAGGTTGTAGGGGAGGAGGAGACCTCACTGGGGCACACTACTATGTTGTATAGGGGCCCTAGCGCCAGTGAGAGAGCACCTTAACACACACACAGTGTCACCCACCCACATCACGAGTTTTGCCTGTTAACAGCCAGAGGTGCAGGGCCCCAGAACTCCCCCCACGCAACCTATCTCTTTGACAGCTAGCAGGTTTCAGGTCCCTGATAGGCCAGCAGTAGTGTTTTTCCCCCTCTGTGCCCTAAGACGGACACAACTGGCAGTTCTTATGGCCTGGCAGGGCCTAGCAGCCAGGCCTGCAGTAAATTTCACCCCCCTGTGCCCCAAGACAGACACAGTTGCACGAGCATCCAGGTCATGAGTTTTCTCTGTTAGTGGCCAGAGGTGCAGGGCCCTAAAACCCAAACTCCCCTTCATCATGACATTATGTCTGAAAAAAATATATCTATGTATGCATTTTGCATGGCATCTTGTACCTGATCTGCAGCACCACCTAACAGTCTCCCTATTTATGGTTATTCTTGGGATTCTTTCTGCACTTTCTTCCCAGAGTCCTTTGTCAATTTTTATCTAGGCCTAAGGCCTCATTTTACTCTTCCAGATATTCCCATTCAGTGGTAAATTGCTATTTCACTCATGGCTTTCCCTAAAGGCACCTTTTCTCTAGGCAGGCCCCAAATGAAATTAATTGTTCCTATTACATTGCTAATAGGATGTGATTCTTCAGTTCCTCCTTCAAGCAACAGAGCTTCACCTATATGGCACTTTTATACATGCTCCAGGGGTGTGGGGTGGAGGGGGCGCTTTAATTAGAGTGGCTCCAAGAGCTGCTGTAATTAAAGCGCTGCCATGTCTTGTGTATCAGCGTCCCCACACTACAAAATGGTGGGGAGGGCACTTGAACATTAATTCAAGCACCCTGCCACTATTCTATTTCTAAGCATAGGGAAGCTGATACACAAGACTCAGGAGGCTGCTGGAGTGCAGCAATTGATTAATGAAGTCTACTCTGACGCACTGGAAATCCAGCTTGTCAGAGCAGCCTTGCTGGTCGTGTATAGCCACATATAATGTTGTGTTCTCCTGTAGTTAAAAAGTTAACCACAAAAAACTACATCTAACCTAGTTGAAATGTATAAAAGAGTAAGAGAATATATTACCTAATCAGGAATGAAAAATAACATCATCTGCTACCGTAAATCATGCCCAAGAAACACAATTATAATAGAAATACCTTTTCTATGTCTGATACACTAACACATACTTAGTCAGATAACAAATAACTTATTCTTGGAGAAACTTCCCCAGATTGATTTATCTCTCAGTATAAGTAAATATGAAAAGGCTGCCAAAGCTGCGTATATAAATCTCAGTTATCTCGTATGTCGCAAATTTGCGAGGAAGGGAAAAGAAAGTGAAAAAGAATGTGGCTTTACCCTAATAGGGTTTGAAAGTAAAGGGGTTTGTGTTTAACTCTTTTTAGCAGAGCAAGGAATAAGATCATCTGGATTAGTACCAGGGATGAATTAAAGAGGATCTGGAAAAAAAATATTTTGTGCTAAATTTTGATCTTACTTTCACTGATGTAAATCTAGAGTAACTCCATTCAGGGACATGGAGTAATTCCACACAGCAGAATTTGATCCTTTATATTTGGTAATAATTTAATATCAGTTTTAGCGAATATTAAAATTAATCAGTTACCTTATACCACATGTTATTTTGATTTCAGTGGCCATTGCGTTGTTGTATAAACTGAATAAAAATATGTTTATATGTGCTGCATGATAAAAAATAGAAACAGCACAAGGCTTTAATGTGAACTAAGCAAGTGTAAAGATAAATAATTTTTCTCAACAAATTCTACTGAGACATAAAGGAAGTGGCTAGATTATGCACTCCGACTCTGGCTGAGTTGTATGTTACTCCAAATATAAATCCAACTGGTTAGTAAATACTATCCCTCTTTGCTTTGGCATCCTTTCATCTACAGGAGATGATAGATGGATATTGCAACCTGTGACGTAGATGGTTTGCAGTGTTTCATGTGACTGAATAGTTCAATCTGAGATTTGCACTTTCTATGGCAGTGGTTACAAATGTACATGTCATGGTCGGGAGGTTCTGGAGCTGCTTGCATCCTACAGGATCTTTTCTCTTCAAGCTGTTGGAGGCAATTTCTGTTGTGGACTTTGATGCCCTGGTGGAGAAGATGATGCCACCTGTTACAGTCGTTTGTCAAGGTTTGCCATCGGTCAGGATAAATTCCAAATACCTTCATATCTCGCTTCTATGTGTCTTTGTAGTGAAGCTTGGGGCATCCTGTTGTTCTTGTTTTCTCCAATAGTTCCCCATGTAGCATGTACTTGGGTATGCATCTATCTTCCGATCTGCTCAGGTGGCCTAGCCAGCACAATTTTCTGTTTGAGTAGGGCTATCACACTTGGGAAATTTGTCCTTTCAGGAACCTCTACACTTGTAATTTTACCTTGCCTTTTGACATTGACTACGCTGTGTAAACAGTGCAGGTGAAAGCTATTTAACCCTTTTCTCTTGATGTGTATAAGCTGGCCATGTTTCCCCACTATACATGAGAGTGCTGAGTAGGCAAACCTTGTACACTAGCATTTTGGTCTTGATGGTAAGCTTTGAGTTGTTCCATGCTCTTTCAGTTAGTCTGCTTAAGGTGGTGGCAGCCTTTCTGATGTGAACATCAAGTTCTTCATCCAGTGAGAGGTTGGTGGTCTCTGTAGAACCTAGGTAACTTAACTTTTGGACTACTGTTAGCTGGTTCTCATTAAGGATGATTCATAGATCTTGTGGAACTCCCTGCCCTGTTTTCTTTATGCTGATGGTGAAAGTAAATGCCTGGCAAGCTCTTGAGAGGTGATCCATGAGTTCTTGTAGTTAGTCTTTGTCATAGGCTATAAGGGCAGCATCATCAGTGAACAGAGGCTTCCTGATAAACACCTTTCTAGCTTTTGTCTTTGTCTTAACTCATGACAGGTTGAAGAGTTTCCCAACCAATGTGGTGTGGAGATGCACTTCACCTTCCATGTCTTTAAACACGCAATTCAGAAGTACCAAGAAGAAGGTTCCAAAGAGTGTGGGAAAAGAACAAATCCTTGCTTCACTCTGCTTTTCACCTCAAAGCTGTCCAAAGTGAAATCATCAAACTGAACTGTGGCTTTCATATTGTTGTGGAAGGAACGTATAAGACTTAACAGGCTTGATGGGGATCCCATCTTTTTCTAGTACTGTGAATAGGCCTGCTCTAGTGGTGGTGTCAAATGCTTTGGTTAGATCCATGGAGGAGATGTACAAGGTTGGTTTTGCTCTCTGCACTTTTCTTGAAGTTGACACAGGGAGAATATCATGTCTCTGGTTACTCTTCTAGCCCTGAGTCCACACTGAAATTCAGGGTAGATGCTACTCATCAGTTGTTGTAGGTGCACTGAGATGACCCTTGTGAAAGCTTTTCCTGCTATGCTTAACAGCAAGATGCCTCTGTAGTTGTTTCAGTCACCCATATCTCCTTTATTTTTATAGAGTCACAGTGTTTGTGTCACACGTATCTTGTGGGACCTCACCCTTTTGCCAGAATTTCAGTAGCTGTTGATAAAGATATGGTAGTAGGCTTTCTTTCCCACACTTCATCCCAGTGGAAATTTTCAAGTGTGGGAAAGAAAGCCTACTACCATATCTTTATCAAAATTTCCACTGGGATGCCGTCATTTCCAAGAGCCTTGCCACTTGATAATGAATCAATGGCCTTGCTTAGTTCTTCTGTAGTGGGCTGCACATCTAACTTTGGCATGTACTGTAGAGTTTGTATTTGGTCAGGTGATTCACTGGTTATGTTTCTTTCTTGTGAGTATAGTTCTGAGTAGTGTTCAACCCAACAGGACATCTGCTTGTTTTTATCTGACTTGAGAGGGGCAACCTTGTTGACAGTAGGGTCTAGAGCTTTCTTCAGGCCATCATACATGACATTTAGGTTTCCTATGTCTGTGGCTGTTTGTATTTCATCACAAAGCTTAATCCAGTACTGATTTGCACAGTGTCTGGTTGCATTCTGTACCTCATTTTTTGCCTGTCCAAATCTTGCTTTGGTGCCCTCTGTTGGCTTTGTGTTGGGTTCCAGATAGGCTGTGTTCTTGATGTTGATGAGAGGTAATAGTTTTTCTGCATTTTATTTGAACCAGTCCTTATTGGATAGTCTCCTTTCCCCAAATGTAACTTTAGCTGTTTTGTAGATTGCAGTTCTTAAAACTTCCCTAAGGTAACCTGCCTTCTCTGATAATGACTTCCCAAACATGCTCAGTTCGAAAGCCTTTGCAAACTCTTGGCACTTCCTCTGCATCTTGGTATTGGTGGTATTGATCTTGGGCTTGCTTCTAGGTTTTTCTCTGTGTAGTTTCTTGGCTGTAATCTTCACTTTGCTAATGATCAGGGAGTGGTCTGTGTCACAATCAGCACTGTGGAACGTGCAGGTCTTCTGCACTAAAGGTAGGTCTTTCCTCCTGACAACAACAAGATCTACTTGGTGCCAGTGGCCTCATCATAGATGTTGCTATGGCACTTTGTGGTTATCTTTTCCAGAAAAATATGAGTTGGTAATGCACAGTTGGTTTTGAGTGCAGAATTTAAGAAGTTGTTGACTGTTTTCATTCATCTTGCTGATGCAAAAATGTCCTAGGCAATCTGGCCATGAGTTGTCTTCTCTGACTCTTGTATTGAGGTGTCTGAAGAGGAATAGTCTCTCAGTTGATGGTATTTCTTTGACAACTTAGTGCAGAGTGCCATAAAATTTATCCTTCTCTTCAAAGCTGGAGTTGACTGTTGGCACATAATGACTGATGATGTTTGCAAAGCCAATGGTTGTCTGAAGTCTAAGTGAGATGATGCACCCCGACCTCCCAATGGTTGTTTTTATAAGCTTTACCACCTTTTTGCTCACAGTGAAACCAACGCTGTGCACATGATTTTTTTTGGTGCTTTTACATTTCCAAATGTAATTGGCCTCTTGGATAGAACCAGCATCTGCAAGTCTTGTTTCCTGGAATGCTGCAATATCAATACTGAGTTTGTACAGCTCACGGTCAATCAAAATTGACTTCCATATGCTGCTTGTGTACTGTAGGTCATCACTGTCTGTCAAGCCAAGAAACATAGTCCTGACATTCCAGCTTCCAAGCCAGAAAATTCTTTGTTTCTTGTTTTTGCCAGGTGCAAGGTTTCCATCTGCTTTTTGGGTTTTGGCCTAGCCTTATGCACCCAATGAGGCAGACAGACTGTGGTGGGTCAAAACCTAACTGTCCGTGGGCTGCCCAGTATTTAGGCAGGTGGTAGCTGACCAGTGGAATACCTCCTGCTGTCAAAGGCAACCTGTGGCACCGTCCTCTATGCCAATTAAATGAGGTTTTGTAACCCGTAACTGCCACCTTCCATGTTGTGTCTGTGCTGCCAGCAAGTATGGAATGTCTTCTCCATATGGTGTGGCTGCAATAGCCTGGGTGGTTGATATGGAGAAGCTGCTTTGCCCAAGCATCAGCATCTCCCTCTCATCTACACTGGTTTGTTTCAAAGGAAGGGTGGAAGTCGATACATTTGGAACCAGCTATGCTTCAGGAGTTGCCAGTTCAGAGTAGAGCTTCCATCTGCTTGTCTTTTGGGGCTCCCCTTCTAGATTGGTTGCCAGCCACAGCAGAGGAGCCCAATCTGCCCTATGTGGATGCCATTGGCAAAGTCACTTAGTGACTTGCTCATCCACCTTTTGATGACATTTTCTCTATGAAGGGTTCCACAGCCCTTCCTTAGGTGCTCATCTGCCTGGAGCTGTTGGCACTTCCTGAGGTTGCCAGGTTACTTAACCACTGCCCAACATTCAGAGTTGACCAGCACAGGTTGTACCACTTATGGTTATAGCAGTAGCAGTTTTTAATCCTGACCTGACAATAACTAGCCCTCAGGGTCAAACCAATAAGGCCCATAAACACTTATTTCAAGACGTGCATTGTGGGCCTTATTCCCCTTTCAAGTAATGTATTACCGTTCATTAGAATTACTCCTGATTTCCACCAGTGCAGGTGAGAAACAGAAGTAGGCCCCTCTGTTTACTAAGTGACTTGATTAAGAGGAAGTTGTCTATGACAAGTGTGTCAGCTAGTCTAATACTTGCTGAGCCTTGGTCTGAGATTCTGGGATTCAGAGATAGTCTGTCACTGCTGAGGTGGTGGTTTTAGCTTAGCATGTCATCCTGCTCAAGTTCATTAGATGAACACCAAGTATTGTATTACATTTCTTAAGTTTGTCTGGAATGTATACAATGTCATCACTATGGAAGAAGAAAACATGTTGAATACATCTAGTGTGCCTTAGGTCTCTGAAGGTCGTTCCACTAAAGTAATATATAGTGCTAGTATTGGTGGCTCAAGGTCAAGTCAACTTGCTTTTCATAATGCATAAACCTGAAGCCCTCTCAAACACCAATCATCTGACCTAAACCTTGGAACAAATATTTTACTAAGTAAATCAGTGAGCATGCTGGCATTTCTATTAACCTTCAATGCACTGGTGACAGAAAATGAATAATGATAAATAATAACTCAGGCCTGTAAATCATGCTTAGCATCAGAGGCAAAAAAATGTTCTGGTATACTACCATCTGTTAAGAGTCGAGCTGGACAAGCTCATGGGAGAAACCTACAGAGAGTTCTCTAAAGGCATATATACACTTCTTTGTGCTGAATCTTAGAGTGCCTCTATGAAATGTGTCCTGACCCAACTACGTGCCAACAAACACTTCCCAGGGAGAGAGAGTGAGCTTAAAGCTGTCCTACACAGACATAGCCTATGCAGTGTTAGACTTTTAAAACATATTGGGCCTTTCCAGGTAGCATATTTCCTAAACCAAAATCAATATTGTTGTATCCACCCACTGATGAAGGCTGGCTAATTAGCAATGGTAACAGGCTGAAAAATACAGTGCTTCTTGTTTGGGAAATAATGCAATGTGTCTGCGATATTATAATAATAATATAATTATTAAATAATTATTATAATATTATTATAATAATAATAATATAATTGCATAATAATGCAATATTGTTCTGGAGCACAGTAAGGTTGCATATATGCACACAAAAAATAGGGTGGGAGAATTCTCCCAGGTTTTTTCTCCTGGTAAAAAGCTTACCCAGAGTTCAGTTGACAGACATTTGTGCTCTGCAGGCTTTGTAGTCTCCCTTAGTCTGCCTATTGACAGATGGTAGCAATGCATAGCATATCTCTGATTGGCTGACCCAGACTGACAAGGGTGAACCTATATTTCCCTGCAACACAAGGTAGGGATTGCGAAGGGGGTTGTGTTCTGAATTCTACTGAAACAACAGAGTCCAGTGAGAGAGAGAGACTCTCTTGCAGGGTTGGTGGGCTGGGAGGAGGGCAGTGGCAGGGAAATAGTGGGGAGGCCTATGTTCTCTTCTGAGGGAAGCCACAGCATTGTCTTACGGACAGACATTCATGTTCCCAGGGGAAACTCTCCCAGGACTGATTTAACTCTGGTTGTTCCCAGGCTATTTTTTTCCTGGAGCAGCCATTTTTACTCTGTGAGAAAAAGCCTGGACATCTGTACATTCATGGTTTCTCATAGGAGAGTGACACTGGATTCAAGATAGACCTGGATTGATGTGTACTCAAACTTAATTTAGGTTAGACAGATGCATCCAACTTCAGCACCAATTCCCCTTTTGATTAAAATTAGGTCATTTTCTGTTGGTATCCCAGGCTTCTTTGTGGCCCCCTGCTAACTCCCCTTTGCATGGAAATGAGTTAGCACTTGCCGCTCTGACCAAGTGCCCAGTGGGCCCCATTCCCAAGCTGTCACAGAGCCAAGTCAGCACAGACTCTTTCCAGCACAGATCCTTTCCACAGCCCTACCTCCTGCTTCCAGCTTGTAGTCACCCACAGGCTGACAACATGGAGGGGAAGGAAGGCATCTGTATTCCTGCATGAACCCCATCATGAAGCAGCCCACAATATACACAAAGACCTGACACTGAACCTAGGAGAACCCCTACATGTGGAGCCTGACCCTGGCTCCTAGACACCCACCCAGGAACTCCCATACTCCCTTGAGTGGACACAGTCCCAGGGAGCCCAATCAGGCTGCCAGGCATGGGCAAACAGTCCCCCCACCATGTCATGTTTCAGCTGCAGGCAACCAGTGTTGGATGGGCCAATGCCAGTGTTGGGTTGGGCTCTGTGGGGCTGCACCTGCTTGCTTCACTGGGTGGGTATGCGGAAGCCAAGGTAAGGTTCCATAGGACTGCACTCACTCATGGGGGTTCTCCAGGACTCACTGTCAGGTCTGTGTATATATCATGGGGTGCTTCATTACAGGGTTTGTGGAGGGACACATATTCTTCCCTTCCCATCTCTCCCCCTGTGCCACCTGCCTGCAGCTGACAAATGCCTGTGGCTAACACATGATTCAACAGGGGGAGAAGGATGTGTTTACCTGTGCCTGGCAGCCAATCAGGGGTGGCCCGGGTACTCTGTTGCACTCAGCAGTCTCTGACAACCCAGGGGGCCCACAGGACACACTGGAAGCCATGTGGAGCAGCTTCCACCTGCTGACCTTGGCCAGTGTGGGCAGCCTGCATGCCTATCCCCACCAAAGGGGGATTTGTATTCTGTTTCATACCAATCTAACCTACACTGCTTACAGAAAACCTTGTAACTTCGATCAATTCCACCTCGGGTTTCTTGAATGCCTGTACTTAGCCTCATAGTGCTGACAATTTTTAGGACATGCATAAGGGATGGAGGGGTTGCTATAAGTATCTAGGATTAAATATCATGTAAGGTAAAATCCATGAAAAGGATATTTTAAACGATTTAGCTAGAAAGACTGAAGACTCTTATTTGAGATGACTGTAAGTTGGTAATGGATATTAGGGTATTTGAGATGTTCAGAAGTGTTATAGTCATTTTAACAGTGAGTAGAACTATTTTGTGTCTCTGCCAGTATCATTAGGCATGGTTCAATTCCATGTTTGCCCTCTTACTAATAGTGCTGTAGGATGTTCTTGTTGAGTGCTGAGCTGCAGTAGTAAGCCAGCAAAAAATGTGAACTGCTAAGTATTATATCTATATCAGAAGAAACGTCAAACTACTTGAATCTCATTTGGGTAATTGGTGAAGCATTGTATCCTCATGTTTGAAAACAATATGGATTGTTTACTGTTTAACCCACTTCTGTCCACCTGCTTTCATTTTTGATTGGCTGTCCATGATTCAAATTCACAGAACATATTTGGTCCTACTGCCCTTCTCTCATCCTCATTCCCCAAGTAAATGTCTCTTTAATTATTAGCTTTCATCCTGTACATTGTTGTTACATTACCTAGGATGGTAGCCCTGACACAAGTAACACTTAAGATGTGATTAACTAGTTAATTGCTTCTTAAGTAGTTATCTGGCTACACATTAACACAATTAGTAGTGTGATAAAACAAGGAATAAGCCACAAAGTTATTACACAAAAAATGTGTAATAACTTTATGGCTAGTTTTTATCACACCATTAATTGAAAACGTGGCCAGGCTGATTGGAGCTTCCAGGCTCCAGACCACATGATAACCTTTGACTCCCATGTGCTCCAAAGGCTGAGTGCTGAGCAGCTGATTGCCCCAACTGAACCTCAAGGGCACATTTGACTTAAGGGCTCATGAATCAGGGAATCATGATCAACTGTCACTTTCAGCCACAGGGGCACATGGGAGCCTTTGACTCCAATACAGTCCCTTAGCTGGAAGCAGAGGCAGATCAGGCCTCCCAGCCTTTGGGGTGAAGCTGGAGTCAAGGGCTCCAGTGAATCTCCTGTGGGTGGGAGCCCCATCAGCTGACCTGGGCTCCCAGACATGGAAGCTTGTGACTCACTGGTACGGGGAAGTCCATAATCAGGGATGCTTGATCCCAGAATCATGCCTCATGCCATGCATGTGCAGCATGGCAAGGAACACAATTGTAGGGATCAGTACTGTAGCAGGGGAGGGGCGAGCAGGGTGACCATCCCAGGTGCCAAAGTGAAGGGGCATGAATTGACACTGCCCAGCTGATGCAGGCTGCAGGACAGAGCTGTGAGCAGCTCATTTAGGGGGGAATGGGACCGGGGGAAGGGCGGCTACCAGTGCTGCATGCACTCCAGGGCAAGCATGGGGGGAGTATGTACCCCTGGATCTGTGCATGGAATGAGGTGGGCTGCTGCTGCAGGGTTTGATCTGGGTGCCAGACTTCATTGCTACAGCACTGGTGGGAATCACACATTAGGTCCCATCTTGCCTTTAATTGCACGTCCATCAGGGGCCATAGTGTCACATTTTACTGATCATACTGAAATACCAAATGATACATATTGTAAAGTGAGCAAGTCTGTTGTGCAGGAAGTGTATTAGATATCTGATCAAGATCTCTTTCTGGCAAGCTATCTAACTGTCCCGCATGAGTACACATATGGTTATGACTTGCTAAAGCATTTTAAATGTTCTTATTTTATAATGATGTTTCTGTTTTTAACAAATATCTGTGCTACTCCTAAGTGATTGGGCTAACAGAAACCTGGTGGGACTGTACCCACATCTGGGCAGTGGGCATTGAGGGCTATGGGCTGTACATGCAGGTAGATTGGGGAAAAAGGAGGGGGGCATTTCTCTATATGTTAAAGAGCATTATACATCTTCTGTAATAAAGATGGGGCAGAAGAAGGGCAGATCAAAGTCCTGTGACTCAGATTACAAGGGGGTAGGGGTGAAAGGGACTTGTTTGTGGGGGCCTACTACAGACCCCCACACCAGGAGGATGAGTTAGACCTAGAATTCTCGAGACAGCTCTCAAGGGCAGTACACTCAAAGAACCTGGTTGTTGTGGGTGACTTAAATTACCCAAACATCTACTGGGAGGAGCAGTCGGCCAGGTCTGCCCATTCACGCAGGTTCCTAACCTGTATACAGGACCTGCACCTAAAACAGGAGGTGTGCAGTCCCACTAGGGGAAATGCTTTACTTGGCTTGCTGCTGGCCACAGGGGAGGACTTGTTGGGGGATCTGTAAGTACAAGGTAACCTAGGAGATAGCAACCACCCGTTGACAGGATTCTCTAGCCAGCATAAGGTGGGAAAGATAAATAGCAAGGCAGAAATGCTAGACTTCCAGAAGGCCAACTTCAGTGAGCTCAGGAGATTAGTTAGAGTGGGACTGAGGGGTAATAACATCAGTGAGTTGGGAGTCCAGGGAGGGTGGAAGTTCCTCAAGAGACTGATCCTGCAGGCATAAAGGTGTACCATCCCAGTACACATAAATAAAGGCAAAAGAGCCAAGGAACCCTTTTGGCTGAGCAGGGAAATCCAGGAGAGCCTACAGGGGAAAAGAGGTGCTTACAGGCAGTGAAAGCAGGGGGCAGCCTCCAAGGAGGAGTATACCCGCTTGGCTTGCACTTGCAGGGAAGCAGTGAAGAAGGCCAAAGCAGAAACAGAACTCAGGCTGGCAACTAAGATTAAGGGTAACAAATAGTGCTTCTTTAAGTACATAGGGAGCAAGAAGAGGGCACAGAGTAACATAGGGCTACTACAGGATGGACTAGGGGAACTCATAACAGATAGGATGAACAAAGTTGAGCTCTTAAATTATTTCTCTGCATCTGTGTTCCTGGTGACAGATACAAGCACACTTCCCAATGAGACATTAGTGTGGCTTGAGAGAGATACCAATCCACGAGCAGTTAGTGCTGACCTGGTGAAGAGGCATTTGGAGGGGATGGATGTATTTAAGTTGGCAGGTCCCAATGATCTTCACCCAAGGGTACTAAAGGAATTAGCCATTGCCATAATAAAACTACTGGTGCAACTGTCTGAGAGTTCGTGGTGCTCAGGACAAGTCCCAGATAACTGGAAAAGGGCCAATGTGGTCCCTATTTTCAAGAAGGGGAGGAAGGCAGACCCAGGTAATTATAGGCCAATTAGCCTCTCCCTCTATTCTTGGCAAGACCTTAGAAAAAATCATTAAGGATCACATTTGTGGGGGGGAAGAAGACAATATAATGTTAAGGGGCAACCGGCATGGGTTTATAGCAGGCAGATCCTTCCTGAATAACCTGGTCTCTTTTTATGATCAGGTCACAAAGTGCTTAGATGCAGGAGTAGAGGTAGACATTATTTGCTTGGATTTTTAAAAGGCTTTTGAGATGGTGTCACACCCAATTCTTACAAATAAGCTAAGTAGCTGTGATGTGGATTTTTTCAGTCAGGTGGGTGGAAAACTGGCTTATGGGACACATCCAGACAGTGGTGGTGGATGGGTTGATTTCTACCTGGAGAAATGTGGGCAGTGGTGTCCCCCAAGGTTTGGTCCTTGGATGAGTACTGTTCAATATCTTCATCAGCAATCTGGATGAGGGTGTAGAAAGCAGTCCATCCAAATTCACAGATGACACCAAACTATGAGGTATAGTAAACACACTAGAGGGTAGCTAGTGAATTCAGGTGGATTTGGATAAATTGGGGAAGTGAGTGGATCAGAATAGGATGCAATTTAACAAAGATAAGTGCAAAGTGCTGCACCTGGGGAGAAAAATCACTAATACAGGCAACCCTTGCTTACCGTGGTTTTGTTACAACACTCATTTAAAATACCTACTTTGGTTCTCACTGCATTTTGCTATAACTCTGAGCATAGGTGTGGGGAGAAGCAGTGGCAGTGGCAGCAAGGGAAGAGATAAGTGGCAGCTGGCGGGAGGTAAGGGAGAGGTATCAGGAGCCTGGGGTCCACTCTGGCACGTGGTGGTGGAGTGGGCAGGGAGGAGTGGTAGCAGTATGAAGAGGAGGGTGGGGGCCATGAGCTTGGAGCCCAGGCCAGTGGGGCCTGGGAAGACAGGCTCTGCTCCAGCACATGGTGCTGGAGCAGCCAGCAGGTGGGGAGCAGTGGTGGTGGCAGTGGCAGTGGGATGGGCAGATGGGGGGCATAAGCACGGGATGTAGGGAAGCAGGAGCCAGTGCAAGTTGAGCCCACAGAGCTCCTCCACCCCCAAGCCTGCAGCGATTTGGTGAAGCAGGGAGTGGGCAGGTGGGTGGACCCACTGCTTACCCCATGCCAGAGCCCTGACTCAGGCCCCATGGGTGGGGTGGATGGGGCCATGCACAGGTGCACTGGTGGCCAGTGGGTGTGGGCCAGCAGGGGCCATCGCAGCAAGGAAACAATGAGGCTGGGAGGAGCTAATGCCTTCCCTGGCAGTGCACACATGGTGCCTTGCCGGGAGCAGCCCGGCCAGGGCCAGCAGGAGTGCAGGGTCTGGGCTGATGGGTGGTGCAGAACCAATTATCTTTATTTACATTAAATCCTATGGGGAAATGGGTTCTGCTTAATGCTGTTTCACTTAGCGCTTGGTTTTTCCAGAATCAGGAGCGCTCAGCGGGGGTTGCCTGTACACATATAGACTGGGAAGTACCATTCTATGTAGCACAGCAGTGGAAATGGATCTCAGAGTCATAGTTGATGCAAAAATGAACATGAGTCACCAATGTGACAAGATAATAAGTAAGGCTAGTCGCACTCTTTCTTGCATTAGCAGGTGCATCACGAGCAGGTCTAGGGAGGTGATTCTTCCCCTCTATGCAGCATTGGTGAGGCTGCAAATGGAGTACTGCATCTAGTTTTGGGAACCACACTTCAAGAGGGAAGTGGATAACCTAGAATGGGTTCAGAGAAGAGCTACTTATATGGTTGAGGGCCTGCAGGTATGATGCTTTGAAGATAGACTGAGGGACCTGAATCTCTTCAGCCTCCACAAGAGAAGGCTAAGAGGTGAACTTGTGGGTGCCTAAAAACTCATGAGGGGGCATCAGCAGGGAATAGGGGATACTCTGTTTACTCGTGTCCCTGGGGGGTTACTAGAAACAACAGCCATAATCTGACAAAGAGTAGATTTAGATTGGACATCAGGAAGAAATTCTTTATGGTGAGGGTTGTCAAAATATGGAATGAGCTTTCAAGGGAGGTGGTGCTTTCAAGAGAAGATTAGAGAAGCACCTGGATGGGGTAACTTGACCCCAGCGCCCTTTCCTACCCAGAGGAGGGGGTCAGACAAATGGGTCCCTACTGATCCTAGAAATTTATGAAAGTTAGGAGACATAGATCCACTCTAACCAGGATTGCAATATTTGTTGGATCATCTCTCCCCTAAAGGCAAATGTGTCTTGTCTTCCAGGTTGGCTGATCTCATATGGTGTACTTTAAACTAGCTTTGCCAGGGGATGGGGCCACAGGAGGACATGAGGACACTTCCCAGCCAAGACAGGTGACAAACACAAGAAGTACCCAGGTAAGTGACAGGAGTCTGGATAGCCCTGGGATCAGGGGGGAGGTGCATGTACCCATAGGAGGCCTTAAATGCCTTTACACTAATGCTTGTAGTATGGGGAACAAGCAGGAGGAAATTGCCCTCCTGCTAGCTAACACAAACCGGGACATAGTGGGGCTCACTGAAACCTGGTGGGATTCAACCCATGATTAAGCAGTAAACATCAAGGGCTACAGACTGTTCAGGCAGGGTAGAACAGGGAGGGAAGATGGGGGTGTGGCACTCTACATCAAAGAGCAATACACGTCCTCAACAAACAGTACAGGGTCAGAGGAGGGAGAGACTGAAGTGCTCTGGGTTAGAATACAAGGAGGTCAGGTGGAAAGGGACTTAATAGTGGGTGTCTACTATCAGCCACCCTAACAGGGGGATGAGCTGGACTGGGAATTCTCAGGTCAGCTTGCAGAGGCAGTTAGGTTAAAGGACATGGTCATCATGAGTGACCTAAACTACCCGGACATTTGCTGGGAGGAGCAGTCAGCCAGGTCTGACCACTAACATAGGTTCCAAGCTGAGATACAGGACCTCCACCTAACCCAGGAGGTGCACAGTTCCAACAGGGGAAATGCCTTGCTGGACCTGGTCCTGGCAACAGGCCATGACCTGGTGAGGGGACTGCAGATTCTTGACCACCTGGGTGATAGCAATCATTGCCTACTGGTATTCACCATCAAGCACAGGGTGTCAAAGGCCTGCAGCAAGGCAGCAGCTTTTGACCTCAGAAGGACCGATTTCAATGAGTTAAGGAGATTAGTTGGGGGGGAGACTGAGGTCCTGGAGGGGAGGGGAGTTAGGAGTCCAAGACAAGTGGTTGTTCCTTAAGGAGACAATCCTCCAAGCCCAAAGGGTGACAGTCCAAATGCGAGTCAAAGAGGGCAAGAGTTCTCAAAAGTCCCCATGGCTCACCAAAGGCATTCAGGAACATCTGAAAGCTAAAGAGGAGGCATACACCTGATGGAAGGGAGGGGCTGAAGGATTATACCTCCATTGCTTGGGACTGTAGTGGGGCTGTTAGGAAGTCTAAGGCAGAGGCAGAACTAGGAGTAGCAACCCTGATCAAAGATAACAAGAAGTCCTTATTTAAATACATAGGGAGTAAAAAGAAAGCACTGGGTAACGTAGGGCCCCTGTAGGATATGCTTGGCAATCTGGTGGTTGCACCAGATGATAAAGCTGACCTCTTTAACAAATTCTTTGCCTCCATTTTTCTGAGCAGGGACCAGGACATCCCCACCACCAGGATTCCAGATGGACTCAGAGGCACCTCCAGGCCTAGGGACAGTGAGGACCTAGTTGGGGAACTTCTGGTGGGACTGGACGTGTTCAAATCGGTAGGTCCAGTTGATCCCCATCCCAGGGTGCTGAGGGAATTGCCAGAGGTCATTGCGAGACCCCTGGCATGGTTTTATAAGCACTTCTGGTGTTCTGGCCAAGTGCCGGGGAACTGGAAAAGGGCCAATGTGGTTCCCATCTTCAAAAAGTGGAGGAAGGAGGACCCAGGTAACTATAGGCCCATTAGTCTTACCTTGGTCCTGGGGAAGCTCTTTGAGAAAATTCTCCAGGAACACATCTGTGAAGGACTAGCAGGGGAGATTATGCTTAGGGGCAACCAACATGGGTTCATTAGGGGCAGGTCTTGTCAGACCAACCTGGTTGCATTCTACAACCAGGTCACAAAATCCTTAGATTTTGTCACGGTGGATGTAGTCTTTCTGGACTTTCGGAAGGCCTTCAACACTGTCTCTCACCCCATTCTCATTGAAAAATTAGGTGACTGTGGCACTGATGCCTACATAGTCAGATGGGTTGCAAATTGGCTGGAGGGCCACACTCAAAGAATGGTGATGGATGGGTCAGTTTCGACATGGAGGGACATGAGCAGTGAGGTCCCCCAGGGCTCGGTCCTCAGACCCACACTGTGTAATATCTTCATCAGCAACTTGGATGACAGGGTGAAAAGCACCTTGTTCAAATTCATGGATGACACTAAGATGTGGGGAGAGGTTTCATAGACATTAGGGCTGGAAGGGACCTGGGAAGATCATCGAGTCCAGCCCCCTGCCCGAGGGGCAGGAAGTCAGCTGGGGTCATAGGATCCCAGCAAGATAAGCATCTAATTTTCTCTTGAAGGTGTTTAATGTAGGTGCTTGAACCACCTCCGATGGCAGGCTATTCCAGACCTGGGGGCTCGGACAGTAAAGAAATTCTTCCTTAT
>NW_017728994.1:21254426-21254814 GCF_001723915.1 Gavialis gangeticus | reverse complement strand
GATCATGCATGTGGCTCTTCTCTGGACTCTCTCAAGCTTCTCCACATCCTTTTTGAATTGTGGAGCCCAAAACTGGGTGCAGTACTCCAGCTGCGGCCTCACCAAGGCCGAGTACAAGGGAAAAATGACGTCCCAGGATTTGCTTGAGAAACATCTATGGATGCAAGCCAGTGTTTTGCTCACTTTACTAGCTGCAGCATCACATGGCTCATGTTCATCTTGTGGTCAATGATGACCCCCAAGTCTCTTTCTTCAATGATGCTAGAAGGGAGAGACAGGCTATAACTAGATCTGGATAGGTTACAGGGGTGGGCGGATGACAATAGGATGGGATTCAATACTGACAAGTGCAAGATACTGCACCTAGGGAGAAAGAACCAGCAGCATA
>NW_017728994.1:21253868-21254139 GCF_001723915.1 Gavialis gangeticus | reverse complement strand
TCCAGTTCTGGGCATTGCACTTCAGGAGGGATGTGGACAGCATTGAGAGGGTCTAGAGGAGGGCCACTCACATGGTCAGGGGGCAGCAGGACAGGCCCTATGATGAAAGGCTACAGGACCTGAACCTGTTCAGTCTCCACAAGAGAAGGCTGAGGGGGGACCTAGTAGCCGTCTATAAACTTACCAGGGGAAACCAGTGGGGAGCGGGAGAGTCCCTGTTCCCCTGAACACCACCAAGAGTAACTAGGAATAACGGCCATAAGTTGACTGA
>NW_017728994.1:21251193-21253857 GCF_001723915.1 Gavialis gangeticus | reverse complement strand
GAGGCAAAGAAGGTGTTAAATAGTTATGCTGGTCATTTTAGCTTTGATAATTTTGGCTTGCAGAAGATGGCTAAAAAGGTTAGATAAATACAAAGGAAGTCACACACACAGCATAATTATAAATATGTGTACGCACATACATATTAGGTTAGGCATGGACAACAGTGGCAGTAACTAGTATCATACTCTAATTAGCTGAGTATGTCAGAAATTACAGTGTTTGAATCTACCTCTACAAATGGAGCAGGAAATCTAGACTAGTCATCTGTTTATCAGATTTGCTTCTTATAACTCTTAGGATATGTTCAGTAGGGCTGTGTGAAATTTCGCTGGCTGTTATGTTTCAATGCTGTTTTGACTCATTTCCATCTTGAAACAGTAAAATCAAAATGAAATGAAGGGCTTTGAAACAGCCTCAAAACGAAACAAGGGCAGTTGAAACTGTTTGAAAGTTTCAAAATGTTTCAAGTTTTGAAGCTGAAGCTGGGCTCACCTGAAGGGAAACAGAAAGTAAGGAGAGGGAGGGGGAAGAGCAGGGAAGGACTGCTCTGATATTGACTGAGACTGTTTTGCTGCCTGAGATGCTGCTGGTGCTACTGTGCTGCTTACTAAGTTATTACCTGTTGTTATTTAAAGTGGTGGACCAGGATGAGGCTGTAGGGGAGGAGGAGTCCTCAATGGGGCTGTCATGTAGATGTCCCGGGCCAGTGAGGGCATGCCTTAAGACACACACACACAGTCACATGTCACAAGTTTTGCTTGTCAGCAGCTTGAGGTGCAATTTCCCACAAAAACCCTGCGCCTACCTCCTTGAAAGCTGGCAGACTTCATGGCCTCAGTAGGGGCTACTGTGCCTGCAGTTTTCACCCCATTGTGCCTTAATGCACACACGTGTCATGAGTTTGCTTTCAAGATTTTGAGGTGCAGTTTCCCAGCAACTCCTGGACCTATCTCCTTGAAACATGGCAGGCGTCATGGCCTCAGAAGTGGATACTATTCCTGCAAATTTAATCTGAATCAGGCATGAAATAACAAAGTTATAGGCAGTTTTGTGCTTCCCCATTATAGCCTATGGGCAAAACTTCGAAACAGCAAAACAGTTTCGGCGAAATGAAACAGAACGGTGGTTTGAAATGAAACAAAACTTGAAACAAACCCCTGTACTGTTGAAACAGTGAAGCAGAAGTTGAAACAAAATAATGCTATTTTTCACAGCCCTAATGTGCAGATGTTCGCCATAACTGATCTGTGATCACAACTTATTTTAAGCTGCGTGATTATATATCTGGAGTGGCTTGTATACACATTTGCTGGTGCTGGAAGCCTTTATGGGAACCTGCTTTAAGTTAGTCAGAATGTGGGGGAGGGGCAGGTGGAATGTGGGGTGGGAGCTAGCATGTCCATGGTGGTGGTGGTGGGGAGTTTGTGGGTCCATGGTTAGGGTTGTCCATCTGGGTTCGTGAGGTCAGAGGGATAAAAATGTGGATCAGGGTTGGGAGGCTTGGAAGTATATAGCCCTGGGGCTGGGGCAAATGTCCCCAAAGCTGTACTCCAAACAGGTACACACATTTGGTAGATTGAGCCAAGCCTACTCATTCCCAGTTTAATTTACTGCTCACCTCCTCAGGTGAATTTGTTTATATTGGGCTGGTCATTTTTTGCCCGATCTAACTTCTCTGGATGTCTGTACAGATCAGCATTTAAATCAGTCCATCCATAGGTAGGTTGATCTAAGTGTGATGCCTGCACATCCCTTAGACTTATGGTTCAGTCAGAAAAATAGAAGTGATATAAGAGGTTATGATTAAGGAGCTCTGAGTTCAGGTCCTAGAGACTCCCATGATTATCTCTGTAACCCTGGGCAAGTCTCTTAATCACTTGTACCATAGTTTTGAAGATAATTCATTTAATGTTTGTCAGGCACCCAAATTCCATTGTCATGGGAGGGCAAACATATGTATAGAATGATTAAAATCTGAAAAATGATCTGTATAATTTCAGTAGAAAAATGTGCATCAAAAATACTTACAATCAGGATAGCAGCCAATAATATTTATTTATTTATTTATTTATTGGTTGAAATCACATTGCCTTTTAAAGAACTTCTGTCTTATGAAAAATTTCATAACCTCAAAAATTGCAATCTACATACACTACTTCCAAAACTTAAAAAAAATCCCCAGCTGCAGTTGAAGGGCATGTGGTCATTATTTCAAAAAATGCCCATCAATTTTTTCAGGAGACACAACCATCTCCCACAAAGTTTAGCTGAAATACAGTTAACTGCTACATTAACTTCCACATATCTTATTACTTCCCTGTTGAAAAAATTACTCTTGAACTGAAGGTACCGTCACTAAAGCTAATCTGTTCTCTCCATTGCTTAGTCCAGACTTCCCTAGAAAAAACCCTGCCAATTAAGTACAAGCATATCAAATTGTGTGTTGTAGTATCTGAGTTGACTACTCCTCCCCATGAGAGAGTGAAAGATTAATTTCCAAGACTTAACATTCACTCTTTAGCCAGGTATAAAATCAGAAGCTCAGCTTTTTGCCCTGTTAGTATCCTCCCTCATTTTTTTTCCAAACAAAAATTGAATTATTGAAGAGAAATTTAGTAAAGGGTAAAAAGTATAATGAACCAAATAATTATGATGTCATAGGG
>NW_017728994.1:21244912-21251182 GCF_001723915.1 Gavialis gangeticus | reverse complement strand
AAATTTAGTAAAGGGTAAAAAGTATAATGAACCAAATAATTAATAGAAGCTTATATTACTTTACTTATCCACTCTGTACTTAATTTTGAATATTTTCTCTTTCTAATACTTTTATATTGCTGGAAAATTTCTAGGATTTACAGAAAATATCTCTTAGTTTAATTTTGTGTCTTAACTAAGACATAAAAAGAAATTATTTAAAATTTCAGCTACAATGATACTTATTAATATTTACAATCTACATAGTGCTGTTTTCTTATCAGTTAATTTTAAGATGATTAAAAGATGGAATAAATACCATCTCCATTTTTACAGATTGAGAAATTATAGTGAAGAGATCAAGTGAGTTTTCCAAGGTCACATGGCACAGCAGTAGCAGAATAGAATCCCTTTCTCATGATTCCTAGTCCTATTTCGCTGCCTACTGCATGAAATGATGGATGCAAAAGTTTCTATTTCCTCATTCTATTTGCATGGTTTTATTTAAGACAGGCATAGAAAAGAATCCTTTTCCTTGTTAGAACATATGAAAATTGCAGGTGATTATGTCACGAGGCTTTTCATAGGCTAATAGGAAAAGAGGGCTGGGAGAGACCTTATGAGGTCACCTATTCCAGCTCCCCTGCTCAAGGAAGGATCATCCTAATTAAATCATCACAGCCAATTGTCTGTCTAAACAACTCTCCAAGGGTGGGGTTTCGATTCAGCTAGCACTCCATCGGGTAGCACTCCAGGTTATTTTTTCTTTAAATTCTAACTGTTCAGGTTGTGAACCCCAAAATAAGTGGTAGAGATGTCTGTATAAGCGTGAAGACGGACTAGAACAAGAGCTATAAGAAGTGTGAACTGCCTTACCTGTGGGATGGGTTGGTTCAGCTGCCTAGTGTTGACAATTTAAATGGAAATATTTCATCCCTCCTGCATGGAGAAGAGGGAGACTCATAGATCTGCATGGTTTACTAAAAGCAAGGTCTCATTAATTTTTCAAGTTGGTGACATTTGGGATTTTATATTTTTTTATATTTTCTAGCCAATGATGAGCCAAGTTCAAGGAGTACTGTAGAGATCAATGATCAGGTATGATTCTTTTAAACAACTACCCCCTTTACTATTAGCATTTTGGTGATTTACATCTGTGAAGCTTATTTTTTGTCAAGAGCTTGGGAGAAAGCCACCACCCTCTTTCTGCCCAGTTTAACTTGTAAGGACTAGATCTTGTCCTGTACCATACTAACATTACTAGGCTGCTTGCAGACATTAAGGCCCCCTCCCCCGCAACAAACAATGCTTCACTTTAAAGTTGGTGCACTTCTGCGCTGAGCCCAGCGCATTGCCCAAAAAGAGGTAGCACAATACTTGGACCTGGCTTGTCCAGTGTCTGTATAGATTGGGCACTTTAGTGGGGCTTTTCTGGTGCTTTGAGGTAATAGCTGGTTGAATGAATTTTAGCTAAAAGCACCAAAAAGCCCCGCTGAAGTGTATGAACTATGCAGAAGCTGCAGAGCCAGGGTGAAGTAATGCATAGCTGCTTCTGGTAAAGTGCAGGTTTTTTTTTTTACATCTGCAAGTAGCCTTAAAGTAGCAAAAATCCTCTCTTTAAATAAAGGTAAAGGGGGGGGGGGACATTTTTCAAAACTAAAGTGTTGGTTAAGCACCTAACTTGTTGTTTGGTGCCCAGTTAGCATTTGTTCTTTTGAAAATTGTTCTGAGATATTGGTGTTTGTTTGTATATTGAAAGTCTGGAATATTAATGTGTGACTAAGGGGGAACTGGAAAAAGTGAACAATAATTATTATTGTAATGATAATAAAGAGTTTTGATTAAATGGAATATAATATAGCAGTCACAAATCTTCCCACAAATTTTAGATCACATGCAGAAGTCACCTCTAATAATGAAAATAATTGTAGAGAGTCTTACATTCTACTTCTTGTTGAGATTCAATTGTATAAAACAAGTCTGAAGTTTTCATATGAAAGTGTAAGAGTGATATTGTAGCCGCAATGCTCCATCTATTGTGTGAGAGGCAAGGATTTCTTAGGATGATATCTTTTATTGGACCAACTATGTAGTTAGGATAGAGTTAGACAAACTTTCAAATGCAAGGCATTCTTCTTCAGGTCTAATAACAAGGATCCAAGCACAGCACAGTAAAGAGCAGCAGGGAGTGCCATAGAAAAAAGGAAGGATCAATATACCCCTTTCAGAGGGGAAGGGGAAAGCTCTACCTTAGAACTCCCCCAAAAAGCAGCATTATTTAGTCACAGAGTTATAGAATCATAGAAAATTAAGGTTGAAAAGGACCTCAGGAAGTCATCTAGTCCAACAGCTTGCTTAAAGTTGGACCATCCCCAACTAGATCATTCCAGCCAGGGATTTGTTGAGTTGGGCCTTAAAAGCTTCCAAGGATGGAGATCCATTACCTCTCTAGGTAACCCATTCACCACTCTCCTAGTGAGAAAATTTCTCCTAATATCCAACCTGAACTTCCCTTGCAACAACTTGAGACCATTCCTTCTTGTTCTATCATCTGCCACCACTGAGAACAGTCTAGCTCCATCCTCTGTGGAACCACCCTTCAGGCAGTTATAGGCTATTACATCCCCCCTCAGTCATCTCTTCTCCTTCTCCCTGCAGCCAGCCCTATCATGGTTTCACAGGGGGCAATCCTCTGGCTTTGAGACCCTGACTCTTCTCAGTGCTTGGCTTCCCCAGTGATCCAAAGCGTCCTAACCTCTGGGAGTTTCTTCTTTTTGGCCGACTCATGAGAAGGAGGGAGGGTGTTTTCTTCTTTAAAAGAAGAGGGATATCAGAGTGCCACTGTCCTAACCAGCACAGCAGGGGGTGCTTCAAAACAAATAGTCATTACTGTGCAATTCCAGTTCCCTCTGTCCTCACTCAGACTTTGCTTTGTCTACCCTGGGACCTTTTCTCCTCTCGGGTCTCTCAGACCTTCACTTATTCTTCTCAGGCGCAGTCAGCCACACTTGCAACAATACCATGCATTTTGATCGAATGATTTAGTTGGGAATAGTCCTGCTTTGAGCAGGGGGTTGGACTAGATGATCTCCTCAGGTCCCTTCCAGCCCTAATTTTCTATGATTCTATGATTCTAAAACAGTTACAAAAATATAGACTGAGCCTGTGGACAATTAAATTATTTAGTGTATGATGGTACAGTGATCACAAAGCAAGGAGAAACATATTCACAATGTTATGTCTAAATTTTTCAGCCAGAGGATTGCCTCTGCTGTAGTAATTTGTAAACCCAATAGAGTCTCATTAAATGTATGAAAAGGATATTCAGAGGTGATATGATTCAAAGTTTGAAAAGGGGTGTTACAACTGCAGTTTGGAGAACTAGTCTAATCCCACTGATGTAACACAAATCCACATATGCCGTGCCCTGTCCTAATTTAGTTTAAAGAAGACCAAGATGTTTAGGGAGATCAAAGCCCGTTAGTTTAATGGTGAGGTTTGTATCTCTCAGCTCAGCCAAGGCACAAAAATCACTTCAGGGACATCCTCAAGGCCAACTTAAAAACATGCAACATCAATGTCAACTCAGGGGAGGCTATCACCCAGGACTGCCCCAAATGAAAGAGTCTGCTTCAGAGATCCCAGTACTTTGAAACCTCACAACAACAACAACAAAAACAGGAGATGGTAAAGTGGGACCTGCAGAAACAGCAGGTCACAGATCAAATCAAGAATCCCATGCCAGCCACCCCACACAGAAGCACTTGTTCAAGCTGTAGCAGAGTCTGTCTGATCCTGGATAGGCCTCGTCAGCCATCTTCAGATGAGATGGTCATGGAAGACAATCATTCTTGACTGTGAGGGATTGCCGAAGAAGAAAACATTTGCTGTCTTCATTCTACGTATTCTTTTCTAAATCCTTCTGAGCTGTATCTCTTAGCAGCTTCTTTTATTACACTCACAAATCTCACATCATTTTCACTTATGGGTTTTGTCCATCTTATATTAAAGTCAATTTGTTTAGCAAAATAAATCCAGTCAGCTTTATTAAAATTCCATCCAGGCTTTGGGGTTGATTTGAGGATTAGAATTTGAATTCCAACTGTATATAAAAGTGGCCCACGTTGACTGTGTGGGAAGTTGTCTACAAACTCGCGGTTTATAAAAGTTCTGTATTGCTGGGAGTTCTGTGTTGTGAAATACAAATCAGGTGTATAGTCTTGTTGCCAGCAGGCTGAGTAGAAGGTAGCTCTATCTCCCTCCATCCAATCTAGAAGTTTAATCTCATTTTGGTCGTTGTGTCAATATCCCCATAGACTGTGTTGCCTATTAAAGTCACCTAGGATGATGCTTGGGTGATATAAAGGAGGTAGGGCAGTGGTTGGCCATACAATGGTAGATGGTTTATACACATTGATTCTTGTCATGTCAGAAATGTGAACTGAGAAATATTTACATGTGTTAATAACAATAAAGCCTGCCTACAGTGAGCCAAAAGGTGTCCCCAATAAGAGCTGCAGGTTAGAATTTATCCCACTTAGCTTCCTTTATCACAGGGGGTAAGATAAATTCCCAGGGGTAGCAGACGCCATTAGAAGAAAAAAAGAAGCTGATTACTGGGAGACCAAGGCCTAACAAAAAGGAGGGTCATGTTCACCTTTCATGTATGGAAAAAATTCAGGAGTCAGGTAAAATACAATGTACCATAAAACCAATATCAAAGTTTAGTTTTTGGTCCTTAGCTTCCAGCCAGCTTATAAAATTGTGTTCCCAAGTTCACCATTTAAGGACATCAGGTAGATTTCCTTTGAGCACAAGATAGTGAGGTCATATGAAGTCATTTTATAAGAAGTCAGATTTTTTCCACTATTTCTGTTCACATTTCTCTAGACTTTGAAATTCAGTTGATAATTGTATGCAAGGTTCTCTGGGTAGATGTGTGATATCATTTATTAGACCAACTAAATAGTTGGAAAAAAGTTCTTTGCAAGTTTTCCGGCACAAGCACCCTTCTTCAGGCAAGGGGAGATTCTGCTGCTGATGTTATGAATTCTCCAAGGTAGAAAAGAAGATAAAGTAAATGAGAAGTCTGTGAAGATGCAAATGAGTGGAAGTTTGGAAGACAAAAGACACAGATAGGAAGGGAGTGGGGGGGAAGGGGAGGGAAATGTGTAAAGGAGTGGTCAGTTAACAGGCAGGTTTCCTGGTGTGTTAGGTGTCAGGCAGGTTATAATGTGTCATAAATCCAATGTCTATATTAAGTCTATGATTTTTTGTATCCAGTAGATTTATGAAGTGAAGTTTGTAGGATTGTCTATGAAAGGTGTTTTGTAAGTCCCCTTTGAGGATTAGAAATGAGAGATCAGAGAGGGAGTGACTGTATTGGGAGAAGTGTGCACCCACAGATAATTGGATATTTTTGTCTTTGATAGATTCTCAATGTGCATTTATTCTGGCCCACAGTTGTTTCTTTTCTCCTATGTATTTTCCAATAGGGCATTAGGTGCACCGGATGAGATATATTACATTTCTAGAGGTGCAGGTGTAAGATCCAGGAATGGTGGTGGTTCTGTTGTGGGGTGTCATTTTTGTGGGACTGGTAAAGATGTGTTGCCAGGTTTTACAGTTCTTGCCCTGGCATGGTCTGGATCCATTTGATGTGGTTTGGGCCATGGGAAGTTTGCTTCTGGTGATGAGGTTAGCAAGGTTCAGTCTTGTTTAAAGGCTAGGATGGGTGATTCTGGAAAGATCTTTTTAAGAACTGGGTTGTTTTCTAGTACGGGTTACAATTGTTTGAGGATTTTCCATATAGGTTCCAGGGAAGGATGGTATATCATAACTAATGGTGTGTGGTTCATGGGGATTTTCTTTTTGTACTGCAGTAGTTCTTCACATGGTATCTGGGTGGCTCTTTCAAAAGTGAAATCTCTCTCTCAGGATAATTGTGATGCACAGTATCTGCTTTCAAAGAAGGCAGTAACTACAAGAGAATTTCTATATTGTTGCTTCCTTGTTAGCATAGCTGTTCTCATGGCAAGTTCTTGTGCCAGTTACAAATAACTTTATTTATTTCATAGGAAAGGAAAAAAAAGGGGAAAGCAAAAAATAATTTAATTTACTATAACTGAATCTGAACATAGACTAATAGATTCATAGCTGTTAGGGTCAGAAGGGACCTCTATAGATCATCAAGTCCGACCCCCTGCATAGGCAGGAAAGAGTGTTGGGTTCAGATGACCCCAGCCAGATGCCTATCCAACCTCCTCTTGAAGACCCCCAGGGTAGGGGAGA
>NW_017728994.1:21239264-21239912 GCF_001723915.1 Gavialis gangeticus | reverse complement strand
GGCCCTTTTCCAGTCCTCCAGGACCTGGCCCATGTGCCATGAGTGCTCAAATATTCTTGCCAGTGGCTGTGCAATGATATCAGCGAGTGCCTTTAGTACCCTCGGATGGAGTTCATCTAGGCCTGCCGACTTAAACACATCCAGTCCTTCCAAGTGACTCTGCAACATCTCAAGGTCAATGTTTGGTAGTCTGGCACCCAGCTGCTGCCTCTCTACAATCCCATTATGAGACTTGTCTTGCCCCTCGTTTAGGAAGACTGAGGCAAAGAACTCATTGAGGAATTCAGCCTTGTCCCCCCTGTCTGTCACCAATTGCTTTTGCCCATTCAGTAGTGGTCCTATTCCACCCTGGGCTTTCCTTTTACTCCCTATGTATCTGAAAAATAATTTTTTGTTATCCTTAACTTGGGATGCCATCCTCAGCTTTATGGTAGCTTTGGCTTTTCTAACTGCCTCCCTACAACTGCAAGCTGAGGAGGTATACTCCTCTTTAGTAATCTCTCCCTGTTTCCACTGCTTATATGCCCCGCTTTTTGCCCTTAAGCTGTTCTGGATTTCTCTGGACAGCCAAGGAAGCCTCTTGGCCCCTTTTCCCTGCATCGGGATCGTCTCCCTCTGTGCCCGAAGGATCGTTTCCTTAAGGCACAG
>NW_017728994.1:21233704-21234264 GCF_001723915.1 Gavialis gangeticus | reverse complement strand
TTCCCCACCCTCTGGTGTGTCCACTTCTCCCCACAGTTTTGTATCAGCTGCAAACTTGGACAAAGTACACTTCACTCTAGCCAATTTGTGACCCACCGGACTGTGTAATCATCCAAGTCATAGCCTCTTAACTTGTTCACCAGTATGGGGTGGGATACCGTATCAAAGGCCTTCCTGAAGTCTAAGTAAACGATATCAACCCCTACTCTTGCGTCCAGGTGTTTTGTACCCTGGTCATGAAAAGAGACCAGATTAGTCAGGCATGATCCACCTGCTACAAACCCATGCTGGTTTCCCCTCAGCATAATTTCTCCTGCTGGGCTCTCACATATATGAGCCTTAATAATCTTTTCAAAGACTTTGCCATAGATGGAGGTGAGACTGATTGGCCTATAGTTGCCTGGATCCTCCTTCCTCCCCTTCTTGAAAATAGGGACCACATTGGCCCTTTTCCAGTCCTCCAGGACCTGTCCTGTGTGCCACTAGTGCTCAAATATTCTTGCCAGTGGCTGTGCAATGACATCAGCCAGTGCCTTCAGTACCCTCGGATGGAGCTCATC
>NW_017728994.1:21229074-21233408 GCF_001723915.1 Gavialis gangeticus | reverse complement strand
TCTTGCCCCTCGTTTAGGAAGACTGAGGCAAAGAACTCATTGAGGAATTCAGCCTTGTCCCCCCTGTCTGTCACCAATTGCTTTTGCCCATTCAGTAGTGGTCCTATTCCACCCTGGGCTTTCCTTTTACTCCCTATGTATCTGAAAAATAATTTTTTGTTATCCTTAACTTGGGATGCCATCCTCAGCTTTATGGTAGCTTTGGCTTTTCTAACTGCCTCCCTACAACTGCAAGCTGAGGAGGTATACTCCTCTTTAGTAATCTCTCCCTGTTTCCACTGCTTATATGCCCCGCTTTTTGCCCTTAAGCTGTTCTGGATTTCTCTGGACAGCCAAGGAAGCCTCTTGGCCCCTTTTCCCTGCATCGGGATCGTCTCCCTCTGTGCCCGAAGGATCGTTTCCTTAAGGCACAGCCACCCTTCCTGGGCTCCCATCTTGCCAAATCTCTTACTCTGCAGTGCGTCTTTGATAAATGCCTGAGTTTGCTGAAGTCTGCCTTCCTAAAGTCTAGCACTTCCACCCTACTAGTTACCTTACCCACTCTACACCTTATGATGAATTCTGTTATTTAGTGGTCACTGTCCCCCAGGTGACCACTGATCTGTAGGTCCCCTACCATGTCATCCCCCGTTGCCAAGACCAGGTCCAGTATGGCATTCCCCCTAGTGGGACCATGTACCTCCTGCGTCAGGTGGAGGTCCTGTACGCAGGATAGGAACCTGTGTGAAGGGTGGGAATTTGCTGTCTGCGTCTCCCAGCAGATGTCAGGGTAGTTTAGGTCCCCCATGACTACTGCCTCCCTAGTCTTTATGGTTTCTGAGAGCTGCCTCAGGAGTTCCAAATCTAGTTCTTCCCCTTGGTGTGGGGGTCTGTAGCAGACCCCTACCACCAAATCCCTTTCTCCTTGACCTCCATGTATCCTAACCCACAATTCTTCAACTTTCTCCTTCTCTGATTCCATTTTGGTAAGGGTTGATGTATAATGCTCCTTGACATACAGTGCAACTGCTCCCCCTCTCTTCCCCACTCTATCCTTCCTGCACAGCTTATGGCCCTCAATGTGTACCGCCCAGTCGTGGGTGAGTCCCACCAGGTTTCTGTTAACTCCACTAGGTCATAAGTATTTTCTGCAAGCAGGAATGCTAGTTCATCTTGCTTGCTCCCCATGCTCCTAGCATTAGGGTATAGGCACTTGATTCCTATGACTGGTGCCCTTGTTGCCCCTCCAGCTCTGATGCCCAATGGGCCCCTTATTGCTTACTTGCTTATTGCTTACCTGTGCTGTACTGCTGGATGTCCCATGCAATGCAGGTCCCCAAACATATTTTGACTGTTGTGATATTTCCCATGTGAGACCAGGTTACATAGAAGCAAATGAATTATTTCAGTTGTCCTTAATTTTTGGGGACAAAACTTTACAGCATTCATCTCAGCCTATAGATGACTTTTTTCCCTTCAAGTCTGAAAAAAATCAAGGCATCCATTTTTTATTTATAGCTAAGAAGGAAGAGTTTTGATTATGGGTTCAATCTTAAATTTTGCATTGCCTTAATTTGGTGCATTTAAGCCCAACACCCTAATGCTACACTATCATTTGGTTTTGTATGTTAGCCTGTTAATGCTGATCTGACCTTAGAATAGCTAAACCAGTCTTTCTGTGCTATGAGATCTTTTTGTAAATGCTGTAGGGTGCCATGCAATATTACCAGTGTTAGGTGTGCAAATACCTACACATGAGTCACAAGATACACCCAGAGATTTCAAATAGGTATCCATAGTGTGAGAAACATTTTGACCTGTTGTGTTCTTTTTGATTTCTGTGCCACAGAAGAAATGATCAATTATTACTAGTCAGGAGGGACCAACAAGCATTGGGGGAGTCCCTGTTCCCCCAAGCACTACCAGGAGTGACAAGAAATAATGGTCACAAGCTGGCAGAGGGTAGATTTAGGCTAGATATCAGGAGGTGCTACTTCACTGTCAGGGTGGCTAGGATCTGGAACCGACTTCCAAGAGAAGTGGGGCTGGCTCCTGCTCTGGAGGTCTTTAAGAGGAGGCTGGATGAATACCTTGCCAGGGTCGTTTGACCCCAGTAGTCTTTCCTGCCATGGCAGGGGGGTCAGACTTGATGATCTGCTCAGGTCCCTTCTGACCCTACCAACTATGAAACTATTATTCTGTAGTAAAAAAAACAAGTGGAAGCTAAGATTTGGTATTTCCTGAAGTAGACCCTGAGTCTAAAAAGACTGAGAACCACTGAGCTAGGTGGTCTAGGTTTTATCAAATTATCCAAATAAGGAACCTTTCTTTGGGTTTGGTTATGGGACAGACATAGTGGTATGGAGATCTAATCTTGGCCTTTCAGAAAACAGAAATGTCTTAGGGTACTCAGGGAACTGTGTGAGTTCCAGTTTTGAAAATCAACAGTGACAGTAGCATACTGTTCCTTCTTGAGAGACATTATATGGTTGTCCACTGGACCCTCTAAAGAACAAATAGGTCGTTATATTTCTGATTTTACCAACACTATTGTTAGCTGGTATTTTCCTGAACCAGATTGATTAAAATGAAACAGAGGATTGTCGTTTTGCATCAATGAGTCTGTGACTAATAGCACTGAAATTGATGTCACAAATAAATAATGGGCCCTTCAGCTATCTCGTGTCTTTATAGACATGCAAGCATGATCTAGGGTATCCACAGACATCTCAATGAACATAATCTCTAGATCATAATAGATCATGTTACATTAGTATATGTTCAAGGGACATAATTTACTGTTGACAGTAGTGCTAGGCTTAGCAGCACTGAAAATATCTGTATGCTGCATAGAACAGTTTGGATGTATTAAGCTGATGCTTCATACTTTAGAATGTTAATATTGTAAATGAAAGGTACACTTTGTGTCTCATAAATCTAAATGTCTATTCTTCCTGTGTGCTCAATAAATATACTTCTCATCAACTTTTAATTATGCTGTTTGCATTATTCTGTCCTGAAGAGGATAACACTCTGTAAATCACGTACTTTTAATGTACACTACAGCATAAGTTTAGTTAATTAAACCATATATTTTATTAGTTCTTGCACTTCCATCTTGTAAAACTATACTCTCTTTTAGAAAAAAAATACAAGCGGTTTTTTTTGTTGTATTTATTACAACTGAGCTTAAGATGACATTAGTAAAATGAATAGGGTTGGCAGTACTTAAGGGTTGCTACCCTGTTTTGACAGTGCATTTCTAGCTATGGAAACCTATTGACTATTGTGAAATAATGGGGAAGTTTGAAGAGCTTGGAATCACATGCAGAGAATTAATCTCTCCTCCCCTCCCCCCCAACAACTTCACTTTTAGCAAAACCTCCAGTTTTACTTTTTTATTCTTTTAAAATACATTCCCTCCCCTTTCCCAACCATTTCTGACTTTTGTTTTCCCTCTCTGTTCCCTATAGATAAGTATAAGTGAGCTTAGACATAAGATAAGCTTCAGCATTTTATTTTGGTAGCAAGTTGTATTTGTTTTGTTTTTTCTCCTTCTTTAGATTGTATAATTAGTATTTTTATATTGATTTTTAGTGTTCTATGTTACTGTTTTACTGGTACCATATGATTTAGGCCTGTACATGTAAGTTAGCATCAGTCATGTCAAGTTTCCATTTTATTTGTCAAGTCTCCATCCTGTCCCCAGGCCCAGTTGTGTAACCCATGACTCACACCTACCCCTCCTATGTAACTTGGTTCCTGAATGAATGGGGATGAATGAGGGTGCTTGAGAGACAATGGCAGTAGGTCTAAAAATAGCTCCCTCTGAATGACCAAACCATCAACACCATTACTTGGACCAACGACCCAGCCCTTGGAACCACCCTCATCATTCAAGAAACAAAAGATGAGGCAACCCACCATTGTGCTGGGCTGCACATGCTCAGTAGAAACATCTGGAGCCCTCTAGAACAGGACTGACATTGCCTGGACAGGCCCTCCCCATAGGAGATCAGAGGTAGTCTGCCTCATAAAAGGGGTAGTGAAGACTGACTCTTTGGGACACCCTCTCCATCTGGACCACACCACCTATCCACCCAGAGGCCCTGCTGGCGACCCCTCTCTAGACAACACCTACTGGACAAGAATCCCTTTCCAGCCTCGATAGGTAGCTATGACCCCCTACCCCATCTTCAACCAAAGACTTGGATTCTGCTTCTCTTCCCTACCTGGACTCCAACCCTTCCACTGAGTCTCTTTCTCCTGCTGCCATTGTGAGTGCTTTTGTGTGTGTGTGTGAACCAATAACTTCATGGGGCTGTGTAGTATGTGTGTGTGTGTGTGTGTGTGTG
>NW_017728994.1:21210234-21224074 GCF_001723915.1 Gavialis gangeticus | reverse complement strand
CAGGTTTCTGCCTCTCTCTCTCTTTCCTGGCTGTCTCCTTCTTGCCATCACTTACCTGCCCCCCCCCACAATATCTCAGCTGTCTGCCTCAGTTTCCAGCCCCAGTCTACCTTAAGTAACCCCAAGCCTCAGTTCCTCAGCCAGCTTCTCTCTAGTCCACCAGTTCTAATCTGAGTTCTGGCAACTTTCACTCCCTATACTTTAACTCTCTCTCTCTCACCTTAACCTTCCCCCAAATATTCCAGGTACCCCAAGCATACACATACCTACCATGCCATTCAAGTTAGGAACTTACCTATGTGTAGGTGGGTTGTATGTGTGTGAACTGGTGAGTGTGTGTGTGTGTGCGTGTATATGTGTGTGTGTGTGTGTGATTGTGTGTATGATATATGAATTAGTGATCTGTGTATGTGTACTGAGTGTGTGGGTATGGACAATTGATTTTTGTCTAACTTTTGGGGTGTATAGTGTATGTGCTTGAATTGGTGATAGGTATGCATGTGCCTAGGCTAGTTTGGATGTGTATGTGCCTGAGTTGGTAATATGTGTGTGTGTGTGTGTGTGTGTGTATGTATGCATTCAGTTGATTTGTGTGTTTGTATACATACAATTGTGTCACACCCTCCTGTCTAACAGCACAATATTGAGATCCTGAGTGTTGGCCTGACCCCACAGGGCAACACACTTTAAGATTCTAAGGCTGTAACATTGGATCTGATTCTGCATTCCTAATTGAACACAATAACAGTCTATTTTGCTCCTCATTGTTCACCCTTCCTGCTGCTACATAGTGGTAGAAAACTATGGCCTGGAGCTCTCACTGTCTGAAGTAGACCAGTGCATTTCAGCCTACAGGAGGGTGAGATGTGGAGAATATTGGAATGTTTTGTAGCATGTCTATAAATATAATGTGTTCTTTAGTTTCCCAATTTGCTGTATACTGTTATACACAGGGACTGAATGAGTTAAATTCCTGGACTCTGGAGGAATGAGATGTTGGTATCTATGAGTAGCTATATAAAATGGGCTTTCAGGAATTTGATGGAGCCATTCAACTCAGGAAGAAAAACTTGCTGAAGCCACAGTAATTGGGGCCCTGCTACATATTCAAATTAAAGCTGGATAGAAACTACCTAAGTTGTTACACTTTTCAAGCACTAACTTTAGAGCTGATTGCTCTTTTTATAGCTGGATAGTCATTTTTATCATGTGATAATTACTTTGTATGTGTGGCTGGTCTAAATTTATTGCATGATTAACCAGCTAATTGTGAAATATATGTAACATGTAGCAGCAGCCTTGGAGATCAGCTTTTAGAAATGCTACCAAAAAAGGCAGCAGGCAAATAGACCAGCTGGAGAAAAGCTGCATATTATAAAGAGACTGCAGGGAAGAAACTATCTACTAGTAAAAACTTTCTCAGAGCCCAATAGGCCACTCAGACCTCCTCTATGAGGCTTCATATGGGGTTTCATATGCCATTGAGTTCCCCCCAAAAAGCACAAGTACTACCAAAGGTGCCCTGGGGCATGAGGTGCTACAGTGTGTGGGCTACCTGCCAGCTATCCCCATACTGTAGCACTCTCATGCCCATCCAGCCCCTTTGTAGCACGTTAAGCTAGGGTGGAGCAGCCCCAGGTTGGCAGGCTAACCCCTTGGTCCCCTACCAGTCTGGGGCTGCTCTGCCCTGGCTCAGTGTGCTGCAGTTCTGGACACACGTAAATTCTGTTCTCAGGAGAAATGAACTCTGGTGCAAACCGAGAAAGCTCCTCTTTCAAACTCTGAGAGAGTCATGTCACCAATTGCATGTCTTACCTTAACCTTATCTAATGTCTTAAGCCGATGACTATAAATTAAGTTAGCCATACAGCTACATAACACTTTGCATCTTGTTCTTTTTTCCCCTGGTGTAGCAGTAGACTTGATGTGGCATCTCCATATGGACATTGATGACTTGTTATCAAGGGGGTAAAAGATGGTGAAACTAGCTGCTACCTTTCAACAGCTAGTTTCTTGTTACAACAAATTGGTATCTTTTTACTCCCTTTGGCCACACTAAGGCAAAGGTGGTTGATAGGAAAGGTGAATTTGTGGCTCTTAGCCAGTGAAAACACCATAAAAAAAACTTGATACTTTTTAAGAAGTCTTTAAAATATTTAAGTTCTTACAAACAAATGTTATTGTAAATTTGGTAGAGGGAAGGAGGGGTTAATAATTCTTCCTGAAGTCTCTTCCTAAAAGCACATGCAGGATGTGTTTTTACTCAGGCTAAAACAGCATATGAAGACACACATATTTAAGAACTGTAAAATCTTCTTGTTCTCTTAACTACAGCTGAGGCAGTTAAGAACCCTGTGTATGTTTTATGCCCCCTAAGGGTGATCGTGTTTTATTGATGGAGTGGACTCTTCTCTAACCCCAGCATATACTGTTCAATGTTTAACATTAGAGTGGCCTGGAGCTCTGAATCAGTATGCTTGACTTTAAACACAAACAGCAAAACTCAAGTTTGCTTCAAACTATGACATTTACTCACATTATTATCACCAGGCAGAAAGGGTCACAGAGGGAGAAACTGCTCTTTCTTTATACTGCAGCGGGGGGAGAAAATATGCCCCCTGGAGGCAGACATTGCTTCTATAATGGATCCCATCTGACTGGGGCTGCTCTGTGATATTCTCCAGTCATAGAGCACTTACAGCTTTGATTTTGTATGTGTGTATATGTGTGTGTGTGTGTGTGTGTTTAGGGTCACTGTGTTTGGGCTCTATGATCTTGAACTGACAGCTGTGTACTGATTTAAGCAGTATGGGCTGATATTCAGTTAAAAGCAGAGCCCTGTATGTGGTCATTTTATTTTCACTGCCTCCCCTCAATAGCTGATTGTTTTTTACAAGTTTCGATTTAACCTTTAAGACTATTTTAACTATACTTTTTCAGTACAGGTTGAAATGAATTAAAAGGCTTCAGATAGAGTGACTCAAGTGCAAAGTGACTAGAATCACTCAAGTTTCAGAGCTCTTTTCAGAAGGAGGATGCTAATTAATGGCTAAGACTCTGGCTTTAACTCGTCCCTGGTGAAGAGGAAAAATAAATCTACCCTAACAGCATGAGAGAGGAATTACTAACATTCACTTAGAATGTTTTGAATGCCATTTTGTGTTACAACATTAATGTTAAATACATACATTCTGCTACTTCTCTCTTGCTACTTACAAAATGGACAAACCAGTGACATGTTTACACATGCAATTAATGCAACTGAATAAACTCCGGTGCAATTTGAGCTGGAGTAAACTAATCTGGATGTCAACATCTACACATGCATTTAAGCACAGTACTTGTGTCTGACAGGACTATCCAACAGCTAGTTTAGTCTATACCAGCCTAATTGCTGTGTGCATGTAGACGGTGATACTTTACTGCATAGCTAATGAGTCTACTGCTCAGTAAAGTGCATGTATAGATGTACCCACTATGTATGTAAGTTTGGTTTTGGGAAACTATTTTATCCCAAAGTAAAGAGCTTCCCCCACCCTGAAAGGCTGTGGGTGTGGGTTGGCCTGCCTTGTTTGAATAAGAACTTTACAAATACCCAAGTAATCAAAGCAATGTTTTTTATCACATAATAAGGACACCTTATGACCTTCCTTTCCAAGTGGCTGTGCCTTGGTTTTACCACATATGACATTTGTACTTGGCTTGTTACACCATGAGCTATATTTCCAGTCTGAAGCTGAGCTGCTTCTTAAAGGTCATCTGGACTAAGAAGAAAAACATGGAGATTGGAAAGCAAAAGTGCTGCCTGAAATTGGTGATTCTGTCCTCCTGAGAGAAAGCAGCCATTTTAGTCCAAAAAATATTGCAGATGTACTCTCTGCTCTTCCATCAATGCTTTATTTCTGTTGTTTTTCATAATACACTGAGACCCTCTCTCTTGGCTCCCAGACCTCTCTGGTTCCACACACTCAGCCCCCCTTTCCCTGGGCTCTGGATCCCTCTCAGGGTCCTTAGGAACCTTCTCCACCCCTTAGTTCCTTCCCAAACCTCTAGACTGCTGGCTGTATTCTCCCTGCTGGCTTTCAGAAGCTACAGCCATCCCGCTAAGTCAGTGTTTCCTCAGCAGTCTCCAAGATCTTACTGTTGGCTTGCCTCAGGGCTGAGACCTTTATCATCCCCAAGCCCAGCGCTCTCCTAGTCAAGCGAGGCTCTCATTAGCAGGCTGTTTTTCAAGCTGCCTTTCCTTCTTAAAGGAGCAAGCAACCAAGTGCCCTACCACAGTAGTCACAATACCAGGTCCCTGTGGGCCTTAAAAGGGGTTAAATCCATTTGTTCATTGTTAAACTATCTAACCCAGACAAGGCATATCTGGTAGCTGTGGCTTGTTGAACTGGTGGAAGATAGAATTGGTAGTTAGGCCTCCATGGTGAGTAGGGGAGGAAGGAGAAAGAAATTAGATGTTTCTTGGAGAATGGAAATGGAGAATGAAATGTTTTTCGGAAAAAGGGAGAGAGAGAGAGGCTCCCTAGTTTCCTTCAGGCTTCAGAGGCTGAGACCCAAGCTAGAAGATACTAGGAACTATGCAAATTTACTACTCGTCCTGAATTAAGGGGAGGTTTTAGGACTGAACTGCATCCATTTGGTAATTCCCTTTGGGATTTTGCTAACACAAAGGAGATCCTAGACTGTTTCCCAAGACTAAATCCATGATGTGCATGCTCTATTTTCTTTTCTACTTCTGTCATTTTTGTTGCTTTTTTTGGACCCTGTGACTCCTGGGGATGGTTAGTGAATCCAACTCTGACTCCTTAACTAAATTCACTGAATCTAGGACATAAACAAGGACATTGAGAAGTTAAAGAGAGTCTAGAGGCAGGAGAAAAAAATGATAAAATGCTTGAAAGACAAGTCACGGAAGGAGAGGTTGGAGGAAACAGGAATGTTCAGCTTATGGAAAAGGCACTTAAGAGGGAACACAATAGCAAATATGTGAAGAGCTACCATAAAGATAAGTGAAAACAACTTTTCTCTCTAGAGAGCAGGATGTGGACCAATGGCTTGATGTCAGGAAGAACTTCACTGTTAGAACAATGAGGCACTGGATTAGACTAACTAGGGAAATTGTGGAATCTCCATCGTTGGAAGTGTTCAAAAAGAGACTGGATAAGTATTGGTCAGAGGCAGTCTAGGAGTAGCTATGTCTATGCTTTACTATGGGTATTTCCCATGCTTCTCAGCTTTGCTGGTTACTGCACGCATATGGAAGGATTTTGCCCCCTCCAGCTGCTACACACATCAGGGTTTTATGGTGAGTTTTTTTTTTCCTTAGAAGCATTGGGTGTTGGCTGGGGTGTGCCAGAGCTCCTGCTGGGACAAAAACCTGGAGGTTCCCAGTAGAGGGTCTTGCCCCTCTGCTCAGGGTCAGACCAGTTACCGTATTTGCGGTCAGGAAAAAAATTTATGCCATGGCCTATGGTTTTTTCACCTTTCTCTGTAGCAGGATGGTAAGATTCTCTTTGGTTCTTTTGAGTGTGTTTTAAAAACCCTTACAGAAACAGGACATTGACTACCTTTGCCCCTCTACTCTGTCTGTTGCAAGCTAAAGTGCTGTGCATTGTGATTGTGTTGCCTGTGTAGTTGTAATAGGGTGATAGGGTTGCTTGTGTAGTTTTAGTAATAGGTTAGACAAGGATTTGCTTGGGACAGGTTGAATAGGAATGATCCTGCCTCAGGCAAGGGCCTGGACTAGATGACCTCTGGAGATCCTTTTCAGCTCTACTTTTCTATGATTCTGTGATTTCAAAGTCTGGTTTATGTAGATGGACTTGTAGTTTAGAACAAATAATTATTTTAATACTTATTTAAAATATGCTATTTTGTTCTGTTGGGTGAGAAGATTAGATTTGTCATTTATTAATCAGCCAAAATTATTCCCAGCCTTTATTTAAAAAGAATGGTAGCTAGTAGTTTTGTTTCAAGCAGCTATTGTATCTGAGGTCACAGCTGTGCTGGTAGGTCATGACTGAACATGTAAATTGAATGTAGTATTTCTGTTTGCAGATTGAATAAGTGTAACTGTTAGAATCAGGGTGCCGATACCAATATTATTCATGTTTTAGAATCTTTTACTCTCAGCCTCGTATTTGCTTAAAAGTTACCATTCCTGCTTTTGCTGAGAAAAAAATGTTTGGCAGAATATTTATTTAAAGTGGATATGTGTCTCTATACCAGGCCTAAATAGGACCTCTTCTGTAGTGCAAAAAGGTTTCAATTAACTCTTTTAAAAAAATTGTGGCACACTGTTTCCTGATTCCAAAATACTAGTCAGGGCTAAATAAGTTATATTAGAAAAGATATTCCATGTGATAATCTTATGATGGGAGAAGAAAGGGGATTGAGGCTAAATATTATAAATAATCAAATTGTTATTGTAATCTGGACTATTCATCAGATATTTTTTCTTTTTAATAACATCACACATTTTAAATAACAATCTGCATGTAACTTTTGAAAAAGGTAATACACAACAATATATAACTTTCATTTGTAGCTTTCTGAACCTTTGTTTCCCCTTAGAAGATGTCCTACATTTTATTCTTTAATGTTGTCCCTGATTTATTGAATGTCCACAAATCCCTGGATAGTACCATCTTTTTGAGTTATACATCATCAGAGTGGCTCATTCTGATGATGTATTGCGTTAATACATCATCAAAGCGCCTTGCTCTGCTGTTGCACTAATGATATGTTAGTGTAATACATCATCAGAGTGAACTGCACTTATGATGTATTACTTAAATGGTGATGGCATTCCGTGAAGAAAAGGTTGAGGAGCAGGTTCAATGTAGGCACAGGAGAAAAATTAGTCAATACAGAGTGTAACTGTTTCCTTGGTAGCAATGCTGATGTTAAATTAGCACCAGAGACCCTGATCTGCAACCTTACAGAAACACTAAAACATGCATTATCCTTGGAAGAGGAATGAATTCAGAACACCCAGTTAAAGGATTTCACAGAGGATAGGAGAGGTGTAACTATACATATCACTGCAAAGTTAAAGGTTATATATATAACTATAATTACTGGCTCCTGAGAGATTGAATGAATCAAATGGGGCCAAAGAAGAACTAAAGTGTACATAAGCTGCAGAAACTACCTCAGTTGGAAAATGAAATATTTGGGAAAAATTGGATACAAAGACTATAAATGTGCTGCATGCATTAAAATGCCTGTCATTTACAAATCATTCGTAAAAACATTAAAATATTCAGGAGCACTTGCATAGATTGTTGCATTTCCTTTAAATGGGTTGTGTGCTGATAGTGCTATATCAAACTGTTAGGCAGGGCACTATTACTATCTTCAGTTGTTCAGGTGTTTATCAAAGGCCACACCTTCAGAATTAGGTAAGCATCATTATTTGCATGTGCCTCATTTATGCCATTAACTTAGTTGATGTGAATGTAGAAATAAGCTGTTTGTGGATAATGTGCCTTTTAATTGCTGGATTTCAGCACATTGAGTGTTAGCAGGAAAAAGCTACATGTGTGAATATTCAGTGTATATCTAGACTGAAATTCTAGGTCTAAGGTGTTAATGAATTTTCACTTTCAAATATAGCCATGGCTTTATGGATCTAATTACACTTTTAAAAAATTGTGTTGGCTCTTGTTAATCCTGGTTGCTGCTCTTTTACTTAATTACAGAGAATTCTTATCCTCTTTTCTTTCAATTAAAGGTCATTTTGAAATTGTTTCTCAATAGTGTGGTTTTGGGGCCTTTCAGAGAAGTATGGCAAATGCCCATTGATGTCTTCTTGGTGTTATTAGGTTCCTCACTGGAATATGCACTATGTAGATAAAGGTGCTGAGGGCAGCAGCCCCTATACAGATCCCTCATTTGGCAAGTGGAGATTAACTGACATCATTTTAACAGTGTTTTGTGTTGCACATAAATGAGAACATACATTTTATTTGGATTTACTTTTCCAAATGGGAATATTGCCCCACATGTCCTACAAGTAGAAAAGAGTATCTAACAGGCAAAGTAGAGATATGTGTTTGCAGGCTGAGATGTTAATTATTCAGCTCCAGTGGAGAGGGAAAGAAAAGAAAATAGGATTCATAACTACCGCTAGTTCTTCTCAATCGTAAAAGGCAAATAAGTACCAATTTTAATTCCTTTCACTTTGAGTTTTAGGTTATTTTCCTAACTGGTTTGTACTGTCCAATCCCCAGCTACTAACTTCTGTTTCTGTAACTCTGTTTTATAGGTAGACAGCATGCTGTAAACTGTACAGAAGACAACTAATAGTACTTCTCAGATCCAAGTTCTTGGTCTTTCTACTTCTTGCCCTTCCAGCTATTTTTCTAGATGTGGAATTTGGCCTTCAGCAATTTAGGACTTAAGTGGGTGAACAGCCTTGCATATTGCATATTTTTCCTTAGTTTTCCCCCTCCTCCTTTCTGTTCATCTCAGTTGTTTCCTATTATTTGTTTAGTTCTTTCTTCTTTTTCTTGTATTTTCTACCTTCTGTTTTTTATAGGTGAATATAAATATCTCCAAGTTGCCTGTAGACTGGGCAAGTCAGGTCTTCCCAGCTGATTTCAAGTACCACTTAGGTTCATAAGTAAACAGTTTGGAACTATCCCACTGGTTCTGCTGGTTTTGTTTCTGCAGACATTCTGCTGTCTTCTCATGAAACACTATACCATAAAGTTGGGTTTAAGATGATGAAAAGATTATACCAGGAAATCATTACTGCTAGATGATTCCTGAAAAATGCTGCTATTATGAGATAAATATAATTTGTTTAGTTCAAGTACAGCAGTCACCATAAAAAAAATCACATTTGCAAATGTTTAACAGGGCTAGGTTATTTGTGATAACTCCTTTGTTAAGAGTTTAGAGAATATGGTAAATAAGGTAATGGTAATTAAAGAAAATTATAAGGATTTCAGGTATCACCACCGTGGTAAGCATTGCAAGCAGGAAATCTCCAAGCATATATATGGACCTGTTAAAAAAAAATCTTCTTTTTTATTGTGTTGCCACTTTTATGGCTGTTGCTTAGTTGACAGCAAAAGAGTTGCTTCTGATTTACAACAATATAAGAACAGAACATGCCTTTCAATTTGGACAAGATGCATGTAAGTATTTTCAATGGCTCATATCACTTTGTTGTATGTGATTTAATGCAAGCTACCATAGCACAATGCAAAACAAGTTGTCTTAATTTTTGTATAAAAAGAAGTTTTACACCTTGCAAGTAGAAATTGCCAACTGTAGAAATACATTAGTTGCTTGTAATTTATACACAATAAACACTCTTGTTGGCTGACTGCTATGCATTTCCCCTCTCCACTACAGAGCTACAGCCTTGTTACACCTTATGCTATGAGCTGAGCAAATGTTGACTGGTGTTGGTGTTTGTTTGGAGCAGTCACCCCCTTAGTCTAGAAACCTTCTCTCACTGTCCCCTAGGGCTGTGCAAAGCTTTGGTAGCCAATCTGATTTGGAGGAGATTCAGCCCGATTTGGCAGCTGAATTTCCGAATCCGAATCAAATTGGGAGACCCACTAAAAGCTCCAAATTGAATCAGAAGCCTCCAAATCGATTAAAAAAAAGATTCAGCACTGATTCAGAGATTTGGCTAAACACTAAACAGGCAGCAGTCCTCGAGGTTGCTGAGCACAGCTGCCTCTGACTGGTAAGTCTGTTGTAATGGGCGGAGTGGGGAGAGAAGGGGCATAGGAGGGGTGGAGGACAGATCAATGCCCTCACAGAAAGGAAGGAATTTAGGATGGGGATGGGACTCTTTCCTGACTAGGCAGGGGGTCAGACTCGATGATCTGTTGAGGTCCCTTCCAACCCTAGCAGCTATGAATCTATGACTTGGGGAGGGAGGCTTCTGCCACTGCGTGCCACCGCATGCCACCAGTCTGGGAGGGCATGGGAGTGGGAGCGTGCTCCTGGATCTGCGCAGGGCAGGCTGGGCTAGGCTGCACTCCAAACAGGTGATGTAAGACACTGGGAGTAGAAGCTATGGCCTCTCCACGCTCGCCTAGCCTCCCCGCACCTCCCAGAGAATCTATGGTTTTGCCTCGGCTGGGCAAACAGCAGCAGGGCATGAGGGCAGGCACATACACCTGGATTGGAGTGGGGGTAGCAGCAGGAGCTATGGGGAATTTTAGGGTGGCTGCAGCCCTCTCCATAACTCTGTAGGGCAGGCAGAGCCAGAGCTGTACTCTGGGCTGCGGCTGGGGCTAGCCACCTGGAGCACAGCCATGGCTCCACCCACCCCATGGAGTGCAGCTCGGCAGCCGGCAGCTTGGGCTACCATCCCAGAGTGCAGCCCAGCCCAGCCTGCCCTGGACAGATCTAGGGGCACATGCTTGCTCCCATGCCCTCCCGGATCTATGGCACATGGTGGCACACAGTGGTGGGAGCCCCTCTCCCTGAGTCGTATGTCCCCCCCACCCCAGTTGGGCAGTTTGTCCCAGCCCCAATCCCTCCCTCACTGTGGGGACATTGATCTGCCTCCCCACACTCCTTCCCTCCCCCTTCCACCCACCACAACAGATTTACCAGCTGGAGGCATCTGTCCAGTGTCTTCAAAAATGGCTGCCTGTTTAGTCTATAGCCAAATTGAATCAGCTGAATCAAATTGGGACAGTGATTTGAATCACCCATTCAAATCACTGTCCCTCTGAATTTGCCAAATCCAAATCCAAATGGAATACTTGCTGCTTCACACAGGTCTGCTGTCCTGTACTTATAGATTCATAGACATTAGGGCTGGAAGGGACATTGGAAGATCATCCAGTCCATCTCCCTGCCCCAGGGGCAGGAAGTCAGCTGGGGTCACAGGATCCCAGCAAGATAAATGTCCAGTTGACTCCTAAAAGAATCCAAAGTACGTGTTTGCACCACTTCTGGTGGAAGTCTGTTCCAGGCCTTGGGGGCTCAGCCTGTAAGGAAGTTCTTGCTTATGTCCAGCCTGAAACGGTCTTGGAGAAGTTTGTGTCTGTTTGATCTTGTCATCCCATGGGGCGCTTTGGTGAACAGACATTCCCCCAGATCCTGATGTATACCTCTTATATACCTATGGGCAGCCACTAGGTCTCCCCTGAGCTGTGCTTTTCCAGGCTGAAGAGTCCCATAGATCTCAGCCTCTCATCATAAGGCCTGCTTTCCTGCCCTCTGATCATGCACATGGCTCTCCTCTGGACTCTCTCAAGCTTCCCTACGTCCTTTTTGAATTGTGGAGCCCTGAATTGGATACAGTACTCCAGCTGTGGCCTCACTAAGACCACGTACAGTGAGAGGATGACATCCTGGGATTTGCTATGGATGCAAGCCAGAGTTTTGCTCACTTTGCCAACTGCAACATCACATTGGTGGCTCATATTCATCTATGGTCAATCATGACCCCCAAGTCCCTTTCAGCCTTGGTGCTAGCAAGCTGCCGAGCCTATAAGCACGCTGCGGGTTTTTCTTCCCAAGGTGGAGTACCTTACATTTTTTGGCGTTGAAGGCCGTCAGGTTATCATCCACCCATTTTTCAAGCCTGCCAAGGTCGGCCTGGGTCACTATCCTGTCCTTGGGTGTGGACGCTTTACCCCAAAGTTTGGTGTCATCAGTGAACTTGGCCAGTCCACTTCTGACACCACATAATGTCCACATCATTAATGAAGATGTTGAAAAGAATAGGCCCAAGGACGAAGCCTTGGGGGACCCCGCTGGTCATGGCACATCACAATGATTGACTTCCGTCGACTACCACTCTCTGGGTCTGACCTCGAAGCCAATTCCCCAGACAATGGACTGTGATGTAGCTGAGGCTGCAGTTGGCCAGTTTTTCTATAAGGCAATCATGGGATATCAGATCGAAAGCTTTTTTAAAGTCAGGATATATGACAACAGTTACTTCCTCCTTGTCCAGGTGATATGTCACCTGGTCGTAGAAGGAGATGAGATTGGTCAGGCAAGACCTACTAGCAACAAACCCATGCTAGCTATCCCTCAGGAAATTGCCTTCAGCCAGTTTGTCAAGAATGGTCTCTTTGATGATTTTTTCTAAGATTTGGCCCAGCATAGAGGTCAGGCTGATGGGCTTGTAGTTCCCCGGATCTACTTTCCTCCCTTTCTTGAAGATAGGCACCACATTGGTCTTCTTCCAGTCTTTGGGCACTTCACCTGAATGCCACGAGTTCTTGAAGATCTGTGCTAGTGGCAGAGCTATGATGCTTGCCAGCTCCTTAAGTACCCTGGGGTGTAAACTGTCTGGGCCAGCCGACTTGAAGGTGTCCAGCCTCTCAAAGTGTTCCTTCACATGGTCAGCTTTGATGAAGGGTAAAAGTTCTCCCTCGCTTTGGCCATCCCATACTGTATTGAGCAGGGCCATCCCTTGGGGCTGGTGAAATGCATCTATGACTTGCCACTAGAGGCCTGGTGAGAAGGGCCAGGACTAGAAGCTGTAGCTCTGAGTTACCACTAGAGGGCTAGTGCACCAGGACAGGCTTCTATCTCTGCTTTATGGGTGTGGGGTGTGAGAAATCCTGGGATATTGGAGGATTTCAACTTGGGTGGCACATCTGTGGGGAGCGGCCACACCTTAATGGAATGGGAGCTTAGTGTGGATCAGAGATAATCCTGCCCTGGGGTGGTACAATTTTGAGTGGCATAATGAGTACTTAAAACCACTTTAAGGTGTTAGTGGGTGGACAGTCCAAGGGTTAGGAGCTGTCCAAAATGACTGTGTAACAAGGCCCTTAAAATGTGAATGACATGAAATGGGAAATGATGTGTACATTAAATATCATATGATTAACACCTAGGCAAAAAATGAAGGCACAGTAGGGCCAGCCCAAAATCAAGCAAGGGTTCTGTCTGGGTTGTCCACTAAAAAATGGAAAGTAAGATACCAGAGTTGATTTTAGTGACATGACTGCCATGCATAACTGACAGAATATCCTTGCTGGCTTGTCTTGTTTCTGGGTTGATCTGTCTTGGATGCTGACAAGCAGTAACTTAAAACCCTGAGCTCAAAAATTAGTAAGCTTTAACAATTAGTGTCATGTAGAAGAATAAAGCTCTATTAAATAAAGAAAAAGAAAAAAAAATGAAAATTTTTTAAAAGAAGAACCCCACCTCCTGATGGGGCACCCATATCACATTTGAAGTGTTCTTGATCTTCAAATTGTCTAACCTATATTTGCAGACAATTCCTTTTAAAAAATGCAGCTGGTGCACTAAAGTCAACCCTGGTATCTTGCTTTTCCACACCAGTCTCCACTGCTCCGGGCCCTCTCTCCACCACTCTTGAGCACCATTTTCCATTACTTCTTTATACAACTGGATCTTGTATGCAACTACCTTCAGCTCTCTGACAAGTTCTGAAATCTCATGACTTAATCATAGCTTTTCCCAGAAGTCCCATCCCGTGGGAACACCAGAGTTTACAGTTTAGCTCCTAAAAGGACACAAGATAGCTGATCAGGACACAATTCATAGAATCATAGAAGTAGGGTTGGAAGGGACCTTGTAGATCTTCAAGTCTGACCCCGCCCCGGCTGGGAGAAAAACTGGACTCAAATGAGTCCAGCCAGGTAGGCATCAAGCCTCTTCTTAAAGATCCCCAGGGTAGGAGCCAGCACCACTTCCCTTGGAAGTTGGTTCCAGCTCCTAGCTGCCCTAACTGTGAAGTAGTTCTTGCGGATGTCTAATCTAAACCTACTCTCCAATAACTTGTGTCCATTAGTCCTTGTTATGCCAGGGGGTGCTAGGGCAAACAGTGTCTCTCCCAAACCCTTCTGGTCCCCCCTAGTGAGTTTATAGA
>NW_017728994.1:21173842-21209899 GCF_001723915.1 Gavialis gangeticus | reverse complement strand
AGGGCCCTGCAATAACCCCAGCTAGCTCCCTCAACACCCTGGGGTGGAGAGCATCTGGACCCGCTGCCTTGAACATGTCCAGCCCCTCCAGAAGCTCTCTAACCCAGTCCTCCCCAACCTGAGGTCTGGAGGCATTCCCCTTGAGTCCGTCTTGCATCAAAGCGGGGAAGTCCCAGTCCCTGCACAAGAAAACGAAGGTGAAGAATTGGCATCAAAGGTGCAGTTACTGGGGTCCTTGAGGGTAGTTACTGGGTGCATATCAGGGAGATGTGCTTTGCCGATGTAGACGTGTGGCTCTCCTATACTTTAGGAGGGCAGTTAGCATACAGCTTGTACGCTGCTCCAGGTGAGTTCTATTTGGCCTAACAGAGACACATGGCTCTCCCATTGACTAGATGCCTCCAGAGATGGATCTTCCATTACTCAGGAAGTGCTGGCATTCCATTTATCCCAATGAGGAATGCTAAAATAGCTTTATGCTTGCTGTTAGACATTATAGGTCATGTCCTCCAAGAGGAAGTAGTCCTGTAATGAGAACTGCCACTCAAAGACTTTCTAAATAGTGCAGTCTGGGCAAAGCCCTCCAAAGGATCCAGGGAAAATCATGGGTTTTCTCTGTCCTGTGCAACCAATTTTTGTCCTCCTAGACTTATCCTACAGTAAAATGGGACCCTTCTGGTATAAAAGCCTTCCCTTTTTTCCTCTATGCTGCCCAGATTTGCTTCTTAAAATGGGCCCTTCTTTTATAATATCCAGTCCCCTTTGTCAGGCAACCTCATGATCAGCCTTATCAAGGAAATCCAAGTCCTCCAGCAGGTGGTTCTTCACAAATTGCTTAATATACTATGGGGTGTAGAAATATCTGGGAGGTATCTATCACTGCCATAACAGCATTTGGCTGATTCCATGTATACTGAGGCTTTCCAGTGATATAGCAATTTCATAACCTCACAGATTCCCCAGATCTTTATAACAATGGTTTTGGATTTATATATGGCTTGAAATTTAACTCTGTACAATCAGAGTCACCTGTGGAATATCCTCTGTTAAGAAACAGTGCTAGTTGAAATTTTTGGTGCATTCTTTCTTTGATATATGATAAAAGGAAAAGGTCTGAGCATTTTTTTAAAAGTTGGTTTTATTTTGGTTTTGAGCATCTCTTCTTGGAAGTTGTATTGAATTAGGTTCCCACTATCTTTCATATAGCATGTTTCCCCATCGCTCTCACCCAATCTCTTCATGATTCTTTAAGGCAGGTTTTGCAGTAGCCCATTGATTTTGTCATTCCATGGTGTTTTAGAAGTGGTTTGTTACACTGACTGAAAAAGTGATTGAAAGTCCAGGTGGTGTCAATGACTCTAATAAGAACTGGATCAAATTCTAAAAGACCAGTTTTGAGTCAAAAACACTACTGAACTTTCTCAGACTATTAACAGAAGAGCATAAGGGGAAGAGGAAATCCATGTGTTCTCATACATATTTTGCATATTTTTCCTCAAGAATGTTGCTCTAGTATATGGGGACAAAGTAATAAATCAATTATCTTTTTAAAAACAAAATAATTAATATGCAATTATGACAGATGTCAGGCACATGAATATGTAAATATTCATAAACTAGCTGACAAATTGCACATATGCAAGGAGAAATCTTTATATCTGAACATCCCATTGTGTTTGCTGAACATAAGGAGAGGAAGCTTCTAATTTGGTTAAGAGAAATAGCAACACAAATTTCCAATTAAGTTTGCTTTTGTTTAGCAAAAGCACATTCCCCAGAGGGAAGAGTGAGCTGTGATGTATCATTGTCATGAGTCCCACCAAATCTTAGGGGGTCTGTAGGATGTCGTACTGATTTTCTTGTAGTTATTGTACTGATATGGTATGTGTGGTAATACATATCATGTTGCTTCTGACACTATATAGATTATGTTATGCTGTGTATATACCTTTATAATTTTGGACATGGTTTAGTCAAAGGAACATGGGGATGCATATTTTAGAAAAAGAGAGCAGGTATAACTGCTAAATAGCTCTGGCCATTGCGTTATGACAAGGACAATTGCCACTTACAAGTCCAGACAGAAGAAGCCTCTCATGGGATGGGCAGCCAAGTTATTCTGCTTGTAATGGGAAAAACAAGCGCAAAATAGCAAAGGCATCTGACAGAAATTTAGTCAGAGGTACTCCTGTCCAGAGGTACTCATATCCAGAGGAGATGATTTAATGAAGACTCTCTTGCAATCAATTCTGAAATACCAAAGAAGTATGACAAAGACAAACACATAGAATTAAAAATAATCTCTTTGTGATAAACCCATGAATGGTTGGGACTCTGCTGATGGAGGGAGGGAGATAAAAGAGGGGGTTGGCTTGAAGGCATTTTAGAGAATATCTGGGAGATGAACTGGGTGTTCAGACTTTCTCAGGTTTGGAGAAGTCCAGATCCCCAGCAATTAGGGCTGGCAGGATCAGTAGGAAAGCTGCTCCAAAGCTGCAGATTTATGGTCAGTTTATCTTGTATGATTTGTTTCTCCTATATAACAAATCCTTTTGTTGCTTTGTCTTCTCACTGATTGCCTGTGGCAAGAGTGATCTCTGGGTGAGTGATTTTTCATGCTACCCACTGTATAGAAAGGGGGCCATAACATTTCTTTCACAGCCCAAAGAGGATCCACCTAGTGTTGGCAGAAATTCCTCTGCTGTAGCTGTGAGGTATAAGGGCAGTGGAGCTGAGGCTTGCAGGGATAAAGTGTATTCCTAGGGCAAACCTTTGTCTGTTCCTTGGGACAAGCAGCAGGACAGCAAGGAGGAACTCAGGCCTCTGGGGGTAACCTGCAGATGGGTTTGTGACAGCTGTAATAAATGAAGTCTCAGAACTTGAAAACTTAAAAAAATGTTAAAAATAGAATAAATGGTCTATAAGAATTACTCAGGCTACGGAAGTACTGAATGAAACTGCTCTGCTATAAAGAAGCTGCAGGTCACTGAGAGGTTTACTTATTAACTACATGCACCAGTTCATCATTCATTACTTAGCACCTGAATTAATCAGTTTATCATTTAACATTTATCGTGCATTAATTTGTTCACTAATTAACCACCTTGGGTTAATTGCAAATTACATTTAAGCATTCATAAGCAATCTACCCATTAACTATTCTTGAAGAAACTCACCTAATAATTCCTTTTCTTAAAGCTATCTGCTTTATGCCTTATAATTAACCATTTCTCTAGTTAATGATTAGGTAATCCTTTTAATAATCATTCACTAAGTAAGCACTTGCTCATCATTAGCTACATATAGTCAGTACCTAGTCCTCAATTAATTGTTAACTAACCCCTTTCCCAGTTAATTTTTAACAAAACCTAAGGAGTTATTCATTAAATATTTTCTTCAGTGACTTAACCTTTTTGTGCCTCAGTTTCTACTGGAACTAGTCAAGTTTCCAAGGACTGGATAGTTACATTGCCACCCCCACAACTGTCAGTTTTGTTAAGTGTTTGACCAGAAATGCCAACATCTGAACTGGGCTAAAGTGTAACCTCTTCACTAAAGAATATCCCACCCGGTAAGTGCTGCTGGGGAGCTTTTGAAGCCACAGCTGTGTTGTACTGCTGGTGTGAATAGAGACTTCAGTCTGCAGGGCTATCAGTTTGGTATTTTATTAAAAGAGGAACTTTCTTCAGCCACAAATAACTTGCTCAATAAAGAGGGAACAAGCTGCCAAGGAAGAAAAGTGTTGTAAAATATCCAGAGGAGATGATTTAATGAAGACTCTCTTGCAATGAATTCCAAAATACCAAAGAAGTATGACGGTAAAAGAGAAACACATGGGAATAATACAAAATATCTTCATGATAAACAAAAAAATGTTGATGTTACAACATCTGAGAAATGTCTGTCCAGTCTGGTTACTTACCCATACTCAAGCCTTCTGTTAGTGTCAATGGGAATTTTGCAAAGATGCAGAGAGCATTGTGCAGAGTCAAGATCTGCTATGCAGGCCTGCAAGGATATTGCCATGAACTCATTTCACAGAAAGCGCAATCTTTTTTTTCTGTAGGCTACTTATAAGTTATTGTGATAATACATAAACATATGTTTTCCTTAGCCCATCTATACTTTTGTCCCATTTACTTTAAAGCTAAGACTTCATTTACTAAGTTTATGTAAGATTTCAACTTTAGGCTGAATATATAGGTCTGATTCACTACTGTCTAAAGCAGCTTTTTGAAAAATTAAAATCATGGAAGCTTAATATGTTACATTTTAGTTTTAAAATGCTTATAGTTCGAGGCTTCCAATTTAAAAATTCTATAACCTTTTTCTGTGTAAGTGCCAGCAGTCTTACTGCATTTTGTTATCTCATCTATGAACCTCTCTGTCTGCCTTAGTTGTAGGGTGGCCACTGACATATCCTCAGAATACAGGACATCCCTTTGGTGAGGGGGTGGGCCCACTTGGCCAATCAGCGGTGAGGGGTGATGGAGCCACCATAAAAAGGCCACATCCCTGCCCCTCTGGCTGGGAACCCTGCTTCTCCTGGCTGTGCACCACTCTTGCTATTGCAACAGCCCTAGCATCTCAAGGACAAGTGATGGACATGTATTTCCACCAATGAACTGAAAAATGGGACTTTTCATAGTCCAGTCCTTATTGAGAAATGAACGGGGACAAAGGTTTAAAAACAGGATCGTCCAGGACTAATGGCCACCCTACTTAGTTGCTTCAGTTTAAACACTGTGGCTGCAAGAGACTGTGTATTATTCTGTCAGGGCCATGACCTGCTTTGACTGCAAGCATACATGTCACATGCTTATTGTGGAGGTAATCATACATGTTACATTCAGTACAGCAACCTAGGTAGCTCTTCTACCTACACTGCTGGGTAGTTTTTGGTTCCTTTTCCTATAACTTCCGTCCATTCCAGTTAGATAAATCTATAGCCTTTCATATTTTTTCTTAACCAATATGTACTTTTGCTTTGTCCCATTTGCTTCAAAAGTAAGACTTTATTTCCTAAGTTTATATAAAAATTAAGCTTTAGGCTTAGAATCACTACTGTATAGAACAACATTTTGAAATGTACAGATTCAGATCTATAGCTCGCCTACCTTGTATGATTATAAATACTGAGATTCTTAATTTGGGCATCCAGAAGATGTCATGGCATTACAACCATCCTGCCCTTCTGATTTGGGCAGTTGGGAAAGGGAATTCTGAAGTGGTCCCAATGTAGAAAAATAAGTCCTTGTATAGACTATTTTTCCTTTCCTCTGAATAATATAGGATTTTCAGAAGTCCTTAAGTGACTGAGGAACACAAGGTACTCCTGGTAACTTAAGCACTTTTGAAAATTGTTATCTATAATTTTGTATTTTGTATGTACATATGAAATACCCTTCAGGGTGCTAGTTTTTGTCATTGATTGACCTTGCATAGTTCTGGCTGCACATTTCTTAATAACATGGTGGTATATACCTCCAGAATAAAACTACAGTTCATTCTGTGCCTGAGAAGGGCTCTTTTCATTAGATATCTTAAATGTTAAGGAGAGAAACGCTGCATGTCTGCATAGTAGCTATCACCCTGCTGTTGCATTGGAGATCTTTCTCAGAAATAGAATATAACTGTTACAGAAGCTATGAGTACCCATAGAAATTAAGTAGAATACTAATGAACATCCAAGAACTTTCTTGGACTTGCACATACTTCTTTATGAAGGCAAAACAAACTGTGAACTAATATGAAAACAGTTTCAAGATTTATATATTTAATCCCTTCCAGGCAAAGCTCCAGATGAATTGCAGTCAAAAGAGTTTGTTGTAAGATAGCCAATATAACCAGCAGAATATTTGTAAAAAAATGCATGGGGGATTAGGGAGTTAGCATAAAAGGAACAAAACTAAACAAGTGAAAAGTTAATGAAATTATTTTAGAAGCACAGCCTTCAGCTAGGAAGATAAATCTATACAGGGCCCAATAGACAGTATGAATCTACTTGAAGATTTTGTAAGGGGAAATAAAAACAAGAAAAGTGAACAAACAGATAGAATCCAAAGAGGGAGAAACATCCTGTGGTCAAGAGCTGTCAAAGGGGTAAACTATAAACAATTTGCTAAAATTAGAGCCAGTTTAATGAGTGAAAAAACAGTAATATATATATTCAACTAAATTTGCTTCTCTTTGTTTGCAAACCATCCAGAAACAGGCATGTGTGTGTGGATGTGGATCTGTGCATCAGTTCAAAAATTTTGTTATCTTATTTCTGAAATAATTTCTGATTCACAGATCATGGGTTTTTAAAAAAAATGTGTTGGTGATTACAAATCATTTTTTGACCTGCTTTGATTGGGAGATTCATGATGTAGTATGATACTTTTATAGGAGTGCAGGCCAGTTCATCATTCATAGGATTGATTTTTGGTGTGAATATTTATGATTGTAAATATGAAGTTTGTTTTATGCCAAAACTCTGTATTATGATCTTAAATTAGATCTTTCTATAGACAGAGGTATTTTTCCAAGATATTTATTCATTCTTTTACCATACATCTTGTAATCAAAGGTAAAGCCCTAGGAGCAGATGCATCCTGGAGATCAACACACGGCTATATAGATTGTGTTGTGAGTATGGTCATGCATAGTTGTTTGGAAAGAATAGGTAGGGGAAAAAGGAGGAGGTGTTGCCCTATATATAAAGGCAATATGCACATTCTGAGGTGCAGTTCAAAGTGGAAGGTATGCCTGTTGTTGAAAATTTGGGGGTAAAGGTCAAAGAGGTGAGCAGCAGGGGAGAAGCTGTAGAGGGTATGTGCTACAGGCCACTAAGCCAGGAGGAAGAGGTTTATGAAGCCTTCTTTAAACAACTGATGGAAGCTTCCAAATTGCAGGACCTGGCCCTCACAGGGGACTTTAATGATCAGGACATCTGCTGAGAGGGAAACACAGCAGTGCACAAGCAGTCCAGGAAATTCTTGAAATGTGTTGGGATACTTTTTGATACAGACTTGGTTGGGGGGAAACGTTCTTCTTGACGTACTACTCACAAATAGAAAGGAATTTGTTAAGAATCTGAAGGTGAAAGGTAACTTTGGTGACAGTCTACATGAAATGATATGCTTCTAGTTCTTAAGAGGAGGAAGGAAGGAAGGAGAGCAGCAAAATAAGAACACTGGACTTCTGAAAAGTAGAATGGCAGGATTCCCTAGGAGGCAAATCTGAGGGTAAAGAGTTCAGGAGCACTTTTACACAAGATGCTTTACTGCACAGTAAGCATCACCATCTACATGTGCAGATGCTTACTACACAGTAAATTGCTCTACTCAGGAGTTAATTTTCTACCTGCACACATAAGTAGCAAATTAACTCCCAAGTAGTTACTGTGTAGTAACATACATGTAGACACTGACTAGGAGCAACTCTGCTCCTGGTCAGCCCCACCACCATGGGGCTACCTGCAAGCTAGTCCCTGAGCTGGGAGCTTTTCCAGTCCCAGGGCTGGGGCAGCTCTTTGCCTGCCCCAGCCCCTGACCCTTTAAATTCTGCTGGGATGCTGGGGCCATGGGCCACCTGCAGCCAGCTTCTGGCCATTGCATGTCCTCACCAGAGGCCCCAAGCCACATAAGTCTGCCCAGACCCCACCGCTGGTGCCTAGCACAGCATTGCTGTGCCCCTGCCTGTTCCATGCCGTACCTCTGCATTGGGTCCTGCATGTACCTGCCCAGGCCCAGCAGCATTAGGATGGTCACGTGGAGGCCTAGTAAGTTGATGAAGGAACTACACTGGCATTCTCCCTGATGCCATATGCCACCTTCTGGGGCTGCACGTAGTCCCAGGAGGAGACCACGGACCTTGTGGCACTGTGGGGAGAGACTGAGGTCCTCAGCCAGAACTCCAGCGTGCACATCTATGAGGGCCTGTCAGATTGCTTGTGGAAGCACAGGCATGACCAGCCAGAATGCCAGTGCCACATAAAGGTCAAGGTCTTGCTGGCATAGTGAGTCACTGTTACAAACCAAAACTGCTGGTCGGCAGGAGTTTGCCCACAAGTCCATGCCCTTTAGGCACACCTGGATGACATCCTCAAGCCCTGGGACCCTGGCCAGACCCATGCTGTCTACTCCAGCATGGGTGACCTGCCCAAGCCTCAGCTGTGGCCTGGCACCCATGATGGCGCATCACCAGAGAAGGTCCCTTGGGCCATCAGGAGCCTATCCCACTATGCTCCTCACCCCTGGTCTCATTAAGCATCTCTGGGACCTAACCCTCCAGCTCCAGGTGTGGAACCCCACCCAGGAAGCCAGGCCACTCATGGCACCACCAGTCTTCAGAAGCTCCAACTTCTCCCCAGAGGGTGCCTCTGCCCGGGCAGCTAGGCAGCCTGCCCCTGAGCCCCAGGACACTGCTGGGAGCCACACATACTAACTGCCAGTGGAGACTGACTCAGCCTGTCAGGCATGCCTCCCACACCCACTTAGCAATCCCTGCCTCCTCTTCAATGCTTATGCCCCTCCTTCCCACCCAGCCCAGCCATGCTTCCCTGAGTCCAGGTTCCCACCCTTCCCTTCCCGCCACTGCATGCAGGGAGGCAGGAGACACTGTAAAACTATTGAGCAGCCTATGCCTCCTTAGCTAGGTGGGCACAGGCCTCTTGTGTGGGGGAACACATTGATACCAGCAGCAATGTTGTCCTCAGCTGTGGGGGGCTGGGACATGTAGCACAGCCACAGGTAGCCCTCCAGTTGGTGGTGGAGGTTGTGGGGCAGCATGGGCTTGCCTTCCACAGGCAAAACTCAGGGTCCCATGCCAGGTTTGCAGGTGCACCTGGGGCACCATGATGAGCAGCAGCAGCAGGGTGTACTGGGTTGGGCAACCCTTCATCTGTGCAAACAGCTCCTCATGCTTCACCTGAGACACTCTCAGCAGGGGCATGCTCAGGTACAGAGTTGGTGCAAGGGGGTCTGTCCCTGGGGTGCCTTTTGGGAGAGGCCCCCTGGAGAGAAGTTGGGAGCACCACCAACTCTGTATCCAGTCAGCTGAGAGCCCCTCACCCCCCAAGCCTGGGCTTGGTGGCAAAGCAGGAGACAGGCTGGCCTGCAGGAGGAGAAGGTGGGGGAGAGACCCTGCAGTTGTGGGAGCAGGTGCTTCCATGAGTGAGTCCTGTCCCAGCCTGGGAAGAGGGTGGGGGAGGCAGGCTGCTTGTGGCCCACATCCAGTGGCCCATCTGCTCTTGCAGAGCGAGTGAGTATAGGGGCTTGGCCGGCAGCCCCCTGGGCCATGGCCTGCCCACCTGACTTACCATGGTCCATGGACATCCATGCATACACAAGCCTTGATCTGATGTTGGGCAGTATACAGCCCTATGGTATTGAGCATGTTATCTCAGAAATACTGCAAACTCCCACAAAAAGCCATTCTCCTGGCTCTGTAGGACCTGCAGGTGCTTGTGAGGGAGAGGCACCAGTTGACAGCCAGGATGCACCTTTAGGGTCACTGCCAGTGTAAGCCAGAGCCCTGCATATGCACTGGCTCTAGCATTGCAGGACCCAGAACCAGACCTGGCTACTAGGCTGGCTGGTTATGGTGGCTGGCAGACTCACAGGCTTGCTGCATTGAGAATGTCATCCACAAGTGAGCAAGAGATGCAAGAGAAGCACACAAGGTGGCAAGGGACTGGGCAGACCAGTAGTTCAGGGACAGTCTTCTGGCCCTCCAGGAGATGCTTCTGGAGGCTGAAGGCCAAGGGAAAGGACAAATTAAGAGAAATGATCCTGCTACTCTACTCAGTACTGGTGAGGCCTCTCTTGGAGTACTGTGTCCAAGTTTTGGGCCTCTCATTTATAGAAGGATGTGGACGGTTTGGAAAGAATCCAGCACAGAGCAACAGAAATGATTTTGTTCCTAGAAAGCAAGATTTAAGAAGAAAGGCTGAAAGAACTAAGGTTATTTAGTTTGAAGAAGAGAAGGCTAAGGATAGTGATTACAGGGAAGACGGAGATGGGCTTTTCTCCATGACAGCAGGGAACATGCCTATTCATAGTGGCTTCAAGCTTCAGCAAGGGAAATTTAGGAGATTAGGAGGAATTTTCTGACTATGAGGTGATCAAGCATTGGAACAAGCTACCTAGAGAAACTATGGCATGTCCACCCTTTGAAGTTTTCAAAAACAACTTAAATAGACACTAGTATGAAGTGCTTTAGTTATGGATGGTCTTGTCTTGAACAAGGAGCTGGAACAGATGACCTTCTGAGGTCCTTTCTAGCCTTACTTTGCATATTCTTATGATCTTTTCCAAGGCATACTATTATTTTTCTGGTGTACCTGACACTTTCTGAAGAAATAGATATGTTTACTTCTTTTGTAAATGTTCCCAATGCCACCAGCTCCTTATGCCTAAAATCTAGTGGCGGGGGACAAAATAAGTTAGAAAGCATCTTTGATGTTATTTTTTTCTATTGGTAATAGGCAGTTTAAGGGGCACGTACCTTCTGCGTGTCCTACGTTGGGCTCTGCGTGAACCCTGGAGGGAGTTTGTCCCAACAGGAACACCATACTTGTAGCCTAAGTATTATCCCCAGAAAGAGGATACAAGATTGTCCCAGCAGGGATACTATATTTGTAGTAGTATGATCCCCAGCAAGGGGGTGTAAGATTCAAAAGGCAGTTAGGGAGCCCAGGAAAATTCCAGCCCAGGGACTGGCTGGGCAGTTCCCCTTAAAACCAGACTGTCTCCCTGCTCCCAGGGTGGAGAGAGAGAGGCACGTGCTGTGCAAGGCGGGCTGACAAGATCCTGCAGCATGGTCCCACCCCATGGTTGCTGGCTTGTGAGTGAGCTGAACAAATTCCTTAGGGTGGGGACACAGCCCTGGGAAGCCCCTAGAGAGCAGGAAGGTGATTCCGCGCTGACTTTCAAGACTTGGGGGTTGGTAAGGGTGTGATAAACCCTCCTCTGTGAGTGGCTGGGGAGAGGCCTGTGGCAGGACTGGGCAACTTGGCGGAAACAAATGCAAGCTAGGGCTGTGTGAAGTTTAATTTCCCCAGCAACAGTGAAACAGTTTTGACGAAACAAAATGGAGCGGCAGTTTCAAATCCAAATGAAATTTGAAACAAAATGCTGTTCTGTGAAAATGCAAGTCGAAACGGAACAGAAAGTCCCCAGGATACCTGTGTGGATTGAGACCCAGTTCCTGAACAATTGGACATGGCCATGGATAGCACCGCACACCAAGGGTTATATATTGATACTAAATATTTATCATGTAGACCTCAGCCTGGTTAATACTACTTGCTACATATGCCATTTCTTCTTTTCAGAGAGTTCCTATACAATCCTTTGTCAATATGCTGCACTTGCCAATTACTCATCAAGAATTAAGGGGGAGGGGAGGGGAGGGGACTGGGATGGAGTGCCGCCACCTAATGCCCAGTGCTGCCTGATGCCTTGATGGGGTTGTGCATGTAACTGTCTTCACACAGTAGCCTGCGCTTGGGAGTCATCTGCATGACTCTCTCGATGTTGTTGCAAATCTAATCACCTTCTTTGTGTAGCTAGATCCTCAGATTCATTGTCCTCACATTCATTGTCATGTGCACATCTTTTTTCTACCAGAGGCTGTTGTAGTAGGCATGCCGCACTGAAGGCTTGAGGTAGTGGAGGGCCTGCTAATTTTTCTGAGGTGGCACCAGCACTGCTTAATGGCCAAGTGTAATTGATTGATTTTATGTGGTGGTTTTAAAGTATGCCAAATTTCTGTTACATGTAAAGCAGGAAATTTTACTTAGTGATATACTACTGGGAAAGGTAGAACTGTGATTTGGTTTTCAAAAGAAGGAAAAAATCCTGATTCAGAATGCTGTGCTTTCTTATGAGAAGAGTCCAAGAAAAAAGTGTTTCTCCCCTATTCCAGACTCACATAACAGTGAATTACTCCATTGGCATTGAAGAGGTGTAAAACTGTAAAACCAGTGATATTGGGCCTGGTTCTCTTCACACATAATTCATTCTAGAATTGATGCATGGTCAAAATGAAGCACAATTCTTCAGCCAAACCTAGAACAGATTGTTTTGTGTGCATGGGACCTTGTGTAGATTTGATTAACACTATACTGTCTAGCCTTTTAGGGTCAGGGCAGATTGTATTACAAGCATGACAAGTAGTTAATGAATTTACATTGACTAACCCATACAAAGCTAAAGATTTTTCTGTCAGGATTAATATCCAAAAAGAGCAGGATGCACTATTTGATACACTATCTTTCTCTGAACCATAGCACTATACACACATAAGATTAAAGAGCTACATCACTTTGTCTGTTTGCATAGATATACAACTGTCTTGGCTATGACACTGATGTATTGTCACTGGCATTAAGAGTTCACTTACTCAGAGTTACTGAACAATGGCATTTCCTCTGTGTAAGCTGCTTCAGTTTATTGTTACAGAAAGATACTGATTTATGGCAACTGGATACATATTTAACCATATATATATTTGACCATGGTGTAACTATTTGCTGTTGTTAGAGCGTAGTACAGATATAGTCTGTGATTGTTGACTTACATTTTATGAAAATCTGGAAAGGCATTGTGAAGGATTCAGTTGCAACCACAGGTGTTTATTGTGTTGTGGCCATTTAATGGTCTATATGAAATCAAGAATCTTAGTGAACAGACAGTTGCATCACAAAGGTCACCTCATAGCTGTATTAATTATTGTTGTCCATCTAGAGGGTTCATTGACTGAATGTGTGTGGTCTGAGAACCGCCCTCTCATCCCCAGCTCCATTTACTCCAGGTCAGGTTGGAGATGCATTGTCAGTGTAAGTAGAGAAGCTTATTCTACTGCTGTCATTGTTGCAATTGCTCAGTGAATAAGAAGAGATTTTGGTTTGCAGCATTATTGATGTAGCATTTGACATCAGTGCAAAGCCAATACTACAAAATGTGGAGTGTGGAGCATGGTGTGACCAGGAAGAGTTGCTGTCAAACATGCCCCGCCCCCCCTCCACTTCTCCACCCCCTCTTTTATCTCCAGATTTGGTGTATGCTGGTTTGATGCACTGTAAGTATTCCCCTTGCAGTTATTGCCACTTCTTTCTTTAGCATGTTTGAGAGCAGCTATTCACATGACTTTACTGCTGCATTTCTGGGCTTGGCAGAGGAGCAGGAAATGAACAGGTAAGGGGTGTTTGGGTAAGGGGTTGAAATGTGTGCCTTTCCAGACACATTGGAGAGACATACTCCAAGAGGGCACATCCACATGAGTGTGCATGTGTGTCTTGCAGCATCTCAAAGCCCTTTGAGACGCTGCCAGAGGCATGTGTGGGAAGAAGAAAATATTCCCCAAGCTGCAAATTTGCAGCTTGGGGGCAAAATTAATGTGGTGGGAAAAAGCAGGGCAGGGCATGGTCCCAGACTGTGCCCTGAGGCAACTGGAGGCTCAGTCCTCTACACAGATGCTCTGGTAGCCTGCCAGAGTGTCTCCATGGTTGGCCCTTTGCTTGGTGCTGAAGAATGCTGCCTGCAGTGACAGGGACCTGGGCTCTGTGCCAGGTAAGTAGGGGGTGAGGGGATCTCGAGGAGCAGGGGGGACTACTAACCATAGTGGGACAGCTCAGGAGTGGTGGGTCCACTAGCCACCCCCCTGCATGGCTCTAGCCCCCTCACTCAGTGTGGCCAGTTGTCCCTGCGAGCAGTGCACAGCCCCAGGTGATGGCTTGGAGCTGCCCAAAAGTACATGCTGTGCCAAGCTGGGCTGCGTACTGTGGCAGAGGCCATGCAGATACCTGGTGGCTGGGGCCAAGCTGTGCTGCCCTCTGCTGTGCAGTGGGGCTGTGCCACAAGGCCAAGAGCTTGGCTGCTGTTACTGGTAAGCTGTGGGGGGAGGGTTGGAGCTGGGCGGGGGGCAAGCAAGGAGGCTGCAGACGGGCAGGAAGCGTGTCGGGGGGGGCTGCAGCCAAGTGGGGAGCATGCATGTGCACTGCAGCTGGGCAGGGGGGCAAGTGAGCAGGCCACAGCCAGCCGTAGACCAAGTGGGGGAAGCTGGAACTGAGTGAGGAGGCTGCAGCAAAGCAGGGAGGTGAGGAAAGGGCTGCATCTAGTCATGGGCTGAGTGGGGAGGGGGTGGAGCTGGGCATGAGCTGAGCGGGGGGCTGCACCCGGCCATGGGGCAAGTGGGGGAGCTGGAGCCATGGTGGCTGGTGGACCCATCCCTCCCAAGATGCCCCCCCCATTTATTTTATTATGATGATGGAGGCACTGGTAGTCTTCCAAGTTTCTTTGCAATTGTAAATATATCAATAAAAAACACTGATATAAAAAAGTTATATATATATGGTGGTCTTTTGTTTTAACTGTGGAGGGACATGGATTTGGGAGTATTTTAAAGAGTGAGTTTAGGATTTTTTTTTAGAGATTTTGCAGGTTTTAAATAGAGAACACTGAAATTCCTTCTAGGGAAGCAAGTGACAGGACTCAGACAGAAGAACCTGCTCAGGGCTGGCACCTGGGACCCAGCTGGAGGTGGCTGACCTCCTGGCTACTTGGGGCCAGGAGGACATGCTTTGACAGTTCAAAGCAGGTCACTGCATGGGAACATCTTCTGGGTGATAGCTGCCCAGATGCCTGGGCAGGGGCATACTTGGCAGTAGTGAAGCACAAATGCAATTGTGCAGCCACAGCCAGCTGGCAGCTGGCCCTGAGGGATAGGTGCTTCTACTGGCTGTGCAGTCTCCATTTAGGTCTGGCAGGCATGCAGTCTTGGGGCCACACGCTGTCACAGATGGCAGCAGGTCACAGCCAGGAAGCAACCCCCACTACCAGACTGCTGCAGTGGGTAGAGGGTGCAGGAAACTCTCAGGGCGGCTTCAGCAATCCAGCTGACACAAGGGGTAGTGTCCCAAGATACAAATTGGCCAGTCCCCAGAAGCTCCTGAGAGCAAGTAGCACTGAGCTACTTGCCAGGGCAGCTTTTTATATTGCTGGGGCCAGCACAGGGTAGCTTTTTATACTGCTGGGGCCAGCATAGGTACTATCCCCAGGCTCTAGCTCCCCATGGCTGCAGATCTGGGAGGAGGCAGGCAGGGTTATTTTGCCCCAAGTGGCACAGTTTGCCCCACACCATACTGCATGTCTGGGTATGTGCAGTGAAGCAAGAAGCCCCAGCTCAAATTTGCACTGCTTCTATTTGAGCTGCTGCAAGTGCATGTGCCTTCACGTGTGGACGTGCCCAGAAAGTCTAATTTCAGTTCCCTCATATGACGTAGTTCCTGCCAAAGAGAAACACTGTAAATCAAGAGTCATGGGCTGTTAATAAAGCATGCCATTCTTGGTCTCAGAGAGGTCAGGCAGGTAGTACTGTGTGTGTTTTTGCATAGGAAGGGACAAGGAAGGGCAAAAGTTCTCATCTTGCAAAAGGGAAAAGTCTTAAGAAAAGAGCCTGCAAGAAAAGTTTGAGGAAAAGAACTAATCCAACAATTACTTGAGTGCTACATGAAAAGGGGTTCAATTCCTCTCTTCAGTAAAGGAAAACAGCTGGTTGTCTGTTTACAAATGAACAGTGTAATTAATACTGGTGTCCAAAACCAATAAAACCAATGTCAATTGAGCTAGTGAAAGAATGTTGCTATTTACCTGTAAAGAGAGTTGGATATTTCATCCTAACTAGTGACCATAATTGTATTAAAATCTTATTTTCAAACTAAATATTACATTGTATAGGTCATAGCATCTTCAACAGAAAGTAACTTATTTGCAGAAATCAACAAGAATTTTATAAACTCAAGATGGATAATGTCAACCTATTATGCCATAGATAAAAAGTTTGTCTGTCTATGTCTGCCTGTCCATCTGTCAGGATTATATAAAGTAAGTGAGGTTTCAGATTGTCAAAGGAGCAGTAAAGTACCTTTTCCAGCTAGAAAGCAGATATTTCACCTAATATTTTTTAATTAAATATAGACAATACATTTTCACAGCTTACCTAAAATTTTTAAGTATTTATTCTTGAAAGAAAAATTACTAACCTAGATGTATATGCCACTACATTACTTATTTGTGTGAATGTGGTAGATGGACCAAGGTTAAACTCTACTCTGTGAGCTTTTTTTATGGGCCTGACTCTATTCATTTCTGTTTAGTAAGAGCAAGACTCTGGCCCTATGAGCAAATATCTAAGGTGACAATCTACTGGCTTATCTGTTACAAGTTAGATATCCTGGTAAAACTGCTATTTGTCAAATAATATTATCTTTTGAATTGTAGGTCTAATTTTCTTTATATGGGAAGCCACTGGATCAGGAATATTGCCAACTGGCTGCATACAGTATGCTTGGATTGTCTGAATATTTCCTGGCCACATCCAAAAGAATAAATTTAATACAAAAGCTAAGAATTAGTCTGTGAATAATGCTGGATCATTAGAAAAGACTAATAAAATGGTGTAAATCAATATTTAACTTACATCTTCCAAGAATGAAGGACACTAAATATGATTTGCCTTGTAAATTATGTTTTTGGCCAAGTGTAGATTACACATGACTATGATATGTAATGATGATACTTGGATCTGTTTCTTCAGTTGCTTGAATTTGGTGTTATTAGGGGGTCTTAACTAAACTCATGATATTGTTTGTAAATCTCAAGTTCAGGTTCTTGCACAGTAACACTTTTTTATATAACACTATACACCATAAGCACAATAGTTTACCTAGAATTGTCTGGATTGCTGTTATTAAATCTTAATAGGTAGGTGCCATCCACTAGTCACAGTGCCTTTTGCAGGAGTCCCTTGGGGAAATATAGAAGAACTGAGTGAGAAATATTGAGCCACATCAAATTTTACAGATGTTAGTATTTGCATTCTTCTGAGATATGCAAATTGAGGCAAATGAGGTTACAGTAATAGTTCTCTCTCAAACTTCTTGGAACCTTATGAAGAAGCAACACCTGAAGACAACAATGGTGGCAACAACTCTAAATGCTTTATTAATAAAGTGATGGGATAATTAGTTAGCATTACCATTAAATATAGGTAGAATTCTGTGAAATACTGTACCTTTAGTGTGAAAGTATGGAATTCCTATACATCTTGCGCTGTTTCAGCTAAATGTGGTAGCATTCCATTTTAGCTATTCTGTGTCTGAGTATGACCATGATACACTACTTTATAGTGTACTTTACAATATTGACTTTCTGATTCATTCAATTTATCTTTTAAGCAGATGGAAAGACTTCCAATTTCTGTGGTTCTAATATATGTGTCACAGAGCATGCAAGTGACCTGCTCCTTAGGGTGGAAACAGCTAGCAGTGAGTGGGGAGCTCAGCTGCTGGTTACCAGGGCAGCCAGAGAAGTAGTAAAGAAGCACAGCTGTGGGTTGCCCGGGGAACTGGGGAGTCAGCTGACTGGAAGGGGCAGGGCCTAACCTAAACCCAGGCAGAGGCCAGGGAGGCAGTTCCCTGCCAGCAGCCATAGGGGTGGGAACTTGGCTGGAGTGAGGAAAGGGAAGAGGCCAGGATGCATAGGAAGTTGTTATGGGTGAGAGAGGGACAGACCTTGTTACAGGCTTGAATGTGGTTATAGCTGGATGGCTTAGTTTGTGTTGCAGCCAAGGGGCTTTGAGTTTGTGTTGACAGTTTACTATTTACAACCAGTGGTTTGGGTGCAGCTATTAGGGGTTGGAGAAGGCCTCATAGGGGCTCCACGGTAGTGTGGGGACCCCGGCACCAGAGAGGGCACAGCATTCGGGGGTGCACTGACCCCAGCCCCGAGAAGGGGAGTGGAGAATCAGAGGCCAGGTAAGGCTGAGGCTGCCTGAGCCCTGCAGGGGGTTTGAGACCCCAAGGAGGATATTTGGGGCCAGGCATGGCTACGGTCACCTGAGCCCCAAGGCTGCGGTAACCCCAGAGCAGGTGGCAGTGTGATAAGCGCCCCGAAGCAAAGGGGGTGGCAAGAAGTCCTGAGGCAAAGGGGGCGGTGCGAGAAGCCCTGAGGCAAAGGGATCGGCGTGAGGAGGCCCCAGAGCAAAGGGGGCAGCAATTGAAGAGTGCCTGTGGGGTGCAGGGTTGTGAGACAAGGCGGCGGAAAGCCAGAGCGCCTGTGGGGTGCAGTTGCCAGACAAGGACCGCGGAGAGCCTGAGAGCCAGAGGACGCGGTGAGAGTTGAGGGCCATGGAGAGCCCAAGCGCCAGGGAGGGTGCAGAGAGCCAGACAGACCGAACAGCGTCTGGGATATCTGCGAGGCTTGGGGCATGGTACAGGGACGGTTGGAGCCACGCATAGCCCGTAAGGCTGGGGTGCACTGAGTCACACAATACAGAACAAGGGCCAGGATACAACAGAGCACCATGTCCAAGGGGACAAAAGACAGCCTCCCTTATACATATAAAAGATCAAGACATGGCAGGAAAGAATGAGGGTGCTTTAATGCAAACTTGGCATGGTAGGGGGCACTAGGGGAGATCATGGCCACTGCTAGGACCCCGCACCATGAGGGGTCAGAGAGATTATAGGGTCTCTTGATTTGATTCAGGTTCACAGAAGTGGTGCTGGCTCCTACCTTCTGGGTCTTTAAATGAACACCTTGCTGGGGTCGTTTGACCTCAGTACTCTTTCCTGCCATGGCAGGGGGTCAGACTTGATGACCTGTTCAGGTCCCTTCCAACCCTACTAACTATGAAACTATGAAAGTATCTACCAAAATAGAATAGCTGTACTGTCAGATAATTTAGCCACTAGAAAGGAAGAGATCTTCATGATGGAATTGAAATGATGTCGATATAATTTGTACATATCACCTTTTCAATAGGTTGCCATGCTGTTTTCATAGCTCAATGAAGTGTTTAATATCCCAGGATAAAACAGCATTAGCAGTACTTAGAATTTATTAATTTCTTCAAAGAGAGGGTTAATTTTTGCTTATGTGAAGTCCTCTTTCAGTCACCAGCATTTCATTTTTTTTCATTCCCAATTGCTTACTAAAAGAAGCACAGTTCCAATGTTTACAATTACTTATTTTAAAAAAATCACTAAACATACTACAGATAAATGAAACCTGCTATAGAGTGTAGTCTTGCAGACAGAAAAAGATATGAATAGGAAGGGCTGTGAAAAGCTTAAGTCCCTGATTCAATTCAGTGGCGATTCAGCCCAATTCAGTGGCTGAATCTCCAAATTCAAATAGCATCAGGAGACCCTTTAATCTCTCTGAATCAAATCAGAACCCTCTGACTTGATTTGGAGAGATTTGGAAAGATTTAATGATTCAGATATAGAAACAGTTTTAAATGTTTTTTCTACATACATCAAAGTACCGGGTGGCTCGTGAATGCTACAATGGTGGGGCAGATGGAGCATCTCACAGGAGCATGGGAGACTCCCCAGCATGCTGGGCAGCAGACCCAGAAGTGGACAAGAAGCACTTCTGGTCCACTTCTGGGTCTGCCAGGGAGTGCACCGGGGGGCCCCCATGCGCCCCTGGCTCTGTGACTGGTGCCTCATGGGTCTTGGGGGGGGCACCCAGAGTCCCTCTGTGGCTGATTGCCGAGTCAGGAGAGTGGGGGGGGGGCACCCTTTGAGCTCGGTGGTAGACCCAGAAGGGGACCAAAAGTACTTCCAGGTTTGCAGCCCCTGCCCCACTGTGCTTCTGCAAGGTGTTCCATCCACCCCAGCATCACAGTGTTCATGAAGTGCGCCTGGTACCTCGAGGTATGTAGAAAAAACATTTAAAACTGTGTTTATGGCCAAATTGCTGATTCTCTGAATCAGTATCGAATATTCAGATTTGGATTCGGCTGAATCAAATCGGGGACAGTAATCTGAATCAATGAATTGGATCACTGTCCCCTATTCAGGCCGAATCTGAATTGAATTGAATATGGCCCGTTTCGCACACCCCTAATGAATAGCTGGGAGAATAGACAATAAGTAGAAACATTAATAAATCATCATTAGCTATCAAGATGTTATGACCAATAAAGGAAAATTTCAGTTATTGTACTTACAGAGCTTCACACAGAATGGAAAACATAGCGATAAGAGAGCATTAATTAATAAGGCTTTGCGAAGCTTCAATCACTGATTTGATTCAGTGGAGATTTGGCCCAATTCAGAGGCTGAATCTCTGAATCTGAATCAAATCAGGATACCCTTTAATCTCTCTGAATTGAATTGCAACCCTCTGAAGCAATCCAGAGAGATTTGAAAAGACTCAGAGATTCAGATATAGACATAGCTTTAAATGTTTTTTCTACATACTTCAAAGTACCAGGCAGCTCATGAATGCTGCAGTGGTGGGGTGGATGGAGCATCCCATAGGAGCGTAGTGGGGTCCCCAGCACACTTGGCAACAGACCTGGAAGTGCACAAGGTGCACTTCCGGTTCATTTCAGGGTCCACCAGGGAGCGTGCAGGAGGCCCCCCCCATACCCACCCTGTGACTGGTGTCTCCTGGGTCTGGGGGGGGTCCCCCTATTACTGATCCCTGAGCCAGGGGTCTGCAGGGTCCACATGCTCCCCAGTGGACCCAGAAGTAGACCAGAAGTACTTCTGGTCCCAGCATCACAGCATTCATGAGCCATGCTGGTACCTTGAGGTATGTAGAAAAAACATTTGAAGCTGTGTCTATGGCTGAATAGCTGATTCTCCAAATCCACATTGAATCTTCAGATTCGTGTTTAGCCAAATTGAATTGGGGACAGTGATCCAAATCAACAAACTGAATCACTGTCCCTGATTCAGGCCAAATCTGAATCAAATATGGCCTGCTTCGCACAACCCTATTAATTAGGGAAAAGGGAAGCTCGTTACATGACTGCTGTAAGATTAAGGTATGGTATGGCTGTAAGAAAAGTTTTAATTGAAGTGTTGGATATACTAAGAGGGGTGATTGCCACCATCCTCAGAAACATTCAGACTATGTAAACCATGGCATCTTCAGCATTCAGTCAGCAAACATGCCACAACCACTTTTAACATGAGTCTTTCTGCACTGTGTTCACACCTCAACTCTGCTTCCTCTAAAATAACCTAACATCACTAAACTAAACTTTTGCAGACCTTGTATTGTGGGAAGAGAACCAACGTGTTTGTGATTGGTCTCTGCGTAAGGTCACAACGATTAAGGAATGCTCCTTTCATTACCTTTCCTTTCCTTAGTGAGATTGCAGTTCCTGTGGTCCATAAAATTCAGCATCCCAAACCATAAATTACCCACTTTCCCCCCATGCTCTTAAATGTTTTATCATCTTTCTAAAAACTGGCAGTCCTATTCTTTTTACATGGGACCAAGTGCTGAGGCTTTTAACTTGGGTGGACTTTTGATAGAAGTTTCCCCAAGCAAGGAGAATTCAACTTAAGTTCAACTAAGCTATTTATTACTGGAACTCAAGGAAATAATGCAAGGTTTAAAGTAGCAGACTAAAAAAGGGATCATCTGCTTCTCTTTCTCTCTCAAACATTTATTGATTTAGTTCTTTCATTTATTAATTGTCAGTTCTTCAATATAGTACAATCTGCATGGGTAAGAGAAAATGGATTTTTTTCCTTGTATGTCTAAAGAGAATTTGCTTCTTCTATTCACTGCTTACATCTGCCTCCAAACCCCAGTCCTGTTTACAACCCTTAGGGTGCTTTGTCCTTCACTACAGCCATCTTCCTTGAAATGCAAGTCAGCTTCTCCTTGCTCACTGAGACCCATGCTGATGGTTTCTGACATCTGGTAACTACCTTCTACTCACTCTTCTAGCTACTTCCTCACCTCTGAACTTCCTCTTTCTGAGCATGATTCTACTGATTCCTAGAAGTTTGTCATGGTTTGGGCTTCTCTGGATTCAATATTCTGCTCAACCACAGATTCCTATGGAACTTTGGACAAGTCTTGTGCTATTAGATCCACAGAGATGTAGATGTTGCCATGGTCAGCCCCATCCTTGTATGTCTGACCCCCAGAATGCAATCCACAGTCCCTCAGTTTGTGATTAGTTGCTCAGATGGCCATTAATTTTGTCTGTTTTATCCCCTGTTTAATTGTGACAAAAAGCCTGCACACATTCAAGCTCTTCATTCCACTAATAAATCAGGGGATCCAGCCCCAAAATGGTGGATCAATGATAGCAACTCCTTTATTGCTGGAAGGTTTTCCAAGACAAATATAATATATGGACCAGGGTTGGCAAGCAGGTTAATTGACTAGTCCAATAATCTCAATTACCTGGTCAAGTTGACAACCTATTATTTGACCACAGTCAAACATTGTCAGATATTCCATGAAGCCAAGAATGCCCTGGTGTTGGTGTTGGCCTATTTTATTTTTTTTATCTCATCATAATGTCATCTGTTAGTAAGGGTAAAACTGAGGCCTTCGTGCCCTTCAGGCCTGCAGGAGATGGGATCTCTCTCCCCTGCTTTTTTTTCTATTCTCCCTTTATTTTAGTTTGCTATATGCTATATATTAAGTCTTTCCAAATGCTGTTTTATTTTCTACCTCTTCTTATCCCATTATGTGCATATTTATTAGTTGAAGTTCCATTTTAGTGAGAAAATCATCAAGAAAGTGTCCATTTCTCAGAATTCCTTACATCTCCCTTTCTCAAGTGTAATTAGAAACACAAATAAAGAGTGAGTGGGATTTAAGTACTGGTAGAAAACTGTAGGGTTAAGTAAAGACAGTCATAAACCTGAGGCTGAACTGATTGGATCTTTGCAGGTTAGTCTCAGCTGCATAGACTGAACTGATAAGCAAGTGAACATACGTTCACTTTCGATTCTGGAAATGCAGCCACATGTCTGCAGTGGCTCAGGCCACAAGCTGGAGGGGTGGTAGAGCATGCCTCCCTGCTCAGCTGAAGCAGACATCTTAGGCCAAGGCTAGCCTACACACCCTTCAAGGGAGGGTTTGCAGAAGAGATGCAAAGCATCCTGGAATACTGGGGAACTGACTTAATTTGAATCTGGAGTGGATCTGGGATAGAAGTTCAATTAACCGATTTAGCTTAAATCAGTTAAGTCTGATGCTACATCCATCCAAATGTATCTTGAACTGCTTTCAGCCATATTGAAGGTGGTTTATGTGTGATGAACTTCTGTTGTGTTACAGGTTTGAACTGGTTTCCAATCACTTATACCAGTTTATGAGTTATTTCTGTTCTTAGCCATGAGCTGTGTCACTATAATGGCTTATAAGTAGTTCCGAAACAAGGGAACTTGTTTATCTGTATTAGGTCATATTCAACTATTTGTAGTTGATACACTGTCTCTGGATTGTAACAGGATAAAGTGTGAAGGAAGAGTTCTTGAAACTAGAGACTTTAATTCCACAGGCCTCACACCCTGCCAATACTCTATGCTCTTTTAATATATACGTAAGTAGTAAAGATCTAGATTTCTGCTAGGATTTCTTTGGCTTTTTTTTTTTTGTTTTTTGCTTAGTAAGTAGCATCTATTTTTACTATGTTGTCTTTTAACAGAATCAGTGCAGCTTTTAATGTAACTACTAGTCAGTCATGAGGGACTTTATGAAAATCTTCCTCAAACTGTAAATAAATTGTACTTTATGTACTGACATTATCAACCGTCTCTAGAGGTTTCAATGACTCCAAGACCTTGTGGAAAAATTAGATCCCTTTAGGCAAGACATCCCTTCAGGATATTTCCCTTTAGGCATGATATGCTGGTTGTAATCATTACAATATTACTTTGATTATGCTCCAAGTTACCACTCATTACTATGTTTCCTTTGCTTTGCTTTTTTTTTTGCTTTGCTTTGCTTTTTATAGCTGCAAACATCATGGTTTTCGACTTTCCTTATCCTGCCTTCCATTTGACACCTTACATAAAGCTTCTTCTATATTGAGTAATCTTTTGTTTCTCTTTTTTTAAAGTATCAAAGTGTCACAAGTAAAAGAGTATAGCCAACCACAGTCATCCTAACTGACATAACCACCAGTATTAAACTAAAATACATCCTCCTTACTTTTCAAATGGGTCTTTCACTGCATCCTAAATGTTAGCTAACTTGGGCTCTGTCAGTGCAATGGGGAAAATGAATTCAGAGGTGAAGCCCCTTCACTGAGAATATTGTGTCAGCAACCCTTGGTGTTTCCATTCCAGAAATGTTAGCTTAAGCATTCCGTTTGACCTTAACTGTCATAACGGTGTACATGGCAAGAAACTGTTTAGTTTATTCTAGTCAGTCAGAAATTTGCTGGTGTCTTAACAAGCTCTCTCTTAAGATTCCCCATTAGACTAGACAGTTCACATATGTTATTGTTCATTATGCTATGTTCTGTAGGAAAGTAAGAACATTTATTTTGGACAGAAAAAGAAGTATGACACTTTTTTGAGCTCATAAATTTAAAAAAGTTCTTTTCATGTCAGTGGTTGCATCTACATATGCGCTTTACTGAGGAGTAAGGCATCACCATCTACATGTATGACAGTATTAGGCCACAGTAAACTAATTAATACTTCTGTACGATAGTACTGTCTAAACACATGTGTAAACACTGACCATGGGCATAAATTGCTCCTGGTCAGCCCAGGCAGCAGAGATTCAAAATCCTGCCTCCTACCTAGGCACATGGTTCTGCTCTTTCAGCACCCTTGTGCCCTAGTCAGCCCCTCCACTGCCTTCTGCTCCCTTTCTGATCTGCCAATTTGCTTCCTGCTTCCTTCCCTGTGCACCCTGCCTGATCTGCTGCTTTGCTTTCTGTTTCCTGTCCTCTCTATCACTGTGTTGCCTGTCCTCTCCCCAATCTGCTGCCTGCTGTACAGAGGCTCCATGCTACTTGTGGTACCTGTGCCACAGATTGGCCTCCCTTGATGTGTAAGGTGTCCACATTATGCTTGTTAAAAGGTTGAGAAACACTGGCATAGCTCACATGACTAGAGCACTGTCATGGATGGGTACAAACTGTTCAGAAAGGACCGGCAGGAAAGAGGAGGAGGAGGAGTTGCACAGTATATAAAAGGCCTCTATGATAGCTCAGAGCTACAGTATGAAAATAGAGATAGGCCTGTTGAAAATCTGTGGGTTAGGGTCAGAGGGGAGAGCAACAAGGGTGATATTGTAGTGGGGATCTGCTATAGACCACCAGACCAGGAAGATGAGGTAAATGAGGCTTTCTTCAAACAGCTAGCAGAAGTTTCCCAATCACAGGCCCTTATTCTCATGGGGAACTTCAATCACCCTAACATCTTCCGAGAGGACAGAACAGCAGTTTTCAGGCAATCCAGGAAGTTTTGGAGAGAGCTGGGGACAACTTCCTGAAGTAAGTGTTGGAGAGGCCAACCAGGGGCCATGCTCTTCTTGATCTGCTGCTCACAAACAGAGAATAATTGGTTGGGGATGCACAAGTGGATGGCAATTTGGGCACTAGCAGCCATGAGATGATTGAGTTCAGGATTCTGAGCAAAGGAAGGAGAGCAGCAGAGTAAGAACCCTAGATTTCAGAAAACCAGACTTTGACTCCCTCAGGGAACTGATGGGCAGGATGCCCTGGGAGGCTAGTCTGAGGGGGAAAGGAGTCCAGGAGAGCTGCTTATATTTTAAAGGAGCCTTACCAAGGGTGCAGGAATGAACCATCCCAACACATAAGAAGACTGCAAGCATGCCCATCTTTTGTAAGTATTGCAGAAGACCAGCTTGGCTTTGCAGGGAACTCTTCAGTAAAGTAAGACACAAAGAAGCTTACAAGAAGTGGAAAAATGGACAAACAACTAGAGAGGAGTATAAGACTATTGCTCGGGCATGCCAGGATGAAATCAGGAAGGACAAAGCTCAGTTGCAGCTGTAGCTACCAAGGGATGTGAAAGGTAACAAGAAGAATTTCTACAAGTATGCCAGCAACAAAAGTATGATCAGGGGAAGTGTTGGTCCCTTACTGAATGGGGGAGGCAACCTAGTGATAGATGATGTGGAAAAGGCTGAAGTACTCAGTACCTGTTTCACCTTAGTCCTCACAGGCAAAGTCAGCTCTCAGATTCCTGCATCTGGAAGCATAATTTGGGGAGGAGGTGAGCAGCCAACAGTAGCAAAATCAGAGGTCAGGGACTGTTTAGAAAAGCTGGACTTGTATAAGTCCCTGGGGCCAGACATGATGCCTCTGAGAGTACTGAGGGAGTTGGCTGATATGATTGCAGAGCAGCTGACCATCATCTTTGAAAACTTACAGAGGTTGGGAGAGGTCCCAGATGATTGTAAAAGGGCAAATGTAGTGCAACCTTCAAGAAAGGGAAGAAGGAGGAGCTGGAAAACTACAGACCAGTCAGCCTCACCTCACTTCCTGGAAAAATCATGGACCAGGTCCTCAAAGAACCCATTTCTAAGCACTTGGAGGAGAAGGTGATTAGGAACAGTCAGCATGGATTCATCAAAGGCAAATTATGCCTGACCAACCTCATTGCTGCCTACAATAAGATGACTGACTCTGTAGATTCAGGAAGAGCCATGGACATGATGTACCTTAGCAAGGCTTTTGGTACAGTCTTCTACAACATTCTTGCAAGCACCCTAAGGAAGTATGGGTTGGATGAATGGACTATAAGATGGATAGAAAACTGGCTGGATTATCAGGCTCAATATCTATTTGACAACTGGTATCAACTGGAGTGCCTCAGAGGTCAGTCCTGAGGCTGGTTTTGTTCAATATCTTCATCAATGACCTGAAAGATGGGATGGAGTGCACCATTAGCAAGTTTGCAGATGACACCAACTTGGGAGGGAGTAGTCGATACACCTGACAGGAGGGTTAAGATTCAGAGACACTTAGACAAATTGGAGGATTGGATGAAAAGAAATCTCATGAGGTTGAATAACAAGTGCAAAGTCTCGCACTTAGGACAGAGCAATCCCATGCACTGGTACAGGCTGGGGACTAACTGGCTAAGCAGCGGCTCTGCAAAAAAGGCCCTGGGGGTTACAGTGGACAATAAGATGAATATGAGCCAACAGTGTACCATTCTTGTGAAAAAGGAATACTGGGTTGAACTAGCAGGAGCGTTGCCAGCAGATCAAGGGAAGTGATTATTCCCCTCTGTTTGGCACTGGTAAGACCACATCTGGAGTACTATGGCTAGTTTTGGGCACCTCACTACAGAAAAGATATGCATAAATTGGAGAGTCCAGCAGTGGGCAAGAAAAATGGTGAGGGGGCTGGGGCTTATGGGGAAAGGCTAAAGAAACTGGGGTTATTTGATCTGGAAAAGAGAAGACTTAGTGAGGGGACATTTAACAGCAGCCTTCAACAACTTGAAGGGTAGTTCCAAAGATGATGGAGTTAGACTGTTTTTAGTGGTAGCAGATGACAGAAGAAGGAGCAATGGTTAGATATTAGGAAAAACTTTCTCATGGTGGGGGGTAGTAAAGCACTGGAACAGGTTACTCAGAGAGGTTGTGGAATCTCCATTTTTGGAGCTTTTAAAGACCAGGCTAGACAAAGCCTTGGGTGGGATGATTTAGTTAGGGGTGGTCCTGCTTTGAGTGGGGGTTAGACCAGGTGATCTTTGAGATCCCTTCCAACCCTAGTTTTCTATATTTTTAGATCTTACATCTGTCCAAGAACCTGCTACATATCCACTGGCCTGTCCAGGAATTGTATCTCGGAACTACTGTCAGATATTTCATCTAGATCTGCACTGCATCTGATGACTTTGGTGTATCTACCTGACAATCTGAGAGAGACTACTTCTTACAACTTCAAGACATTCTTAGAAAAAACAGTAAGTCTTCCACCAGGAAAGCTTAGGCCAAGGGTTCCCAACCCCCCGGACCTTGGACCAAAGTGTTGGCTGCCAGTCTGCAAAAGGGCTGGGTGCTGGACCAGAAGTAATTGCGGACTGGCAAACCATAAACTGGAAGTGACCAGCATTCTGCAGACAGGCAGCTAGCCCTTTTTTATATTATACTCAGTACAGTACTCAGTATAAAAAAGGGTTGGCTGCCAGCCCGCAGTATGCCAGTCACTGCTGGACTGCAGTTTGTCGGTCTACAGTTACTTCTGGTCTGCGGTTTGCTGGTCAACTGTAACTTCTGGTCCGTGTTTTGCCAGTCCTCAGCATAAAAAGTTTGGAAATCCCTGGCTTAGGTCACCCTACTGCACGTGGAAACTCTCAGAAAAAAAGTATTTACTTTGTGGAAGCCCTGATACCAAAGATCTAGGGAAGTTTGTTACTTTTGAAATGTGGAAACATAGTGCTCACCTCTCTTAAGGGTTTATTTGGTGCAGTGATATTACAGACTCTTCAACAGAATCATGATGAATAGTATTTGTGTCCTGCAGTGTTCAAGTTCCTTGAGACATCTTTCATACTAATTTACCTGTTAGCAACTTGTTAGCATGCCCATCTCCTCAGAAGACTAAGCCTTTCAGATTTGTGCCACTGGGTATAGACACAAATACATTCCAAGCTATTTTAAAAGGGCAGTAACTGTTTTGTTCTAATTGGGTGTGTCTACACGTGCGCTGGACTGCACAGTTGTTACTGCCCAGCAATTTAGTACTTGCTTAAGCAAATACTAAATAACTGTGCAGTAACCAGCATTACTTTTCAGCCCCAACACCACACAGATTTTTTCCCACACTACTGTGCAGTAGCATCAGCATCACAGTTGCTGCCTGCCAACGCTACTTTGCTGTAGCAACGAGTTACAGCTACATAGCTCATCACTATGGCGATGTAGCATCTTTTGTAGACGCACCCACTGATACATGTGGAAAAGCCAGGAGCATACAAAAGAAGCAAAACCACTCCAACTTTAACACTGCTACATCCAGTGTTAAAGCTGGAGTGTTTTTGACGCAGAAGTTACTCCAAACTTATGTGTGTCCATACCTTCTGTAGCCATATGTAACGCATCACAAAGACAAGTTGTCTCATAACCAAGAAACTCAAAGTGGATCACATAGTATGCATGTCAATAAGCTGGCAAGCCTTTTCCTGTGAACATCAAGGCACAATCAATGTATGTTCAACCAGGGAGCAGGCCACATCTTTAGTTTGCTTCAGAAACAGACTAATGAGCTATGCAAAGTAGCTATGTGGAACAATAAAATAACAGTATGCACTTAACATGGCATCCAGATTAAATGTCAAGTTTGAGATTGCGGTACCTCAGTCTGTGTTTGACTGACTATGAATGGGTCTCTTAACTCCTAACATTTTGAGGGAATAATCTTTGTCAGTCACCTTCAGCGTGGGATCCACAAAGACCTATACTTAAAAGAAAAAGAATGGCATCTTGCCCTATAGAAACAGCAGTTCTTTACTGGAGATTCTATGAATTCTAAAATCACCCCATGTCACATCTTTTTGGATTCTCCTATAATGGAACAAAGTGAGGACCGTAACTCTTTCATCCTGTATATTCTCCTATGGGATCATAAGGATGTGCAGGGCACTGTGAAACTCAGTTGGATTCTGCTGCTGGGGAAAAAAAGGAAGTTCCATTTTTTGCCTACTTGGGGATTCATGAAAACTGCATCTCCACTGGTTACAATTATTACTGGATAAGTAATGGTTCTTTCCTTATTTCATTGAAAACCTATTGGTCTAGTGTCTTACCTAGTGTTTACCTTACTGGCCCAACCCCTCTGTTCACCAACTTGGTTCCCTGAAGCATTAGTGTATCTGTTGATATTCCCAAGCTGCTTTTAATTACTATTCCCACAGGCTATAGGCCTATGGCAGTACATTAGGCTCAGTGATAGCTGTACTACATAGAGCACATGCTTAAACCTAGCTTTAGCTTGACTTAATGTGGATTATTATATCCATGGTTATAAGGCATTTTCTTCCTTGTCTTGTTAAACTTCTATTTTTGTTAATTGCTGAAACTTTTATTCTGCCACTTAAAAGAATGTTAGTATTGTGATTCACTTTTAAGAGAGGGAAATCTGGTATTTGTTGGTAAACCTTGTTTGGGTCTATTAATGGGGGGAATCCATTAATGTATTATCTTATTTAAAACATACAAATGATTTTTTTCGCAGTCTTTTCTGTGAAGCTTATTTCAATTCCAGATCCAAACTTTGCATCTCTTGAAATGTAATATGCTGAGGCTGCTGTTTTCTTTTGACGTGTTGTATTATCAAATCTATAATTGGAGATGACTAACACAAAATGGTTTGTTTGAAATATTTAATTTATTTAATGAACTGCAAAAAAGAGTTCAGCAGGAGATTGATCCATGTTGTGCTCTGCAGCTACACCTGGTGTACTAAAATGTTCATTACACAGAATAACTGCAAATTACCTAAAAGTATGTATGTGCATGAGAGAGGGGGGAAAAAAAGATATAGAACACATTATCTGCAAATTGTAGTGGCATCTGGTGGGAAAGGGCCATATACATGTGACAGATTTTTGGCCACAATGGAGCAATTTACCATGCGTCAAACTAAACTACATTGAGATGTAGTTTAGTTTGTCATGATATGGGACAATTTGACATATCCAAGCCTCATGCACGTACATAGTGTGATGCCATTAAGCTACACAAATGGTGATTTTCATCACATGTACATGGTAAAATCATCATGTGTACAAACACCCTATATCTTTGTACTCTAGCCATGGCTCACTAGAGCTCACGTGTCATTATACTGAGATGAGCTTTCAGAGATCTATGAAGTGCACAGCTACGTGAGGACTGAGTTTTTGTAGTGGATGGAACTGTAGTAAAGTTTTACTCTTACCTTTCTGATGGGAGTTGCTGTTGTGCTGTTTCTCCTGAAATAAACCTGTTCCCCTCTCCAGAGGAGCAAATAAAAGCATAAACTCATTAAGTAAATGTATGCTTTGAAATGTTGAACCAGTTGGTATCTACAAAAATAGCTTAAGCTAAATGTCTTAAGTTGGACTGTTAGATCCAAATGTAAAATTTTGAGTCTCACTGGCTGCATCTATATGAGATGCTGACTGTGCAGTACCCCAACTCTACTGCACAGTAGCATTACATGGCAGAAACTATGACACAATGCTACTGCGCAATAATCTCAGGTTACTGAGAAGTCAGCATCACAAAAAGCCATTCATTGGAGCTGCTGCCCAGTAATGATTATGCAAGTTTATACAAGTACTAAATTACTGTGCAATAACAATTGTGCAGTTGGCATCTCATGTAGACCCAGCTACTGTATTTAAAATCTCTTTTTGTTTGCAAATGTGAAACCACAGCTATAAAGCTCACCTTGGTTTCAGTGAAACTTCACACTTCAGAGAAATTCACTTTAGTTCAAATGGGACTAATTTTAAATGTGCCATTATATGCATATATTAAGGATCATTTGAGAAGACTCTGCCAGTTCAGTTCTTTTCTGTATTTCAAGTTGGTTTTGTTTAAGTGTGCTGGTTTAGAAATAGTTGTGATCTTTATGTGCTCACAAACTATATAAAATTGATATATATTTATGTCATTAATGCTTCCAGCTGAAGATGGTATTGTCCAGAGTTTATCAGAAATGTTATCTTCAATTGCTTGCTGGGCGACCTACAGAGTTGTTATTTCTGGCAATTACTGAATAGTTGGAAATTTTCCAGCCTTGTTGTCAGGAAATGGCCCAACTCTGATGACATAAATAAAAGGACAGTTCTATTAAATTTCTCTTAAATTTGATGCCTCTCAAGCTCCCAGCTTTGTTTTCATGGTAGAAAAAATTACTCAGATTCTCCTTAACAGACATTTGAATGCTGAGCCCTTGAAGAACAGAGAGCTTACAGTGCTGATGGTGCACAGCCAGGAGGGCCCCTGTGTACACATCCCATTGTGCTCTGCAGACTCTCAGTCTGTGCAGAGATAGATGGCTGAGTGGCTGACTCGGACTGCTCAGAGTCAGTCTGTATCTCCCTGCAGCACAACGTGGGATTGTGTTCTGCTCCATGCTCAGCTGGAGCAGCAGAGTCCAGTGAGTGACACACTGTCTTTTGGGGAGAAGAAAAGGAAGCAAAGAACCCTGGGATGTTGGAGGACTGTGCCACTCTCATAGGAGAAACTGAATGTCTGTACACAGCTTAATAAATGACTTGTGGCTGATGTACAATAAACTATTAGTTTTAAACAGAGTTTCTTATTTATAGTCGTAAATGGGAGAAACTTTACTTAGGTTTCAGAAACAATGGTAACATCTCTATATCTTATTTTCTTTCTCTCTCTCTCATGCACAAACATACTGTCAAATTAGAAAGTAATTCATGTTTAGTGAATCCTGGTCAAGCTGATTAACAGCCAGAAATTAAAGCATTCCCTGTTGGAAGAACCTAATGCTTTTTAATCCTTAATATTGGATGGTATGGATCTTGATGCCTAGTACACATGCTGCCAACAGGAACATAGGGAATGGAGTTAATGTCAAATTCCAGTAAAGCACCATGTAAAGCACTGGCAATATATCTGCAGATGTTCATAAGCCTATGTATAGGAACCATTGCAACAAATCTTGTGTCAAAATCAATAATACATGGTTATTTATATTAATAAAGAGTTTCAGAGTCCAATGATGATGTTGTACTAGAAATATAAATTTGTAATTTGGCTGGAAGCAGAGTGTCTAAGTTTACTCACATGTCTGTTTTATGCAATGATGTAAAACCTTGAGTGTTGATGTGACCCTACTGTACCTCTGGTATCTAACCAGGAATACAATGCTCTTTCCCTGTACAGTTGAAAAAAATATTGAAAAATCTGTATAGTGATAAAAAACTGGGTTAAAGTAAACATAGTTTCAGTATCATGTTCACATCATACCATGTTCTTACTTACAGCTATTGAAACCAGGTGGATTATACTGGTAAAAGGATCTGATCCATAGCCCACTGGAGTCCACTGAAAGGCTTCCAGTAATTGTGATAGGCTTTGAATTAGATAAGTTAAGATAAGTATGATTTTGTGACACTGCATGTTTCCACATAGTGAATCTGATTTTTATCCACATCTGCAGTTAAACTGTACATACAATCTTATATCTTTTTTAGGGCTCTGAATGTGTAGATGCTTCTCAGATCTCTTGATAATTTTTCAGCTGAAAGTGCATTTTAAAGCAATGTATGCACGAGTAAAATAAATAAGGAAAATATTTTAGTTTTACTACCATCTCAGAATGTTCTTATTAGCACATATAAAGAAGAGAAACCTTCTGTCTGGGATTCCTTTCCCCCCCTTGTAACTTCTCTCTTTCTTTTGATTGAGTAGGTCAGTAATGTAAACTGATAAACTGCAGAGAAACATGATGTGGACATGAAGACTTTCATCAAGCTCATCAGTTTAGAATGGCCTCAAGTAAAAAAAAAAAGTGTGTGTACTCATATACTTAGATATCTGTGTTTTATACTTAGCTTTTGTTAGGTATTTTCCCTGTTTGTGTTAAATACAATAGTGTGTAATGAGAATATGTTGCCACTATACAAGCAAACTACTGGAAAAATGTTCTTACATATTAAAGTGCATATTCCATTGATTTTAATATGATGATATATGTATTGAATATGTATTCACCACCCCATACACAAGTTGACTAGAACCAATTCATGTAGATTCAGGTATAGAATCAGGACTCTGGTCCACATTTATATATGTGGAATCAACTATATGTTTCTCAATCACAAGCAGCACATTTAGAATATTCCTGTAATTCTCCATATTCTGTTTATTGGTCTATTTGGAATATAGTTTCTCTCTACAGACAGCAATACACTCATTTAAGATGGTCTCTAGTTCATAAAATCAGTCCTGATCCATTCAAACAGCACTTGGTTTGGAATACATATTTGCATTGCACCTGATTACAAAGAGGAGACCCTAGTAGATTGTAAGCATTATCAAACTAAGAAGATAAAACGTAAAACCTTGTGTGCCTTTGTTGTTGTACTTTAATTCTGTTAATCGCCCTAGGTAAAGATTAGCTGCTGTTGTCAATTTAATTCAGCTTCAAACAAAGCAAGAAGGTCACTTTTTTTTTAAAGCAAACAGGATTGAGTTGTCATGTAGTTCTAATAGGCAGCACAGGGAATCATTAGTCCACCTCAGCTCCCTGACTGATGGGCATTTCACTTCAATCATCTGACTGAGCACTAGTGGCCCAGTACTATTGACACCATGTCAGAGCTGAGAGAAGATGCCTTAATCGGCTCAGACACTCTCTGCATTGATTTGACAAGTTGCTGTAATGACCTTCTTGTTTTTCTGAAGGATTACTGTTTACCCAGGGAGGTGCTGCTGACTAAATGTACTGCATTGTCATGGAAACTATTATTGTTGCATCTCGATCCCATTAATGCTGTGGTGTGTGACATTGATATGAGACACTGAATATTTCAATGAAACACGGTCCACTTCAATAATGCTAATCTCTGCCCATTAATTAAGCTACAAAATTTGCCACTAGTTCTGTACCGATAAAAGGAATTAAAGGACTAAGGTAAGGTTCTGTTCTGCCCATTTGGATATTTTATGGAGCCCTGGTATATTCTTTAATTCAAATGAAAAAGTGCCACTCTCCATTTCTCATCTAAATTTTCTTTGTAGCTTAGAAAGCTTGCCTGGAGTTTAGAAAGCACATGCTAAAAAAATAGAGAGGAAATAGAAAAGGAAGGAAAAATATTCATATCTGAGCCCATTTTATGCCTAGAGTGGCAGAATGGAATTTTATAAGTGGGTATAAAGAACATCTTGTGCACCACACAAGAGGCTTATCAGTCAAAGCAGATGCCTGCATGGACTGCCAAAGCTGCAGCCAGGGAGCAGAGGGGAGGGGGTAACCCTGCTATGGAACAGAGAGCCCTGCCCAGACCAGAGAGCATGCTAGGATGCTAGGGGAGTCTGGTTTAATATAAACCAGGTCTGGGACAGACATTGCATAAACCAGCTTGAACCAAATCATTTAAATCTGATACTACATTCAACCAGGTTTATCTCAAACCGATTTCAGCCATTCTCAAACTGGTAGGGTGGTGCAAAGCTTTGGGTGCTGATTCAATTTGGAGGAGATTCAGCCCGATTCAGTGGCTGAATCTCCAAATCCGAATCAAATCAGGGGACTAATAAAAACATCTGAAGCTCTCCAAATCTTCAGAAAAGATTCGGAGAGCTTTGACGATTTGGGCAGTCTTTGCCCACTGAAGCAGGGAGCTGGAGCCGGACTTGGAGCTGGTAAGTAGGGAGTGGGGGACCTTCAGGGGATCCCTGCTAGGACTCACCCCCTGCCTGCTCCCCTAATCCCCCTGACCCCCACCCCGTTCTCCCAGCCCCCTCCCCATGGCTGCCCCACCTGCCCCAGCTCCTGGTGCCTTATAAAAAAGCCCCCACTTACTGGGTGCTGCAGGGTGGGGGGGTGTGATCCCCATGCCATGTGGGAGGCTCTGCCACAATTCTCCTGACTCCCCACCACTTTCCAAGCCCCTCCATGGCAGCCCTGCCCACTCCAGCTCCAGCCCTTTAAGAAAAAAACAAACAACCCCCGCCAGAATCACCAGCTCCTGCAGTGGCCTCAGGGCTTTGGGGGGCTCATGGAAGAGCCCCCCACATGGCATGGGGCAGTGGGGGGCAGCAGGGATTGCCCCCTGCTCAGCAGCACCCAGTGAGTCAGGGCTTTTTCTTTTCAAAGTGCCAGGAGCTAGGTGGGTAGGGCAGCCATTGCTGCGGCTGGGAAAGTGGGCAGGTGATGGGACCTGTGTGATTCAGAGGTCCCAGATGATTGGAAAAGAGCAAACATAGTGCCCATATTTAAGAAAGGGAAATCAGATTTGGCTGAATCAATTTGAGACAGTGATTTGAATCACTATCTCCCGAATTGGCGGAATCTGAATCTGAAGTGAATACTAGCTGCTTCGCACAGGCCTACAAACTGGTTTATGTGCACTGAACATCTGTTCTGTTACAGGTTTAAACCAATTTCTGATCACTTAAACCTGTTTATGTGTAATGTCTGTCCCTAGCCTTGAGGTCAGTGCTTACTCTTCTCATTTTTGGCCTGTAGTTTGGGTACAACTGGGCCTTTGTCTTATCTGCCCAGTCTGACTTGTAATGCTCCAGATTGTACAATGCTGAATATATGGATACAAAT
>NW_017728994.1:21165293-21168842 GCF_001723915.1 Gavialis gangeticus | reverse complement strand
ACGATTTGGGCAGTCTTTGCCCACTGAAGCAGGGAGCTGGAGCCGGACTTGGAGCTGGTAAGTAGGGAGTGGGGGACCTTCAGGGGATCCCTGCTAGGACTCACCCCCTGCCTGCTCCCCTAATCCCCCTGACCCCCACCCCGTTCTCCCAGCCCCCTCCCCATGGCTGCCCCACCTGCCCCAGCTCCTGGTGCCTTATAAAAAAGCCCCCACTTACTGGGTGCTGCAGGGTGGGGGGGTGTGATCCCCATGCCATGTGGGAGGCTCTGCCACAATTCTCCTGACTCCCCACCACTTTCCAAGCCCCTCCATGGCAGCCCTGCCCACTCCAGCTCCAGCCCTTTAAGAAAAAAACAAACAACCCCCGCCAGAATCACCAGCTCCTGCAGTGGCCTCAGGGCTTTGGGGGGCTCATGGAAGAGCCCCCCACATGGCATGGGGCAGTGGGGGGCAGCAGGGATTGCCCCCTGCTCAGCAGCACCCAGTGAGTCAGGGCTTTTTCTTTTCAAAGTGCCAGGAGCTAGGTGGGTAGGGCAGCCATTGCTGCGGCTGGGAAAGTGGGCAGGTGATGGGACCTGTGTGATTCAGAGGTCCCAGATGATTGGAAAAGAGCAAACATAGTGCCCATATTTAAGAAAGGGAAATCAGATTTGGCTGAATCAATTTGAGACAGTGATTTGAATCACTATCTCCCGAATTGGCGGAATCTGAATCTGAAGTGAATACTAGCTGCTTCGCACAGGCCTACAAACTGGTTTATGTGCACTGAACATCTGTTCTGTTACAGGTTTAAACCAATTTCTGATCACTTAAACCTGTTTATGTGTAATGTCTGTCCCTAGCCTTGAGGTCAGTGCTTACTCTTCTCATTTTTGGCCTGTAGTTTGGGTACAACTGGGCCTTTGTCTTATCTGCCCAGTCTGACTTGTAATGCTCCAGATTGTACAATGCTGAATATATGGATACAAATGTATTTCTACTGACCATTTGGCACACATGCCTTGGTGTTTCTGCTTTGTTTCTAGCTTTTTTAGTAGGGCTTGCCACTTCAGTACATGACACATCCTTTCACTTTTGTATTCTCTTTTGAGAATTATAAATCATTATTCTTGAGTGATGTATGTTTCAGCACACAAATATGGAATATTTTACATAGCATCTTCTAGCCACAGATGAACCTTACCTTCACATCATGTGTTCCAAAGACCTCCAGTTTCATCACTAATCTTAAATGTTACAGTGTAGACCAAAGAGAGTGTAGTCATAAATGAAACATGGTCTGAGGAGAGGAAAAGTCCACCTACCTGGACAGCACATGCTGTTTCTTCATGCTATTTCTTATCAGTAGAAACTTGGACAAATAACTAGGGAGGAGTATAAGTGTATTGCTTGGGCATGCAGGGATAAAGTCAAGAAGGCCAAAGTGCAATAGGAGTTGCAGCTAGCAAAGCATGTGAAGGGTAACAAGAAGGGTTTCTACAAGTAAGTTGGTAGCAAAAGGAGGATCAGGGAGAGTATGGGTCCCTTATTGAATGGGGGAAGTAACCTTGTGACAGAGGATGCAGAAAAGACTGAAGTGCTCAGTGTCTTTTTCACATCAGTCTTCACAAGCAAGATCAGACTGCTGCACCAGGAAGCATAGTATGGGGAGGAGGTGAGCAACCCACGGTGGTGAAATAACAGGTTAGGGACTGTTAAGAAAAGCTGGACATATTCAAGTCCATAGGGCCAGATGGGATGAAACTAAGTTGACTGATGAGGTTGCAGAGCCACTGGTCATCATCTTTGAAAGCTCACGGAAATCAGGAGAGATCCCAGATGATTGGAAAAGGGCAAACATAGTGCCCATATTTAAGAAAGGGAAAAGGGAAGATCCAAGGAACTACAGACCAGTCAGCCTCACTGCAGTCCCTGGAAAAATTATGGAGCAGATCCTCAAGGGATACATTTCTAAGTACTTGGAGAATAAGGTGGTGATTAGGAACAGTCAGCATGGATTCAACAAAGGCATGTCATGCCTGACCAACCTAATTGTCTTCTATGATGAGATGACTGACTCCGTGGACAAGGGGGGATGCGTCGATGTGGTAAACCTTGATTTTAGCAAGGCTTTTGATACTGCCTCTCACAACATTCTCGCAGGCAAACTAAGGAAGTATAGGCTGGATGAATGGACTGTAAAGGGGATAGAAAACTGGCTGGAGCACTGGGCTCAGAGGGTAGTAATCAATGGTTTGATGTCTAGTTGAAAGCTGGTATGAAGTGGAATGCCCCAAGGGTTGGTTTTGGGGCCAGTTGTGTTCAATGTCTTCATTAACAACCTGGAAGGTGGCACAGAGTGCAGATAGCACATATGATGGAGGGTAGGGCTAGGGTTCAGGGTAACCTAGACAAATTGGACGATTGCACCAAAAGAAATCTCATGAGGTTCAAGAAGGAGAAATGCAACATACTGCACTTAAGACAGACCAGTCCCATGCACCAGTACAGTCTGGGGCTGACTGGCTGGGCAGTAGCTCTGCAAAAAAGGACCTAGGGGTTACAGTGGACAATAAGCTAAATATGAGCCAACAGTGTGCCCTTGCTGCAAAGCAGGTTAACTGCATACTGGAATGCATTGGTACGTGTGTTTCCAGCAGGTCAAGGGAATTGATTATTCCCCTCTATTCAGCACTCATGAGGCCACATGTGGAGTACTCTGTTCAGTTTTAAGAATCCCACTACAGAAAGGATGTAGAGCGACCAGTGGAGGGCAACAAAAATGGTTTGGGATCTGGGGCACGTGACTTCTGAGGAGAGGCTGAGGGAACTGTGCTTATTTAGTCTAGAGAAGAGAAGACTGAAAGGGGATTTAGTAGCAGCCTTCAATTACCTGAAGGGGGGTTTGAAAGAGTATGGAGCTAGACTGTTGTCAGTGGTGGCAGATGACAGAAAAAGGAGCAACAGTCTCAAGTTGCAGCAAGGGAAGTTTAAGTTAGATGTTAGGAAAAATTTTCTCACTAGGACAGTAGTAAAACACTGGAACAGGTTATCCAGAGAGGTAGTAGAAGCTCCATCCTTGGAGGTTTTTAAGAGCACGCTAGACAAAACTCTGGCATGGATGATCTTTTTGGGGCTGGTCCTGCTTTGAGCAGGGGGTCGGACTAGATGATCTCCTGAAGGAGAAAGGCTCCACCTTTCCCCTAAAGGTAAGTGTGTGTGTTCTTCTAGGTTGGCAGATCTCCTCAGGTGGGCTTTAAACTAGGCTCACTCGGGGAAAGGGAAGATGAGGGTGGAGGAAACATCGGACTGCCAGACCAAGCAACACCCACAAGTACAGCTCAGCCTAGACCGACAAGCAGAACATCTACACAGGTAACACATATATACAGGTAAGTGACAGGGGCCAGGGTAATGCATCCACAGATGCATCTTGAGCAGGTCCAAGGAGGTGATCCTCCCCCTCTATGTGGCACTGGTCAGGCCGCAGCTGGAGTACTGTGTCCAGTTCTGGGCGCTGCACTTCAAGAGGGATGTGGACAACATGGAGAGGGTCCAGAGGAGGGCCAC
>NW_017728994.1:21132414-21160293 GCF_001723915.1 Gavialis gangeticus | reverse complement strand
GTATCTTCTAACCCTAATGTTCTATGATTTTATGATTCATAATACAGTGGCTTAAAACCTGACTGAAGATATTCTTTGAAGATGGATAGTATAATCCTGATCTTCCATTTAGCTGCTACTTTTTGGCCTAGAAAGCCAGTGCTCATTTGAGTGACCTTCTTTATAAAAGTAGAGAATACTTTACTACACAGGGATCTAGTTTGTGCTGAGTAGAGGCAAGTTAGCTTTTATGATGTGATTTCTGGAATATCTTGGCAGAGCATCAGTAGACCAGTTCTGTGAATCCTTGTTTTCTGTTGTGAGTAGTAAAGTGATGGAGAGCAGTTTGATGCCACTATGCCCTCCAGCAATAATTTTGGAGTGCTTGTAATGCTTCACATATTCTTTTAGGCCCACACTTTCGTTTCTTATATGCCTCTCAGGACATGTCTGGGTATGCACATGAGGTTGTCAAGGGCATAGAAAATAGAACTTAGGAATCCTTCTTCCAATTCTTTGTTCCTAACCCATGTATCTTCCTTCACTTCTGCCATGTGTACTTCTGTGCTTATTAAAAATATAGCCCTTTGGTTGCCAGCATAAAATAAGAAATCATAAATAAACATAATTATTGTTCTTAAACGTGTGTATTGTTCTTAAAATCTTTAGTGGATAACCTCATGAATTTATAAATATATTTATATGTAAAATGTATACATATTTCATAATACTAAACAAAAAGTGTTTGTATACACATGATGTCAGAAAGGGAAGGACAGGAATATGTGCTATGTTCAAATAGATCACATGGGGCTCAGTTAGATAAACATTAAGATGACAGATTCCAGCAGTGATTCACTGTAAAATTGCTAATAGACAGTGTGTTGTCTGTTGTATCCACATTGTATTACCAGTGATTTAAAATTTAAGTGTGAGTGACTGTAGGATTATTGTGTCATTTTAAATTGAAACATATTTCAAAAGAATACTTTAGCATAATTGAACAATAACTATATGGCATCAGCATGTTGATGTAGTATTGTATTCAGGCAAGAGAAATACTATGCTCAGCCAAAACAGTAACTAATGACATCCAGATTAGAATTGTAGTTTATTTTTATAGACATCCTTCTGAATGAGATCCTTAAGGCTACTATGGAATATGTAGACTTAACTCCTTTATTTTCCTGGCTCTGTCCATGTTGGTTTGTTTGCTTTTTACCTGACCCTTATATTAAATTTGTTTGGTTTTGCTAAATTGTGATAATGTATCCAGTAAAAGCATTAGAAGAAGCATTCCTTGAAATTAAATTTTAGTGAATTTAGAAACAGGGCAGCATCTCTTGGCCTTTTGGTTTTCAGTTAGGTTATCTGCCTGAATCAGCCATTGACTTACCATACTTCAACTTGTGGCTCATTTTACTCATATACAAAGTAGGTATTGCAAAGCTTAATTAATGCCTGTAAATCAGTTGACATCATCTCTTAAGAAATACTATATAAGTACTTTATTTTATTAAACTGAGAAAGTGTTCGCTAATGAAATCAAATTTCTAGATATACGTCAGCTTCCAAATTGATGGCCTTGCTTGGAGCACCTTGACTTTCATCACTTGACCATATATTGGATTCTGTTTCATGGCATCTATTTAACCTATGGAGGCTGGAGGGTCTTAAAAGTGGTGAGAACTATTTTGTCCGTAAAACAGCATTTACAAATACGAAGGTGGTGGTTTCATGCTTACAGGATTAGTAAACAGGCCAGTGCAATGATCCAAGCAAGAAACAGCATTTCATCTCTCTAGGTTACCTGAATGCCCATAGACATCCTTCCTCTGCATAACTCAGGGTGTAGACACATGGTATGATGAGAGTGGAAGCACAAGTAGTAGACTGGTACAACTTCTACTGGTGTAGAACTATTCCCCATTTTCTGAGTTAATTTATCATGGAGAGTGATTTATACCATGGGTGACTGGTGCTGCCTTAGTCGGGGGGGCACATGCCCCCCCCGCAACCAATCTCACTAACTGGGGGCATTTCCCCCATGGCCAATCTTGCTGCCTGGGGGGGGGGGGTCCCCTGTAGCCCATCTTGCTGCCTGGGATGGGCTGTGACAGCCAATTGCTGCAGCCACTTCCAGGAGTGGCTGTGGCCACTTCTGGGAGCAGCTACAGTGATCAGCCAGCACTTGGAGGGGGAAGCACCGGTGCTCCCACCTGCTCCCCCTGCCCATCACCTAAACAGTGAGCATGGCTGTTCAGGGGATGCATCAGCACTCTCAGGGGGTGCACATGCACGCCCATGCACCCTCTATGTGTCACCACTGATGTATACTGATGTCAGACTGTGTCATGTGTTTATTCCACTTTCACTACAGAGTAAAATCAGCCTACAGTATTGTGTCTCCTGTGTTCAAATCCCTAAATGATTTGTGATGCCTTGTTCTTTCCTTTGAGCCTGTCAGTGAAACTAGCAAGCTAGTTGCATCTCTGCCCTGTCTCCATAAAAAAGCTTATGTATTAATTGTCCACCCTCAGCCTTTAAGAAATAAGAATACTATTTCTTTACATGAAAGAGGTTTAGTAGTTAATCTGAATTTCTGTCATAAAAAACCCTCCACTAAAACTGGGTTTCTGCCCTAATTGTAGGACAATGCATAACTAGCATTGAGTCATAACACTGAATCATGACAGCTAGTTCTAACCTTGGTGAACTCCATGTTTGATAAATTACCTTCAGGAGTAAGTCCAGGATGGATCTGCTAGATAAATGGCAGGGCCTGGCAAAGCAGTGGGACTAAGTTGTCCTTTAAGCTTCCTTATGCTATTGTGGTATTTTCCTCCCCTCATACAATCCTGTTGTTATTACTGTTAAAAATGAAAAAAGCAGAAGTGAGGCATTTGATATTGTTAGGTACAATGTGTGAACTTTAAGACTTGGCTGACAAAAAGATAACTTGACATTGCACGCAAAGCAAGACAAACTGCAGCCAGACCAGCTGCTGCCTTGCATCTGAATGAGCTGGGAAGATGAGAAAGATGATTCTTTCCACAATAGAGCTGTGAACTTCTCCCAACCAAGTATGAATTGCAAATCTTTATTTTTTTCAAATGTGTAAAATGTGTTTGAGTGAAAAAATCTGTCAATTTGTTAATTTTTTGGAACTATGAGTCAGCTCCAGTATTGATTGTGTTCTTCACATGCCATGTCTCAGCTGCTGTGAAGTCTGCTCTCTACCTAGATTGGAGCATCATTTAATTAAGTGTGCAGATGCTATGCATGTGTGGGGCCCTATTCTTCTTTCTCTGCCACTGATATAAAGCATGAACAAGTCCTCTGACTTCAGCTGAGCTTCCTCTATTGCAGTAGTGCTTTGGTCAAAATCTGGCTTGCAGAACCATTTCACTTGGTCCATGGGTCTCCCAGAGGGGCTGAGAGTTCAAAGGCAGGGTGAGTGGGGGAGGATCCTGTGGCAGAACATCATCTCTCTCTCCCCAAACTCTGCTATCTGACAATTTGGTTACCATGGTCACTGTAGAGGGCAGACTCCTCTGGTCCCATCTGCTTCAGGTAACCCTGAGTTGTAACCTGACCTGGATACATTCCTGAGGGAGGGGCAAACCTACTACCTCTGCCTACATAACTGACTACACATACTTGGGTGAGGGACTGAAACTCCTTATTGTTCTAAGCAATGCCAACATGACTGGAAGGGGGCTAAAGACCCTGCCAGCGTACCCAGCAACCAGTGATACATTTCAAATTGGTTGGCTGGCAGCCAACAGTTGCTGGCCTTCATTGGATCAGGTGAATGAGGTCATAATGTCTATATAAGTTAAGCACTGCCCAGGAGGAGGGGTGGTAGCCATGATGAGAACTCAGAGAAAAACTAAACCATCTGAAACTCTCTCTCTCGAAACTCACAATCAATGAACTGTTTGCCTCCAGAGGGAATCTCCACCTGCCTCTGGATGATGCTCGTGAGTAAGCTGATTGAGATCTAGCTAGATATATAGCTTGTGTAAACTAGATATACAGATGCATAATCAAAGGCTACCATGCCACTGTTTGCTCTAAGGTATTTCTCTGATATTGCTCTACCCTGTACTCTATTCCAAACCTACTCCTTGTAACCAATAAAGTTCTCCTCTGTTCCTAGCATGGGAGACTTATTGGGAGAGGGTCAAGATTATGCCTTGGGGTCCCCTTGGTTCGGCTGACTCAGGAAGACCCCCAGTTTGTGCTTCAGACTGAGGGAAGCACCCCAGATTTTTGTAGTGGGTGGTCCCCACCCTCAAGGACTACTAGGCCCATGTTTCCCAGAGGGCATAGGTCCCAGATCAGTCCAGCTCTGGATGGTGGCATTGTTACCCCCAGGCTTGTGGATGTGTTCCAGGAAGGGGGTTGGCCAAATGTGAGGCACCCCCCAGGGAGGCACTCAGAATGTGGAAGGTGATCAGGTGCAGTGAGACAGGTGGCTCAATGCAGGAACACCCTCTACTGGCCCACCACAGATCCCACCACCACCAAATTCCTGGATATGGAGTCCCACTGTGGATGTGTCTTGGTTGTGAGGAGGGGAGTGAGTGACAGCTGCTTTGACCCATGTGCTGCCACTGCTATCCCCACTGGATCCATTCCACAAGGTTCTTTGCAGTCTAGATCCAGCCTGAAGGGAGCCCCATGGTTCAGCTCAAACTGGGGGGGGAGCATTCAAGTTTGACACCCATACTTTATATTAAAACTTATGAGCAGGAAAAATTTGGCCCATAGATAGTAAGAAATGTCTAAATACCATCGATAGTGGGTTTACTAGGCTCTGTAAAATTTGCAAAAGGAGTGGTAGATGCCCAGCTTTTGATATTTACAACTAGGTTGAACAAAGAGCTGTACTTGTACAATAAAGGATAATCCTGTATTGAGAGTAAGGTGTTCTTACCTCTCTTCTAACAGGCCATTTTCACCTCTGCCTGGTTCTGTGTGACCAGAAAATTTCAGTTCAGAATGACACCCTCAACCTGCCTATATTCTCAGATTCCCATTGCTGGTTTTCCAGGTTTTGTCAGAGCTCTACTAACTAAAATAGTTTAATTAATAGTTTTTCAGACAATTCCCAAATTCTTACAATTTTATTACCTTTAACTTACCAACAAGTACTTTATAGATTAAAAGTATTTTTGATTGAGAAGTTCCTTTTCCCCCCCACTATTGAACATCCAGTACATGAACAAAACATGCAAAGACAACTGCCATAGGGTAGCACCAGTGATTTGAAGATATGAACTATCAGTTTTTTAAATCATTGAATTTTAGGGACAGATCAACTGGTCTGGTCCAGATGGTTTGCACTGCTTTCATGTGATACAGGGCATCCACAGCATGGATGACTCTGGCTCTTAAACTGCTAGTCATGGGACTTTTAACAGGAGCACCAGCTAGGAGCCAGTTGCCATTAGTAGGTTACATATCCACACATAGTTACCTTCATCATATCTAATTATTTTAACCAACTGAGCTATTGGAAATGAGATTGAAAAAGGAGAAGAATTGGTTCAATTATCTCTGATGTCACAACAACAACTCCATAAGAGTTGCACGACCCAAGGTACTGATCTGGGCTTGCGTGTTATATCATTACATAGTATTCTCTTTTAGCTGACTGTGTTTTGATAAATGCATTCATTTTTGTTTTTTCTAATTTACAAAATAATTATACGAAGTCCATACTAGAAAGCTCACGGTCACTATCTAATTTTTTCTCTAGGTTCAACAACTTGTAGCTTTTAACCAAGGGAAAAATCCTAAGATCTGGAAATTTTAGGAATGTTAAAATTTTAATATGTTAAAAAGAAGTAGTTCTATAATTGAAATAATAAGAATTGCTCAATTTTCATGAAAATACTCTGGAAATTCAAACTTTATACTTCAAGATCATAGATTGTGGTAGATAAGTTGTGGTTTGTAAATGAAATATCCATACCATAATGACAGTCAGCTTCCTTAAATTTGACAGTTTCTTTAATAGCAAATCAGAACATAGCCATAACTGTGACTTTGCCACAACTCTACCATAATAACTGTAATGTTTAATAATTAGTTATAACTTAGCTTATTTACAATATAATTATTTCAAACAGGGCACACATTGGATGGTAAGGAGTTTTAACTATATGGAAAGCTTTCAGAGTCCCTTAATTTGTTTTGTAGCCTTTTGCACCAATGTGTCCTTCTTTTCTTTGAAAGATCCATTTTTAATTCATATTACCTCTAACAGATTTAATTTTCAGAAAATTATGAAATTCCCAGCAAACCATTTCAGAAAGTAAGTGTGATAATTCTACCAACAGTATGATGTAGTTTCACATGAAAAGGATACATTCCTTCTTTAAATGGAAAAAAGACAGCTCTCTGTGAGTTGAGGAGAAAATGCCTCAATATTTTTTCATATTTTCCCACACTTAAAAAAAAAAAAAAGATATTCAGACTTTAAGTCTATGTACATTTTCCAACTAAATTTTGGCATAGATGTCTAGATGCACATTTTCCTTATGATTTGGTATTGGACTCTAAATGTCTAAGAGAAACCTTCTTTAGAAACTGAACTTCAGTTCCAATAGAATATACTTTCACTCCTACTGCAAGTTCACATTGCACAAGAACCTCAAATGACTCATGATATGATTCAGGATTGCATTTAATGTTGATTCTAAAATCTCTTTGACAAAATTTTTAATTTTGTATGTCTGAAGAAAACCCATAAAACAGCATAATCTAAAAATTCCTTACAGATATATTAATGAAAATGTAAATATACATGTATTACTTATGCAATCCAAAGTTAATTGCATAGCAATATTATCTTATATACACCTTAATTTAATTATTGATTAGTGCACTTTCCACTGATACATCATTAGCACACAATAGCTGTCTCACTATATCTGGGTGAAGTTTTAATTAGAGTGTGACTAGAAGTGAAAAGTTATGGAATTAAATGCAACAGAACTATACTTTAAAATACAAACAACTTTTAAACAGTAAGGATGCCAATTACTATGGAGGAGAAAATTAGACTATACCTATTTTGAGAATTTTAAGTAGCTAGATATAATAAAGATACTATTCAGGCTATTCTACTGGATTACCGTTTTAATGTAAATAGTAGTATATTTATCTTGGTGTGTAAGGGAGGTTATGAAATATTATAGTTATTCACAAAGATTATGTTTTTGTTTATTTCAGGGAATCGTTTCTATTTTAAACAGCATCATAGATTTCTAAGTATATGATTATTAATGTTTATTTTCATGCTGATGAGCTGAGCTGTTTCAAGGGGGCGATGCTGTAATTCTCACATGATCTGGCAAATAATTCAAAGTACTTTTTTTATGTTGTCATTACCTGTCACATTTCTTAAGTTAAATATGAGCCCTGTCACTTGAAAGTCAGAAAGCTGCTCCTAAATTTTTCAATTTCATTAGCAATTGATTCAAATCATTTCCAGAAAATAGCCTGAATTGACACATGAATTGTAGTGGTTCCACAGCTTGGTGATTAATTAATCAAGCTATCAGGCTCACATTAAACTATTTATCAATCTTAAAGTTTCCTGCTTTATTAAAATAAGTCCTCTAATGTTTTTTTTTTTAAAGGAATTATAGAAACAGTAAAGATGAAGAGAGGGTGGGGGAGAGACCAAAAGTTACTCCTAATCAAACATTAGTCGCATAAATAGTAAGTATCTTTAAGCAGACTTGAAACAATGATGGTCCATTTTGACAAAAGGTTCCATGAAAGACACTGTCAGCATAAATCACAACTGCGCATTTCTTTAAATGACAATATCATGTCACTTTGTCATATGAAGGGTATATATGGTGCAATGAGTACATCTCATGCATTGAGGCCTCACATAGGCATTCAGTTGCTCTTGGAAGGGTTGCTGCTCTCCCAGGAGAAAACATGAATATACAGATGTTCAATATTTTTCCCCAGGAGTAAAAATGGCTGCTCCAGGACAAAAATAACCTGGAAACAAACAAGATTAAATCCTTCCCAGTAGAGTTTCTCCTGGGAGAGCACATGACTGTACATGCTGTGGTTTCTACTAGGTGAGGAAACCTGGGAGGATTTTTTTTCAGATTGTTTGAATGTGTGTATGCTTGTGTGTGCTGCATATTCTTCATAATGTCATTTGATTTGAGTGTTTAAAAACCTACAACTATCATCCTGTTGCTGTTACCAAAGAGATTTGGAAAAAATTTATTCTCTTTACTTTTATACCGTAAAAAAGGTAAAATAAGTTAACTGTCTTTATTAAAAGTGAAAATGCATGTTCATTTCCAGGGCATTAGCCTTTTAACCATTAAGATTTTTTTTGCTTCATTAAAAAATGGCACTACAAATCTGCTACATTCTACTTCTTTGAAAAGTGTAATAGAATAGTGGACAATCTGAATCCATTTTATTTTTGTTTCTTGGATTGAGTATATGTAAAAGTAGAGAGTGTCTTCTGTTTATAAGCTCAAATTTAAAATCTTAAGGAGATTGCTCCTTGGAAGGTGTTTAAAGTTCTTGACTGCATGATTTCTCCCATGTTCTCTCTCTCCAAAATTATTTCAGAATACATAGCTATAATTTCAAAGGCATAGGACTAGATTTTGAGTTTACACAGTTTTACTCTGATACAACTGTCTGTATAGGCGTTGCTTCCACTTTAGACATCTATGAAAGTGGAATCAATGGAAACACCATGTAACAGGAGTGGCTCCCTAGGGGTTGCCATGCTCTCCCTTAGTGCCCCTTACCGTGTCTAGTCGGCCTACGATGCACCCTCAATCTTGCCCGCCACATCTTTGATGTCAGTTATGTAATTAGGGAGGCTGCCTCTTCATTTCCCTGGACAATGGTTATCCTCCTGTACATTAGCCCAGCTCCACTAATGTGTGTTCCTGGGCACCCCCGCTTTATGGGCTACGCATAGCTGCAACCCGCATTTTACCATGCCCCAAGCCTCACAGATCTACCAGATGTTGTTCGGTCTTAGCCGCTGCCCTCATCCCTTTCTGCGTGCTCAGGCTCTTCTGCCACCCTCGTCCCTCGCTGCCCCCTTGTGCCGGGGCTTCTCCTCTCGCTGCCCCCTTGCGCCGGGGCTTCTCCTCTCGCTGCCCCCTTGCGCCAGGGCCAATAAACTGTGGACTAGAAAACTGAGGTGTAGAGAGTCACAGTGCTTTGCTCAAGGTCTGTAGTGGGTCATTTGCAGCGCAAGGATTAGAACTAAGGGCCTGTGGTAGGGCACATTTGGTGCCTGCCACTTTAAGAGGCTTGAACAGGCTGGGGAGCAACTGGCAGATGTGATGTGGCCTAATAAGGCGATCACATGACTGCAAGAGTGCTCCTGGATCAGAGCACGGGACTGAACAGCCTCAATATAAACCCAGTCCCTCGAAGCTGAGGGGCAGTTGCTGCAGGGAGCCAGAGAGAAAACATCTCTCAGCCAGAGCGGGTGCTTCTAGAATACCTAGCGGTTAAGGGTAGGAGCTATGGGGATAGAGGAGGTTTCTGGCCCTGCGGAATGACCTAAAATTATTCCCTGCTACAGCTGGATTGTGTGGGGGTGCTGCCTGTGGTGGTGTGGCCCCAGGAAATGGCACATCAGTGCCTACCTCATAAAAGGTGAGAAGGGAGTGCCATATAGTCTCACCCCCCACAATATGGTGGGTAACCCCATAGAGGGGTCAGGTGAGGGTCCAGGTATTGCCATCAGAGGCCTGAGACCAAGGGACATAAGACCAAGAGCCCCAAGGAGGGGGCGAAGTAGGGCTCAGTAAGAGGGCATGTTAGAAAGCAGTAGGCTCAAGTGAGAAGGCTGCATAAAGTAGGGTTCACATGGGTGGGCCTGAAGGACTGCTTATGGGCTGGTCTTGAATGAGTGAGCTGAGTTGGAGGGGCCTGAGAAGGCAGATCCATATAATGGACAGAGGGTGAGCAGCTCAGTATCCTGACTGGAGAAACCCTCAGCTGGCAAATGCTGGGGCCAGGACTAGAACAGTCGAAGGGCTACAGCATCCACCAGGAAGGACACCCAGAGACAGGGGCCTGAAGTTCTGATGGGCCTGGAGGTGAGGCCAGGGCCTGTGTGGCCAAAGGTCCTAGAGGGGGCCACACCTGAGAGGGAGAAGGGTTAAAGGAGCTTGGAAGCCCAGTATGAGAGTACAGATTAGACTGCCTGATTAGCAGGGATCCAGGTGGGGTCCAAACACCAAACTGGAATGTAATAGGGTCCAGTGTGGGGCTGAAGCCACATAGTGATGCCATCTGAGAGGCATGCAACACGGTGTAGGGGTGGTGTGGATTTGGGCATTACGCCCTTTGCATCGGGCAATAAATGGGCAGCCTCCTGCCTTAGAAACAACTACCTGTCATGTTACATCAAAGGCGAGGCAGGTAGGCAGGCCAATGATTGGACTGGGTGTGAGACAGAGCCAAATCCCACTCCAGGGTCCTAAGTGCTAGAGAAAGATATTAAAATGTGCCATGAGATTTGGGAACACAAATATCTTCAGCTTTTAAGTGGACTTTGCTCCTAATTCTCTTAGCAACTTTTGAAAATAGATCCTGTCAAAAAGTGCCAAAGGATGTTTAACGACCAAAAATCAGTAAGACCTTGCTTTTTTCATCTTGAATAGCTCTTCTGAGAGAGAGCTGATTGCTGGATTATTGGTTCTGAGCTAACTAAGAAGAATGATAACCTCTGGTAAAGGCCCTACCATCAGCATTAGAGTAGCTGCCCAGAAAACATTTTGAGAGATTTTCTGTATTTAAAATGGAGGCACCGGTAGCAGAATTAACGACTTATTTCACACGACTAGAAACTTTTACTTTTTGTGCATTCATTTTAAATCTGTCTTAGAAGTTCCTTACTCAAGTATTAATCAGGCTTGTCTATGCTTAGTGGATGAGGGCTGACAGGAGCTTGCCTAGAGAGGTAACTCCACAATCTACCAAGGTGTTGTCTATGTGATACCTTTTAAGGTAGCACATGGTTGTCTAAGAGAAGAAACAAGGTAGAAGAGCCCACACAGAGCCCTCCCTGGACTGTCAAAACCATCTAACTGCTGGCCTAGTGAGCTCCTTTAGAGTGATCTTAGGCATCCCTGTACTGAAGAGTTGACATACCCCAAGAAAGTGAAGAAACAGATTCAGGATTGTATACTTTTATGGTACAGGAAACTATGTGCGTCTCTTCGAAAAATGTTCCTCTCTAATATAAGATTTAAATCAAATGCAGCATTAAAATGCAGGACTCAAAATGTTTCAAGTAGCTACAGGTTGCAGGTTCAGCTGTCAAAACAGAGTGCCACTACCTACAAGACAGCAACTGGTATCAGATACCCCTTGCAAGAAATAAAACAGCAGTTGCATTTAATTGGACCACATGCATTATGCATGAGACTTGGTTTTGTGATGATTTTGGCATTCATGGGGGGGAGTTGGAGGGGAAAGGGCAGGAGGTTTTCTGGGCACAAAACAGTCAGTATTAAACCTAAGTCACAACTCACTTCTAAATGTGAGCAATTAGAGGGGCTGAGGTAAAACCTGAAACTGTAGTGATTTGGGGAAGGAAGCAGGGGAGAAAAATAATGGATTCATAGTTGAAGAAGCTATGTAGTTAAAATAAAGTTCAACATGTTTCAGGTGAAAGCATAAATAAATACAGAATAAAACAAATAAACAATTATTCATATTTTGCATCTGTAAAATAATTTAGGGAGAAAGTGGGTCCAAAATCCTTACAAGACATTTCTGATTTAAAATAAAAATACAACATATCCACAGAGTATTGAAGTCCTGAATTTTCAGCTTCTCCTATTCTTTCCCAGTCTTGGGCACATACAGCAGGTGATAGTAACTTCTTAGCTCCGAGGTTGGTTTTATGTCAGCCAAAGCCCAGTATAGATTAGAATCCTTAGGGCTGCACTAATGAACATCAGGACCCACAAGGAACAGTCATCAGCCAAGGTGCTCTACCCACCGCACCAATGCATTGGCCCTGTTCTCTTCCCACCGTTTCCCTTTTACTTCACTGGTAGTCAGCTTTATTGGATATGTGCTAAATGGAAACTTCCCCTTGCCAGCAGAATATTCAGCTGGGAAAACCTAGCAGCTGAATAGTACAGGCCCTTTGCACCTCAAGAATACAGCAAAGGGTCAGAATGTAGGAAAGAATCTGCTCTGAAAAAAATATCCTTACTCTGCTTGGGTTTGCTTAGAAACCTGCATCTTATAAAGTTTCCAAGACTGCTCTTTTACTAAGGCCTGTAGGCTAGCACAGCATTTGGGATTATAGTAACGTGAATTCCAGATGAAATAGGACATTTATCCTTCTGCTAGAACATGTGCAACAAGCTGGATTGTATGAAGAGTTTAGGTATCCCCAGTACCATAGAGATTTGTCTTAAGTGTTGTAGAAAAGAAGACTGCTGCTGACAGGATTTGTACTACTATCATCATCATTGTTAATAATAATAATAATAATAGAAGGCTGAGATCCTCTTGCATCTTGAGAAAAGCACACTTTTGAGCTCTTAAAACTGTTAAATCTGAGTTCAGAAAAGGGAATGATTTTTCCTCTTAGTAGAGTATTTTTCAGTCTCTTACACAAGCTTGTCCAGGGATATTTGTATGTACGGTTAGGAGATGATAATTGATAAGTGATCCATCTGGGAAAAATTAAGATTGATGTATGCTGGCATGGTTTATGCAAGGAGTTTAGACAAATCTACAGTTGAAAACCCACATTCACCTCTAAGGACCTGAAATACACCCCAGCTGTCGTATACATTCTGGTTACATTCTGAATGAGAGCTAAGATTTATAGGGAAAATATTAACAGCTAATTTCTTGCATTCCAGTATTAATATATTGAGATCACAAATGGTCATCACTGTAACTAGTACAGGCTGTTGGGTAAATAATGGAGTTCTGTAAAAAGGAATGTGGCATTATCAAATTTTGCTAAGGAGTCAAAGATGACTTTCAAAAGAAATTAAAATTACTTACCATATTTTCTGTCTGTATTTATTCTTGCTCATATAATCAAATACAGAAACACATGTTAAAGGAGAGAGGAAGGGATAAGGAGAAATTATTTGAAGTCCGATTGTGTTCACAGAGTTATGAGATACACATTCTCATCAGTGATGTAAAGCATTGCCAGCTCTATTTACTGCCAGTGTCAGTACAATCAATAAATAACATTTTCAGTGACAAGAAGAGTGGAAGCGTGAGCACAATGCAATGAACTGCAAGTAGCAATATCAACAATGGCTCTTTCCCTTCCCTTCCCTTGCTATAGGGGCACCACTCATTGCTACCTAGCAATGCAGAGCCTCGAGAGAAATCCTGGAGGTTCCCAGTGAGCTGTGCACACCAGTCAGAGTATGTTTAAGGCCCATCACAAAACATGTAAGATATCTAAGTGTTCATTCTCCATCAGCACCACCTGGATGCATCCAAATGAGCACTCATATGCTTCTTGCACTGTTTCAAAGCTCTGCAAGAGGCACGTGCGGAAACAAAAAAAGTTCCCCGTGCTGCAAATTTGCAGTGCAGGGGCAAAATTAGACCCCTGGATATCCAGGGGTCAGAAAATACCCTGGTTGAAGCCCTGAGGCAACCAGAAGCTTGGGTCCTCCACAGAGATGCTCTTGTAGCCAGCCAGAGCATCTCTATGGCTGGCCCTTGACCCAATGCATGTATGCCAGCTACAGGGAGCTGGATCCAGGCTCCATGCTGGTAAGTGGGGGTGGGGGCTGAAGGAGTGGGGAGGGGACTGTGGGGGGATCCCTGCTGGCCCCATCTCCCACCTGGTCCCCGAATCTCCCCTGACTGCTACCCCACCTGGCCCCATACCCTGCCTGCCATCCAGGGTCCCACCAATGGCTGTCCCACCCGGCCCCATTCCCCTCTGTCTCCTGCAGCCCCCCCAGATGGCTGTCCCACCCAGTCCCTGTATCCCAGCATTGAAAAAAAAAAAGCCCCATACTCACAGGCAGTAGCAGCAGCCATCAGGGTCACTGGGACCTCTTGGCAGAGACTGCCCCCCCACTCAGCATTGGGCAGTGGAGGGCAATGGGGACTGACCCTAGCCACCTGGCACTCGCACCATTGTGCAGGTGTGGCCTGGGTCTGCAAGGTGCTGTGAGGCACAGCAGCTGTCACCTAAGGCCGCTTGGGCTGAGCAGTGCCAGGCCCTGGATGACAGCCACAGTGTGGGGAGGCTGAGCAGTGTGGGGGCTCTGCCAAGAGGCCCCAATGACACCTATGGCCACTGCTACTGCCAGTGAATGCAGGGCTTTTTTTTTTTTTTTTTTTCTTTTTTTTTTTTTTTTTTTTTTTTTTTTAAGTGCCAGGAGGCTGGGGCCAGGTGGAGCAGCCAGTAGGGGGACTGCAGGAGTCAGCAGGGGCTGGAGCTTGGTGGGGAGCAATCTGGGGGAGCAAGCACGGGTGGAGCATGTGGCCCTTGCAGGGGAGTGATAGCTCCTGCAGGGGTCATGTGGCCCCTGTGGGGGGACTGTAGCTCTGTGGGAAGGCAGTCATGAGCTAGGGGGGATGCATGCTGTGGGGGGCAGGGATGCACCACTCCTGAGCAGCCCCCCCACAGTCCCCCCACAAGCCACCCACACCTACCCACACACCCCACAGCTCCCCACATCCCTCCACAGCCACCCACATCCCCTTACTCATCTTCTCACCCCTCTTCTGCAAACCCTGCATTCCCCCCAGCATACACCCTGTGTGTCCAGCTGCCAAACAGGATGAGACCTGCTGACAGGAGCTGTGGCTGCATGGGCAGCTGTCTCCACAACCTGGTTAGTCAGGGGAGGAGCTCCACCTGCTCTATGGTAAGAAAACCAAAGGCAACAGCAAAACATGTAGGTATTTAGAATTCATTTTATTATGATGATTACCCTCTCTGTCTGTCTGTCTGTCTATCTGTCTCTATATATAGTGGTCTTTTGTTTTAATTGTGGAGGAACATGGATTTGGGGGTATTTTATCAGAGTGACTTTGGGATGTTTTAGTTTTCAAATAGGGAACACCAGAATTCCTGCTAGGAAGACAATTGGCAGGACCCAGGCAGACGAGCCTGCTCAGAGCAGGCACCTTGGACCCAGCTCGAGGTGGATGATCCCCTGGGTAAATGGGGACAGAAGGACATGCTTTGACAGTTCAAAGCAGGCCACCACACTGGGAACATCTTCCGGGTGATAGCTATGCTGCATGGCTACCGACACTGTATAGCAGTTTCTGCAGGCCCTGGCCACCCTCCTGTAAAGAGAGGCTCCGGACCCCCACAGCAACCCAGTGCCATCCTGGCCAGAAAAACTCCAGCGCCCATCTCTGGAGCCCTGTCAGGACCTCAAGGGGCAGAGGCAGGGTGTGTAAGTGGTGTCAAAGCATGGACAGGACCAGCTGGTTCAGCATCAGCACTATCCCATGCAAGGAGAGACCTCAAAAGTCCTGCCCACACCTGGAGCTGCTCCACCACCCGTGCCTCCAGCTGGTGTGACTTTTCTGGTGAGGAGGGGCCTGTGGCTGACAGATAGACCCCCAGGTACAGCAGTGCACCTGTGCTCCATTGGATCCCATGGAGTGGAAGTGAGTCCACCTGCCACACGTCACCCACTGCCAGGCCAAAGCTCTTGACTTAGTCAACCTGAACAGAGGAGGCCGCTGAATACAATGCCTAGAAGACCTCCACCAGTGCCAGGTAACCTGAATCCTGGACTGTGAGGAGTAAGTCATCAGCATATGCTGACAGAAACAGCTGCACCACTGGCTCCTGGAGCATCAACCCTTTCCTTGTTCTCCTATGGAGGCGGATGAAAGTTTCCATGGCCAAGGTGTACAGCTGGCCTGACAGCCTTGATGTACCCCTCTCCTGAATGGGATGGGCTCTGTCAGGGTCCAGTTGAGTTTGACTAAATACTTTGAAGAGGTGTACAGCACCTGGAGAGCTTACATGAAGTGGGGCCTGAGACCAGAGGCCCACAGCATGACTGTGAGGTACCCGTGATCCACTTTCTCAAATGCCTTCTCTTGGTCCAGGGATTGGAGGGCAAAAAAACAGGCTCTTCTGGCACACTAGCTCCAGGAGGTCCCAAACCAGGTGCAGGTTGTCAAAGATGGAATGTCCGGGCACTGTGTACACCTGGTCAGAATAGAACACATCCATCAGCATGGCCCATGGGTGCAGTGAGATGGCTTTCACTGCCACCTTGTAGTCTGTGCAGAGAAGGAATACAGGACACCAGTTCCTCAGGTCAATGGGATCCCTCTTCTTCAGCAGGAGCCTCTGGCACAACAGGGAGTTCCCCGCTTCCCTTAGATTCATCTCAGACCTTAGTAAAGTCTGGGCCAAGGATGTCCCAGAAAACCTGGTAGATCTCAGTGGTCAGCCTGTCGATGCCCAGTGCCTTGTTGCAAGGAATCAGGAGGAGGGTGGCCAAAAACTCAGCCAGAGTGAGGGGAGCCTCCAGCCAGTTCTGGTTACTTTGCTGACCTGTGGGAGTCCTGTAGGAGGCTCGTGCATGCTGGCACATCTCACCTGGATCCTTGAGGGGAGTGCCATCACCCACCAGAAGGCAGGTGATGTAATTTTGGCCCCTGCCTTCTCTCCATGGCATAGAAGAAATGAGGGCTGCTGTCCATCTCCCAAAGGAGCTGGATGTGTGAACAGACAAATGCACTGCAGATGCAGTGGTCCTCCAGAGCATATAGCATTTCCCATCTCTCCTGCCACTCTCTCCAGAGGGATGGGTTGGTTGGGTCGGTGGCCAGGTGCCTCTCCAGCTCCAGGACTTCCCACTTGAGCTGCTTATGGACCACCTCCCTCTGCCGGGTGTGCCCCTGAGTGTAGCTGCAGCAAAAAAGCAAGATGAGCAACTTCCCCATGTCCCACTTTCTGAGCTAAGGGAAAAGCTGCCTGTTGCTTCCACCACGCCAGCCAGAACTCCCAGAAGGCCTCCCTGAAGCCCACATCCTCCAGCAGACTGGCATTGAAATGCCAGTAAGCTTACTCCAGACACTCAGGACCTAGCATGGCCTGGACACAGACAAGGTGGTGATCACTGAACAGGGTTAGTCAGATGCTAAAGGACTGGGCCCAGGCAAAATGCAGCAAAGATATATAAACACAGTGCAACCAGGAGTGGCATGCCTGCTCCTCCCCCACCCCCAAATAGTTTCATAGTTTTATAATGCGTAGGGTTGGAACGGACCTAAATAGATCATCAGGTCCGACCCCCTGCTCTGAGCAGGAATGAGTGCCAGGGTCAAAACACCCCAGACAAATATCTGTCCAGCCTCCTCTTGAAGACTCCCAAGGTAGGAGAGAGTACCACCTCACTTGGTAGTCCATTCCAGAGCCTGGCAGCCCTAACTGTAAACTAGCTTCTTCTGATGTCCAGCCTGAACCTTCTCTCTAATAATTTGTGACCATTATTCCTAGTAACCCCTGGTGGTGCCCGGAGGAACAGAGCCTCACCCAATTTCCGCTGGTCCCCCCTGATGAGTTTTTAAATGGCCACCAGATCCCCTCTCAGCCTTCTCTTGTGGAGGCTGAATAGATTCAGGCCCTTTAGCCTCTCTTCATAGGGCCTGAACCACTGCCCCTTGACCATGCGAGTGGCCCTTCTCTGGACCTGCTTAATGCTAGCCACATCCCTTTTGAAGTACAGCACCCAGAACTGGATGCAGTACTCCAACTGCAGCTTGACCAACGCCATATAGAGGAGAAGGATCACCTCCCTGGACCTGCTCGTGATGCATTTGAAGATGCATGACAAGATGCAGTTAGCCTTACTAACCGCTTCCTCACATTGGCAGCTCATGTTCATCCTGGAGTTAACAATGACATCAAGATTTCTTTCTGCCACTGTTTTGAGAAAAGAGTTGTTCCCCAGCCTATAGGTGTGTTGCTGGTTCTTTCTCCATAGATGCAGCACCCTGCACTTGTCTGTATTGAATTCCATCCTATTCTCATCTGCCCACCTCCATAACCTGTCTAGATCTAGCTGGATTCTGTCCCTCCCCTCCAGTGTGCCCACCTCACCCCAAATCTTGGTGTCATCAGAGAATTTGGCGTGCTTTCCACACCCACATCCAGATCACTGATAAAGATGTTGAACAGTACAGGCCCCAGGACCGAGACCTGGGAGATTCCACTGCCCACATCCCTCCAGGTCAAAAACAACCTGTCCACCACCACTCTTTGGGTGCGACTGTCTAGTCAATTTGCCACCCATTTGACTGTGTAGGCATCAATGCCATAGTCACCTTTTTTTTTTAGGAGCATGTGGTGGGAAACAGTGTCAAAGGCCTTCCTAAAGCCCAGGAAGACAACATCCACCTCAACGCCCTCAGCCAGGGACTTTCTGACCTGATCATAAAAGGAAACCAAGTTAGTCAAGCAGGATCTACCCTCAATTAACCCATGTTGTTTGCCCCTGAGCATTACCTCGCCTGCTGGGCCCTTTCACATGTGCTCCTTGATAATTTTCTTAAAGGTCTTCCCAAGGACTGAGGTAAAATTGACTGGCCTATAATTGCTGGGGTCCTCCTTTCTCTCCTTCTTGTAAATGGGAACCACATTGGCCCTTTTCCAATCCTCTGTACCTGGCCAGAGCACCATGAGTACTCGTACAGTCATGCCAGGGCCCCCGCTATGACCCCCTCCAATTCCCTCAGCACCCTCAGGTGAAGACCACCTAGACCTACTGATTTAGACACGTCCAGCCCCTCCAAATGTTGCCTAACTAGGTTGTCCCTGATCCTAAGCATGGCAGTGCCTCCCCTGGGTCTGTCCATAATCCTAGTAGGGGGAACCTACTAGGGGGGAAATGTCTCGGTCCCCATTCAGGAATATGGAGGCAAATAATTTTTTAGAGGTCAGTTTTTCATTTGCTGCAATCACCAGATTGCCAAACCTATCCTGTAGGGGCCCCACATTACCCGGTGCCTTCTTTTTACTCCCTATGTATTTGAAAAAGGACTTTTTGTTATCCCTAATTCTGGTCACTGACCCTAACTCCATCTCTGCCTTGGCCTTTCTAACAGCCTCCCTGCAGTCATGAGCAACGGAGGTGTAATCCTCCTTGGTGATAGCCCCTTGCTTCCACTGTTTGTACACCTCCTTTTTTGCTCTCAGGCATTCCTGGATGCCTTTGCCGAGCCATTGATTTTTTTTTAGCACTCCTTCCCCACTTAGTGCACATTGGGACTGATTCCCTTTGAGCTCAGAGGATCATCTCCTTGAGGAACAACCACCCATCTTGGACTGTCATCTCATTGAAGTTCTGAGAACCCAATGCCTCTCCTACTAAACTTAATTCACTGAAGTCAGCCATCCTGTAATCAAGGACTTTTACCTTACTGCTTGCTTTCACCACCCTGCACTGGACAGTAAATTTCAGCAGGCAATGATCACTGTCACCCAGGTGATCGAGCACCCGCAGCCCCCTCACCAGTTCATTGCCTGTGGCTAGGAACAAGTCCAGCAAGGCATTTCCCCTGGTAGGACTATGAACCTCCTGGGTTAGGTGGAGGTCCTGTATCCTTGCTATGAATCTACATGAGCAGTTTGACCTGGCTGACTACTCCTCCCAGCAGATGTCTGGGTATTTAGGTCACCCATGACAACCACATCCTTTGACTTTACAGCCTCTGTGAATCTGACCTGAGAATTCCAGGTCCAGCTTGTCCCCCTGCTGAGGAGGTCTGTAGTAGAGGCCCACTATCAAGTCCCTTTCCCCACGACCCCCTTGCATTCTTACCCAGAGCACCTCAGTTTGCCCTTCCACTGGCTCCATCCTCATCATCAAGGACGTGTATTGCTCTTTGACATAGAGCACTACACCCCTTCTTCTTTCTCTGCTCTGCCTTGCCTGTACAGCCTGTAGCCCTTGATGTCCACTGCCCAGTCATGGGTAGACTCCCACCAGGTTCCCATGAGCCCCACTAGGTCTGGGTTTTTGCTAGCTGGCAGGAGGGCAAGTTCCTCCTGCTTATTCCTAGGCAGCAGCCCTGGACTTCAGGAGGGCAGATTTCAATGAGGTAAGGAGACTAGTCGGGGAGGCACTGAGGTCCTGGAGGGGAGGGGAGTTGGGAGTCCAAGAAGAGTTGTCGTTTCTTAAGGAGACAATCTTTTAAGCTCAAAGCGTGACAATCCCCATGTGGATCAAAGGGGGCAAGAGTGCTCAAAAGCCCCCACAGCTCACCAAAAGCATCCACGAATGCCTCAAAGCCAAAAAGGAGGTGTACACCCATTGGAAGGGAGGAGCCATCACCAAGGAGGTTTATACCTCCCTGGCTTGAGATTGTAGGGGGACTATTCAGAAGGCTAAGGCAGAGATGGAACTGGGACTAGCAACCTGAATCAAAGATAACAAGTCCTTTTTTAAATACATAGGGGGTAAAACGAAGGTACCAAATAATGTGGGGCCTCTGCAGGACATGCTTGGTAATCTGGTGGTAGCACCAGATGGCAAAGCTAATCTGTTTAAGAGATTCTTTGCTTCCATTTTTCTGAGCAGAGACAGGGACATCCCCCACATTGGACAGACCCAGGGGCAGTGCAGCCAGGCCCAGGGTCAGTGAAGACCTAGTCAGGAAACTTCTGGAGGGACTAGATGTGTTCAAATCAGCAGGTCCTGATGCTCTCCACACCAGAGTGCTGAGGGAACTGGCAGAAGTCATGACAGGACCCCTGGCACAGCTTTATGAGCACTCATGGTGCTCTGGTGAGGTGCCTGGTGACTAGAAAAGGGCCAATGTGGTCTCCATGTTCAAAAAAGGGAGGAAAGAGGACCCAGGAAACTATAGGCCCATTAGTCTTACCTCAGTCCAGGGGAAGCTCTTAGTGAAAATTATCCAGGAGAACATCTGCAAGGGGCCAGCAAGGGAGTTTATGCTTAGGGGCAATCAAGATGGGTTCATTAGAGGCAGGTCCTGTCAGACCAACCTGGTAGCCTTCTATGACTAGGTCACAAAAGCCTTGGATACAGGTGTCATGGTGGATGTAGTCTGCCTGGACTTTAGGAAGGCCTTTGATACTGTCACTTACCCCATCCTCATTAAAAAATTAGGCATCTGTGGTGTCGACACCTACACAGTTAGATGGGTCACAAATTGGCTGGAGGGTCACACCCAGAGAGTGGTGGTGGACAGGTCATTTTCAATCTGGAAAGATGTGGGCAGTGGGGTTCCCCAAGTCTCGGTGCTTGGGTCTGCACTGTTCAATATCTTCATCGGCGATTTGGATGAGGGGCTGAAAAGCACCTTGTTCAAGTTTGCAGATGACACTAAGATGTGGGGAGAAGTGATCATGCTAGAAGAGAGGGACAGGCTACAACTAGATCTCGACAGGTTACAGAGGTGGGCAGATGAGAATAGGATTGGTTTCAATATGGACAAGTGCAAGGTGTTGCATCTGGGGAGGAAGAACTAGCATACCCTTCTCATCAGCACAGAGGCAGAGAAGTATCTTGGAATCACTATTGATTCCAAGATGAACCTGGGTTGCCAATGTGGGGACATGGTCAGGAAGGCTAACCGCACTTTGTCATGCATCCATAGATGCATCATGAGCAGGTGCAAGGAGGTGATCCTCCCCCTCTATGCAACATTGGTCAGGCTGCAGTTGGAGTACTGCATCCAGTTCTGGGTGTTGAACTTCAGGAGGGATGTGGACAGTATTGAGAGGGCCAGGGGAGGGCCACTCGCATGATTAGGGGCAGCAGGGCAGACCCTACAAGGAGAGGCTATGGGACGTGAATCTGTTCAGCCTCCAGAAAACATGACTGAGAGGGGATCTGGTGGCTGCCTATAAACTTGTCAAGGGAGACCAGCAGGCAATGAGAGAGTCCCTGTTCCCCCGAGCACTAGCAGGGGTAACAAGAAACAATGGCCATAAGTTGACTGAAAGTAGATTCAGGCTGGATATCAGGAGACACTACTTCACAGTCAGGGCGGCTAGGAGCTGGAACCAACTTCCAAGGGAAGTGGTGCTCACCCCCATCCTGGGGGTCTTCAAAAGGAGGCTAGACAGCCACCTAGCTGGGTTCATTTGACCCCAGCATCCTTTCCTGCCCATGGCAAGGGGTCAGACTAGATGATCTGCTTAAGTCCCTTCCAACTCTACCAACTATGAAACTATGAAACATAGGTGAAGGCAGGGGGGGTCAGCAGAGTGACAGGCATGCCAGATGTTCACAAGGAAGTAGTCCATTAGAATCTCCCCGAGGAAGCCCAAGACAGCCTAGTTCCACTCCCTGCCCAACTGGTCTTGCATGCCTAGGGTGACATTCAAGTCCCCGCCAAGGACCAGGCACTCACGAGGGTTAAGGGTGCCAATGTAAGTGGTTGCCTGGTGGAAAAAATCTGCCAATTCTGGATCCTCCACATTCAGAAGGTTCAGGACCAGCCTGTGCACTTGGACCCAGAGGTGTAGCAGACAGCCCAGCAGCACCTGGAGAACTTCTGGCTGCAGGCCTGGGGAGAACAGTGTGACCAGCCCACAAAAGGTGGCCAAGAAGTGATTAAAAAAGACCCTGCCTCCCCACTGTGGCTGCCAATTAGGCTCATCGGACAGTCATCAGGGTCTCCTGCAAGAATACCATGGGGTACCCCCCTCCTGAAGGAAGGAGAGTGCCTGGAATCTCCAGAGACCCTTCCTGCAGCCATGGACATTGAGGGTCATGAACATAAACAACTGCATGGCTGGGGGTGTGGAATGGACAGTTCAGCAGGGGCCTTGCACATCTCAACACCTGGTGTGGGGTTCACTGGCTTATGCAGCACCCTCTCGTAAGTATAGAGGGCATCTACAAAACTGCAGGCCTGCCTATAGATCCGGGTGTTGCAGCTTTTGAGCCCCTTGCCTTCCGCCACCAGTGCCCTTGCAGTGGCGAGGACACCATCAAAATCGCCCCAGCAGTCCAATGTGAACTGTACCCTGCTGGTGGACCAGCAGGTGTAGTCGCAGTCAGGAAAAGCTAATAGCTCGCCCTTGAGGACCACTGGCAATGAGGGGTCTGTAGGCTCTATGGAGTCTGCCAGTTCTCAGGTATCCTTTTCCTAGTCCTGGGGTTCAGTGGGCTCCTTAGGTACCATCTAAACCCCCTGGTCCACTAAGACCCTGGACTCCAGCTGGGATTGGGAGAGCTCTGCAAGCCCTTGGGATGGGGATGGGGATGGAGGTAGGGGTCGGGGCAGGGTTTCCTCACAAGATGGTAGGGTAGAGCTGCAGTTCTGGGGGTTCTCTGCAGGATTCCTGACAAGATAAGACTTTTGATCCATTGACCCCACCCCAACCTTCTCTGGTGTGGGATCATTGGGCAGGCTAGTAGTGGGGTTTGACTGGGAGGGGGGAGGAGAAACCCATCAGGCACTGGTGTGATATTAGTGCCTGTCTTGGGGTCCTGGGAGAAGTTACTTCCCCCCTCAGAACTCACCAGGGTGAACCCCAGGGCTCCTGTCTCTCCTAGACCTTTTATTGGGTCGGCCTCAGCCTCGGTGCCCATAGTCTCAGGGAACAGGCTATGGACAGTGGAGTGAGGGGCCTCCTCCATGTGCTCTTGCTTAGGGCTATCCGGCAGCCCTGAAACCTCCCCTACAGGGATCACTCATTTGATCTTTCCAAGGGGTAGGGTGTCAAGTGGTAGCCAGGGAGACCCCCAGAAACTGGGACAATTCTTCTTCCCGTGTGATGGTGTTGGGAGTGGGGCAGGAGTCCTCCACTTCAGAGGGCTCCAGCTGTGCCCAGGCTTTCCTTTTGGCTTTATGCCTGGAGGGGACCTGCACCCACTCAGACATGGGGTGGTACTCAGGTGGACAGGCTCCAATAGGAGAAGGTGAGGATTGGGGGGGTGGGGCAGCTACAGTGGGGGCATGACTAGGGGCAGGGGGGCCTTGCTTCCTCTCTCCCTCTGGCTGCTGCTTCCCTCCCTGGAACCCCCCCAAATTTGGTTTGGGGGTGGAGTCTCCTGAGCTAACGGGGGGCTGGATGATGTGGCTGGGGTTACAGAGGGTCCTCGGGGGGAGGGGTATCAGTGGCAGAGGCACCCCTCTCACCAGTAGGACCTACAGATGTCCTCTCCTCCTGGTCCATGGGGCACTCGTGCCACAAATGCCCCAGGGCGTGGCACCAGAAGCACTGCAGGTCTCCCAGTGTATAGAAAGCCCTCACCAGGGCCCCCTGAAAAGGAATTGCCAGGCACCACTCAGCCTCCAGCCGCACTCCCACCACCACCTGGATCATGACCTGGCAACAGAAAGAGCGCATGTGGCAGAGGCCGGGGGTCTTGGCACCCCAGTGAGAACTCTCCACAAGGTTTGGAGCTGGGGTAGCAGGACCCAATTAGGGATATAGGGAGGGATGGAGCTGAGGACCACCCTGGTTCCCTGTTCTTCTAGAAGCTTGAGGGGGATGTACTCTCCCTTCATCATGAGCCCCCTCTCCACCGCCTTTTGTGTGGCGGCCTCCAAGGCAAGGAAAAAGATCACCTTGCCATGAAAGCAGGAGTCTGCCATGATCTTTGGGGCCCCCACTACCTGAGCCAGGGCCTGCACCCAGGTCTGTAAGTGCAGATTCTCCTACCTGGGTAGGCACTTCACCCTGTGCCTGCAGGTGAGTGCCAGAAAGGGGGCCTGCCACCTGAACTGGAAGGGCTGGTGCTGGAGGGTCCAGGCCCCCCAGCTTCAGGTTTCCCCACAGATGCCTGTGCATAGCTGTGGTTCCCCCACTGGGGGGCCATGTTGGTGGGGCTGAAGCTAGGGCCAGGGACAGGCTGAGTGGGTGTGCTGGCTGGTGTAGTGCACCTGGTCCCCTCAGGTGCTGGTGATTGAGGCTTGGGGGAAGGGCCCTTTCCCCTCCCACCCTGAGCTGTGGAGGAGGCTGAAGAGGAGCCCTTCCCACTGCCCTTGCCCTTGGTCCCTGATGATGGGCAAGGGGGCTTGGGAACCCCTCAGGGAGAGAGGCCTGGTCAGGGGAGACCCCATGGCCCTGCTGGCTCCCTGTTGGAGTCTTGTCTGCCCCCATAGCAGAGGTCTCAGGCTTCTCCACCCCTGGAGGAGGTCATTTAGTCTCTGCCTCTGGGGTGCAGGCTGCAGGGGCATGCATCCCTTTGGGGGTTTGGCTGGAATCTGCCCATGTTCCTGCCCTGCGATTGCTTCACATGAGAGAAATGAAGAACACCAAAATATACAGTGGGGCCAGTGAATCTAATAGGGGCAGGCTGTGGTTGTGGGGCAAAAGGTGGGGAGAGGGGAATAAAGCTCACTGAGCTATAGGCCCACAGGAAAAAAAACCGGGAGGGATATGCTTGGGGAATGTAGGGGAGGAGGAACACATACAAGGGCTGGGGAGACTCAAGCTGGCTTACTCAGCCACACAACAAACACCAGGGAAGGGGGAGAGTCATACAGGACTTACCACACAAGGGCAAAAACACACGGGGAGAGAGGGGGGACTGCTGAGGCAGATGTAAAAGATGGCTGAGGCAGTGGAGGGACTTTGTTGAAGATCAGTCAGCCCCTCAGGCCTCCAGCCAGGCACTCAGCAGCAGAGCAATAGGCAGGAAAAACAATGCAAGGTCAGATGCAGTAAGGCAGCTGTGGGGGAGTTCGGGAGCAATCAGTCAATTAGGGAGTGATCCAGGGCAGGTGTGGTGTTGAGTGGTGCAAAGTGGTGCAGCAGAGAATCTTCCTCTCTCCTTAGAGGGGGCAGAGGCAGAACAGATGGTATCAGTAGCAGCAACAGCAGCAGAGGTGGTAGCAGCTGTCCAGTTCAGCCACTCAGGGTGTGATTCAGGTGAAAGCGGAGGTGAAGGTGGGGAGTGGCCTGCCAAGGCAGCTGTGGCAGGCAAAGCACCTTTAGGCTTCAGCAGTAATATTGGGGGAGGGCCCCACAGGCACTGCAGGCTTCCTCCCCAGGATGTCTCCCCAAACACAGCTTGGTGGTGCACTGGGCAGCAAGCAGGAGCTAGGGTGTGGTGCAGTGCCATAGGCCCTCCCCAATAGGGGGCAGTGGCAGGCAGCAGAGCCCTCCCCCCCTTGGCAGGAAGCAGGTGCGGCCAACTTACCCTCAAAAGCTCTCAGAACAAGCCAGCAGTTAGCAGTAGCCAGAGGCAGGAAAAAGCCTAGCCATCCTGAGCTTCCTGAACTGGCCAGAACTTCCTGAGACCAAGCTAGCAGCAACAGCCTGGGACAAGAAGGGACATGGCCAACTTCCTCCCAGAGGCTCCTCCCCAGAAGCTCCTGAGAGTGAGTAGACCTGAGCTACTTGCCAGGTCAGCTTTTTACACTGCTGGGGCCAGCACAGGTGCGGGACCCAGGCTGTAGCTCCCCCTTGCTGCAGTTACGGGAGGGGCCAGGCAGGGTTATTTTGCCCCAAGTGGCACAACTTGCACCATACCAAAGTGCATGTCCATGCACATGTGCTGAGGCAAAACGCCCTAGCTCAATTTTGTACTGCTTCTATTTGACCTGCTGCAAGCACACGTGCCTGCATGTGTTGACATGTCCCCTATGTCCAGACTTTAAAAAAAATAAACCAATGCATTGTCTCAACATGACAAAAAATATTGGGTTCTGCCAGTGTGCTTTGGTCAAATCTGGATCATGCTCCTAAAAAAGCTTCCCCATCAGAAAAATATAGTATTAAAGGTGTAAGTGCTATCAGCAAGACATGCCAAAGGAGACAGTAGGGGAAAACCTATCTCTTACTACAACACCACTCTTCCATTTTCCATCCATAAAAGTACAGGTCTATGACACTTAATTTCCCAACAAGAGACAAAAAATACAATGGAAAAGTTGTAGTATAAGACAAGTTAATTTAAGCATCCTTTTGAATGAATAAAAACAACCAGTGGAATTACACCCAACACCATTGAGAATGGGATTGACCAAAATTTGAGGTGCTGATTGCTGATTTGGAGAAGGATGGGTTCAGAAAGCACCTGGAAGATTGGCAGCTTTTTAAAGTTTAATAACACTTGGTAATGTGAAACTAAATGGAACAGCCGAACTCTGATCTCATTTGCACTACAGCAGTTCTAAAGCACTTGTGGTGCTCTGGTGTGGTGCCAGAGGATGGGAAGAGGGCCAATGTGGTTCCCATCTTCAAAAAAGGGAGGAAGGAAGACCTGGGGAACTATAGGCCAGTTAGTCTTACCTCAATCCTTGGTAAGCTTTTTGAAATAATTATTCTGGCGCATGTTCATGGGGGGCCAGCGGGGGAGATTATGCTTAGGGGCAACCAACATGGGTTCATTAGAGGCAGGTCCTGTCAGACCAACCTGGTGGCCTTCTATGACCAGGTCACCAAATCCTTAGATGCAGGGGTAGCCGTGGACATAGTCTTTCTGGACTTTTGGAAGGCCTTCAACACTGCCTTTCACCCCGTTTTCATTAAAAAGCTGGGGGACTGTTGTGTCAACACCTACACAGTGAAATGGGTCACCAACTGGCTGGAGGGCCGCACCCAGAGAGTGGTGGTGGATGGGTCATTTTTGACCTGGAGGGATGTGGGCAGTGGGGTTCCATAGGGCTTGGTCCTTGGGCCCTCACTGTTCAACATCTTCATCAGTGACTTGGACGAGGGGGTAAAAAACACCCTGTTCGAATTTGCTGATGATACTAAGACGTGGGGGGATGTGGGCACATTAGAAGGAAGGAACAGGCTACAATCGGACCTAAACAGGTTACAGGGGTGGGCGGATGAGAATAGGATGAGATTCAACACTGACAACTGCAAGGTGATGCACCTGGGGAGGAAGAACCAGCAGCATACATACAGGCTGGGGAACTCCCTTCTCATCAGTGCAGAGGCAG
>NW_017728994.1:21131442-21131696 GCF_001723915.1 Gavialis gangeticus | reverse complement strand
CTACCCTGGGGGTCTTTAAGACAAGGCTTGACAATCACCTTGCTAGGGTCATTTGATCCCAGTACTGTTTCCATGGCAGGGGGTCGGACTTGATGATCTCCTCAGGTCCCTTCTGACCCTACTTACTATAACTATAACCTTCATCCTGTCACCTACACTTTTCCTTGTACAATTTGGGCTCTTTCTCTGTCCTCCTGGACTTCATCCCCTGCACCAAGCCTCTTTAACTGCCATTGTGTGTGGGTGGGTGGGTG
>NW_017728994.1:21121308-21126442 GCF_001723915.1 Gavialis gangeticus | reverse complement strand
TCTGTCACCATCTCCCCTGTTCAATAAAAACACTGTCATTTGCAGCCCCAAGTTGGATTGTGTTTTACTGAACTCCGGTCCCTTCCCTATCTTAAATTCCACTGTCTCTCTCTCTCGGCTCCAGCCCCACCCTGCCCTCATTTCCTGATCTCCTCTCACTTCTGTCTCCCCTTTTCTGCCACCTTTCAGCCCTTACCACCATTTCTGCCACCTTTACCACCCACCACCACTATTATATCCCATATATTGGGGAACATTCCTTAAAGCTATAGACTTGGTGCAAAGAATCTCAAGTTTTTCTCTCAACTAGTCCTCCCTTTGGAAATACCATTTATCTGCATTATGGATATTGGGTTTTTTAATTTACATGTCTTATGTGTATACAATCCAGGGATTAAGGGCTCCATGAGCTACCTAAAATTAATGTGTAACAAAACTGTGCCTGACTTCAGACTACTATAGCTAATCTCCTCTCTTTGCACGGTCAATACTTTTCTCCCTTGATGACAACAACTTTGTAAATATTTACCAAAGGGTGGGAGGAAAAAATAAAAAATTAAAAGATTTTTAAAAAGCACTTTCTGGATAAAGGCTATCTTCTACCAACATTTGATTTTTATTTAAAGAAATCAGTACATTTCTGTGCATTTAAGAAATGGAAGTGTCATTTTAACTTATTTCTTTTGCTCTTGCAATGCACTGGGATAGCTACTGCAGTAAATATCAATCAGTCATACACCTACATAGCTAGAACATTAAAAATTTGTAAACCTTTCTTTTTTAAACATATAGTTTTTAAATTACTTTCTGTAAGGGGAAAATGTATTAGTGTCCACTTTAAAGCACTATGTTTAAGCAGGTTATCCTATTTACTGTATAATTAAACAATTCAAGTATTCTACCTGTCAACCCCTGTACCTTGTCATTAATCAGAAATTGATAGCTCATTCAATAATTTTCAGCAGCTGTTGATCATAAAATTAAATATAGCTAATGTAGCTTTCCCTGAGGAATTTTAGTCTTCAATTAAGACTTATCTGATAGCTTATTTACCATTCTTCTGACACCTAGAATAATCAATTTCTTTAGGAATCCCCATTTTCAGTTTGCTGAACTTAATGGTCAACTCAAATATACCTTCATCCATTATCAAAATGTAATTTTCTCTGTATTTTCAGGTTGAAATCACATGCCATCTCTAAACATCTAAATAATTGTCCAGTAAGCCCCTCAAAATTTGTGAAATTATATTCTATATTTTAAGCAGTAACATAGATGAATCCCTGATGGATTTCTTCACCCTAAGCAGGTGGTATTATTTTAGACCTTTAGACTGACTGGACCTAGAAGAAACTAAGAAAACATAGGTTTGGCTGGGTAAGCACAAGTTGATTCAGTTTGAATTAAATGAAGGTTAAAAAAAATATTTAACTTGTAAAAATAGTTTTGAATACATCTTTGAATATTGATGAGAATGGAATATTTTACATTCTAAAGTATCCGAACTGTGATGAATTTATACAGTAACAGGCTATATTTTGGTGGACTGGGGGATAGAAGGACTTGTAGAGAAAACTTCTAGACATAACTTACTGACACTGAATCATCTCTATTCTAGAGGACTCAAAGACCTGGCATATGAAATTGCCAGGACTTGTAATGAAACTATTACATTGGCTGTAACATTACAGAACTGGAAAATAGATAATATAGAACCTATGTTTAGAAAAGGTAAAATAACTTAGTGGGACAACCAGACACCTCTTTTTCTGACCGAAACAATCTCAAAAGCTTTAGGATAAAACTTTGAATGGAAAAAATAATTAAAGACAATGAAATAAATGGAAAATGGGAAAACTGCAGGGTAGATTTATAAAAACTAAATTTTGAAGGATTGACCTGAATTTGTCTTTGATCAGATCAGTTTTTTCTTGGCAAAGGAAATGTTGTAATTCTAATCTATCTTAACCTCAGTAAAGCTGTTGATATCACGGCACATGGTATTTTTTTCAGATGGAAAAGATAAAGATTAGTAGGATGAGTAAGGAGCTGCCTCAGAGGGAGATGACAAGTGTTTGTGGTGAAAGGAAGATACTGGATCAGATGGAAGTATGTTATTAGTGCAATTAGTGAAGAGATAAGTCTTTAGACTTTTTTATTGCTTAAAATAGAAAGTTTGGATGTATCCATACAGAGGAGGATAAAAATTAATTAGAGGGAAAAATTGTATCATGTTGAATGCTGGAGTTGTATAATGGCATGAAATGGAATGGTAGAAAGTGTGAGAACAAACGGTTAGGGACTATCAATTCTATTGAACAAGGTGCTGCTCAGACCTCTCTTGGAATATGGTTTAAACTTCTGGTCACTTCTATTCAAGAAAGATGACCTCAGACTTGAATAGGATGACCATGGCAAGGAAGCACCTATCTAAAAAAGGATCCAAAAAGGTCCAGGGAGCCAGCGAACTGGGACTGCCAACAGGAGCAGTATCCAGGCAGTTGCTGGAGGCAAGAGGAGGGAGGAAGGAGGTGAGAAGCCAGTCCAGGCACGAGATTCTACCCAGGAAAGGTAAGAGATCCAGCTGCCTGAAGCTTTGGTTCAGCTGAGTGTGTGTTTGTTTGGTGGGTGTGCACTCTGAGAAGCTGGGAGTGAGTGAGTGAGTGTTGATTGCTGATTGTGATTGCTGTGGGATAGCTGCCTGGGCCTGAGTCAGCCCAGGCCAGGCCCAGGAGGGTATAAAAGGGGGTTCCCCAGGTGACCAGGGAGCCAGTGAACAAGGACTGCCAACAGGAGCAGTTTCCAGGCAATTCACAGGCCAGTTCATGGGCAGGAGTACACGGGATCTTCTGCCACAGATTTTTCAGGGTCATAGGATAAGGCAGAGGGAGCTGGCACAGTGTGCCAGTGTTTGCACAGGCAGGCAAGCAGGAGGGGCTAGGAGGAAGTCTTCAGCAAGGGTAAGGCAAAGGCACCACACACACATGCAAAAAAAAAAAAAAAAATGGTGTCGACACAGAGTGCTGCTATGGCCCTTGCCCAGGGGGCGCTGCCTTTCCAGGGCTCCTCTGAGGCCTCCACCCAGATGAAGCCCACGGGGGAGCTGGTGTCACCCTGCCTCCTGGCCTGTGGGGGATGCCCAGCAGGGCTGGGGGGGCAGGGAACGGGGGCCCCCACTCCTGTCCTGCAGGTGCCCATCTTAGGGCCTTGGAGGTGCAGGTGAGGGAGCTCCAGGAGGAGGTTAGTAGGCTAAGGGGCATCAGAGAAGTGGAGGATGAAATTGATGGGTATTTCCTTTCCCTGCAGGGCCAAGCACCAAAGGGAGAAGCACCCCAGGAGATGCCCTGCACAGCAGAATGGCAGAAGGTTCCCTCCAGACCAGGGCTGCTTGCAGTGGTGCACAACCAGTTCCTCCAGTCCAACGGGAGAACAGGTATGAGGCCCTGGTGACACTAGAGGAGGAAGGAGAGGAGGAAACCTCTGAAGAGGAGGCCACTTCACGCACTAAACAGACTGAAGGAGGCAAGTTGACCCGGAAGAAGAGACTCCGAGTGCTCATCGTAGGTGACTCCATCCTGAGAGGTACAGAGTCCCATCTGTCGCCAGGATCCCTTGACACATGAGGTCTCCTGTCTGCCCAGAGTGAGGATTCAGGATGTGATGGAGATGATCCCGGCTATTATCCAGCCCACTGATTACTACCCCATAGTCCTAATTCATGTGGGCACTGATGATGCGGCCAGTAGAAGCCCAGATCATCTGATGAAGGACTACCATGCTCTGGGGGGCAAGCTGAAGGAGACAGGGGCACAGGTGGTTTTCTCATCTGTCCTTCCAGGGAGTGGATGTGGACAACGCCATGATACCTACATCAGCAAGGTCAACTTGCACCTTTGGGAATGGTGTCTCGAGGCGGGCTTTGGATTCTTGGACCATGACCCGTATTTCAAGACAAGAGACATGCTCAGGTGGGATGGGCTTCACCTCTCCCCCAAATGTAAGTGTGTGTTCTCTTTCAGGTTGGCTGATCTCCTCCAGCAGGCTTTAAACTAGGCTCGTTGGGGGAAAGGGACGATGAGGTCGGAGGGAGCCTCAGAATGCCAAACCAAGTGTTGCCCACAAAAACAGCCCAGCCAAGACTGATGATGAGCACAAGAAATACCCACGTAAGAGACAGGGGCATGGATAGTCCTGGGATTAGGGGGGCGGTGCATACACCTTCAGGAGGCCTTAAATGCCTATACACTAATGCTCATGGTATGGGGAACAAGCAGGAGGAACTTGCCCTCCTGCTAGCTAACACAAACTCAGACATAGTGGGGCTCAGCAAAATGTGGTGGGATCCAATGCACGACTGGGCGGAACATCAAGGTCTATAGGCTGTGTAGGAGGGATAGAACAGGGAGGAAAGGCAGAGGTGTGGTGCTCTATGTCAAAGAACAATTTACATCCTCAATGAGCAGCACTGGGTCAGAGGAGGGGCAGACTGAAGTGGTCTGGGTCAGAATACAAAGGGGCCAGGGGCAAAGGGACTTAATGATGGGGGTCTACTACAGACCACCCAACCAAGGGGAAGAGCTAGATTGGGAATTCTCAAGTCAGTTCTCAGAGGCAGTTAAGTCAAAGGATGTGGTCATCATGGGTGACCTAAACTAGCCAAACACCTTCTGGGAAGAGCAGTCAGCCATGTCTGACTACTCACGTAGGTTCCTAGCTGAGTTACAGGACCTTCATCTAACCCAGGAGGTACACAGTCCCAACAGGGGAAATGCCTTGTTAGACCTGGTCCTGGCCACAAGCGATGACCTGGTGAGGGGGCTGCGGGTGCTCGATCACCTGGGCATCATCGCCTTCTGGAATTCACCATCCAGCACAGGGCGGCAAAGGCCTTCAGTAAGACAGCAACCCTGGACTTCAGGAGGGCAGATTTCATTGAGCTAAGGAAAGTAGTCGGGGAGGCACTGAGGTCCTGGAAGGGTGGGGGGTTGGGAGTCCAAGAAGAGTGGTAGTTCCTGAAGGAGATGATTCTCCAAGCCCAACGGGTGGCAATCCCAACACAGATCAAAATGAATCAAAGGGGGCAAGAGTGCTCAAAAGCCCCCATGGCTAACCAAAAGCATCCAAGAATGTCTTA
>NW_017728994.1:21115903-21116308 GCF_001723915.1 Gavialis gangeticus | reverse complement strand
CTTTGTCATGCATCCACAGATGTATCATGAGCAGGTCCAAGGAGGTGATCCTCCCCTCTCTATATGATATTGGTCAGGCCACAGTTGGAGTACTGCATCCAGTTTTGGGTGCCGCACTTCAGGAGGGATGTGGACAACATGGAGAGGGTCCAGAGGAGGGCCACTCGCAGGATTAGGAGTCAGCAGGGCAGGCCCTATGAGGAGAGACTATGAGACCTGAACCTGTTTAGCCTCCACAAAAGAAGGCTGAGAAGGGATATGGTGACCGTCTATAAACTGGCCAAGGGACACCAGCAGGCAGTGGGAGAGTCCCTGTTCGAGTACTACAGGGAGTAACAAAGAATAATGGCCACAAGCTGACTGAGAGTAGATTCAGGCTAAACATCAGGAGGCACTACTTCACAG
>NW_017728994.1:21092874-21110903 GCF_001723915.1 Gavialis gangeticus | reverse complement strand
ATGTCAATGCCTACACAGTTTGATGGGTCACCAATTGACAGCAGGGCTGCACCCGGAGAATGGTGGTGGATGGGTCTTAATCGACCTGGAGGTATGTGGCAGTGGGGTCTCCCCAGGCTCGGTCCTTGGGCCTGCACTGTTCAACAACTTCATCAGCGACTTGGACGAGGGGGTGAAAAGCACCTTGTTCAAATTTGCTGATGACACTAAGATGTGGAGAGAAGTGGCCACGCTAGAAGGGAGGGATAAGCTGCAATTGGATCTGGACAGGTTACAGGGGTGGGCAGATGAGAACAGGATGGGTTTGAACACTGACAAGTACAAGGTTTTGCACCTGGGGAGGAAGAACCAGCAGCATACCTACAGGCTGGGGAACTTCCTTCTCATCAGCAGAGAGGCAGAAAAGGATCTTGGAGTCATTATAGACTTCAAGATGAACATGGGCCGCCAATGTGAAGACACAGTCAGGGAGGCTAACGGCACCTTGTCATGCATCCACAGATGTATCATGAGCAGGTCCAAGGAGGTGATCCTCCCCTCTCTATATGATATTGGTCAGGCCACTGTTGGAGTACTGCATCCAGTTTTGGGTGCCGCACTTCAGGAGGGATGTGGACAACATGGAGAGGGTCCAGAGGAGGGCCACTCGCAGGATTAGGAGTCAGCAGGGCAGGCCCTATGAGGAGAGACTATGAGACCTGAACCTGTTTAGCCTCCACAAAAGAAGGCTGAGAAGGGATATGGTGACCGTCTATAAACTGGCCAAGGGACACCAGCAGGCAGTGGGAGAGTCCCTGTTCGAGTACTACAGGGAGTAACAAAGAATAATGGCCACAAGCTGACTGAGAGTAGATTCAGGCTAAACATCAGGAGGCACTACTTCACAGTCAGGGCAGCTAGGAGCTGGAACCAACTTCCAAGGCAAGTGGTGCTCGCTCCTACCCTGGGGGTCTTTAGAAGGAGGCTGGATAGACACCTTGCCGGGATCATTAGACCCCAGCATTCCTTCCTGCCCATAGCAGGGGTTTGGGCTTGATGATCTGCTCAGGTCCCTTCTGACCCTACCAGCTATGAAACTATGAAACACAGGACACCAACATGTATTGTTCTATTCAGCGTAGCAAAATAAAAGATGAGAAGGATTAAGGTTGCTGTCTGTAAATTGATCTTGTGGGGAAAAAGCCTGGGATTTCAGCTAAAAGACAATGATGGTAGTGAAAATTAAGCAGAATTCTACCAATCAGAAGAGTAATCTTGTGGAATACCCTTCCAATGGGAATAGTGGTATAAAAATACAAGATACCTTGATCAAAGATTGCTTGTTTGGTTTCTTGCACAATAATACCATACTAGTCTGAATTCTTTATGTACAACTGACATGATAAATGTTAATTCCTATTAGACATAGTGAAACTTGTAAATTTTATAGAAAAAATCACTTTTCCAATGTTAATGTTTCAAGTTCAGGGATAGTGAAATGATCCTAGGACAAATCTACCATGCATAAAACACAATTAAATCAATACATGAAACTTTCCTTGAAAATGCCTCAAATTTAATTCTTCTACCATCATTGAAAACTAATGCATTTAAGCCTTAATAATTCTTTATACCAGAGTGCTATTACTGTCATCATTATTATTATACTTACCTATCTTCACTATATGGCAGCTGTTTGAATTGCTGCACCAAAATCAATGTGAAATTTGCATTTGGTATAAAATATTCTAATCTATCACAATTAATTTTCCTTCCTGAATTATGTAAATTATTATTTTCCCCACCTGGGAAGAAACCCCAATTGCATTCCTGTCTAGAATTAGATCTAAAGATGGCTCCCTAAAGTACAAATCTTTGATAAAAATTCCATATACTTTAGTTATTCTTCACTTCTGTCTTTTGGATATACAGCACAGTAAGAAATATTAAATGAGAAATTTGGTTTGTCCAACGTTTCTTGAATACATATGACATTGGTCTCTCTTTAAGTGAAAAAATAAATCCCTTCAGTTCTTGCCCATGGGCAATTAAACTGTACACATTTAATTTTAAGATTAAAAGCACTATTGAAAACCCACTCATGATTGACTGCTTAAAAGTTTATACAGTACATCTAAAGAAATATCTTTGATATGCAGTTTTGTGTCTGCTGCCTCAAGGATAATCTTATCTCCTTCTATTAGTTTGAGAAGTGCAGCTATAACTTTCTACTTTCCCCAAAAGTTCCAGAAACTTTCCTTTATTACAAAAATATATCAGATAATTGTCTCAAATACTTTCAAGTAAAAAATAAATTCTTTTATAACTTTCCATATTTGTTTTACCTGATCATCAATTCTTTCCATTAATCTGCCACTGATATTGAACAGATTAATCATTTTGTGTATTTGTTTTGGCTGCCTCTGCATAGTTGCGTAATTTACTGTCTTAAACTGCTCAATTTCTCCAGCCTTGTTACTTCCGTCAGCTGTTCCTGTATAGGGTAGTATAGTTTTCCTTTAAAGTTGCAATATATCTTATGCTTGTTTTCCTTGTCTTTATCTCCACTTTTCTGAGTACTTTGTGTATTTATTTGCTTCTTGTTGTAAATAGATCTGTGAACAAAACAGTTCCACTGGCATGCATTTAAGACAACTGTACTAAAATGAAGAATTAACCAAAATGGGTTCCCTACTTACTTGCACCTTTCTACTTACCATTTGATTGCTTGTCCTCTTAGCAGCTTGGGTTGGAACATACATCATTTCAAACTAGCCAGATATTCCATGGTTGGTGCCTTTAATCTCTACTCCATCATATCCATGTACAGGGCCACCCCTAAGGGGTGCAAATCGGGGTGATCACCCCGGGCTCTACACTTTGGGAGGCCCTGCGGAGCTGGGTGGTGCAGCAGTGGCGCAGAGCTGAGCAGAGCGGCAGCTCTGCATCCAGCCACTCGCTATCATCTCCCCCCCACCCGCTGCCGCTGATGCTGCTACCACCAATGGCAATGACAGCTTCTTCAGGTCCAGGGTCCATAGGATTCAAGTGGGGGTGGGGCTCTGCATGGGCTGATTTGGGCCCTGCACCCTGCTTAGGACAGCTTTGTCCATGTAGCTAAGCTTACTCCCACCACCCAGCCTTTTGATAAAGGTGAAACTTGATCCGTCTAAGCATTCCAAAAGGAAAACTTTTATGGAGAGTATTCTGTCAATAGCCCTATGCCTGTTATAAATGGGAGACTGAACTTGAAGTTCTCAGCTGATTACAGAAGTATCCATCAACTTACAGTCTCTGTTTACTTGAACGGTGATAAGGAAGCCCCCAAAATAATCAACTCTAAAATCTCTTCCATAGTTTTAAGTATTCAATAACTTTACAGCTAGGAATTGTATTTTAACTTTTTCCCTTGTTTATTTAATTATTTTATCCTCGCTGGCATGCATCATGGCTTATTTGGTATTCTAAAGGATTTTATGCTAACTCTACATGTAGGGCTGATAACAGGAAAGAGCAAGATGGAGGGTAAGGGAAGGACAGACAAAAGGGAGCTCATGACTCCCTTTTGCATAGGGAAAAATGGGAGGGGCAATCCAATCCTTTAAATGTGTGACTAAGAGATACAGGAAGTCTTCTTGTTTCTTATTATAATTGTACATTTGGGATGTGTCCAGGTGAGGACAGGTGTGTGGTACGTAGCGCTGGAAAACCATTTGTGGTGCCACACACTGCACATGCAGATGTTCCCCTGCAGATGGTATTTTGCAGCATGGGGGTTTTTTTTACATCCCAGGATATCCCAGGGTCAAAAAAACTGACACCAAAAAAAAGCAGGGTGGCACACATGGTAGCAATGCACACCACCCAAAACTGGAGCCTGGCCAGCCAGAGCCACATTCTTGGTGCTGACCTGGCTTCCTGATGCAGGGGCACCACGGAAGCAGCTCCTGGAGGCCCCCAGGACCGGAGGTAAGGCTGCTGGGTCCACCACAGTTGCTAGCCCCAGGCTCCCCTACCCCACCCTACCAAGAGTAACCTGTTACTCTGCCAGAGTGCATGTGGCATGGGAGTTCCTCAGGGATAAGCAGCAGCAGCACAATCTGTATCGCTGCTACTTGTCCCCAAGGAAATGCATGTTCCCGCTTGTCTGGACGTACCCCTGGGGGGCAAAGTCTGCTCTCAAATACAAGTGTGTGGTTCTAACTGGCTCATAGGGGTTGCCTCTGATTCTAAAGAGCACAGAGAGTAGAAACTAAAAGTGGAGGCATACCTTATAGTCAGACAAATAGAACTGAAGGCTGAGAAGAGAACGGAATGGGAGTGGAGTAAAAGTTCAACTGAATGGCAGTCGTATGGATAAGATATGAGGAGTTGGAGGTGGATATGTGTAGAAATATCCAGACCAGAACTAGGAGAACTGGTATACTCAGAAGTCATATAACAAGAATACTGAGGTTCTTTTGAAGCAATAACGATTCTGCTAGCTTCGAAGTAACCCATATTACAGGGCATTATTGATATTGTTAAGTAATTTTGTTTATATTCTCTAAGAACATTAAGTACATTTTACTTAGTAAATAGCAAGTAACTCCAGAGCAATTGACCTTCTTGTGGCTTTCATAGCAATTATAGCTTGTGATGAGAAAAGTAATTGCTGTGTAACCTGCAGGGGAGTAGATAGAAATCCCCACATATTTAATCAGTATTTATGTATTTAAATCACAATGTCTTAAAAGAGCAGCAAAAGATCTTGTCTCCAGTTAAGTGGACCTCGGTTCTTTGGGCATTTTAATAATTTTGTTACTTCCTTAACATATTCACATATATCTGAATTTTATGACTATGAAAGACTTAAAGTACAGGGAGAAACTGGATACAAGACAGACAATGCTGCTTTTTTTATGCAACAAATAGACCCAGAGGTGTCATCTTTGTGTATGTAAGCCTCAGAGTGAGAAGACTTAGTGGAACTCTGTTCCCTCTGTAAGTTATCCTCAAGCTGTCATGGAGTAAGGGAGAGTGGGGGAGGAGGGGTATTTAGCAGGTTAAAGTGGAAAGGTACCTGGGGAGTCAGATGTCTGCCATGTTGTAGTGTGTCAGAATTCCAGTGTCTATATTGAGTCCATGAGTTTCTATATCTAGGAAGCTGAAGAAGTGCAGTTCATAGACTCATCTGTGAAAAGTGGTTTGTAAATTCCCTTTGAGGATCAGGCCTGAGAGATTGGAGACAGGTGGCATTCTGTTCTTGTCTTTGATAGATTTTGGAGCACATTCATTCTGGTGTGCAGTTGTTGCTTGGTGTCTCCTACATATTTTACACCAGGGGCACTTGGTGCCCTGATGGAGATATGCATTGTATTGTGAAGATATTTCCATACTGGAGATATTGTTGACAGGTTTTGTATCTCTTGTCATGGCATGGCCTGGATCCATTCGGTGTGTTTTGGGCTATAGGAAGTTGGCTTCTGGTGATGATGTTAGCGAGGTTCAGTGCTTCTTTGAATTTACAAACCACTTTCCCCCAACCCCCCATCCCCAGCCTGTCCCGCACCCCCTGATGCCTCCATTTCCATTTTCAGTAACTGCCTTTCTTGCCTGCATTGCATGGCAGCCTCTGGCTTCTTTACTATTCCTTCCATCCAGGAACAGCACACACAAACTGCAGGTGCTTCCTCAGCCTTATGAAGGGTTTTTCAACTAAAAGATACCAGATTGACCCAAAGAACCTTGTCTGCCAGTGCCATGTCCTTAAACTAACACCCCTAGCACCTGTCCCCAGTTAGCTGACCAAAAGGAGGCAGGGCCCTGGGCACATCTAAGCCCCAGGGCTGGGGCTGGCAGGGAGAGTTCTCTGGCAGCTCCTGGAGAAGAAGCTCCTGCAGGAATGGAAAGAAGGGCTCTGTGGCATTTTGGCTGCCTGAGATGCTAGTGCTACTGTGTTTCTACCCATTGTTGTTTAAAGTGGTGGACTGGACTGAGGCTGTATGGGAGGAGAAGCCCTCACTGAGGCACAATGCTGTGTCATGTAGATGCCCCCCTCCACACACAAAGTGAGTTTTGCTTGTCAGCAGCTTCAGGTGCAGTTTCCCAGAAACCCCTGCACCTATCTCCTTGAAACTTGACAGGCTTTGTGGCCTCATAAGGGGCTATTATGCCTGCTATTTTCACCACCGTGTACCTTCATGCTTACAAGTGACACAAGTTTTGCTTTCAAGAATTTGAGGTGCAGTTTCCCAGAAACCCCTTCACCTATCTCCTTGAACCTTGATAAAGGCTGTGGCCTCAGAACCAGCTACCCTCCATGCTGTTTTCATTCAAATCAGGCAAGAAATGACAAAGTTATAGGCAGTTTTGTGATTCCCCATTATAACCTATGGGGAAAATGTCGAAACGAGGTGAAACCGCAAAACAGTTTTGATGAAACGAAACAGAGCAGTGCTTCAAAATAAAATGAAACATCAAAACAAAATTCTATCCCTTTGAAACAGTAAAATGGAAGTTGAAATGAAACAGTGCTGTTTCACACAGTCCTACTAATGAAGGCTGTCTTAAGCCTGCACACTGACATATGTATGTGTTTTTGTTTAATGTATGCAGTTTACATGTTTCTAAATATTCGTTCTCTATAGGGATGGTGTGTGTGCACATAAGACTCTTTTTGAAACTGACTTCTGCCTCATGAGTGAGTCCCAACTCCCATGCCCTGCTTGTGCAAGTTGCTGCTCCTGCTTTTGAATTGTCCATCTTATCTTGAACAAATGCCTTGTTCAGTTGTGAACTAGGTTGCCTATCTCACCTCAGAGATTGCACATCAACCTGAGGTCTGAAGTGAAATGACTTCAGTGCTATTGGCTCAATTTGTAGCAAATGGCCAATATCACAATACTAATGCACATAATTCATTGAGTTCGGCAGTGTGTTTGAAAGAAACCTAGGACTACAGTTGCAGGAACATTGAATTATTTCTTCTCTTTGGAGACCAAAAGTCAGAAAAGATCCCTTCAGGTCAAGGTTGAGGACTCTATGAGAAGCCAGCAGTGCAGCAGCTAAATTATACTCAGCCTGTGGACATTCAGTACTTTTCAAGGCTAAAGCAGTGAGGGTAAAGGGACCAACTTTCTCAGCAAAAAAATGTTTGCAGAAGACAACACAGACAGAAATTGTGTATGGTATCCTCCTTACCTCACATAACAAGAATTTCTCCTAGAATCATGCTTCAGGATCCTTTTGTCAAGAACCATTATTCATCCAAGTAGTTCCATTTTCCTGCATCGATGTGAACAGATCTGTTACTGTCTCCAGAAAGATGCTTTTTTTGGCAACTGTTGATCCTTCCGGATCATGGTGTATGCATGAGAGGTTACCCAGACCTTTGATGCATATGCCTAGGCAGGCATTTTGAAGGAGTAGAGGCTGCCCAGACCTTCCCTTTAGGCCACTGAGACAGAATCTAAAGGCCAGACTGAGTCCAGACATCTGATGGCTGTATTTGTATAAACATCTGGAAACTGAACCCAGGTCCCCTGTGTGGCAGACAAGGATTCTACCACTGAACTACAGGGGACTCTCCAGAAAGATGTGCTGGTGTTTTAAAAACACAAACCTGTTATCTTTTACAGGTTCATGCCATAATGAAGATATTTTCACCTGTTGATGATAACTTGAGCTTGTTTGTAACAGGGAATATGATACTTTATTTACGTTTGTTAGAGATAATCAGTTTATACTTTCCCTTTAGTAGGCATTAATAGGATCTTTGGCATAGTAGCAGTCAAAATATTACCTCTTGGGTCAATAACTTGAAATTAGTGGCCTATTATTTTTGGTTGCAATATTATTGTATGTATCTGAGGAAACCAAATGGCAGGAAGACAGCACTTTATGCATTTCACAGCTTGCAATAAATACCATTGAAAGAGTAACTGAGATTTAGGATACTGCATATTTCATGTAATAATAATTTTGGGCCTTAGTTTTCTTTAATATATGCAAGTAATGATCAATATTGCCAGTTGTCTTCATAATATATGTAGGATTGATTAAACTAACTGCTATTTTTCTTTGAGGGCCATAGTCTCTTTGTCCAGTATTAATTACTGGTACAGTGGAAATAAATTACATGGCAGGAACTCTCTAGACACCATGGCTAGTCTGTTGCTTTAGTTCATTGATTTTAATTGGAATCAGATTGGTACTTCTTGAAAGGCCTAAAAAGCATTTTGTCACCTATGCTATGGAATATGAATTAAGTTGGTTTCAGGCCTGTGAATTGGGTGTGCATGTTATAAAAGCTGGCCATCAAAACTGGGCACCAATTATTATCTTCAGTGAGCTCAGCAAAAGAGCTATAGACTGAAAGGGTCACAGAAGTTCTGCTCTATTCTTTCTCCATTAGAGATGACCCTAGAAGGGCTGGTTGGAGGAACATTTGCTTGTAGTTTAATAAAGGTTCTGATGAGGAAATATAATTTCTCATAACAGGAATGTAATATTTTACCTCAGCTCTTTACATTTTTTTAAAAAAATTAATGAATACATGGTGTGTGTGACTGTGGGGAAAAATAATTCTGAAGAGAGTAGAAGAGTGATGTTTTCAGATATAGATGATTGTCAGAACAGTGCTGGTAAAACACTTTTTAACCTAAGAAGAGGAGGGTCTATTTTACTACTGATACCTTTCCTTTACCTATGTTTATTATAGTCATCGTAAAATTAATCATGTCATTGTCAAAGGCTGGGGACATAAATTAAACATGAACAGCTATAAGTGATCAGAAGCTGGTTGTGGCAGTGCACCTTTGGGTACCTGCCACTTTAAGGGCTTGTGCAGACTGCAGACCAACCTACAGGTGGGAGAAGACCCAATCAGGCAGCCACATGGCACCCAAAAGGCTGCCTGATTGGTGGAGATCTAGGCAGCCTGGGTATTAGACCAGGCCCTGAGAGCAGAGCCAGGAGTTGCTGCAGGGATGCTGCTGATGTAACATTGCAGAGCTGCTGCTCCCAGAACAGTTGGAGGTTAGGGCAGGAACTATGGGGAAGGAGGAGATTCATAAGGACCCAGGTGGGGGTCCAGAGCTCTTAGGACTGAGACTGAAGTCCTGGGGCTGTGAAAAGGCCAACTTAGAGTGAGAGTCCATGTAGACAGAGGCACAAGAGAGAGGCCAGGGTGGCCTACTAAGAGAGGCTGGGTAGATGAGGGCCCTGAGAAGACATAGGCCAGCCCAAGCAAAAGGGGCTAAGAGTTTGTGGGCCTACAGAGAGGCTAGGTAAGCCCCTGGATAAAGGGCTCAAAAGTATGAGCAACTAAGGAAAGGCCTGGTAAAACCCTGGGAATGCAGCTGACCCTGGAGGGATCAGTGGAGGGGCTCAGATGAGCCCAGTATAGTAAAGAGCTGCTTTGTATTAGATTTGTGGGGCTCTAGGCAAGCCTGGTGTGAGATGAATGATTTATGGAGGGGCCCGGGGGGTGGAGGGGGGACCCTTATCAAGTGAAAGAGTCAGCTGTTTGTAGATTGATCCAGGCCTCTCAACTGGCCCAAGCTAGGGCCAGGGCCCAAGTGGCTGAAGGGCAAACATGCCCGTCATGAGGGGCAGGCCAGGGCAGCACAGAGCCCCTGTACCCTGACACGCTGGAGAACAGGGCCATGCTTAAGTGATCGAAGGCCTCCCAAGGGAGAGACTACTGGTGAGAGAGTAAGGGAGACAGTCAGCAGGCAATCTGGAATGATGGAGGCTGAAGCTCAGCCACCTGATGAAAGTTATCCTGTAAGGGGTCTAAGAGAGAGTTGGGGCCAGTGACTGAGGTCTATGTTATAAGGTTGAGGCTAGAACAGAGTGCCCAGGAGTGAGCAGGCCAGGAAGATCATTAAGGAGCCCAAAAAGGGAGGAGAAAGACCAGGGCAGGTAGGCCTGCAAGGGTCCTGGGTCATGACCTAAAACTACACCCTGCTGGGGTTGAATGGTGTGGTGGGACTGCCTGTAGCAGGGCAGTCTCCAGGAAATGCCACAGCTGTGCTTCCCCAGTGAAAGGTGAGGATGGGGCGCTGGAAAGTCTCAGCCCCCACTACCTTGTGGGTGACCCTGTGGAGAGGAAAGACTAGGGGTGCACACCCTAAAAGAAAAGAACCAGGCTTGGGGGCCAGGAGAGCCCAAGGCACAAAGCCTTAGAGAGTGATGCTTCAGTGATACCACAGGGACCAGGAGGGCCTGAGACCTGGTGGGAGGCTTGAATACAAGTGAGGTCTAGTGGGACGCCTGAATATTAGTGAGGTCTAGGCATGTTTAGGCCTCAGACACCTGAAGTCTGAGGCGGCTGTAAGGCCAAGTTAGGGATCCAGGTATGCTGACAGACATCTGAGGCCCAAGGGCCATAAGGCCCAGGAGCCCCAGTGAGGGGGTGGACTAATGGCCCCAGTGTGGGGGCAGAGTGTGAGGGACAAGGAGCCTAGAGTGTGTGTGAGGTAGAGGGCCCAGTGGGGAGCAGAGTAGAGGCCCCAGTGCGGGGTATGTGGCCAAGGTACATCTGAGGACACCTGAAGCTAAGTTTGGGCCAGAGGCTGGGTGTGGCACAGCAGTGGGATGTAGGAGTTGGAAGTGATTTTTGGATGCCATCTGTGAGGTATGGGACATGGTAAAGGGAAGGTCGGAGCTGTGTATTAAGCCTTTGGCATCAGGGCACTGAAATGGGCAGCCTCCCGCCTAGAAACAGCTATTCAATTACAACAAAGGTGTGACAGGGGAATCAGGTGAGTGGACTGCCCTAGACAGGTGGGCAAGCTGATATTGTGACCAGCCTTAAGATGGCCCCCTGTCACACTGGTTCAAATCTGTAACACAATAGATGTTCAGCAGGCTTAAACCACTTTCAAAATGGCAAAAACTGGTTTAAGATAAACCTGGATGGATGTAGTATCAGACTTAACTGATTTAGGTTAAATCAGTTTATTGAATTTCTGTCTCAGATCCCCTCCAGATTCAAGTTAACTCACAATCCCCCACATCCGAAGACGCTTTCCACCTCCCCTGCAATTCCCCCTCCCCCGACCCTTGCAGGGTAGGAAGCCTAGCTTTGCCCAAGCTGTCTACTCCATCGAAGGAGGGAGATATAATCTAGTGCTCCCTAGCTTCTGGCCTGGGTTGCTGTAGGCCTGTGGCTGCATTTCTGGACTCAAAAGTGAATGTCTGTTTAGTTGCTTATCAGTTCAATCTACGCAGCTTAAACTAACCTGTGAAGATTGAATCGATTGAGCCTCAGGCTTTTTGACTGTTTCTATTTAGCCAACATGACTCTTTCAGGAGTATGGCTGTGGAGGCTGAAATGTTGATTCCTTTGTATTATTCATCCCAAGAAATATCAAGTTACAGAGAACTTAATCCAACCCTGTGCATGTAGGGAGAGGCAGGGTAATGGTGGCAGAAAAGAAAATAACGTGTGCTTGCTTCTGGCCTCTCTAGTATTGATTAAATGTATGAATGGAAAGAATTAAAACATGGCTGCCTTCCCCTGCCCAGATTTATTAAAGGAGTGCTTATTTTAGTTCAGGTTTTCTGTTTGTTTGTTTGCTGCCCTTTCATAAATAATGCAATTTCCCCTTGTGCCTTTTTTGTAAGTGTTGGAAAACACATCTGCAGGGGAGGCTTTATACCATCAGTATGGAATCCTACTTCCTTCAGCTGTTTGCATCCATATTGATGGCATACAGGATAAACAGAACAAGTTAATTTGTAATCTCAGATAGAAAATGATAGCTGCACTGTTTCTGTCATTGAGCACTCTGCCAGTTTAAACAGCTGATTAGTCAGCTTCTGTGGAATCGATCTGAATCAGTTCCACCTGCGTGCACCCACCAGGAGCCACTTTATTGTAAATCAATCATTCTGAAAACATCTCACAAAGGGGCCAGTCCTCACTAACAAGCCATCAATTTAAACTGTCTGTCTGGAGCACTCTGCAAATTAGGAGTGCAGCAAACATTTATTCAAAAATTATGGAGAAGTTATTTTTTTAAACCATAACCTGTAACTATTTTTGGCTGGTTTCTTTATGGCTTATATTAATTTAGATCAGGGTCAGTTTTCAGACATTGCAAAAATGACAGCACTTTTTTCTGAAAGAGAGAAAACAGTATGTTGGGAATGGAATGGATGGCCTTTATTACTGGAAAGCAGCATTAACAGTAACTCAGAGACTTTATGTCCTGCCCTTGTGCCCCATGGGTGTTAAGATCGATCCCTGGAGTCAGAGACGTTCTCCTTATTCTCTGACATGATGAATTGCTAGTTTTTGACTGTGCAGAGAGTGGGTCTTCCAACTGGCAATGGCTGGAGGAACTTCCCTTGGGGGGAGATACAGATATATGGTTTAGTCTCCAAACTCATTCTTTAAGACACTTCAAACTATCCTAAATAAAAGAGAATGGAAAAAGGTATATTCTACCTTCTTTTTTTTATTGGTCTGTCCGGGCATTTCACTTATGTCAACACAAAAGCTGCGAGAATCATGTTTTTGAGCTGAACGCATTGTTCAGAATCTCTGGAGCCTTATTCAGCCTGAAAAAAATATGGCAGCACTTACAGTTTGCAAGGTACAGTGCAAAGCACTGCATGCAATATTATGTCATGTAATTACATGTTGCCACAGAACTGCATTTTCAACTCTGTGTGTGTTTGCAGGGAAATTGCTCAGTTATTAGTCTCAGAGAGGCTTTGCTTCAAAACTTACAAATAACATAACAACTCCGCTGTTGGAAATATAGTCAAAATAAGAGTTCTGTAAGTCCTCACTCAAGCATATGGAAAGCAATTTAATACCCAGATGACAATGGGCATGATTCAACTTCAGTTGAAAGGCTCTGATTGATTATAATGGGTATTAGATGAAACAACACATGAAATGTTGTTTCCTATTTGCTCACAGTCTTTTTGAATTTGTAGCATTTCCATTAATGGATTAGGTTTTAATCTGACTGCCTACATTACCTTGTATAGGAGGTCAAATCAGCTGACCAACCACCTTTCTGGCCTTATTTACATAAGTCTTCATATCAGCAAAATTACTGTCAGGGTCATGCATGGTTTTTAGTTAATTACTTTTATATTATGTGGGTGCAAGATAAGAAGTACCTAGTTACAGTTCCCTGAATGTGTGAGCCTATTGTATTTCACTCCAAAGGATGTAAAAAGGTATTTCATGCAGGATACTCTTCCAGCCATTTGAAAAGAAAACTAGCTTCTGTGGTGGTGATGGTGGTGTTTCCTTCAGACTGATGCCTGTGTTTCCTGTCCAACAGTTGAAAAGGGATAGGTGACCTCTCTGTACCAGGAAGGAGTGGTTTCCTGCCACTCTTTGACAACCTCTCCAAAGACACACATTCTCCAAAGACCATGACAGAAGTAGAGCAGATGCCCAGAGACACTGGAACAAAAAAGTCAGACTTGGAACTAGCCCTGGGACTGAATATACCCCCAGCAAATAATCACCTAATGATAAGAGAATTAGCATTCAGGAGGAGAAGTGGGATTTGCAAAAATAAAGGGTTTGAGGGTCTTCCTAAATTTGGTCAGTGTGTAGAAGGTGGTTAAAAAGTTTTGACATTTCCTAGTTTAACTGTGATACGTTGGTTGGACAGTAGTTGCTATGGTTTGCATGTTTAGTTTGTTCCTCCATATAATGCCAGTGTTTTTCTCTCCATATCAAATTCTCAGAGTGAAATGGATTACTTTACCCACTTAAAACCTGGTTTTCTTATATTGCTGCTACTTCCAACTCTGTGGTGTTAGCCTTTTCATTCTGCTCATCTAGCCTAATGTTACTGCAATCCCACTTCCCATCTGGTTCTTGCCAAGCCAGTAAAAATCTCACTGCTCAAATTACTATATTTTCAGAAGCTCACTCATCAAAACAATTTCCCCCTTCAGGAATACCCCCACCCAATTAATGTTTCTGTTAATGAGTATTTTCATCTGAACACACCTCTGGTTGACTTAAAGCAGAAGTGATGTAGCAAGACCAAGCCCTAGGGGTGGCTATGATGCCCCTGGTGGCTGAGTGACTTCAACTACTCAGGGTGCCCTTCCTTTACGTCTTACCTGCCATGACTTGATGGAAGTATCTTATTAAAACAGGGTCCCAGAGTAACCTCTAATCTGTTTTGGCTTGTACCCAGCTAACGCCGGTCCTGCCCTTCAAGCCCTAAGTGGGGGCGCCCTTGCCCCATTGGTGACTCAGGTGGCACCAGTTGCCTTTAAAGGCTACTCAAGGCTGCTCCTTCCACCTCTAGGGCCATGCCTATGCCTCACAAATATATTAAATTGTCCACTGGGCCTGGTGGCTCATCTGTCAACTACCTAATCCTTCTAGTCTGGCAAGACTCTTTTCTCCCTGGGCACTTATTCCTTCTCTGGCTTCCACCTATCCTAGGATTCAGCACCTTTCCAGGCTTTAACCCCACTTGGCTTAAGTTTGCTTTGGCTTCAGCCTTGCTACTGTGGCCTTAGCTTCCCACTCTCTGCCCCCCTGGCCTCATATGGCTACTGTTCTTCTGTCTCAGCCTTCTGGGTCCCTGACAAGGCTGCTTCCATGGGCCTTGGTTCTCTCAGCCTCAACCTGCATCATCTTCAACTGCTGGGCCCCTGACCCCAGGCTAGGCCTCCTCCACTAGCCTTGGCTCCCCCAGTCTTGGCCTGTATCACCCTGAACCACTGGGTCCCTGACCTCAGGCTAGGCTGCCTCCACTGGCCTTGGCTTTCCCAATCTTGACCTGTACCAGCCCACAGTTCTCTAGGTCCCTGACCCCAGGCTAGGGTTCCTGACCCTGACATGCCTCTCCCATCCTTGATCTATTGGAGCAGATAAGCCTCAGCCCTCTGGGTCTCCAACCCCAGGTGGTCTGTTTGCTACTGAGTGCCTGACAGGCACCCCTCTGTGGCCTCCATACCTGATCTTCTAGTTCTTAATTCAGACATAAACACAACATAAACCTAAGCAAGTTGTCTTGCAAACTAGAGGTCTTCCTCATTCTAGGAAGCCGTGGACTTCTCATCCTGGGTGGCTTGTGTGTCTGGTAGGCTTCCTCCTGCAGCCCTTCTCTTAGGAGCTCCTCTCTATGCTGTCTGCAGGACCAGTCTTACTGCCTGGTCTCATCACTGGTCTTATGTGCCTCCCAAAGCTCCATCCTTTCTTGTCAGGTGGCTTTTCAGCCACCCACAGAAGTTTCCATTTGGAGGTTGATAATCAGCCTGCTTTTCCCTGATGCTACTTAGCTTTGCTGCTTGTAGCTTCCGTTTATGGGCTGTCTAAATGTGAGGTGTTGGGGAGCAATGAGCTCCAGGGCAGTCTCTTCCCCAGGCGGTAGCTCCTACCCTATCGTTACCAGGCTGCCTGCTTTCTGGCTGCTAGCTCTCTAGCAGCTAGCCTACTTCCTAGCTGCCAGCCCTCAAACAGCAAGCTCAATCTGCCACTGTCTCCTTAAAGTAACAGGGGCCTTGGTCTTGCCAGCCTGTGGCATGGGCATACAATGTGGCACAGGAAACCTCTGTGTGTTGCACGCAGCAGATGGAGGAGGGGGCAGGCTGCACACCAACAGATAAGGCAAAGCAGCAAATTGAGCAAGGAGCACAGGGCCAAAATCATAAACCAGAGCAGAAATACAGGCAGGGGAAAGGGAATGGAATGGCACTTGGGGAAGGGGTTGGATAAATTTGTGGAATGCCTGCCAAAAAGGTTGGTCTCCACTGATTTAAGAGGAAGGAAACAAGCAGTGAGAGAAAACAAGGAGTTAGAAGTAACAACATCAAACGGTCTTTGGTGTGTACAGTGTTTCCTAGAATCCTCGTGACAATGCCCGTGATTGCATAGGAAGACCGTGGCCAAGTTCAGTGACTGAGTCCTGGTTTCTCAAGCTAATGTGAAAACTTTTCTTTTGCTTGTTTTGTTTGTAGACTTTTGTATTTGTGGTATAAAACATTTGTTTTGAAATTATTGTGGGAAAAGGAAAGTCCAGAGACAGAAAATGATTCCCCCGACCCCCCAAAACAAACAAACAAATAAAAAAACCCTGCCCTGTCACAAACCCATCTATAGGGTAGCCTTGGAGCCCTATGTTTCTGTCTGGTGTCCTGCTGCTTGTCCTGAGGAACAGACTGTCTGCAGGGTGTAGGATAGGGCTGAGGCCTGTGTCTACCTGGCACCCAGTGGGTCTCTGCCATGAAGGAAAAGCCTTGTTATCTCCACAAAATTAGCCAGCAGTAATCGTCTGGTTCTTACCCACCTCATCTGGATGTAATTTATGAATATCAGGAGATGTTCTCCTGCTGAAAGTTTGCTACAAGAGCATCAGGCCTGTCCCTTCTGGGGCTCCAACCTTCCCTTACACTCCAGCCAAACGCCAACCAGCTGTTAAGATATTGTGGAAAACTATCAGTTGTTCACAGATGATCGAGTATTTTTCAGTTCTTCCATTTTTTTCCCCTCAGCTCAGGGTCTCCTTCAGTGCTCCCCTCCGGATGAAGAGGTCAGGGTGGACCAAGGAGAATATCAGGTCACCACTGGAGCAAAAGTGAACTGTGATCACCACAAGGCAGTACTACCCAGGTAAATGCTAGACCCTCGCAATGTCCAGAAAGCTATGTTTTTTCTGTTTCTTTTTTTTTTCTTCTCTTTTTAAAGGCATAGACCACTTTTCCTTGGGCTGGATAATGCTTATTCTTTGGACACAGCCTGTGGGTAATAGGAACTTAAATTGAAGGAAAAAGCAAAAGAAAATTTAATTGCAGATAGGCAGTTTCTTTGCCTCTGAAGCAGTTCAAGATAAGTTATATGGTTTGGGGTCCCTTCCCCTTTCCCAATAAGGCCCCAAATCAATCAGTCCATGTCCACTGTATTATAATTCACATGCAAAAGAAACAAGGAAATAAAAAACCTTTCACCCTGAGAGGGTTGCGGCTGCTCTGACCTTCCCCAGTGCTCTAGTCTCTGCGTTTGCAGGATGCTGCCAAGCACGTCTCCGGTAGTTAGATTGCAGTCTTGGAGCTTGGAGGAACTCTGGTCTCCTCCCATTCCCAGGGTTCGCACTGCTGGAGTTCAGGTGGTGTGGACAGAACTTGCCCGATTCCTCCATGCATCTTCTCTCCATTCCACTGTAGCTCCCATGATGAAAGTATGGTGTTGGGAGCAGGAAACAGATTCAGACACACCAACAACTGACAAAACTGTTCCAGCAGCCACGGCATTCTTTGCATCAGTGATACTTCCTTCTGGTCCCGTAAGTTTTCCCAGGTTTCCTTCTTTTCTGTGAAGAGATAGAGGAAACCTTTTCACCCAGACTGAGGTTTGCCCTGAGATAACTCCTTGTTGCCATGAGCCTCAGCTCCCCTGGCTTTATACCAGACCCTGCAGCTGCAGCAGAGGAATCTCTGTCAGGCTCAAGTAACTTCCGCTTGAGTTGTAAAAAAAAAAATTGGTCCCCCTTCAAAGACTGCACCTGTCTACAGTAATAGATAGCCCCTAAGTAACTCCAAGCCACAAACTCCCCCATCCCACAGCATTCTCATAACTGCTGACAGGGATCCTAGTTTTCTCTGTTTAAAACTCCCAAATTCTTTGATTAAAACCCCCAAATCCATGTTTTTCTGCAATTAAAATGAAATGCCATATATTGAACATGATATTTTATTGATATATACACACGCACAATTTTAAAGCAATTTAGGAGCCTACCAGTGCTTCAATCATTATAATAAAATACATTCTAAATACTACATATTTTGTCATTTGATTTTGGCTTTTTTATCATGGAAAATCAGAGTTCCCCCTTTCACTCACCAGGATGTAGGTCCAGCTACAGCTGTCCCCCCTGCTGTTTTGTGGTGTTAAGCAGCCCTGATAGTCCAGTGCCTTGGCTCTACCCATGCAATTGCCTCTCACTCCCAAGCCACAGCCCCCAACCCCTCTAGCTGTGCTAGTGCCACTCATCCCTGAACCGTAGCCCCACTGGGGCCCCTCCCCCCCCCCCCCCCCGGGAAGGGGCCCCCCGCGCCCAGGCCTATGG
>NW_017728994.1:21079516-21087874 GCF_001723915.1 Gavialis gangeticus | reverse complement strand
GGGCCCCCCCCCCCCCCCCCCGCTGGAAGTGGTCCTCAGCTGCCAGGACTATGGGACCTGGTGGCTGTATGCTGCCTGGTCTCTGCTCTGTGAGTGCCAGCTGCAGCCAGTGAGCAGTGCTTCAAGCTCTAATTGATATGGAGCGCAGCCCCTCCTCCAGCTGCTGGCATGGCCTGAGCAGAACTGAGCAGAGTCTGTGGGTGTGGAGGGAATTCAGGTTGGTCACTGCAGAGCTCAGGGCTTCTTACCCTGCTTCCCTCCCCCTGGGGGCCTCCATGGCTCAGTGGGAGGGACATGGAGTGGGAAGTCAGAGTGGGGTGGTGAGACTCAGAGCCACCACCACCACTGCCAGGAGCCCAATGCCAGCCATGATGCCATGGTGAGGCACCCCCCGCCTGCCCAGCAGCAGCATGGGAGACAGAAGTGGTGGCAGTGCAGAGTTGTACTCCCCTCCTCCTGCTGGGCAGGCAGGGGGTGCCTCACCTTGACATGGGGCTTCCATCCAGTGGTGGTGGCAGCAAAAGCAAACCTCCCTACCCCACTCCACACTCCCACATTGGGTCCCCTCAACTGGGCCAGTGAGGTCCCTGGGGGGAAGGCAGCAGGTCAGGAAGCTCTGACCCCTGCAGCAGGCAGCCCACATCCTCCCCCACCTCATGCATGAACTGGAGAGGCACATGCCCTCCCATGCTCCCCTCCCCTGGAGTGCATGCAGCAGTGGGGACTTAGTTCCCCCCACTATCCCTTGGAAAAGCTACCCATGGTTCTGTCCTGCTCCTCCAGCTGAAGCCCACAGTCATGCATTCCCACCCAGGCTCAGGGTACCACCCTGGCTGGGCAGTGCTCCCAGCCCCAACTCTGCCCCACTCCCTTCCTCCCTGTGCCCTAATAACACAATGGCAAGAGATACTTAGCAGTTTCACCTACTCCCTTTTACTTTAGTATGCGTTCCTCTGTTCCTTTGAATAAACCATGAATGACGGGGGGCTGCACATGTCATCGGCCCGCCCCCTGCTGTCTTCGGGCATCCTGACCATGTTCACCTGCCATGCCTTTGGTGTCACCAAAGGTTAATATTTACATGCAGGAGGCTAACTATTTTGTGGCCCCGATGCTATAGGCCATATGCATGGCTCCAACCTTCCCTTATCTGTGGCCTATGCCTTGCAGATGGTAACTAAACAGTTGACAACTATGGCCCCATTTAGAACCAAACTCTTCCCTTGTGCTGGGCTGCTATCAGACTGCCCTCTACAGGGCCTCTACCCCTCAGCCCTACTCTCTGCAGTCCTTAAGGTCTCTCTGCCCTATTCTGCATGGTCTTTCAGGACTCATCCAACACTCACACTCAACCCCAACCCTGTGTAGACCTTCAGGTCTCCCAGTCTTACTCTACACTGGGGTCTTGCACTGCACTAGGCTGACCTAGGCCTCTGGTCTACTCTGGCCTCAGCCCCATATGGCATACATTGGCCACTTCATCTCCACTCAAGCCTTTAATCTCTTTCACACTGGCCTGCCTCTATTCTTCCCCAGGCCTTGGCTGTTCACTTTGGCCCACTTCTCTTCTATCAGACTCCTCAAGCCTCACAAGTCTTCTTAGCTCACCCAGGCCTTCTCAGCTCACAGGTCTTCTTGCACTTACCAGCCCTCTCAACATACCTGGGTCTCCTCAGCTCTCCTAGGCCTACTACCACTCATAGGCCTTCTGGGTTCTTCAGGCCTTCTCAGATCACATGCTTTCTCTGTTCTTACCAGCCTTCTTTGCTCACAGGTCTTCCTAGCCCTCCAAGCCTTCTCAGCATATTCTCTAGGTCCCTCCCTCTGCCCCACACCAGGTCTACTATGGTCTTGCTCCTTGGTCTGTCCCCCTCTACAGGGTAACCCACGAAGTCACGATGGCTGAGGCTTTCCAGTGCCCCATCCCCACCTCTCATTGGGGAGGCACAGATGTATCATTTCCTGGAGACTGTCCTACCTCAGGCAGTCCCACCATACCATCCAACCCCAGCAGGATGCAGTTTCACACCTTACCCAGGACCATTGGACACTGAAAGCCCTGTCCAAGAGCATAACCTTTTCCTACTCTTCCCATCTCAATGACACACAGTACCCAACTTGCAGTCTGATCTGAATCTCTCCCATGCCTGGTATTACTTCACTCCTGGGTTTCCAGAAGTCACCCCAAATGCCTTTCATATGGGTGTCTGGTACACAGCCCTTCACCCCTCATCTGTGGCTCCTACTACATCAGGAGCCTTCTGACCTCAATGATCCTGGCCCTGGGTTGGGCCAGTCAGGGCACCAGGCTCTCTGCAGCCCTTTCAGTAGGCTGTAGCCTTTTGGGTCCACTCTGTCCTCTGGCCCCAATCAAGCCAGCCGAGGTGAATCCTTGGCCTGCCCGGCACCATCCCTTCACCCCGCTTGTCCCAGGCATGCATCCTTGGCCTACATTGTCAGGGGCCCTAGGCCCCTTACCCTAAGCCACTGTTCCTATCCCTTTGGTTATCGCCCAGAGCTCCAGATCTGCCTCCAGGTGCCAGCATGGTCAGCTTCCTAGTCCATCTAATCATCCAGCCAGTCCAGAGCTGACAGCAACCTGCCTTCCATGCCTTCCCAGGGCCTTGGTCTTCTGTAACCCTGGTTCCATATTTCTGGTCTTTGCTGCACCATTCTCTGGTTGATTGGGTACCCAAACCCAGGTTCTGATCCTGACTTGCCCAGGCAGCATGCCTGGCTGATCATTGCCTAGGCCTCTCTATGTAGGCCCCTTCAGTGCAGTCTTCGCTGGACTGAGGAACTCCACTGGATCCTTTGGAGTCTCCTCCTTCCCAAATAGCTCCCCCTTTCCTACAGATCTCACTCTTTTCACCTAGGTGTACCAGCCCCCTGCCAGTCCACCTAGGTGTACCAGCAAAGTCCCTTTCTACCCTCGAGAAGACAACCCCCCACAAGCAGTCTAACTGAAGGGCTGCAGCTATTTCAAGTAGGCTGCACAGACACTAATTCTATCCACCTATTAGGCTTCATTCCACAACCAGGCCCTATCTGGGACTGCTTCCCAGGCTCGCAGTTCCACTTACTTCTACAGCCAGTCTAGTAGTACCTTACTTCAGGACACACTCTGCTACAGACCCCTCTATGGAGAGATGTGACTTCTGCTATAGTCCAGAAGGAACTTCCCTCTGCTAGCCAAGCCTGTGCTTATATACTGGCTGCAGTGATCCTAACTAGGGGTGTGCCATTAGAGATTTTTGGGGCTGATACTGATAGCCAATTTTTAAGGAAGCATATCAGCCAATACTGGTCCGATTTTCAATATACAGCCTGGCAGCTTGAAGAACAGTGTCTGGCTGGTAAGTCTGTTGTGGTGGAAGGGGAGGGTAAAGGGAAGGGGCACTGGGGGGGAGATCAAGGCCCCTGCCATGCAGGAAGGAGTGGGGCTGGAGCTGGGGCAGATGCTGCCCAGCCAGAATGGGGTGAGGCAGGGGACAGAGCCATGGCTCATCTGGGGAGGGTTGTGTGTAGTGGAGGGTGGCTCTCACCACTGTGCGCGTCCTAGGAGGACATGGGGGGCATGTGCCCCTGGATCTGTGCACGAGGTGGGGCAGGCTGCAGCCAGGGCTGCGTGGGGCTTTTTCTTCAGGGGCTGGGCTGGGTTGAACTCAGAGTGGGCAGCAGTGGTGTTGGGCCTTCCAGTGGTGGGGCTACGGGGGTGGGGGGGTGCCTCGATCCCAAACTTCACCATAGCCCGCACAACCCCCTCTTCCAATGCTGCTGCTACCTCATCTGCCTCCCACACTCCTTCCTTTCCTCCTCCCCACTCCCCTTCCACCACAACAGACTTACCAGCTGCATGCGCTTGCCCAGCTGCTGAGCTGTGTCCCTTGCCACCTATGTGCTGTGCTGCAGCTGCATGTATGTATGGGGCATTTATTGGCCACATTATCAGCTACATCAGGCTGATTTCTGGTACAGTCACTTATCTCTGTATCAGTGCCAATCTGATATCAAACCAATGTATCGGTGCACCTCTAATCCTGACCCAATCATGCTCCTGCCTTGAGGTCATGTGGCCGCCTGATTGGAACCTTGCGCCCTGCCACACCATGTCCAAAATCATAAAGACAATTGCAGACAATGTAACAAAGTGATAAAAGTGGCAGAAATTAATACAATGTTTTCTTTCAAGAAAACATTACATGTGTATCAGTAAAACAAATGAAAGAAAACATGCTTAACAATACAGGGGGAACCCAGAGTCAAAATCCCACTGCACTGGCAATAAGAAGCAATGAGATCTAAAGCACGATCTCCCAATCGTGCCACCTGCCATGCATGTGTGCCATGCCAGACATGCGATTGTGTGGCTTGTGCAATAGATCCAGTTGTGCCTTTACCTGAATGTATAGAGAGGGCCCAAATATATCATCTGATATGATGCCACATGGGAAACAGTAGTTAATTTGGGGATAAGCAGAGGAATTACATGGAAGGTAATGAACAGAATCTCATAGGGCAACATATAACATTCAAAGGGTAAATTACCAGGATGGAAATTACTAGTGAAGTTCCTCAAGGATTTTTATTTTCTATTGTCATTATGACCTTGACAAGTAGCAGTATGCTGATGAAATGGCTGGGAAGGACAAAGTTGGGAGGTGTCATTCACACAGAGTAGGTCTGGAATCTACAGAGAGATCTGCATGATCTTCAAACTTGGAATAAGAGGATAAAAATGAATACCAAAAATACAAGGAGGGATATGAGAGAGATGACTTTAGGCTATAAATCCAGCATTAGGGCTGTGCGAAGCTTCGGTCCCTGATTCAATTTGGCTGAATCTCTGAATCCGAATCTAATAAGAGGACCCTTTAATCTCTCTGAATCAAATTGGAACCCTCCAAATTGATTTGGAGAGATTTGGAAAGATTTGGTGATTCAGACATAGACACAGCTTTAAAGGTTTTTTCTACATACCTCTAGATAGCAGGAGATTGTGAACACTGTGATGGTGGGGCATATGAAGTGTCCCACAGAAGCACAGGGGGCTCCCCAGTGCACTCGGCAACAGACCTGGAAGTGGACCAGAAGCACTTCCGGTCCTCTACTGGGGAACTCACTGGGCACCACCCCCCACCTCTGGCTCAGGGTCTGGTGCCTCCTGGGTCTGGAAGGGGGGGCACCCTAGGTCCCCCCATGGCCAATTGCCAAGCCAGGGAGGCATGGGCAGGGGCCCAGCATGCTCTCCAGCTGACCCAGAAGCAGAACAGGAGTACTTCCTGTCCACTTCTGGGTTTGCTGCTGATCTTGTAAAGGGATCCCCCACACACTCCTGTGGGATGCTCTATGTGCCCAAGCATCGCAGTGATCACGAGCTGCACCTGCTACCTCAAGGTATATAGAAAAAACTTTTAAAGCTGCATCTGTGTCCGAATTGCTGATTCTCTGAATCAGCATGGAATCTTCAGATTTGGATTCAGCCGAATTGAATCAACAAATCGAATCACAGTCCCTGATTCAGGCTGAATCCAAATCGAATAGGGTCCTCTTCGCACATTCAGCATGGAAAACAGTAGCATGGACCCCTATCCAGCATGGAAATATATACTAATTCTATTGAAGACAATACTGACACAAGAATAAAGGAGTATACATTAGTTAGGAATAAATGTAAGTTGAAAATTAGAAGTTCCTAACTTTTAGAGCATCTGGAGTAGTGCAGGCAAAGTAACTATTTTTCCAATGGAATTCCATACCCTTGAAAGGAATTATTTGACATGGTGCATGTAAAAATATGAGACTGGATTTTATGTTTGAGGACGTCCCTTCCAGTTTTATGTTCCTATGATATAGATATAAATTAGCCTTAGCAAGTCTTTGCCCCATTTGACTCACTCTTCTGCTTAAGATAACTTTGTAGTGACACATAATTCAGGCCTTGTCCAAAGACCATTAAAGTAATTTCCTTCAAAAAGCCATTAAAGCTAATGGGAGTCTTCATTGTTTAGGTGGGTTTTGGCACATTCCCAGATACAGATGTTCATGGTCAAGTCTGCACCTGCAAGTGGTGAAGGACCTTTTAAACAATATTTCCTAAATGAGTGGGACCATGTTTTATTGGTAGTGGTACAGGAACCCAACTAAGCGACATAAAAATGTGTTAATATCAGTTTACTCTTTTATTCACATAAACAGAGTAGAGAACTATGAGTTCTGACACCTTGCCTCCAGCTGTCACAGCTTCTCAATCAGCAAGCAAATTTTGGCCAAGTCACGTAAGTTCTTTGTACTCATTTCCCCCATCTGTGAAATACCATATGTTCTCTAATGTATAAGAAATGTGTTATAATTTTTGTTGGAGGTTTGCCTTGATTTTGCCCCACTCCCATTGCTACAGCAGGGAAAATAAATCTGGGGGGGGTTGGGAAATCAGGTGGCCTCCTTGTCCTCTCTCCCCCACAACTTCTTTCCTCTGTAGACACTTCCACCCTGCCCACTGTCAGACCCTGCTCTCCTTGAGCAGAAGGGAGGGTCAAATTTGAAAACACTGAACAGTGAACCAGGCTGGGGCCTGGAATACATGACTTAAGAGTTGAAGCTGAAGGAAGTGGGCTTATTTAGTCTGCAGAATAGAAGACTGCAAGGGGATTTGATAGCAGCCTATAACTACTGAAAGTGATTACAAAGAGCATGGAACTAGATCATTTTCAGTGATGGCAGATATCACCACCAACAGGGAGCAATGGTCTCAACTTGAAGCAAGGGCAGTTTAGGTTGGATATTAGGAAAAAAATTCTCACAAGGACGGTGCTGAAGCACTAGAATGGGTTACAGAGAGAGGTAGTGGAATCTCCATTCTTGGAGGTTTTCAAGGCCTGGCTCAACAAAGCCCTGGCTGGGATGATCTTGTTAGGGATAGTCCTGCTTTGAGCAGGGGGTTGGACTAGATGACCTCCTAAGATCCCTTCCAACACTATTTTTCTATTATTCTATGCTGCTTTTGGCAGCAGTTTAATAGTAAACAATAGTTAATGTAGTTTCCTTGTATGTGGTTGCAAGATAAGAAGCTTTTTTCCCCATGCTGATTGGGGAAAACACCTCATCTTGTATTTGAGTAAATATAGTAGTCATTGAACCTAATAACCCTTACAAAGTAGTTTTAACATTCAGATCAAAGGTGCTGTGCATGTGCATATTATTATCCTGCAGGAGATCTGTCTGGAAATTTCCTAATTTTCAATTGTTTTAAAGTGAGATACAGGCCATCTAATTTGAAACAAACATTAAGCTCATTTAATTATATGTTCCCTAAGATAAATGGCAATCTGTTTTTTTTAGTCATACCTTCACCATTATTATTTACAATGACTTCATTTACTGGTATTTTACACTCCCCAACTGTATAACGGGAATAATAATTCTTGCCTTCCTTTGTAAAGCCCTTTGAGATCTCTCTACCAGGGCTTAGTGCTGGGGTAGGCAAAATACAGCCTGTGGGCTGGATACCAGGCCAAGGGATTTTCTACAGCCCATGGTGGGTGTCTCAGTCCTGGTCAACCCAAGCAGGCTGGGGAGTACACCCCGGGCTGTGGCATGTGCAGCTGGTCCTGCCACCCCTGGCCTGCAGTGGGGCTGGGGTGGAGTGGACTTACTTCCTGGTAGTGCTGATAGTGGTGGCTTTTTCTGGCTGCTGCCACTGCTAGACCTGGCCCTGCTACCTGGGCATCCCATCCCATCCCATCCCACACCCATCACCAGGGGCAGGACATCACATGGGCAGGGGTTGTGGCCAGGTGACTGGGATGGGGCCTTGGGAAGGCAGGGAGCTGGGATTTGGGAGTGGGAGGGGTGGGCAAGGTTGGGATCATGGGGTGGAATCGCAGGGTGGTTACAGCATGGGGCCAAGGCTAGGGCAGAGCTGGGATCAGCTGCCTACACAGCCCTGTGACAGGCATGGGTTCTATGAGCATGAACAGATTGCAGCTCTGCCCCAACCCAGGCCCCAACCCCAACCCCAGCCCCGTGCTGTCTCCATCCCAAGATCCTGGCCCCAGACCCAGATGCAGCTCCTTGCCAGTCCACTGCTCCACCCCGTCCACCCAGCCACATGCACTGCCCATGTGCATCTTGGCTAGTCTCCATGCAAACCCTGGGATCACTGGGCAGTGACAACGCAGGGCCAGGGCCAGGGCCAGGGCCAGGAAAAAGCCACAATCTGCTCTCCACATGCCTCTGCCTGTAGAACCAGTACTTGTTGCAGTGCCATGAGGGCAGTGGAACTTGGCCCTGGCCTAATGCTGTCATCACCCAGTTATCCCAGAGTCTCCATGGAGACTGGCCAGGACCTACACAGGC
>NW_017728994.1:21071302-21074516 GCF_001723915.1 Gavialis gangeticus | reverse complement strand
ATCCCAAGATCCTGGCCCCAGACCCAGATGCAGCTCCTTGCCAGTCCACTGCTCCACCCCGTCCACCCAGCCACATGCACTGCCCATGTGCATCTTGGCTAGTCTCCATGCAAACCCTGGGATCACTGGGCAGTGACAACGCAGGGCCAGGGCCAGGGCCAGGGCCAGGAAAAAGCCACAATCTGCTCTCCACATGCCTCTGCCTGTAGAACCAGTACTTGTTGCAGTGCCATGAGGGCAGTGGAACTTGGCCCTGGCCTAATGCTGTCATCACCCAGTTATCCCAGAGTCTCCATGGAGACTGGCCAGGACCTACACAGGCAGGGCGCATGACCAGGCTGACACGATGGGGCCAAGAACAGGCAGGGAACTGCGTTTTAGGCCAGGTCCAGGATCTTGGGGCAGTGACTGCATGGGGCTGGGACCCAAGGCAGAGCCATGATCTACTCCCCACACTCCCCTGCTCACAGAACCCATGCTCTTCAGAGGGTCATGCAGGCAGCTGATCGCAACTCTGTCCTGGCACTGACCCCATACTGTCACTGCCTCACAGTCCCACCCTATGACCCTGGTCTCACCTGCTCCTTCTGCTCCTAAACACCACTCCCTACCTGCCTGGGGCCCCATCCCAGTCACCCGGCCACATGAGGGCCACTTTGGGAGTTTTGGTGAGCTGTGTGGGGTGGCAGTGCTGACCCATCCTGCAACAGCTCACCAAAACTCCCTGAGTGGCTCATGTTCCCAAATAATTGGCCACCCCGGCTTAGCATTACTAATTGTTTTTTTCTGTTTATCCTCAAAATGTGTAAAACACATACTGTGAATCTAGCAGAAGTTTCTCCAGCATGTCTTCCCAACATGCCTTATCCTCCCTCTGAGAGAGGAAGGATCACTGTAAGTGGGGGAAGAGAATAGTCCTTTTCCCATACATGTTATATTCTCAGCCTTCAATAAAACTGACAATTGCAGTGATACTTGTGATGGCTTCTGTAGTGTTGACCTATGTCCACCAGAGGAAAGCTTTTGGTGACTAACAGCTAGATTCAGAGTTACAGCCTGCACGCCAAATGATAGTCACACTACCAATTACCAGCGCCATCTGCCCTTGCCAGTGAGATGTTAATTACCCCTAAGAAGGTATTACTGATATAGTATGAACAGTACCTTAGCAGCTACCTATAATTTACTGGAGACCATATGCTTTTACTAATAATATCCAATGCTTTTAATCAATTCAGTTGTCAGCATCATTGCTTTGTTAAATGTCTCAGTATTTCTATAGGAAACCAGTTAGCTAATCCTACCACCATTCCTCAGGGCCTCATTCTAGTTCCAGCTCCTTTTGGCATCTCTAGTTTACTGCTCTGAGCCATCATTAGAGGATATGGTTGGGGCTCCCATTGTGTCACGGTTAATAACTAGGGCTATTTGTCCTTTATGTCAGTTCCTGGCAAGGCAGTCTCCATGCTGTCAAGATGCATGAGTGAAGCTCAAACTAGGATGTCTAGAAATTGGCTTTGTTTTCATCTAGCTGAAGCCTGAATTGCTGTTGCTAAACATTAGGCACCAGTTGCCAATGGATGAAATATTAACCTGTATTTAAAGGAAGTATTAGTTGCTGGTTTGGTGACACTTTTTGGAATTATTTTTGATTCTGCACATACTGATGCTCCCCTCCCTACCTTTTTCAGAAATGTGAGCAGGTCACATTCACTTTCCATGGCAAATGGGGAAAGACATTCATGCATTTATTATTTTGAACTACTGTAGTGATCTCCATGCTAGACTTCCCAACTCCAGAGCTCTCTACAATTGTCTTCCACCAAGTATAGAAAACAGTGTTCATCCAATAACAGATCTGCTTAAATTTACCTAAGTTATGAGAAACATGAGGTTTTAAAATCACATATCACCACTTATCCAGATGATTATTGATTTAATTAACAATTACTATATTCAATATATTATTTGATGCATCCAATGCCATTTTAGGATTGATTTCTCCCCCCGCCCAAATATTTAGCACAAATCAATAATGGCTGATTAATTTGGGAATGTAGAAAAAAAGAAAACCTTAAGTATGGCATATCATACACAAAAAACAGTGAAGTGTTTGCTGGTAACAGATCTCTACACTTATTTCTCATGCCCCGCAACAAAATGACCCTACTTTCTGTCAAGTATCCTCAGTTACTTGGTCCCATATCCAGACCCACTTTTGGACTAAGAAACTACTAACATAAGAATTACCAGTGGCAGACACTAATCTCACAGAACCTAAGTAGGAAATAAATGCTTCAAGACACATCTCTGTTACTGTAGGAAAGAACTGGTATTTGCTGGAAGAATAGGTACCAGTTGGCTCAAATTTAAGGGAGGTTAGAAAATTAACATTTTTCATTCAATGATGCCCCTGAAAGTGCTCAATGGCTGTAATGTAACAAACATTCACAGCTACAGAGCACTTTAAAAATGGCCAATCATGCAAAAATGTAACCCTCATCAGATGAAGTATCAGACAGGGGTGTTCTAAGGCAGAGCATCTGCAAGGGTTAATTTTCAGTGATTCCACCCATAACCCTTGTGGCTTTGTGGGGCTGTCACAGAGAGGAGACATTGGGCACGTCTACATGAGACACTGACTGCACAGTAACCTGATACTACTGCACATTAGCATCACATGGCAAAAACCATAATGCGACGCTATTGTGCAGTAGTATTAGCCTACTGCACAGTAGCATCCCAAAAGAGGCATTTGCTGGTGCCACTGCACAGTAACACAGGTTACTGAGCATTTATTTAGTACTTTTTTATACAAGTACTAAATAAATATGCAGTAACCACTGTTCAGCAGCATCTCATGTAGATACAGCCAGAGTCTTCTTCCTGCACAGTGAGGAAGGGAGGGGGTGGGGGAAGAGAGCCCTCCAGCTTTGTGTTCCCTCCCTCCCCCAGATACCCCTGCTGAGGCCTTGCAGGCAGCCAGACTGGGCTGGTGAGGCAGAGGATCTCCTTTCTCCCCATGCTGTCTTGACAGTGGCAGAGGCTGCCAGACCAAGGGCTGGGGTGGGATGGGGGGTAATGGAGCCCCCCCACCTTACAGGATCAGCCTGGCTTTCCACACTCCCCAACAGGGAGTGGCAGCTCATAGGTGAATGCGGCGCAGTTGCAGGATTGGGCCCATGCAGTGGGGGGGGGGGGGGGGGCCCCCTTT
>NW_017728994.1:21069284-21071193 GCF_001723915.1 Gavialis gangeticus | reverse complement strand
GGCCTCCATTTGCCCTCCAGCTCTGGGTATCACAGCCTCTGCTGCTGTCAAGATACTCACATGATGGGTGGGGGATGGGAGAAGGGAGCCCCCTCTGACATGTGTTCCTTCCCCCTGCTGGTGTCTTGGGAGGAACCAGGCCAGGCCCACAAGGTGGGGGGCTCCATTCCCCCCCAATCCCAGGTCCTGACTGTGCCCCCCCAGCTACTTCTGCTGGGGTCTTGGTGGGAGCCAAGTGGGGCCCACATGGTGGTGGGGCTCCCCTATGCCACCCTCACCCCACACATAAGCATCTTGATAGGAGCAAAGGCTGCTGCGTCTGGGGGGGAAGGAAGTGGCAGTCCTCTGCTGCACAGGCCCAACCCCATTACCCCGATGAGGTCTTGGGGTGAGCCGGGTCAGGTCCATGAGATGGCAGGACTCTGTTCCTTCCCCTACCTGAGGCTCTTGACAGCACCAGGCATGGCTGCCATGCCTGGAGCTGGGGTAGGGGACATAGGCCAGACCTAGGTAGGACAGGCTGAGCCTAGGTATCTCTGCTGGGGTCTTGGGGAAAGATGGGCTGGGCCCATGCAGCAGGGGGACTCTGTTTCCCAACCTCAGCCCAGTTGTGCATGACAGCCTCTGCACTGTCAAGATGCTCACATGGGTGGTAGAGTGGAAAAGGGAGATTCCCCCCCTCTACCATGCAGGCCAGGCTCAGCTTCCCCCAAAATCCAGGGGGAATTGGATTCCAGGGGCTGGGCCCATGAAGTTGGGGGTGCTTCCTTCTTTCCCCCACATGAGGCTCTTGACAGCAGCAGCCACGAGAGCTGGGGGGTGCGTCCGGGAGAGAAACGGTGTAAAGCACCATCACCCTGACAGGCTGCCTGTACTTGTGTACATGACCTAAGATCTGTGAAAATTCTATCCTCTGTAAGCACTAATTCAAGAGCAGTTTCTTTAGCTGTGAAAAATGTATAAAGTTTTCTATACATGTCTGTTTTCTGTTTCTAACTAAAAATCGCTAGTTGCTTTAAATATAAAACACAATGTCTGCTTTAAAAATATGATGCTTTCTTTCTCTACAAGTGCCATCCTTAAGATGATATCCGGAATTTGCTGCCTCACAGCTGATTTATCACTACCAAAAAAAAATTCCCCATTCCCGCTGGTGAAAAATATTATTAGTGATACTAATTAGTACTACTGAAGCACTTTCTTTAGTTGTGTCACTTTTGATATCTGACATAAGCAAAACCACATACAATCCTAGGGAGAGCTAACCCTGCACTAGGACCCGAAGGTACAGGCATGTAGACTCATATACACACACCTGCCATTTAAGTCCTTTCTTGGGATTCTGCACAAAAACAAGAGTCCATGTTATTCGATTCAGATGCAGGATAGAGATGTTAGTCAGCTTCAAGCCTGACACTGCCATAAAAACTACTTTGGTGCTGAAACCAGAGAAAAACAAGAATGGCACAAAAGCTCACACAATACCAATGGCTTAGATGTATTCTCCATTTTTGGTAATGGTAATATAATGAACCAAAAGCTTTTCTAATCCCACAACTGATTTTTTTCTTGAACTGCATACACTGTAGTTCTTAGATTACATTTCACTCTCCTGATGCAGGGTCCAAAATCTGGCTTCTACACCACACCAGGGCAAATTTGAAGTAATTGAAGACAGAAATTGGCTCCAAGTTACTAGTATTTGACCCCAACCAATTTAGAATGTTTTTAAACTCAAGATTTGGGTTTGAAGTACTTGTTCATAGTGCTTTTAAAAATAAGGCAGGGGTTTTCAACCTTTTTGGATCAGCGTACCCCAGGCATTCAGACGCGGAGCAATGTATCTCTGGCAGGTGGATGCAGAGTGCGGGGGGGGGGGGGTTGCCACGGGGCTAGACACGGAACGAGA
>NW_017728994.1:21057710-21069248 GCF_001723915.1 Gavialis gangeticus | reverse complement strand
GGGGGGGGGGTTGACACGTGGCTAGACACGGAACGATGAAGGGGGTGGCGACTCATAGGTGAATGCGGAGCAGTGGCAGCTGCTATGTGTGAGCTTCCCCCATCCCCTGCATCTGGTCAGGCAGGTGTTAAAAGAGAGGGAAAGGAGAGGAAAGGGAGGGGAGTGGAGGTGCCGTGTATGGAGGAGTAAAGCATATGGCAAGTGATGGTCAAAGTAGCAATATAAATGAGAACATAACATAAATTACACCACTAGTTGTGTGAACACTTAATTTGATCTCCTGGGGCAAAAACAGATCTCTTTTACTTAGGTGCAAGTCTTGGTGTCAGTGGAGCAACTTAAGATTTAGAACCAAGGAAACAGAGCTGAATTATTTGCTAACCGTCCCTTGCATTTGTATCCCTAATTATATCAGTCCACTTAACTAGTGGAAATTATTTTGTATTCCTGCAACAGCCTCTGAAATGTCACATTGGTGGGATAGATGCATTTCTGGCTCATACATTATCCATGGTGTTTAATGAAACAAGATCTGTATTTAGGTTCTGGGCCTGATTCTCAGTAGAATTATACTGATAACTTGAACAAAACTACAACAATTATACATCAGCTGGGTATCTTAGTTGCTGGAGATGATGCATAGTTTATAACAGAACTTCATTTTCAAGGCCTAAGCTGAGTTTGTGGAGCTGACATATAAAACCTGTTTCTTCTTATTTGCACACTGAATGTATTGCCTATATAAGACACTAGGAGGCAATAAATATAAAGCCCCAACTTGGCATTTTTAGAGTCCATTTCAAATCATTGCTACATTCTCAGTCTAAGGTGTAGATGAGCTTTATTCCAGAACTTGACTAGTAGGACAAATATAAATTGGGGAGATGGGGAGCATTTGCATTTCCAGCATATTTTTAGCATTTCAGAAGCATATTCTTGTCACTGGAAAACTAAGCCATGCCAAGAAAAATATATAAATGAGTTTCCTGCTAAATCTATAGGAAGCTTTTTTTTTGGCTTTTGTCCCTAGCTGCATGGAGGAAGCAAATAAGGTTTTCAGCTTTCAGACATCAGCCCCACAAAGTGGAAATATTACCACTTTTAATTACTTTCTCTGTCCCCCAGAAGTATTTGCTTGTCTATCTAATGAATTTTTATTTTGTTAAATGGGGACTTTTTCCCTCCTTCTTGTGTAGACTCCAGCAGCTCTCAGAATGACAGAGACCCTGGATAAAAAGGCAAGTTCTTTGTGATGTTACCGTATTCCAGGAATATCAAACAAGGGATGAGAACATGGTCTCAGGGATCTCTCCCAAGATGGCACACCATACAAGCTGTCTACAAAATCATGTATAAATCCAGTTGTTACATTTCACAGAGGACCTTTAGCATGCAACTGTATAAAAACAGACCTTTTTTATGGGATCAGACTATGGACCCTATCCTGCCTGTGGTAATGACCAACACCTGGTTGTTCAAAAAAAAAGTAGGAGAAAACCAGTAATACATCAACTGTATGGCAGGGAAGGGATAGTTCTGCACATTGTGCTGTGCTGAAATGTCCTCTTTCACAGTGCAATGCATTGGAATATTAGCATCAAGGCAACCAGCACGGCCAGACTAGTTTCTAAAGACATTTCTGAAGTAGCTGCTATGTGCATGATGCCACCAGATATCAGCAACCTCTTCCATTAATTTAAAGATGTTTCTCTTTCTCTAACAAGAATCCAAATATGACATTTAAACTTTCAATTATATTTTTGACAGGTGGACTTGAAATTTAATATGGGTAACAATTTAAAATCAGTGCTCCAATTGTAGCTTATGCCAGGATAATATATTGAAATAAAAGAAACTAAACAATGTGAAACTACCAGTGCTTGCACTTTTTTCTCAACTTCATCCTCCAGTTTAAACATTACAGAAATTGCTGACATAAACAATAACCCAAATAATACCCTGCTGTTGTTCCCCATAGGCATTAGATAAAAATATAGGAAAGCATAATGTACTAACTACATAGCAAGAGAACAGTAGTAAAAATTATAGAAACAGAAACTAGATAGTGTAAAGTGTTCAGTGACAGAGAATAAAGAGCACAAAGAAAAGAAATCCTTACTCATAGGAAATGCTAACCTGAAACAGACAGGTAGGAATGCATTGCCTGGTTAAATACATGTTTTGCTTGTGCCTCATTTTACAGAGTACATGTAACACAATCCTTATAACGATTCAACAGTCAGGGCAGGCTGTTAGAGACTTTTTTTATATACTCCATCCTATTAAGCTCTTTCTCTCATAAGATTACCATTACCATATTAGTGTTGGTCAATTTTTAGTCTGTCCAACTGCTCTATTAACTTAAAAATGTTTCCATTTCCTTATACCTTCCCTTGCTGTGACATTACTCAGGTATATGGCTTAGTTGTCATCAAGCTATGGTATACAGACTGATTTAAAATATAGTTTCAGGAACCATTCTAACTACATTTTAGAGTACAACATGATGAACTATTTTTACCAGTTGCCACTCAGATTATCACTGACTGTTAAGAGGTGACAGTGTGATGACACTGCACTTCCGTTATCTCATCTTATTAAGTGCTGCCTGGCAAAGGTAGTTTCCCAGCCCCAGGGATGCACTGTGCTCCCCAGCATCAGGGAGACTGTAGCAGCTGCAGTTTCCCAGCCACAGACCACCTGCACAGGCACACTAAAGTTGGGTAGGAACCAGCTATGAAATCATTACACATTTTCAAGCAATAACTTTATAGCTGGTTGGACCTTTTAATAGGGAGATAGTTAATTTGCACAAGTAGCCACTCTAAATTTATTGTGCAATTAACAAGTGGATTGCATAATAATGTGTAGAGAAGGCCTCAAGCACAGATCAGTGAGATCTACTACATTTTCTTTGTCTTGTAAATCACTTATCCAGGAAAACTATCAGGTTAGACTGGCATGATCTTCTTGTCATAAATCTATGTTGCATGTTACCCATTTTTATTAACTTATGTCCTTCTACATTTTGCATCATACTTTTGTTCTAAAGCTTTGTATATTGTTGAGGTCAGATTCAGAGCTTGTAGTTCCCTGAATCATTATTTGGATTTTCCATTGGCCAACCATACGGTACTGACCCTGATTCAATAGATGTCTTAGAAATCTTTGCTCCTCAACCTGCTTTTTATGTTTCAGTTCTTTTAGTAGTGAAATTGTCTGATTTCTTCTCCTTCTATGCAATCTGCATGTGTTACACTTCCTTAATTTTTGCTGTGACTTCTGTTGTGGCAAATTCCATTGCCAGCCCACATTGTCACTCTTCCCAGAGCATCTTCAGAATCAAGTCATTGTCGCAACCACATTTCATATAATTGCTCTGACCATATTCTGCATTCCATTCTTGTTTCTGGATCAGCTATTGTGAAAAGCCTGTTAATTCTTCAAGAGGAAGTCCCATCCCCAGGGCCTGCCTTTTCCTGGTGTTGTGGTGATCTCTAACCTATTCCCTCCCATTCTGTCTGCTTTCTCACAGTCCTTAGCACAGCTTTCCCGTTTCTTGCTTTTATCTTCTCCTTCTTGGACTAGTTGCTCTGTCCCCATTCGTTCCTATCTCATTTGTTAAATTTCTGCTTATTTTGTCTCTTCATGTTCCAGTGCATGAAACTGTATTTGTCTTTTACTAGTTGTTCTCTGCCTCTGCCTCAACCTCCTGGATAACATACAGCATAGAGTTTCTGTATGTCATTGTTGGGGGTAGGTGCTGTAAGGCCTAGGTCCCCTCTGGTCTGCCATCTTCCTCATGAATTACATCACTTTATGAAAGGGGCAACACTATCCAACAGAAATGCTCTGATGTTATTCTCTCACCAGCCATGACTTTGATCTTACTTCAGTTAGGGAGCTGGTTCTGCTTGGTGATACAATGGGGCCTGTTAGAAGAATTTCTTCATGGGGCTCCTCCTTCCCTACACCCACCCTTACCACTTCCTTGATGATATTGAATGCTTTTATCTTGGGCACACCAAGATATGACAGACCTATCTGGGCTTCCTGGAATCTATGTCAGGCCCTACTGTTGAGCCCCAATGAAGGCCCTAAGTGGGGCAATTCAGATAAAGACCAGTAATTCAAAAAGGGTTCATCCCCTATTGTGAGTCAACTGACAGGGTGTCCAGGTGAACTTAAATCAATTCATTTTAACAGTCCTGGAATGAACCAGAATTAATTTGATGGGCATGCATTGTTTTCAGGGTCAATTCCCCCCTCTCCCCAATCAATTCCCTTTTTTAACAGTCCTGCAGAGAACTGAAAACAAAGATCAACTCAAGAATAAATCAGTAGTAACAAAAACAAACACTTTCATCAATTCATATCACAGCCCATAAGCCAACATTGACTGCATAGTTCATCAATGTGCTCAGGGTTGATTCACCCTGTCAATTTACTATCGGTATCTCAACAAAAGTCAATTACTTGTGGCATCCAGACTGTACAGAACCCCTGGTCCCCAGCTTACCATGCCTCCTCCAACCTTGTTCCTCTTCAGCCCAAGCACTCCTCTTTAGTGAGGCAGGTCATTCTGATGTCCTGCTCACTGGTACCTGAGTTGGCTGGCTGTCCTCTGACCGCCCATGCCTACTGCCCTGCACTCTCCACCTGCAGTTCGCTTGAGACCAGCACAAGTGGGAGAGTCCTCCATCATCTCCTCCACCCAGATGCTGCAGCCTCTCCCTGGCTGCCCTTCTCTGGTGATGGAAGTACCTCTTTGAGCTCCACCACCCCCAATCTAGTCCAAGCACTGGCTTCGGAAGTGTGGCATGGTGTCCTCTGTTTCACCTGGCCGTGTTCCCTGTTCCACCTGCAGTAATTCAAAGAGAAGGGACACCCTTAGACTTCCCTCTGTTCCTGGGACCTCTCCTTCCAGTCATCATCCTCATTATGGTTGCCATTCTTTAGATCCTGTCCATTGCCATTAGAGTTGCTATAATTTTCTTTCTTGTCTTTTCCTAAAGCTCCACATTAAACTACTTTTACAGGCTTGCATGCAAACTTCCCTGCTTAGAGCTGTTGGTGAGTTTTTTAAATCTTTTTCCTGAGTCAACCCTGACCAATAAGTAGGTTCAGCTGTGACCAGAGGCAGAGCTCAGCCATCAGCAGTGAGGTCTCTGTTACTTTCACAGTAAATGTCTCTCAGGACATACACTCAGAACTCATGACCTATTACCTGCAGCCAAACCAATCACCAGACATGAAAGTTCTATCTGCCTCCTGGCTAGTATCCCTCCAAAACAAAATGAAAATCCTAGAAACAAACTAGGGGCTGCCCTTTTCTGGTTCAGCTTGCCTTAACTGAGCAAAATGTTATATCACAGGAACAACATAATTTCCGTATGTGGCTACTGTCTGGCTAGGGACAGAAGTTACACATAAAACAGTGTAAGTGATCAGAAACTTCTTCAAAATTGTAACAAAACAGAAGATCAGTGCACATAAACTGCTTTCAAAATGGCTGAAACCAATTTAAAATAAACCTAGATGGATGTAATATCACACTTAACTGATTTAGGTTAAATCAGTTTATTGAACTTCTGTGTCAGATCTCCTCCAGATTCAATTTAACTCACAATCCCCCAGCATCCCGGAATGCTTTGCACCTCCCTCACAACTCCCCCCTTTTCAGAGTAGGCAGGCTAGCTTTGACCCAACCTGTCTGCTTCAGCTGATCAGGGAGGCATGCTCTAGAGTCCTCCTGGCTTCTGGCTTAGGCCACTAAAAACATGTGGCTGCATTTCTGGAATCAAAAGTGAATGTCTGTTCACTTGCTTATCAGTTCATTCTATGCCGCTTTTAAATTAAGTTGCAAAGATTTAATTGATTCAGCCTTGGGCTTTTTGTATGTACTTAGCCTGTACCACAGGGCATAATGCACTTCAGAATTCTAGTTTAACTTTTTAGGGCACCTGCTAAAACAGACACTTTCCACTTCCCTCATTTGAGTTTCATGTCCCTAAAATACAACACTGTTTAATTCCTTTTATATTATACTTTTCACATTAGCCTGAATGGTTTAGTAATGCAGATAAGTCACTTGGGCCCTTAAGGAGCCTTTTTCAAACCAAACAGAGGACCTAATAATAGCAAGTCATGTCATATATGGTGCATTTTTCTTATTTCAAAATAATCAAAGGTTTATTTGACTTTAAGTCGTTTATATACTGTTCAGCATATGTAGCCACTTAATTATAACAGCATTCTCTGTCAATAAGACCAGAAATGCGAAACACTCCTAGGACTTGCTACCCCAAGATAAGGAGTTGTCTTTGGAATATCTTGAACAATCTTCATTTTGATAACTCTAGGATTTTGATAGTTAAAATGTAATGTTGCATCTACTGCATGGACAATATTTCCTTAGATTTGAATGGAATGAAGAGGAAAGGAATGAAGGCTTGCGTGTACAAATTCAAACATTTTTTGGGATTTATGGAAGCTTTGATTGTTACCAGTAGGTGTCACCATGGGCCCTGAGATAGAAGAACCAATAAGGGTAAAGAAAGGAGCAGAGAGAAGTCGTGGGGGAGGAGCAGAAAAGTCTGGTAGGGAGAAAGGATTTTTTTTTATGCCTGGGTCCGTCAAAACCTGGCAGCCTGCAGTGATGGGAAAGATACATAATATGATAAAGCTTGGTAGCCGGCATGTGTGATTGAACAAACCAATGAAGAGATAACATTTGAAAGCTTTACAGCTTGGAAAGCTGTTAGCAAGCTGGTGTCCCTTTCATCATTTTTAATTTTACTTTTACTGCCCTTCATTTGCTTTGACGGGTTCATGTTGCCATGGCACAGTTGAAATTCTCATAAAAGTGCTGTTACCCTTTCAAGATGGCTATTTTTTCCTAGGGTTTATACCACATTTTATAGTTATGTCAGAAGGTTTACTCAGTTTATGAATTCTCCAAGCTTTAAGATTGCTCTAAAAACTCTGGGTTGCATTTTTGGCTTTTGCCATTTAAACTGTGAGTTTTAACAACCACTACATCAGTGTATTATGTCCTTACGTAATAAGAACATTCATTTCAAATGTATTCTTTTGTTAATAAGGTTAAATAAAATTGTGCCTTGCCCCTTGCAATACCTTTTGCCTATTTTTTAAAAAGGTAATGTTTTCTGCATAAAGATTCAGGGATTTTTGGATACCAAATAACTTTTCAGTAGTCTAGCATATATAGGAGAAAAACAATAAAAAAAATATTGAGTCAGAGGTGAAATGTAGGGCCTGGTTCTCTCCAAATGATAGTAGGTATAATTCCATCAGTTTCAATGGAGCTTGTTGATTCACATCAGCTGAAGACTTGACCCATTATTTTTATGTGATCACACCAATGAATTAGCCTTTAGCCTGCTTTATAACTCTTCACATTTAGGATCTATATGGTGAAACCTCACTCATTATTGCCCTGATGAGAAGTTAAACTTACTGAAAGCAGACACTTCAAAGCAGACAGGTAGTGTTGCGATAAACCTTAAAAGCTGTTATTCAATCAGGATTCAGGTTTACTCAACTTATACTAATATTTTATTTCCTTTCTAGCTAATTGGCAATCTTTCCGGAGTGAAATACAATGTAAACAGGTTAAAGACAATAGAATTGGACTTTGATGCATTAATGGCCTTCTGGAAAGGTGCCCTCTGTTTTGAAAAGCAAAGGTCATTTAATAAGTGAAATTCTACTGGTTTCATGGTAATAGCAATGTTAAAACATAGTTTTACAGTAAATAAATACTGTGTCAAAACTGACTTCAAACTAATTGCCATTTAATCACTTGAATATGACTCTCAGAAGACAGTGCAGGGTGGCACCTTAGAGACTAACTTGTACAGAGAGGCATATGCTTTTGAAGAAGAGAGCCTACTTTGGGTACATACAAGCGTTACATTTAGATTGATCTAACCAAAGTTAGGTTGATCTAAATGGCCAGGCCTGCAGGTGTCCACAAAGCTTAAATTGCCCTAAAAATGGAACACCTCATTTAGAGTTAGTTCACCTCAGACGTGAACTACCTTTAGATCAACTTGGGTTAACCTGACCTAAAATGGGTTAACCCAGTCTAGTGAATGCCTGCATGGCTAGTGAATGCCACAGCACAGTCTTGGAGCTGGGAAAATCCAGCCACCTTCCTCAGCCCCGGGGCTATGCTTTTCCTACCTCTGCCCCAACCAGGCTATTTTAGGCTCCCAATTAACCTGCCCTGAATAGGCATCTCCCTTCACAGACCCACTGGCCTTTTCCCACAAGTTACTTGCCTTGGGCTTGTCACACCATTTCCAGTAAACTGAATGTCTCTACATGATGTTTCTGGTTTAGATTTAGGCAGTTTCAGGTATATCACCTAAACCTAAATCAAGTCACGCAAATGCTTATTTGCACCCTGTGTCAGCATCTGGAAAAGTTAGATGTCATCTACAAATGCACATTGTCTCTGAACAAGTTAGTGTCTATGACATCACCTAGCCCTGCTGTCTCCTGACTTCAGACTAACACAGCCAAATTACTTCTCTCTACTCATGGATTATAACCCCTATGCTTGCCCATTTCTTTTGAATAGGACTTCTGAGAAAGAAGGTGCTTATCAGTATGAACAGACATGGCACAGATCCTGTCAAAGGTCAGCTCAAGCTACAGAATTTGGAGTGGAACATAGATTCTGAAAATTGCAACATTCAGAGCTTTTTGAACCTGCAAGGTTTGGTCTAATTGTCAAAAAAAAATGTAGAATCAAAGGAACAAAATAGATACACTAAAGAGGAGTAAGCAAATAAGTAGATTTAAGACTGTGAGTTATTGATTAAAATCAACACTTGTTCTCAAGTAATGTGCTAAATGGTGGTCTTAAAAAAGAACAATAAGACAGTTTCACTACACTTTGGGGTGGCTCCAAGGGGGTGCACTTGTACAGCTGCACACCCCACCCCCACTTCAATTCCTGCTATATCGGAAGTTTAAAACCAACTACCTGCCAGTGGTAGCAACATTTCTATTCAGGCAGCAATGAGAGCAACAATTGAGTTCATGGCTCATTAAAATCTGCCTGACTCCTTTTAAACTGTTCATTCCACAGGTGTTAATCCATCCTTTTTCTTCTATCCTCTATCCTTTTTAATGGGTGTGATGTTCCACTAATCAAGCTACCCTTTCTTCTACAATTCTGCTGTCTGTCAGGTGCTCCTTGTAACGTAGCTCCTATTTCACAGCCCTTATGACTGTTTTTAACTCATTCCAAAAATGTTGAATGAAAGTAAAAATAAATGTTAAACTAAATACTATAGCTGCACTTTCCTAGCATAGTAGTAAAGATTTTAGTTGCTTTTTACTTGGAGAAAAATATTTGTTACATTATATGGGATGATGAACCATATAATCTGCACCCCCGTTTTTCAAAACCTAGATCCGTTCATGTCTACACCTTTGGGAAAACACTAAGTCATGCAGGCTTTAGGCAGTCTATGGTGTATAATTATATTTGAAATGAGCACCTGACTGGAGAACACATGTAATACTGGTGTTCTTTTACAGGTTGACTTTTATTTCCTTTATTTTATTTTTTTATTTGAATCTGGTTTTCTACTTCTTTATACCTGGTACAGTGCTTACCTCTGTACCAATCAGAAGGCGTGACCCTTCAGAAGAGACAGTGTGACATGCCACTGAAGTACCTGTGAATACAATAGGTTTCCTAAGGGGTAAGTCTTGTTTTTTGTTTCTAATGAGTAGAGCCAAGATAAACGGGAACAATTTCCTCAGAGTTTTAATATAGATAGATAGATAGATAGATAGATATTGCTTCTTTTGTCACAGAATTTAAAAATAAAAAAACTAGAAAAAAATCTGAGATGAGAAATTGGTGCTTGAGCCCAGTAGCAACTGTAATATAGATATATATATATCTTTAAGGAAATGGAGAATAAATGTTCATAGTTCAGGAGGAATGCTATTAATCTAGGAGATTTCTTAGTCACTTAAAAGTTTGATTCTATCACTTTTGGCAGTGTCCTATTTTAACAATACATATTTATTTTATTTTAATCACACAACTGCATAAATGCTGATGAAATGACACTCTGACTTTTAGCGTAGTATCATTTCATTTTGGTCTCTTGTTCAGTAGTTCCCTCCTTAATTGCCTATTCATTCAACCAGAAGACATATAGGGGCAACTGCTGAAAAGCTGAAAAACAATTCATTGTACCAGTCACTGATACTCACAACAGAGCACCTTAACAAGACCAACTTCTGTACTTCCTGAAGGCATAAGATTGATTATGTTCATAGTTCATTATCTGAACAAGCATATCTGACTTTGGTGAATCCATCTGAAAGAGTATTGTAGAATTGTATTTTATCTTTAAGACATGTGTTTTCTAAAAAATAAGATATTTACCTCTGTTGCAGTAAAGAATCTGAACAGAAAATTTCTCTCTGTTGTTTGTCAAGTCATGCTGGAATGATGAGGCAGGGCAAAGATGCACATCAAGTGATAAACATGAAAACCTCAGTGGGCTTTTTTTTTTTGAAGGGGGGAGGTGCAAAATGGAATAGAAGACTGAGCACTGAATACTCAACAGGTTTACCAGGAACCTTCTTTTTCTTCTGCTCCAAGCCAAAGAATGACAGTATTCAAAAACTAGCCATTTTGGGGACTGAATTTCTTCATCCCGAGGACAGCTACAGTGAAGATAGCAGTGATACAGATTTCTTTCAGCTGTGCCATAGCCTTTATTGTAAATACCAGCTGTGGTGGTGGTGAAGTGATGCAGGTATATGTGCACTGGGATCTTAACAGAGCAACAACTCATTACAACTATGACGCCTCATTGGCTACATTCAGCAATAACATCTTTTGTCATTTAGTACTTATCTGGGTTGAATTCAAAGTTAGAACTTGTTGGGAAGCTATATTGTATACTGTGTGTTGCCCTAAAACTTCATTCCAGCTGTCCTATGCAAGTACATCCTATTGTTACAAATAATTTTTGGAGCACTAATTTTTTGGTGACTTCTTAGTTGATAGACCAACTAAGTTGTCAAATTCTAAGATAAGGCTACCTTTCTCCTATCTTGAATAGGGAAAAAAAACTTACCTTCTTTTTTGGGGTGTTGGAGTAAGTACGGTAGGGAAGTAAACACACATTCTACACAGGCTATTTCCTGTGTTGCTAATAGGGCTGTGCGAAGCTTCAGGTGGTGATTTGATTTGGAGGAGATTTGACCTGATTCAGTGGCCAAATCTCCAAATCTGAATTGAATCAAAGGACCAATTAAAAGGTCTGAATCAATTCAAAACTCTCTGAATCAATTCAGAAAAGATTTGGAGAGCTTTGATGATTCAGGCAGTCCTGGCGGCTGCAGCAGGGAGCTGCAGCTGGACTCTGAGCTGGTAAGTAAGGAGGTGAGGGAGTGGGGAATGGGGGAGGGGACCATGGGGGCACCCGTCTCAGCCTCCACCCCCTGCCTGCTCCCCCAGCCCCTCCAACCCCC
>NW_017728994.1:21052354-21052710 GCF_001723915.1 Gavialis gangeticus | reverse complement strand
GTCCCCACATGGCTGCCCATGCCACCTCCCGGCCCTTTAAAGAAAAGCCTGAGTGCTCACTGGGTGCTGCCAAGTGGAGGGTGATCCCTGCTGCCCCCTACTTCCCCACGCTGCATGAGGGGCTCTGCATGAGCCCCCCAACACCCCTCCACTCCCCCAGTCCCCCTATTGCTGCCCTGCCCACCCCAGCTCCAGCCCTTAAAGAAAAAAAAACTCAGAAAAACCCTGGGACTCCCCACTTCTGCGGCAGCCTTGGGCCCTCCCCCCTGCCGGCATGAACAGTTAGTGCGGGGTTTTTCTCATTTTTTTCTTAAAGGGACGGAGCTGCAGCAGGCGGAGCAGCCATGGGAGAGGCT
>NW_017728994.1:21045832-21047354 GCF_001723915.1 Gavialis gangeticus | reverse complement strand
TAAGGTTCTTTCTTAAAGGGACGGAGCTGCAGCAGGCGGAGCAGCCATGGGAGAGGCTAAGGCACTGGGGAGGGGGTTGGAGGTCTCATGCAGAGTCTCCCATGCAGCTTGGGGCAGTGGAGATCACCCCCCACCCTGCCTGGCAGCACCTACTGAGTCCGGGCTTTTTTTTCCCCAAGTGCTGGATCTGGGGCAGGCGGGGCAGCCATTGCCAGGCTTGGGGGAATGGGCCTGGCTGATTCAGAGATTCAGCAGCAGCTGAATCTCTGAATCAGATTCGGCCAAATTAATTCAGGACAGTGATTCAGATCACCAAGTTGGATCACTGTCCCCCGAATCGGCCAAAGCCAAATCCAAAGTGAATACTAGCCATGTCACATAGACCTAGTTGTTAGGGAACAACACAGGTTCTAACACTGGTTATTTTGTGTGTTGAAAGAGCCCTGTGTTTTTCTTTCAAAGAAGAAAATTACATTCTCAATACAGTCAGAATTTTCTCCAAAAATGGCCATTTGAACAAAGAACAGCTCACAATATCATTGCTCCCATTAAAAAGTGAGCCTAAAATGGCTAAAGTTTGACCAGAAAAAGTTGGCAAGGTTGAGACAAGCTTCAGAAACTCACCAACTCTCTGGTTACAAATGGTGCCAGTGGGACTGAGATGAATTGTTTTAGAAATATTTACAGCATTTAGAATATTTGCAGTAGAAATGTCACATGCAGAAACAGATGCAAAAACAGAAGGAAGGCTAAGAAAGGAATATATAACCACTTCTGTTACCTGTGAAAGTGATGTGGAACTTTCTTCCTTTTGCTTCTTCTAATATGAAAACTTTGTTTGGATCCCTTCAAAATATAGGGCCTGTCCATGAGCTGGTATTGCAGGTGAAGCATAATGAACCCTAGAACTTGCCTGTGGGCCATGGAATTCTTGAATGAGATATTAGAAGGATCAGAGAAATGTTCTTGGTCCCTCTATCAAGCTTGCTGAAAAATAAGAAATGCTCATTTGATTATAAAGTTTTATCTACATTTGAAAGTGGTTATTGGTTACCTTGAAATGTGTTGCATTATAGTGCATGGTGTCAGTCATCTGGTGTTTTAACTTAAGGTAAGAGCTCCACAGTGGAAATAGGGTTACTAAGATGCAAGATTAATTTATTTTCCAGTAAAGTAGGTGTAGAATGCATCTAGTTCTTAAATAACAGCTGGCAAGCCTTCTAGTTTTCCTTTCTACTTTTTAGGCTACCTAAATTAACCTTTGTGTCTTCTAATGCCGTAGGGTAATTTTGATCAGATGTCCCTATGTCAGCTTATTGCAAGGTCACCTACCTAGATTCTGGAAAGAAATAATGGATGTATCTAACTCTTTTGGTAGGTTCTGTGCTGAAGTTGTAGACTTTATCATCCTCTTGGGAGAGGTGCTCATTTAGACTCATCTGAATGCCACTGGTCCATAAGAAGCTTTCATAATAGATGAAAGTAGCATGGGGAATAAACAGGAGGAACTCGCCCTCAGAAT
>NW_017728994.1:21041935-21042254 GCF_001723915.1 Gavialis gangeticus | reverse complement strand
TGCAACACTGGTCAGGCCACAGTTGGAGTACTGCGTCCAATTCTGTGCTCCCCGCTTCAGGAAGGATGTGGACAACTTTGAGAGGGTCCAGAGGAAGGCCACCTGAATGATCCAGGGACAACAGGGCAGCCCCTACAATGAAAGACAGCAGGACCTGAACCTGTTCAGCCTTCACAAGCGAGGGCTGAGGGGGGACCTAGTGACCATCTATAAACTCACTAGGGGGGACCCGAAGGGTTTGGGAGAGACCTTGTTTCCCCTAGCGCCCCGTGGCATAACAAAGAATAATGGCCACAAGTTGTTGGAGAGTAGGTTTAGA
>NW_017728994.1:21029361-21041370 GCF_001723915.1 Gavialis gangeticus | reverse complement strand
GGGACCAGAAGGGTTTGGGAGAGACCTTGTTTCCCCTAGCGCCCCCTGGCATAACAAGGAATAATGGCCACAAGTTGTTGGAGAGTAGGTTTAGATTAGACATCCATAAGAACTACTTCACAGTTAGGGCAGCTAGGATCTGGAACCAACTTCCAAGGGAAGTGGTGCTGGCTCCTACCCTGGGGGTCTTTAAGAGGAGGCTTGATGCCTACCTAGCTGGAATCATTTGAGTCCAGTTTTTTTCTACTGCCCAGGCAGGGGGTCGGACTTGAAGATCTACAAGGTCCCTTCCAACCCTACTTCTATAATTCTATGAATGATAGTATTTCTGAAATGCTATTCTGTGCCATAAAAAAAGGAAAGAAGTACTAGCAGGGCTCTGAAATTAGTAGGAATAATGTGGCCTATGAGTGTTTGTTCTAGCACTAGGGTGGCCATCATAAAGGACATTATGTTTTTCTGCTACTATGTCCTGTACTGATACAAAAACAGGTGCCTTTATGCCCTCCATTTTTCTCTTTTGAACCTCCAGCCAGTACTTGAAGAGAAAAGTAGAGGACATAAAGGCTTCCGGTTTCATATCAGTAGAGGACAGAGGACAACCAGACTGTTTGCTATGATGGCCACCCTATCTAGCACTGTCTTGGGTAACATAGGGCTGAGCACATCTCACCTGCTTGTATTCACCAAGATGCTGCAGAGCTAGAAGTTTGCTCCAGTCTCATTCCTAGCCTTAGTCTTTAGCAGGCCTAAGAGTGACCACTGGAGGTGGACTCAGAGGTGAACTTTCAGGCAGGGTGTGGGCAATGTCCAGCCCCATCCTCCCTAGGACCAACCACTGATGAAAGAGAAACAAACCCTGAGAGGGCTTGCAGAACCTACAGATCCCATTATGAGAAAGACCACAGTGATACATCACTAAACATAACATGTGACAAACTCCATTGAGAAGAGCCTGAGATGCCACTCAAAATATAGAATTAGAGAAGATCAATCATTAACCTACCCAACCCAAGAGGTAGTCTCATAGCCCATGGATTGCATCCAGAGGATCAAGATGGAGAGATCTTTTCAAGTAGGCATGATATCTTCAGTGTTCCTCAGGGTTTGAACCACTTGGCTCTAATGCTGTTTAACAGTGCTGCCACGTTGTTCCTTATTCATAATAGCAATCATGCCAGAGGTTATATTCTAGCCCTTAGCTACAATCCACAGCTTCCTGCTGCAGCATTTATCATTTCTTCTTCCTGCAATTAAATGTACTCTTTTATGACCTTTCCCACAGACTCCTTCCATTCAAAAGGGTGGCACAGAACAGAAGGCATACTTATTGTAGCAGGAAATGCAGGAAAGAAAAACTGGTATTATCATTTTTCTGGCTTTCATTTTTATGAATGGCTTCAGCTTTTGCCCTTCTACCCATTTGGGTTTCTATAAAAGTCTAAGTATATGGTGCACCTCATGCTGATACACGAGTGTTTGAAAAAAGAACTGTTATCACACTAGTTCCCTTTTCTGGCACACACATTGCCTGACAGTGCATCTACATAGGGACTATCTATATGCAGTCCTCAGGTACAAATATTAGTTCCCAAGTTTGCAATAGCCTCAGAACAGGAGTATCTGGTGTTCCTAACCAGTCATAGCATTTGATACAGTCCACCTCTATGGGTGCTGAACACATCTAACAAGTGTTCCTATCACTTCTGTCCATCCATTAGTGTGGAAGGCTCTGTCTCTTGTTCTTCATGTGAAAATATCAAAAGGTTGTTAACATGGCTAATGGAGGCCCAGGAAGTAGGGACTTCCCCAAATAAATTTTCAGGAGTAAGAAATGTCTTTTTCTGCCAAATCTACCTTTTATAAGTGTCAGGGAGTTTTATCAGCACAGACACAAAGTGCACTCACCTACCCTGGCTAAGATAACCTATATATGTCCCAATTCTTCTGTAGGTATGTCTACATGTGCACTTAGGCTGGCTTAAATTTACTTCATAGTAAATTACTGTGCAGTAAGTGGGAATAGGCTGGTGTCTACACATGCAGACAACGTAGGACTAAATGTAGTCCCAGGTCAAAGAACCTGCCATGTGCCCCTGTGGTCACCAAGGGGGGCTCCAGCCTCTGGTCACATGGCCACCAGCCCTTGGGATTAACTTTAGTCCAAAATTGAAGCAAGAGCCAGCACTTGAGACTAACTGTAGTCCCAAGTTGAAGCCAGGAGAAATAGCCAGAAGCCCTGGGTCTTGCCTCAGGTCTGCCCCCTAGTGGCTGGACAGACCCAGCAGCTCTACATGTGTGTTACTGCACAGTAATTAATCTGGCATAAATTTGATACATACATGATGCAGGTATTAAATTTATGCTTGAGTTGACATAAGTCACCATATTTACTGCACAGTATGGGTGTGCATGTGTAGACATGTGCCCATACTGTACAGACATTTTGGTTATTGCACAGTAAATGCTCATGTGTAGACATGGCCTGGCAGTAGTTTCAGCGTTTCATAGATGTTAGGGTCAGAAGGGACCTATTACATCAACGAGTCCGACCCCCTGCCTTGGGCAGGAATGACTGATGGGGTCAAATGACCCCAGCCAGGTATCTGTCCAATCTTCTTTTAAACACCTGCAAGGAAGGGGACAGCACCACCTCCCCTGGAAGCTTATTCCATATTTTGGAACCCTCACTGTAAAGAATTTTTTCCTGACGTCCAATCTGAATTTGTTCTCTTCCAGTTTGTGGCCATTATTTCCAGTTATTTCAACAGATGCCCTGGTAAACATTGTATCCCCTATTTTTTGTTGCCCCTCTCTCCTCCCCCCGATGAGTTTGTAGGTAGCCATGAAATCACCTCTCAGCCTCCTCTTGTGGAGGCTGAAGGAGGTTCAGGTCTCCCAATTGGTCCACATAGGGTTTTTCTTGTAGGCCTTTAACCAGGCAAGTGGCCTCCTCTGAACTCTCTCCAGGCCATCCACATCCCTCCTGAAGTGTGGTGCCCCAGACTGGATGCAGTACTCCAGCTGCAGGCTGACCAATGCCACATAAAGGGGAAGTATCGCCTCCCTAGACCTGTTTGTGATGCACCTACTTATGCAAGAAAGGGTGCGGTTAACTTATTACCTCATCACACTAGTGACTCAGAGTGCTTTCTACTCCCTCATCCAAGTCACTAATGAAGATATTGAATAGTACCAGTCCCAGGACAGAGCCTTGGGGGACTCCATTGTCCACACTCCTCCAGGTAGAAACTGACCCGTGCACCACCACTCTCTGGGTGCATCCCATAAGCTAATTTACTACCCACCAGACTGCGTTATAATCTACATTGCGTTATAATCTACATTGCAACTGTTTAGTTTATTTATAAGAATTGGCTGTGACATTGTGTCAAAGGCCTTTTAAAAATCTAAGTAAATATTCCTTATCTAAGCATTTTATGACCCAGTCGTAAAATGAATCCAGGTTAGTCAGACAGGATCTGCCTGCTATGAACCCATGCTGATTACCCCTTAGCATCATTTTACCCACTGGTCTCCCACAAATGTGATCCTTAACAATTTCCTCAAAGGTCTTGCCAAGGATAGAGGTGAGGCTAACAGGCCTATAGTTACCTGGTTCCTCCTTCCTCCCCTTCTTGAAAATAGGGACAACATTGGCCCTTTTCCAATCCTCCAGGACCTGTCCTGAGCACCACAAGTACTTAAACTGTTGTGTCTGTGGCTCCGCAATGACTCCAGCTAATTCCCTAAGTACCCTAGGATGAAGATCATGAGGACCTGTTAACTTAAATACATCCAACCCCTCCAGGTATCCCTTTACTAGGCCAGCATGAGCAGTTGGTGGGTTGGTATCTATACTGGGATTACCTAAGGTCCCAATGGGATGTGTATTTGTATCATGTCCAGGACCATGGATGCAAAGAAATAATTTAGAAGTTCTGCTTTGGCCATCTTATCTGTTACCAGTTGCCCTAGTTCATCCTGAAGGAGCCCTAAGCCACCCTGCACCTTCTTTTTGCTTCCTATGTACTTAACGAATGACTTTTTGTTATCCTTAACTTTTGCTGCCAGCCTAAGCTCCATTTCCACTTTGGCCCTCCTCACTGTTTCCCTGCAAGCTCGAGCCAAGCAGGTATATTCCTCCTTGGTGGGACCCCCCTGCTTCCACAGCCTGTAGGTCTCTTTTTTCCCTCCAGGATCTCCTGGATTTCCCTGCTCCACCAAGAGGGTTTCTTTGCTTTTTTGCCCCCTTTTATGTGTACTGGGATGGTCCTTTTCTGTGCCTGCAGGATTAGTCCCTTGAGAAACGCCCGCCCTTCCTGGATTCCCATCTCTCCAAGGCTTTTACCAATCAGTCCCTTCCTAACTAATCTCCTGAGCTTGTTGAAGTTGGCCTTCCTGAAGTCTAGCACTTCCGCCCTACTAGTTATCTTCCCCACCTTTCTCCAGATAATGAACCCTATCAATAGGTGGTCACTATCCCCTAGGTTACCTTGCACCTGCAGATACCCTACCAAGTTGTCCCCTGTGGCCAATACCAAGTTCAGTAAGGCATTTTCTCTAGTGGGAGCGCGTACCTCCTGAGATAGGTGAAGGTCCTGTAAGGAGGTTAGAAACTTTTGTGAACAGGCAGACCTGGCTGCCTGTTTCTCCCAGCAAATGTCTCGGAAGTTAAAGTCAGCCATGATGACCAGGTCCTTTGAGCGCACTGCCTCTGAGAGCTGTCTCAAGAATTCTAGGTCTAACTCATCCCCCTGGTATGGGGTTGTGTAGGAGACCCCCACTACCAAGTCCCTTTCACCCCAACCCCCCTGTAACCTGACCCACAGTACCTCAATTTGCCCTTCTTTCTGGCCTAAATTAACTATGGAAGATGTATATTGCTCCTTAACATGGAGAACAATGCCCCCCGCCTTTTTTCTGTACAGCCTGTAGCCCTCAATGTCCACTGCCCAGTCGTGGGTAAGATCTCACCAAGTTTCTGTTAGCCCAACCAGGTTGAATTCTTTATTTGCAAGCAGGAGTACACATTCCTCCTTCTTGTTCCCCATGCTCCTAGCATTAGTATAGAGGCATCTAAGCCCCACAATAGGTGCCCTTGCTACTTCCCCATTCTGATGCTTAGCAGGGCACTTGTAGTTACCTTAGCTGTTCTAGCACCTGGCTTAAGGTTCATCATTCCAGGTCTCTCCCTGTCATCAACATCCCCGTCCCCCCAATGTACCTAGTTTAAAGCCCAGTGTAGGAGATCAGCCAACCTGTAAGAGAACAGACAAGAGAACCTCTTGGAGAGAGATGTAGCCCATCTCATCCCAACAAGGCCTTATTCTGAAAGTACAGGTTGTGGTCAAGGAATCCAAATCCCACATGATGGCATTAGCTCTGAAGCTGTGACTTGACCTCTCTAACACAATTGTTGAGATGCTGTCCTCGACCACTGACCAGTAGTATGGATGAGAAGACCACCTGTGCCCCCGATTCTCTGACCCTAGCTCCCAGCAACATGTAGTCACTTGACCCCACCTGGACTACTCCAAGCTGCATCATTCATTCCCACATGGATGACGACCATGGGATAGTAGTCGGAGGACCTAATCAGGTCAGGAATCCTTGTTGTGACATCCTGAATCCAGGCTCTGGGCAGACAGCATACCTCCCATACCATGGGCTCCAGGCAGCAGATGGCTCCCTCCGTTCCTCTCAGGAGGGAGTCACCCACCATGATAACCCAATGTCTTCTCCTCCAGCTCCACGGTTCTCTCTTAGCTTGCTTGGTGCTGGCTGTGGGAGTGGCCTCCACTGCTGCGCTCTCTGCCAGTTCTGCCAGGGCCTCATATCTGTTCTCCAGCTGCACTGAGGGAGTTGCCCTGGCCTTGTGATGTCTAGCCCCTGAGGTAACTGTCTGCCATCCAGCCACGTTGACTCCCTCCTGTGCCTCCTTCCCTCCAGGCATGTGAACCTGCAGAGATGGAAGTACCCATCAATCTCCTCCTCCATCGCCCTGATATCCTGCAGCTTGCTTACCTTTTTTTTTTATAAGTTCGCAGTGGGCAGCTCGACCTCTTCAGTTTTTTAATCACTGACCTCAGTTTCCACTGCTTTAAAAGGGGAAGTGTAGTTAACACTAGGGACCCTGCATCAGCTGTTATAAAGTAAACATTAGGTCTGTTTGCTCCTATACCAGTGATGCCCAATGTTTTTGCCCTGTGGGCTGGATGAGCAGTGCCAGGTCGGTCTGCAGGCTGGATCCAGTCATATGGGGCCCAGCATGATGGGGCCCTGATCCTGACATGGGGCTTTGAAATGTGATTGCAGAGGAGTGTGTTAATTGCCTCTGCTCCCCTGCCGACAAATTTCTGGACCCTCGGGGAGCCCCGAGGGCTGGATTGCATACTTTCATGGGCTAAATCTGGACCACAGGCCAGGGGGTGATCACGCCTGTCCTATACCAAGACAAGTGTGCTGAATTGCTTGTCTTGGTATAGGTCAGCTCTAAAGGAAATAGGGTTAAGGTTAGAATGGTTATGCTATACTTTTATCATTGTAGGGGTATGCAGATCCAAGGGTAGCATAACAGTTTATACAGTATCAGTTGATACCTCTATTGTTGTTACATCTGTCTACTACCTCCTCTTCTGTTTCACTTGGGTTAGCAAAAAATGTTTCTGGCTCATTTCCAGTGAATTTTGGGTTTTTTCCTTTTCTGGCTGAAATTTATCGTGGAGAAAGCTGACCATGTGCTGAAGTAGCTCAAGTGTCTGGTATCAAAGTGTGTGACATTGCTTGAAAATTATGGCCATGAAAAGCAAGTACACTGCAAATCACTCAGCTGCACCATCTTGGAATGAGAGCACTGTAGAGCTGATGTATGGACTGATTTAACTGTTTAATGTGGTTTCCCAGCAAACCTTTCATAAAATTCATGACTGTAGCTGACCTCTGTTGCTGTGTTCTACTCAGAAAAAAGGCTATAACCCAGCTGTATAAGGCAGCACGCAAAAAAGTGATGTGAAGCAAGATAAAAGGAATCATGTTCCCTTCACCACAAACACTAGAGATGAACCCTTAGTCAAACAGTTGATTAAATGTTGCAGCATACTGGGCAGTCATCTAGGCCAACAAGCTTCTGCTATATCTGGCTTCAAATGAAGAGCTGGGTTCAGCTGTTACCCTCCTGTGTTATTCCATTGCCTGCAGAAGGGCTACTCTCGATTTGCACTTATATAGATAAACACAGAATGCGTGTTATCTGGAAATATTTGGTCTATGCATTCTTATAAGAATTTGGAAAACATCCTGAGTATTGCTGTTTGCAGCTGTATTCAATACAGCCATCGGGCTTTTTTTCCAGGTAGGGGAAGTTGTGAATAGCTGTGTAAACTAGCCATGCAGAAGCAGGGGTTTGTCCCCAGAAAAGTTTTGATACCATAAAAGCAAGTAAGTCCACCATTTCTCAATTTTATCCACAATTTAAAACTGTGTGTCTACCTGCTGATCTACAAGTTTACATCTCATGTAGCAGGTTGTAACTTAGAAGTAGATGGTCCAGCAGATGTGTCCCAAAGGATTATCTCTTGGTTACTTCCAAAAGGAGAGGGAACTGGAAAGAAGCAGAAAGGTCAGGAGGGATTGGTAACAGTGGGAGATATTCAGATATCCTCATGAAAAGGGGAGCAGGATGGGGGCTTACAAGCATGTGATGGGGGCTTAAATAACATAAGCAGAAGGGGGAGGAGAATCAGCTAGGCCCAACCAGCAGCCCTGAGTCCCACCTCTATCTCCTCTCCCCCACAAGGAAATTCCTATAACATGGGGAAAATGACAGGAATAGATTTTCATGGTTTGACTGGTTGTTGCTTTGTAAGAACTAGCAAATACAAGCATGAAGTTGTATAATGTTCCTTCCAAAGCTGACAGTAAAATGTGATTACAGATTGAGGGCCATATGTGGCTCCTAATCACCTCTGTGATTTTGATGCATGCCCTTTATCTATCAGTAGTCTGTTAACCTGTATTCTCTACTCTAGAAGGGTGATATTTTAGTCGCTAAAGTTCTGTGGCGTGATTAAAAGAGATTGGTTTCTTCTTCCCAGCAATGCTCTATATGTTTCAGTGTGTCTGAGTTTAACAGAGTGGGAGGGAGAGGGCAATGGGGGGTTCTTATGGGGGTAGAAAGTTTCTCTCCTTTTATGATAGTGAGGCTGAATGCTAATGAGAAAGGTAGTTTTGTTGAGAAGTTAATAAAGGCATTGAGCAATGTGCCCACACTATTTTAGACTAGCAATCACAGCAGTTGTACTCAGTAATACTGCAGTCATGTCTGCTGCCAAATGCAAGGGACAAGTAGTTTCATTTTTAGTCCAAACATGCTGTATGTACTAATACAGTGCAGTAACTTACAAAATTTACAATATAATTAATTTGTTTTATTCCAGTTCTGTCTGGGCTATATAGCCCCTGCCTGTTTTATTTACCTCATAGCTATTCCCTTTACCTTGTAGCTCTAAGGTCAGTCTAAGGACAAGATGTTTTTCCCAGAGATGAGTTGTGAACAAGTGCAAGTAGGCTGTGTTAGTGCAGCTTTCCTTCTATGTTTTCTGACACCCTACTGAGGAAAGAAGAATCTCACAGCTCGGGATTTAGGTCCTGAATTCAGATTTTGAGGTTGGTGTCATTCATGGCCCATAAGCAAGGCTTCACAAAGTAGTTATAGAGACAGATAAAGTGATCCAGGATCCATACAAATTCTAATTCCAGAAGTAAAATTATAATAAGTTTATGTCAGTGTTTCTATGAAAAATAAAAACTCTGTGTTGCAGCATAGCATGCTGGGGTGTCATCTCCACATATGCAGGACATTAATTCATATGTGAAAGCTACTGCTTTAAATATTTACAGTGCCAGGATAAAGAACTTCAACCTCCAGCCAGTACTTTTGATTAATAGAAATAGAACCACCTCCAAGAAATAGTTCCTTGCTCATGTTTTCACTTCAGGCTGTATAAGTATGCTGGTACTAAATGCCCTCCTTTTTATATGACTAAAATGGAGTCTAGTTTTTTAATTCATTCTTGCATATGTTTTTTATATGCCTATAAATCACAAGGGGCTAATGCTAATAGGTATTAATAGGTTATTACCTCAAATTTAAAAAATGGCATCCACCCTTTCTAACTTACAGAAGGCCAGTTAATGAAGTGATGACAGACTGTTGTCATACTTTGTCAAAGGACTTTACATTGGGATTAACATGGTTTTAATTGTAAGATCCAAAAGATCTATATCCAGGGAAAATTTCAAGAATTTCAGGGCTGGAGCTGCTATGTCCTTTGGAATACTAAGAGGGTATTTTAGCTGCAACTCTTATGGCTACAGCCTTTTTCACTTGTACATATCTAATACTACTTATGCACCCAAATGCAAGCACATGTATGCTCTCTCCTTCCAAAGGCTCATCTGCATTTTGCATCTGGTAGTTACTGGATAAAATGAGAGCATGGGTGACTGGTACCTCCTGAGTCAGAGGGGGCATTTCCCCCCTCTCCCCCTCCACAGCAGACACTCAGCAACTGGGTGGGGGAACCCCATGTCTCTTCCCACAGATCATGGAGGGATCCCCCCACAGCCAATGCTGCAAACTGGGGAGGGGGGTGTCCACCGTGGCTGATCCTGCAGGCTATGGGGACTCCCACTGATCCTGCTGCTGGCTTTTCCAGGTCAGTGGGATTGGTCACGGGGGGACTGCTTCTCCTGGTGCACTCCCCAGCTGGTGCTCACAGGGGGGCACCAGCACTCTCACCTGCCCCCCTGCGCAGAAAAGCTGCTGCTGTTACCCAAATTGCCAGTTGCTCAAATCACGAAGGAGACCTTATAAGGGAGGATAAGGCAAGATGCCACGTTTATTGATTAAGTGCTTAATACACACACACACCACATTCATACCCCAATTTCTGTTCTGCGCTGGTGTATATTATCTGTCTTATCAGTAAGGATCAACTTAGTAGCCAGCCAAGTTGATCATGAGTAGGAAGCCAGGCTCCTGCCAGTCCATCTTGTCAGATGAACCGATGCTCCAGGATGATATGCAGAATAAGACCCGAAATCGATATGTCTCACCCCATCTTTTATAGCCTTGTCAATTCACCCAGTCCTCTGGGCTTTTGCTGTGTTATCACTGTGTTCTTCCTTGAAGGTCAATTGCCGTTGTTCTCTCACTGTTCTGGGGCAGATTCTTTTTGTTTTGGGTCTTTTATCTGTTTGCACTCTTCAGCCAGTCACCAACTGATGTTTTCCTTTTCCACAGACACACTCTCACCTATTCTCTCACACACACAGCATACAAAGGTCAAACACTTATGTCAAGCTACAGAGCAATACAAAATGGAGCTTTTTAAGGCAATGAAAAACTCAAGAAAATTCATAAGATTAGAAACAATAGGCAAAAAAGTCTGTGTATAATATGGTGAGGGCGTGCACATGCACCCTGTACATGTCACTACTAAACGAGAGACAGCACTGAGATACTTTTTGCTCATTTGCAGCTATAAAGTACAGGGCAGAAATCAGGGACTCTACCCTTCTAGTCCAGCATCTACAATCCCTTCAGTTTGCTGTCCTCTTTACCCCCACATATCTTCCCCTCTTGGTTTTCTGACCAGAATCATGAGAAGCTGTGAAGGCTGCCCAGGGCAATTCCTAGCCCATGACTTGGTGACTGAGGTGCTTTCCTGGGAAGTTGGAGGACTTGTAGAACCAAACTTCCTCTAGTTGTGAGGGATCTAGAAGCTGAATCTACCATGCCATGGGCAAGTGTCTTAACTACAGGCTACTGTGTAAAAGAACAAACTCAAGCTCTACAACCATTGTTCATACACTGACCACATCTCCCCCTACAACCCACACTCAGGATGACAGATCCTTTCTTTTCCCCTGTATTTATTTTCAACTCCTTGTGTTTCTCACCTTTCTCCCGCTATCCCTCATTATTAGCGTTGTGCGAACCTTTGGTCACTGATTCAATTTGGCAGAGATTCGTCCCAATTCGGCCGCTGAATCTCCAAATCCAAATCAAATCAGGAGACCCTTTAAGCTCTCCAAATTGAATCAGAACCCTCTGAATCGATTTGGAGAGATTTGATGATTCGGACATAGGCACAGCTTTAAATGTTTTTTCTACATACCCCAAGGTACCAAGTGGCTCTTGAATGCTAAGATGCTGGGGTGGATGGAGCATCCCACAGGAGTGCGAAGGGGTCCCAAGGGCGCTCAGTGGCAGACCCAGAAGTGGACCAGAAGCACTTCTGGTCCACTTCCAGGTCTGTCTTGGAGCATGCAGGGGACCTTCCCCCTATCCTCCTGCTTGGCGACTGGTGCCTCCTGGGGCTGGGGGAGCACCCAGGGTCCCCCCGCAGCCAATCACTGAGCTTGGGGGATCTCTCACATGCTTAGTAGTGGACCCCCCATGCTCCTGTGGGATGTTCTACCCACCCCACCATCTCAGTGTTCATGAGCCACACCTGGTAGCTTGAGATATGTAGAAAAAACATTTAAAGCTGTGTCTATGGCTGAATCGCTTATTCTCCAAATCAGCATCGAATCTTCAAATTTAGATTCAGCTGAACTGAATCGGGACAGTGATCTGAATCAACAAACCAATTCACTGTCCCCCGATGATCTTCCGAGGTCCCTTCCAGCCCGAATGTCTATGAAATCTATGAAATCTATGAAATTCAGGCTGAATCCAAATCCAAATTGAATATGGCCCATTTCGCATACCCCTACTCATTACCTGGAGAGCAGGTGGGTGCCACTAGGTAACTTTGCCCAAAGAATCACTAATGATGCAAAGCAACTCAACTAATTTTACACCAGATCAGTTGAGGCCTAGTTCTACAATGACTGCATCGGAACACAGGATGGGGTAGAGGAGGGTTGTTACAGCATCTAAGGTTCCTCAACAATCACAGCAGCCTCAGGGCTGACTTGACTTGACTCTTCCTCCCCCCT
>NW_017728994.1:20998672-21024361 GCF_001723915.1 Gavialis gangeticus | reverse complement strand
ACAATGACTGCATCGGAACACAGGATGGGGTAGAGGAGGGTTGTTACAGCATCTAAGGTTCCTCAACAATCACAGCAGCCTCAGGGCTGACTTGACTTGACTCTTCCTCACCCCTCAAATGCAAGCCATAATTTACAGGTCCCAAAAGGTACAGTTTCCTTCTTGCTGCTTTTTGGTGCTGTGCTGCCCAGGAGGGGAGCAAGTGGAGTTTTTATATGGGGTCATTGAAAGAGATATGTTTTACATGTAAAAACAACAATGCTAAGTGCTTTGCTTCCTCCACATTTCAAGCTGCCTGTGCTCTTGTTTACCTTGTATGCATGATCTGGCACCTTCAGTTTGTTACTGAGTTAAGTGCTAGTAGGACTTTGTTTCTAGTTGGCTTAGTTTCATTGTGCCTGTATGTACCTGTGTTTGGTGATGGGCTGGGTGAAATGAGTTGTCGGTTCTGATCCAGTTCCTAGGAGTCATACATGGAAACCAGAGTACTTCCCATTGCCTGACACTGAGGAATAATGGTGACATGATGCAGGGGGAATTTTGCCATTCTTTGTATGCTGGACCTGTGGATAATTAGACACAGTTGTGGTATAGAACCAGGAAGAGAGAAAAATAGAAATAGAAAGGGCTCAGGCCATGGCAAAGGACAGAGAAAGCCCTTTCAATATCCTAGGTTTGTCAAGAAACATTAGACAAAATAAGTGACATTCTAGTCAAAGCTTCACCTCTAATTCTGTTTTCTAAACTTTAATGTGCCTAAAGACTTCAGCTTTCATCTGTGGGTGGCACAAAAAAGCAGACCTTCTACAAACAGCCTGTTAACATAGGAAAAAGGATTAAAGTTGTTTTTTTTTCCTTTTTTTTCCCAGTTTTCTATCTTCCTTCTCCCTTTGGACCCCCTGACTTTAGTGAGCTTTTGGCTTGTTCTGTGCTTTCTGGAATTTCTTCATGAAGGAAGACTTCAGCTTCATAGGGCCTATCCCTATTTAACATAAACCCCTTCACAGATGATGAATTGAGGGGTGGGCATGCACATCAAATCTGTGAAATTTGCCCCTTGGTGATTTTTATACAGCAAGGCTGTGGCCAGAAAGCTGTCCTGTGAATGGCTGTCAGAGAGCAAGGTCTACATGGAAAGATTTTTCTTTTTCATGTTTGCAGCTCAATACTACTTCTGGTGAAGTTGGTGAAATCATGTCTAGTAATTAGAATCTTAGAGAAAAAGGGGGGCCCATATTATATTTGAACATGTAAGTAGCATTTAAACATGTTAAATAAAAATAGGATTTTGCCCTTAGTTTCTTTGGCTGTTTACAAATGTTGCATTTTTCTAGGTTTAATCCAGACTACAGTTGTCACTATATACATGTGGATGTCTGTAGTCTGAATTAAAATTGGCTCCAGTCCAAATTAATTAATCCTCATTAAATGAGCTTTACAGTTAATGCCAAACAGGGCAGTCCAAACTAGGCCATTTAAATTGTATTAATTAACACTTATATATGGTTTTGCTTTTAGCAAAAACAGTCCTTAGAAATTTGGCAGATAAGCATTGCAAATATCAATCCCTCCAAGAAAAACTAAATTGGGTTTTTGCAACACAACAGAGCAGGGTCTGCCCTGGCTCCTTGCAGTGTGGACCTGAGCCAGGGCAGAGCTGCTATCCACTGCCTGCACACCCCTGCCTGCAGCATGCAGGTGTCAGATCATCGCTCTTCCCTGGTCCCGGACCAACCTACCCCTGCCACAAGATCCCAGCAGCTCCGGAGCAGTGCCCTGGCCTGCCCTGTCCTGCTGTGTGCCCTGTCAGTGTGGCTGGGTTCGGTATCCATGGCAACCCCAGCCTTGCACTATCACAATACAGTTTTTGGGGTCTCCATGAAGACCAGCCCTAGCCACGTAGGCAGGGACTGCTGGGAAATGGAGTCCACTTCAAGCAGGATCTGGCCCTTAGGCTGAACTTTGTCTGCCCCTGCAACAGAGGCTGCCAGGCACAAAGTAACACCTTTACAAAGTCAAATGTGCCAACAACACCTCACTAAGTATCAGTATCCTGACTAAGCCCCCAGCCCTGTCCAGCCACACTGGCTAGTGGTCTGTGAAGAGGGGGGAAAACCTCTTGTCATTCCCCCCACAACACATTGGCTGAGGTGGTCATCAATATTCGGTCAATTTTACCCATCATGGCTTCTGGAACACCACTTTAGATAACTGTCAGTAGGTTTGCCACAATGTAGCAGTGATTAACCGGGCTTATTATCACCTCCTAATTACTTCAACTCTAAGTGCTAAGTGCGTAAGCCCATACACAGAGACTGCGAATTGGGTCTATTAAGGGGCTGATGGTCAATGATCCTCTATTAACCTTTAATTCAAATTGAAATTTGATTTGAACTGTGTGATTCAGTTCAAACTGTGCCAATCAAGTTTACATAGTTTAGAAAATGGTGAGCACATCTACAAATCGCCTTTGTGCCTTACTTTTTGCATTTGTAGTATGGTGGTGGTGGTACCAAATTAGCAGGAATAGGGTTACTGTAAATTGGGTAAAGGTTATTAGGTGCCCAGGCACCTGTAACAAGGCTATTATAAGTTCATGAACAGCTGGGCCTTCCTCTTATTATATATAGCCCCATAAAATCTGGTGTAAGGCTCAAGTTCTTGTTGTTCAAAGTCATTTGTTATCCATACATTCTCTATATATCAAGATAACTTAATGATTTCAAGATTGTGGCTCATAGCCATATGTATATTTTTACTATTCAGAACATCACGGCTCTCGGACGCATTCACAGTGCCATAAACTTTCTTTTAGGACAGCCCAGTACTTGAACTCTAACCACTTGTCCATTTTTATTTTTATTTTCTAAAAAATCCCAAATCAGAACAAATATATATATTAAGCAAAGCAATTAAAAATATATTTTATGTGAAAAATGACTGTCATCAGCCCCACGGAGGAAAGGGGTAGTAGTTGGTACAGATAAGGTGAGCCTGTCACAGCTACACTTTTAAAGGCAAGCATTTTCAGATGTTCCCATTGGTAAAGTTGGTAAATATTATGTAAAAATCAATATTACTATAAATCAGTTCTCTTCTGAAGTGTTAATCTTTGGACCTTACATTCAATGGGAAAGTGAGAAGTATTTCTTAAAGTTATTTTGGTAACATATCCTAATGAAACCTAGGTGTTGTCTATGTTACAAAGTTTTGTTGGTGAAACTTCAGTTTCACTGGCAAACAATCTAGCATATTTACATGTTTTAAGGCCCTGTAAGGTGACAGAACCCTCCTTCTCCTGGCCAGGTTACATCACTTCTGTTGAATGGAATTAGGCTTGTGCTGCTGGCATCTGACAAAAGGGGTCATTCCCATGTTTTCACGTGGTGCTTGTGGTCCTTTCAGTAGCTGATGGCTTCTCATGGTGCACTTCACATTTTATAAATGAATGGAACTGATTTCCAGAAGTGCCTGGGTGTGTATTTGTTCCTGTGACTTGGTGACCATGGCTGTATTCTGAAATCAGAGCCAGCTAATTATAGACCAGGCTTACAACAGCAGGATTACTATCAGTATAGGCTTTGTGCTCATGTGGAGAAAGACAAAGAGAAAGAGCTATTTATCTACTTTTATACCTATATCCATTTTCCTAGAGAAGTTTAAAGCCAAGGCTTGAATTCAAACAACTTCATGGTTTTTTAGGGCAGCATTTTATAGGCTCCGATTTCTCATGACTCAGATAACCCAAACCAGTAGATGCACAGCATCTTGTATACATAGATAATGCCAGACAAAATCAACACTAAATATCTGCTTTTATTCACATGGATGGATGGAGTTTCATATCTCCCTCTGCAGTGGTTTTTGTTTTTATTACACAGGTACCGTCTATAGACTATAGTATCAGCTAAGTCTTGAAGCAGCTCAGAGAACAAGCATTTCTTATATCCAGCAGTTGGTCTTAAACTAATTAAAGCTTCACACACTGTCACATTATCTCCTCCCCATGCAATTCTCATGGATTTTCTAGACACAGCCTGTTTCCAGGATAAATAAATCTGAATGTCAAATTCACTCCCCTCCCCTCAAATACAAATCTGAATACGAATGTCAGAACCTGTGTGCCTGTCTAGTGTCTGTATGAGAGCTTTTAGCCTATCTGGAGAAGTGATTCTGAGTTTTCTGTATTGCATTAGGCCACTGTCATTAACAACAGAGATGTCATTTTGATGTGATCTGTGAGGCGGTAGAAGCTTTGAAGTTGAAAGATGGAATAGACGTGGATAAATTGGGCTTGGAGTTTGCTGCTATTGCACCATTATTGCTGGCAATTATTTCACCGAGTGACACATCTGATAAAAAGTTATCTGCTTCACTACAGAAAGAAACCTCCATTTGGTGCAGCATATGGTAGAGTTGTCTTTTTAAAACCTGACAATAGCTCGTTAGTTTGGCCGGGGCATTTTGCACCAGTCATGCTGGTTTGTGTCTTTCTCACAATACTTTGTGCAATGTATAGGTTGGTTTTCCTTCCTGAGATGGAAACTTTTACTTTTTTGGTGTTAGGTTATTTTCAGTTCTCTGTGTGTCTCTTTCTATATCCCTTTATTGATTTTACCTTTGCATGTGTTTCTTTGCCTATTCTTCCCCCAGTCCCTTCATTTGACTGTCTTTATGTTCCTTTATTTCATCTTGTGAGATAAGGTTCCAGTCTTTTCTCAATGGAAATTGAAACACATCTTTTAAGGTATAAGGTGTTGAGAATTTCCCAAATCATGAACACAATAGACTTAAAAATAATAAGAAAGCACAGGATACAGCAAAAGGTTGGAAATGTAGTTGTTTTAGTTGATCCCTCATCCTTTAAGTTGTTTTACGTAGAGAAACCTTGGTTTCAGGGAGTCTTACAGTAAGATTTACAGTCTTGCCATATGGGACAGTTAGCAGGATCAGGATCCATATTCTCAGTGGCATGAATGGGCACAATCCCTTAACTCCTCTTTATTTTCCTATTGCTTAATAAGGTGCAAAGAAGGTAGTCTCTTCCAGTTTTCTATATGATAATATCAGGTCATACATGGGAATTGCAGACCCATGAATTCAAAGCTTTCAGAGGCAAACTTTCCTTTTTGATTGGCTTTTTGTAGATATTTTAGCATTGGTTTCAGCCTTATCTCTCTTGACTATAGTTACCAGCATAGGCAACATGTAGAGGATGTACAGGGGGCATGTGCCTCTGCTAAAATTGGCTGCTGCCCACTTCACTGCCTGTGGGAAGTCACCACTCTCCACCCCCGCCTTACCGCTGACACTGCCACAGCTGCCTGTGGGTGGTCCCTGCTCAGCCCGCCCTCACCACCAATGTCAGCGTGGCCGCCTGTGGGCAGTCCCCACTCAGCCCGTCCTTGCTGCAGACATCACCGTGGCCACCTGCGGGCAGTCCCTGCTCACTGCTGACACACCACCACTGCTTGCAGGCAGTCGCCGTGCCCCTTCAGCTTCAGGAGGCATGCTTTGTTCACGGTTACCAGTACCTTCCCCTCCTGTTCAAGCTCCATTAAAGGGGCTGGCTCTTGACAGTGAGTTAATGGAGAGCTCCTAACTGGGGAGAGGAAATACTATAGATCTCTGTTTTGTAGATTATGTTGCACATGAATATAAAATTTCTATATATATTTCACTTAATGAATAACATTGTTTTAAAGTGTTTTATTCATAAATTATAGCATTAATGCACTCTGTGATATTTGCTCATGGGCCCTAGACTGTCATGCCTGGACAGAGGGTGCATCTCCAAAAGCATGAATACACAGTCTGTGGCACCTCAAACCTATTTGAGGCATCACAAGCCACACATGGTGCATGTGCATCCATGCACCGTACTGCTAATTTGCAACACAACAGGTTTTTTTTATACTGGGAGATCCAGTATCAAATAAAGTGGTGTGGCGAACATAGCAGCAGGATGCACCACCAAAAACCAGAACCTGGCAAGCTAGAGCCCCTCTGGCTACTGACCAAATTCTGAGCAGCTAGCTCAGTGCTGCTGCTTCTCCTGGAGGTCCCCAGGACCCCAGGTAAGGCTGCTGGGGCCAGCACAGGTGCTGGTCCCAGCCTCTCCTACCCCACCCATGTCCCTTTGCTGCATATCAGAGCATATGTACAGGGGCATGCCCAGGGACAAATAGCAGTGGCACAAATGGGTCTAACTAATTGGTTCAAATGAGGATCTGATTTGAACCTTCTCTCAAATATTAAAGAAAGATCAAGTTTTTAAAAATTTAAATGAAGAAAGAATGAAATTTCAGTTAGTTCCTAATTTCTCTAATGCCAGAATGTGTAGACTCTTCAAAAAAGGAAAGGATATAGCTAAACAGGGAGCACATATTAGCACCTCTATACATGCAAGAAAAAGGGTGCATTAGTAAGGCAGTCTATTGAATATGTTTTGTAAAGATTATTACCTTAAAGATAGACTATAGCCTTACTTATGTTTATAGGCTATAATTGCCATTCCTTTGGCCAGGTAAAAAAAAATAGGTAGAATTTTTTATACCACATTATTTTTTCTGTGTTCAAAATTACACAGTGTTGCAAAATTTTACATGTAGCTATAGTAGTACATTTGCTACCTTTGGATATCTTAGTTGAAAGGGGCCAAAAAGTTGAAAAGAGAAGTGGGTATTAACTTGAACAATTATGTCTCTGCTAACACTTGATAAATTCTCCTCAATTGGGAGCAAATGTAATGTTGGGAATAAGCTTAATGCATTTAACATATCATACACACATCTGTCATGCATTCAGTATCATTGTGAGATAGGGAAGTGCAATTAACCAAGTTTCACACAATAGAAATGGTGGCATAGAGGGGACTGAAGCCTACATCTACCAAGGTACTTAAGGGCTAGGGACAGAAGTTACACATAAACTGGTTTAAGTGATCAGAAACTGATTTAAATCTGTAAGAGAAGAGAAGCTCAGTGCACATAAAACTTTTTCAAAATAGCTAAAACTGGTTTAAGATAAAGTTGGTTGAATGTAGTATCAGACTTAACTGATTTGGGTCATACCACTTATGAAACTCCTATCCCAGACCACTTCCTCGTTCGAGTTAAATCACAGTCCCCTAGCATCACAGCAAGTGTTGCAGCCCTGGTCTGGGCTGAGCTGTCTGCTCTGGAGAGCAGGGCTGGCTCTGCCCCTCTGCTGGAGCAGTGAGGGCTGGTTGGCTGGGGCCAGGAAGGGGAGTTAAACACCTCTTTCCCTGCTCAAGCTTATTGCTGGCTCTGACTGGACTACAAATCCCAGAAGCACCTGGAAGGAGGAAAAGGAAGTGATCAGAAACCTTGCAGAGTCCTATTGCTGAAAGTTTGGACTGCAAATCCCAGAGACCTTGGGGGCAGCAGGAAGAAGAAGCGAACACATACAGCCTGTGCTGGCTATGTGCCAGAGGGCTGTGCTCTATCACCCCCTGGCTTCTGGCCTGAGCCACTGCAGGCATGTGACAGCATTTCCTGAATAAGAGATAAACGTTCACTTCTGTTTCTACTTAGTCTCTGCAGCTTAGACTAAACTGCAAAGATCTCAGGCTTTTTGACTCTCTGTACTAAGCCAAGGTGTCATTGGAGTTTGGCAACAAAAACTTGTTGTGGATGTGGAGGAGGCTTGAGGCATATGGTGTGGGATCACAGTAGAAGTCCTTTGGGAATTTGTTTGGGAATTCTCTTAAATTTCAGGTTGAAATAAGAATGGTGAACTTTCCTTCCAGCCTTCTGACATACCAAGTTGTCTCATCTAAGCCACATCTGGATACTTGAGCTGGAGAAGTTCAGAACATGTGTGATTATGGATCATCTATAAAGTATTATGGATTTCCATTAGATTTGTGGTGCTCTAACCTGAAAGTGCTAATGACCTACTTAGCCACTGAACAGAATCACCATCTACAAATGAATAAAATAGTAAGCGTGTGTCATATTGTTATTGTCAAATGGCCACATAAGGCTAGGATGCATTGTGCTGTAATTGTCTTCTATAATCTTTTTCTGGTTAATGGATGGACTAGAGAAGCAGCCCAGGTCTGACCATTTCTTTGTTTTTTGTCACCATGGACTATATATGCAGCAGATTTCTATGACTTAAATTCAGTTTGATTTCATGTGGATTGGACAAGTGTGCTGAGTGTCTCTGTATAGACCTGTTGCCCTGTTTACCTGAGTTTATAGATGATGCTTCATCTTGTCTAATTTCGTAGCAGTCTGCTTCTGCTACATAAAGAGAAAGGATCTTATGTTTATGTTTTTCCTGTGTACATCAAAATACGTCTGTTTCTGGATAGTACTTTAAATTCTCTGTGTCTTCGAATGCAGTCACACTTCTAGTGCAAGGTTTGGTTGTGAGCATGACAAAACTATGAGGCCTGCTTTTCATGTAAACCTCTGGCAAGCTGTCTGCTGGATGAAGCACATCACTGGCTCTTAAAAATGTTTGTCAATGACAAGGGAACGTCACCCTTCCTCATGGCCTACTGATCATGACATAACATACGCGTGGGAATTACCTATGGTATATCTGAAACAAAAATCCGTTTTTAAAACTTTTTTGGAGTCATTTGGGTTCCAGAAGTATAGGTCATAGGTTGGGGACATAAGGGTCATAGTCTGCTTCTGGAAAAACTCACTCTTTTGCATCAGTTGATAAGATAAAGAAAGCGTCCCACACATATGTGAAAAATTAAAACATAAAATACTTGAAGGTGATTGTTTAGCAACTCAGAATGTCTCAGAAAGAAACCACCCATTGCTTTTCTTTAGCACAGGCTTGCACTTGCATTATGTTCCAGTTAGAGGTCAGGACTTTTGTAGTGATATACTGGTGGAATCGACTATGAGCTTTACTACCAACAGAATGGACTGGAGGGCAGTAAATCTGTCTCTGCAGACCAAAAGAGGTGGACAGACTGTTATAAGCAATTTCTGTATTAGTAGGGAGTGTGTTGCAGTCCTTCTCTTGGTGGCACTGTCTTGTGTATGACTTTATAGACAAAGAAATGTTAAGAGAATTGTGCCATCAAATCCTTTTAGACTGCTGCACTCTGCCTAGCTGTTATACTATAGATATAATTAATAATAATAGATCTTGAATGTGTAAAGCCTGTGATTTTTTTTCCCTTTGAGTAGGTGTAAGAAAGATTGAATGGATCCCCGTAATGATCTACACTACCATACCTGCAAGTGAAAAGAGTAGGAGTCACAGAAACCCTTCTCTCTCAGGAAATCACATTACCTCTTTTTCTTTTTGTTTCTTTTCCTATCATTTGGTGATGTCTGTGGAGTTTTGATTGTGAGCTTTTTGAGGCAGAGATTCTCTGTCAGCATGTGTTTGTACATACTTACTTCTAATGCACTTTCAGACTATTATTATGTTGCCTTTCATACCCCTTTTCTATACACCATTTTCTGCCCTGATTTCTCTGCTTCTTGCCCTTATGTGGTCTTTCTGTATCTTAGTGGTTGCTCAGAATTCATTTAAAGACACTGTAAGAAATAAGAGTCCAAGTAGTTGCGAGTGAGGCTATGAATGACAAAACAGAAGGGTTCACAAATTACTTTCTTTAGGGCCACCAATTAAAAAAAAAGAAAATTCCCTGAATACTGCCCCTTATTCTGTTTTCAATCTCATATTAAATTGTATATCAACTGCACTATCCCAGGAATTGAACTGTTTGTCTTAACAGGGACTTAAAACAAACAACTATTCCGATCATATATGAAGTGCAGGGCTTTGAGGCCTTTCAAGTGGATTAGACAAAATAGTTAGGAGGCACAAGTGTAACAGACATTGAAAAAATAATGTTGATAAATTTTGACTGGAGTACAATGGCATAGAGAAGTTTATATTTAAACTGCAAGCTACTGTCCAGGCTCACAGTCTTATGAAGAATATGGGCAGAGTTATATTTTACTAGATATTAATAAGTTATCTACTCTGTTAATATGGTCATCAATTGATTTTTCCCTTTTATCAGTCTAAGCTAGAATCCCTCTGTGTTGATACCTGATATTAGACATAGAAGAAAGGTAAGTCTCAGAATACATATCTGGATATGAATTGCGCAGCCAGTCTTCTGCTCCCAGTCGGTCTATCATAAACTGATGGAAATACTTAGACTGAATTAATTTGCAGTTTGGGCTTGTTTTTTGTCTCCAAAATCCTCCAAATGGATCAATATCTTGTTTCCTGCCTATCGCCATATACAGAGCATGCAGTCTATGTTAGAATCCCCTATTTTTCTGGGCAAAGCTTCTTAGGAGGTACTGCAGGATATTTATCATGGACTTGGAACTGATGGCTTGAAGTTTTGTTGCAGAGTAAATTTAGTACAAATAGTAGTAGTTCAAAACCATTACAAGGAAAAATGTGTAGCACTTCTACGATAAGAATTATGTGCATGCTGCTTTACAGGAGTAAGAACATAAGCATTTAGTTAAAATAAGTCATGGAATGGCACATCTATATATGCGCTTTAATGCATAGTAGACTATTTTACTATGCATCAAAGCATCATGGAAAAAAACTGTGACATGACAGTTTTGGGTGACTTCCACAACCCTGACGTGTTGGGAAGACCATTCAGTCAGTTCCAGCAGGTAAATCAACTTCTTGGCAGTCATAAATGACCTGTGCTTGACACAGGCTGTGGAGGGACCGACTAGGGGTAAAACCACTCTGGACTTGGTGCTGACCAAAGGGAAAGACATGGTAGGTGACCTGAAGGTTGGGGGTACTCTGGGCGACAGTGATCATGACGCATCAGATTCACCATCCACTGAAAGGCTGGGAATTCTGCCAGCAGAACAGAAGTCCTAGACTTCAGATGGGCAGACTTTGGAAACTCAAGAGTCTAGTTAGAAACAACCTTTGTAACCATTGACTGGATGATTTGCGAGTTCAAGAATGGTGGTGCTTGCTTAAAGGGGGCAATTTTCACTGCTCAAAAATAGACCATCCCTACACAGTCAAAAAGTTCTGGGAAAAAATTTTCGTTCTGGAAAAAATCTAAGAAAAAATTGTCAAGGAGACCATTGACCACAAGGTCATAACTGGCGGGTTATTAACAAACAATCAGCATGGCTTTGTCGAGGGAAGGTCATGCCTAACAAAGCTGGTGTCCTTCTATGACCAGGTAACTAACAAGCTGGATATGGGACCTGTGGTTGACATCATCTACCTAGACTTCAGCACAGCCTTTGATACTGTTTCCCACGAGATTCTCTCAATTAAGTTGGAGGGTACTGGCTTAGACCAGTATACAGTGAGGTGGGTTGGCAACTGGCTCAGAGGCCAATCCCAGCAAGTTGTAAACAATGGGATGGCTTCATCCTGGAGGGCCGTCTTGAGTGGTGTCCCCCAGGGATCAGTGCTTGGGCTCGTGCTGTTTAACATCTTTATCAATGACTTAGATTGGGAAGTGGAAAGCACAGTGATTAAGTTTGTGGATGACTCCAAGCTGTGCAGAAATGTGGGCACATCTGAGGACACGGTAAGGGTCCAGAATGACCTTGACAGGCTGGCTGTATGCGCTCAGTGCAATCAGATGTGGTTCAATAGGAACAAGTGCCGGGTCCTTCATCTGGGTGGGAAGAACCCTCATCATAATTATATGATGAGTGGTGGTCTCCTGGCTGACACTGCATCTGAAAGGGACCTGGGGGTAACAAATGACCAGAGGATGATTATGAGCCATCAGTGCGATGAAGTCACCAGCAGGGCAAAAGGAACTCTGGTGTGCATCAGCTGATGCATTGCCCAGAAATCCAGAAAGGTGCTCCTCCCCCTCTATTCAGCATTGGTGAAACCACAGCTCGAGTACTGTGTCTAATTCTGGGCACCGCACTTCAAGAAGGATGTGGATAAGCTCAAAAGGGTACAGAGAAAGGCCACCCATATGATTAGGGGCCTGGAGGATAGGCCCTATAAGGACAGACTCCGGAAACTGGGTTTGTTCAGTCTGAGTAACAGAAGACCAAAAGGTGACTTGATAGCTGCCTACAAGTATGTCAGGGGTGAACACCAAGATCTAGGGGACCAACTCTTCAGAAAGGCACCCCTTAGGAGGATGAGGTCCAATGGGCACAAGCTAGTTGAGGAAAAATTTAGGCTGGACATAAGGAAAAACCTATTTTCTGTAAGTGTATCTAGAATCTGGAACACATTCCCAGCAGTGGTGCAGTCGCCATCCATAGAGGTGTTCAAGAGGAGGCTGAACAAGCACCTCATTGAGCTTGTTTGAGCCCAAATACCTCCTGCCCATGGCAGGGGACCGAATGATTTTACAGGTCCCTTGATGATCTTACAGGTCCCTTCCAATCCTCCTATTCTATGATTCTATGACACTATGCTATTGTGCAGTAAAATGGTTTACTGCGCAGTAAGCATCACTAAAAAAGCATGCAAATGTGCTACTGCACATGAGCACAGCCTAATGTGCGTTCATTTAGTACCTCACATTGAAGGTATTAAATTTAATACACATTAGAAAAGGTGCATTTATGCACATGTAGATAAGTCCCCTGTGCTTACATTAGACTTATAGGCTATCAGGAGACAGAAGCATTCTTTTTATGCTTTGAAGGGTCAGGGCCTTAGCTGGTTTACTCGGCCTGTTAACACCAACCCTCCTTAAATTCTTTGTACCTCTCTGTCATGGAACAAATTTTGGTATTGAATTTGTCTGCCTAGCACAGACTGAATGTTCTGCCATTAAAGGCACAGAAAAACTTGTATTTGTCAGCATATATTGATAAAAGGAATTATAATTTAATTACAATGTTAAGTAGTTGTAGCATAACACACAGGTTTGAAAGGATGTGAGCTGTCTGTCAATCACATTAATTATGAGAAGGTACTGTATATTTAGTAACTGAAAGGAAGTTTTGTACTTGTGATGAATGCAGTATTAGATACAGAGCAGAACCTTGTTTTCCATTCCTAGGGTTTTTGAGCCTCTGCGTCAAGAGGATTTGCCAGAATACATAGGTTAGACAGAACTTTGGGAAACTTGTAGTACTAATGACATCACTTTAATTGGAACAAACTTCTGCAGGGGTATGGGGATCTAAATATCTGCAGAAGCAGCTCAAAATGCCACTTATGGCTACATCCAGATGAGCAGGGATGCATGCGCTTGCAGTAGCACAAATAGTAGCCACATAAATTCGTGTCCCTACTTTTGTGCCACAGCACATGCCCTTGCTTGTGCCCTTTGTTGCAGACCCTGCCCAGCTCCTCTTGGCCTCTGGCCAGACTCCATGTGCTGCAGGGGAGGAGGGGTTGGCTGGTGCACAGGGTGCCTCAGGGCAGAGCTAGCTAGCAGGCAGCCCCTGCACTGAGAATCCCTGCACCCCACCTAGCTGAGGAACAGCACATGGAAACCATCTGATCCTGTCTTCGTGTTTGTCCCAGCACACACTATTTTCTCATGCTTTGCCCCTTGTCTTTTTCTGGAATGTTTTTTTGCTAACAGAAAATCCCAGTAACAATTTTTGTCCCTACCCCACAAATTATCAGCGTCATGCTTGGTTTAACATACAACACATGCGGTTTGTGGTGCCGCAAAACACACGTGCCTGCACATCTGGATATGCTCTATGTAGCTAACTTTAGCTATTTTGGGCACCTATACACATGCTGGAGCTCTGCTCCAATGCATGCTAATTAGCACATCAGAGCAGACTCAATTAATTGCATTAGCACATCCCAGCAGCCTCCATACCACATTTATTCAGCATCCCCACATTTCAAAATGGTGGCAGGGACACGTTAACTAAAGTTCATCAAACGAGCTTTAGTTAAAATGGCCCCGCTGCCATTTTGAAGCACAGGATGCTGAATACACATGATACTGCAGGCACTTTAGAGTGGCTCTCAAAGCACATATATAGACACTAATAAATGTTACTTACTTAACTGAAGTGAGGTTGGATTTTTGCTTGGTTTTCTTCTGCTATATAGATGCCAGGCACAGGTAGTTAATACTCCTCATGTGAAAGAAGAGATCTTGGTTTTTGATTTTTGTATTGTATAAATACAATGCAGGCTTTTTTGAACATATGTGTCATGCATTCATATTTTGTGGGAAATGGATGCCAGCATTTGGTGCTACCTGTGGTGTGTCAAGTTTGTTGATTACATAAAGTAGATACACATTCTCCCTGGCAAGATATTCTATGCCACAATCCCAAATATCCTGTAAGCCTTTTATATTTATTTCCAGTACAGAAAGGTCACTTTACATTTCCACAGCTCCTTAACGGATGGTGTTGAGATTTCCTCCCCTATGGACTGTTAACTGGTTCCTTGCTTGTCACTCACTCGTACTTGACCAGTTATAGCACAACGATTCTAAGTTATGGAGTTAGTCCTGATTCTATTTTTATTAAGGAAAGCAGAATTTAGCTGTGGGTTTTATTTTGACTTTTCTAAATGGATGCATTTTGCCTGTCTCATTTCTTTAGTAACATTTTTGTTTAAGGGAAACTATATATACTGAGCAGGTTCACTTGGTCATCATGTTGCCCATGTATTAGTATTTTTGTGTGAGGCAAAAGATTTAAGAACAATGCTACTATAATTTGGTACTTGGTGGAAGTGATTCATTTTATTTGGCACATTGCCAGCAATCACTGCATCCATATTTTCCTACTTAGGTACTTTGATTCTTTTGTTTTCATGCTATTCAAGTCCTATGAACAGCATCCATTCATGAGGAACCCATTTTGTCAAATTCATAATACCAGGCAATACCAATAAGCCCCATTCTTATGCATGAATTATGTTTATGTTTGTGTATAGAGGCTGCTACACTGAACTATCTTGTTTTCATCCCTACCATAATTTAAGATATCTCTGTCTATAGGCATGTATTCAATATTAAGTGAAACAGAAACTAATGAAGAAATCCGACACCTGGTCCTTAACACTAATGAATACAAATACACATTTGTGTTCAATGATTTTGGTAGACCTTTTACGTTGGGTTGAATATTTTTCAATGCTGATTGGTGCCACTCTTTATGTTGATTTAAATTTTCTGTATCTCCTTCAAAATAAACAGGCTTGTTAAACACACACATTAGACTGACAGGAAGTCCATGTAAGATTTACTACAACAATGACTAAATTGTTTAATTTAAGTTCTAGGGCCGTGATCACGCAGAAGCTCAAGTTTGTTCTTGGTGTGAAATGTATGGCTAGTTCCATTGTCTATAAATGGACACAAACCTTTGCAAAGGGAAGGGTGAGTATTTGTGCTCCCAGGATCAGGATCCACAACAGCTTCATCCTAAATGAGATAAGGTAAGAGATGGCTATACTTGTTTTTTTGCTGCTCAAGGAAAGAGACTAGACAATCATAAATGTCTTTAGCACAAGTACAAGCCTAACATAAGGGGAGAGTATATGATATACTTTTGAACTTACTACTTCAGGCCATAATGCTTTCAAGGATTGAGAGAAAATAACAAGAATCGTACGCTTAATTATCTGTGGAGGGTTTTCACATTTTTCTTTCAAAGATCTCTTGTTAGAATGCATGCCCTGGCCAAGGCAGGCAATTGGCTTGAGCAGTTCTGCTAGAGCCTGTTGTGCTTCTCATATCCAAGTTGCTATGTTGGAGTACAAAGTCAAAGTACAGTTATTATCTGTGATCCAGTATTACTTGGGGGATGAGTTCATCATGTTGCATAATGGTTTGTGAGATATTTGTTCCTATGCAAAGGAAAGAATGGATACATCCTTGAGTTAGAGCACAAATACATTTTAATTTGAGAAAAATACAAAATGAAACCATGTACAAGTTATGTACAAACCCTTTTTACAAGACAATATATTAGTTACTGGATATTACATAGGACAAAGTTTCTGAGCACAAGCCTTTGTTCTCTATTGCCGATCCTGTCTAAAAATAGGAACGATGAAGCCATGCTCCTTATTCTTGTTTAACTTAATGTTCTTTTATACCATTGTATTTTTCCTGTGCCTTATTATGAGGAATGGCTAGGTAGAAAAATGCTTGCGCACATTTCATATGTGTATAGTGAATTGAAAGACAAGGCCAACTTTGGAAGCCACTAGAATGTGAAATTTGAAATCACACAATTTTTAAGGCTGTCATTTTTCATTTTGAAATCCGTGTGTCCCAAAGAATACGGTGAAGAGAGTGTGTCTGGTGGGAGCGAATTCTCAGCTTGGGCTTAAACATGATTTTTGATGAAGCTGTCTACATTTTTTGAGACATCTAAAATCTTCCCATTTCCAGGTTAGAACTTGTTAAAATATATTATTTGTTTCGGAAAATGATTTCTTCATTTTATTTTTATATGCTTGAGCACCTCCGTCCTTAAACCCATGAAGACTATCCCTAAATTCCCTGAATTAACCAGTGGGAGACTTTCTTTCAACCTCTTTGTTTTATAGATTAGGATTATAAATGGGGTAATTAGGATACTGTCCCTAGATGGGAACTAATTATTAGTAGTTTTTAATTTTTGTAGTAGTTTTGTAATAGAGCAGTTATGCTTTATTAACTCAGATACTTAAAGAAAGGTAATATTTGTTGTTGTAGTCTACTATGGATTATTTTTTGTTTAACATTGCCATATCAGTAGATGGTTGTGCAAGGTGTGAGATGTGTAATTTACTTCAAGTGAATGCATGTTAAATGTCAGTGAACCAGGACAAGAAGTGTAATGAATGGAAAAGACACTGAGGGTAGAGTTGGTAAAATGCAAAAAAAAGAATAATGATAAAGAATCAGCTGAGATGAACTGAGCCTCAAACTTGACCCAAAAGGTCTATACTTCTTTTACTTCCCTTTGAATCAAAGATTGAAATGAATTCTATGATTATTTGATGATTTCTCAAATTTCTATGAGAACATAGTTGCAATGAATTTTTCTTTGGTGCCTGCAAAGGTTCAGCTTATTTGCTTTTTTCAATTTTAGCATGGTATCTTTTCTTGTTTTGCAATGAGCTTTCCCCTCTACAGAACCTTGTAGATTATAGGTCCCAGTGTACATCTCAAACTTAAGTAGTATCAAATACTTACGGTCAGCTCTTCACAAAAGTAGTGCATTTTGCACATAGGAAATGCACCTGTTTTATGATAGTGCTTATGACTGCACTGCCGATGTTTTCAAGAAGTTGAGGAATTAACTGAAATGAAAGCATGCTTCTATAACTCCATAGCTCCATGAGAAACAATGGTAGAATAAAATCTAACCCTTGAATTTGATCTTCACATGGGCCAGATGTGGCAGATGATATGATGCACATGCTGACCTGCACGTGCACAAGGACTCTGGGACTCATTTGGGACTTAAACGACAGTTCTATGTGTATTATTGAGTGCTTTGTATAGGGGCTTGAGGTATGAGGCTTTTCATGATTTAGGTCACTTTTGGGACCACCTTCTAAAGAAGCACCAGAACTTTGTGGATTGGTAGAGTGCTAAGAAGTCAGTGAACAGTGTAGTAGAAGGCACATGCTCCCTTGGATTTCCCTATTGGAGTCCCATAGACCTGGATCACATTTCTCTCATCCAACCTTTGGTAGGTATGTAGGCCCTGCAATAAAGTTCTTCTCCAGAGCAGTCACACTTCCTCTCCCTGTGGGTGTATGGTTTCTTTTGTTTTGGTTTTTAATACAAAGCCATCTTAATAGGAAAGAAATGAGGGGATACAAATTCCTCAGAAAGGCAATTCAGGTACACAATGAAACTTGTTGCCTTCCCAGAGCCACTGTAAGGAAGTTCCTTGGAGGAGAGCTTAAGTATGTGTACCTGTCTATTGCATCATTTAGACCATGCTGGATATCTGTCACATGGTAGTGGATGCAGTAGCTGTGAATCAGATAGTGAGTGAAGAGGCAGTAGAAACACAAGTAATTATCCATGTGTAAGTTATTGCTTTTACACATGAACATTTCTGTCTTCAGTTGCTTTAATTTTTTTAACAGTTGTTCTGCAAATAAGTATCTCAATGGTGTCTATCAATGTCTGATTTCTTGTGCATGTGTAGGTAAAAGCTTTGAAGAGTCAGATTCTTTCCTTATATTAGTGTATTATTGTGTATGAAGCCACCTTCATTTTAAAAGATCTCTGCGCTTCCTTCCTCTTTGATATGATCTTTGAAGCACAGAGGAAGTCCATTCCCATGCAGAGGAAAGGTAGGAAAAGGGCTGGGAAGACTGCTTGGCTAAACAGGAAAATCATGGTTCTCTTAAGAAAGAGGCATACAAACAATGGGAGCTTGGTACAGGCCCCAAGCAGGACTATACAAACAACAGCCCTCCCTTCTAGGGATCAGATTAGAAAGGCTAAGGTGGCGACTGAACTTAAATTAGCAACGGGAATCAAGGACAACAAGAAGTCCTTCTCTAGATACGTAGGGAACAGGAGGAAAACAAATGGGAACATGGGGCCATTGCTTAACAACTCAGGACATCTTGATACTGACACTCAGGAGAAAACTGAACTCCTGAATGACTACTTTGCTTTGGTATTTCACTGGGTTAAGGGGAAAATCATGCCAGATAGGGTACAGAATGAGCAGGGTAGGAATGACTGCTGTCTCACTACTGCTGTAGAACTGGTGCATGATCAATTAAAGAATTAGACATATATAACTTGGCAGAAAAATGATTAATTAATCCTGCAAAAATGAATTTAAGGAGTCTGTGTGATAGGCTTGCAGAAGGTAGGATTCTGACTGACAGTCAGCATGGTTTCATCATGGGCAGGTCTTGTCTTATCAACATTATCCCCTTTTATAATCAGGTAACTCTCCACCTGGAGAAAAGAGAGGTTGATATTGTATACCTTGACTTCCAAAAAGCCTTTGATTTGGTATCTCATGACGTTTTCACAAAAAAATTGGAGGATTGTGGGCTCATCTGTGAGACAGTTAAGGGGGTATGAAGCTGGCTGCAGGGTAGGACCCAGAGAGTTCTAATGAATGGAGGTGTGTTATCCTGGCAAGAAGTGGCCAGTGTGGTCCCTCAGGGGTTGATGCTTGGTCCAGTGCTTTTCAACATCTTAATGATTTGCATGTGGGGGTGAAGAGTTCACTGGCCAAGTTCGTGGACGACACCAAGTTATGGGAAGGTGTCGTCATACTTGAAGATAGACTACAGATACAGGTAGACCTAGACAGATTACCAAGTTGGGTGGGTCGGAACCAGATGAAATTCAACATCAAGAAATGTAAAGTGCTCCACCCGGGGATGAACAGTCCCATACACACCTACAGGCTTGGCAGCACCAGACTGACCAGCACCACAAATGAAAGGGACCTAGAGGTAATAATTGACCACAGTATAAATATGAGCCAGCAGTGTGATGTTGTAACCAGCAGGGCAAATAATACTCTGGCATTCATCGATTGATGCATTTCCAGCAAAATGAAGAATGTTATTCTTCCGTTCTACTCAGCAATTGGTGAGATCCCAGCTGGAATATTGTGTCTAGTTCTGGGCGCTGCACTTTAACAAGGATGTGGTAAAGCTTGAGAAAATCCAGAGAAGGGACACCCATATGATCAGAGACTTGCAAGGCAAGGCATATGAGGAAAGGCTGAAGGACCTGGGACTCTTCAGCCTGAAGAAGAGAAGGCTGAGAGGGGACTTGGTAGCAGCTTACCACTACATTAGGGGAGTACATCAAGGGCTCAGTGAAAAACTGTTCACCAGGGCACCCTTGGGGAAAACTAGGAGTAATGGCCACAAACTCCTGGAAGACCATTTCAGGCTCAACTTTAGGAAAAACTTCACAGTTAGGGTGTCCAGACTGGAATAAGCTCCCTCCAGAGGTAGTGCAATTGACAACCCTGGAAATCTTCAAGAGGAGACTGGACGGTCACGTTGCTGGGGTCACTTGGAATCTTTCCTGCATGATGCAGGGGGCTGAACTTGATGATCTTCCAAGGTCCCTTCCAGCCTTACAATCTATGAATCTATGATGCATATAACTCAGGTGTAGATTCAAAGGAAGCATGTTATTCTTCATACACAGCTTGCCTCATGTTATTCCTACCTATTTTGTTGAGGTCCATATGTTCTCATTGCATCTCTGAAGCCTGAGTCTTTCAGCTTCTTTAGGTTAAATGTGCAAACCTTGGCACAAGGCACCTTTACTCTTCCTTTGGGATAGCACCATCTTCACTTCTATCTGCTGTTACACCAGTGCATGGGCTATAAAAAGGCATAAGCTGCTCCATGAAACCTATGAGAGTTTTTAGATTTGCTGTAGATAATCCTCTTTCTTTACTTCCTTGCCGTTTTCCTCCTTACCATCTTATAGAGAGCAAATGTGGAAATCCTTCTATGTGGGGTGCAGAGACAGATGAAAGGCCACTGTCATGTTGTCCTAGTGCCAAGGGTCTTTTTTCCTAGCTCTGTCTCTGAATTAGTATGTGTTATCTCTGGCAATTGTTTGTGCCTTTAGCTGTATCCATTAGGTTTCCATTTGGGATAACAGAAGTTGACTGTAAGGTCTTTTAGCCTGAGGAACTTTCTTGGCATTGTCTTGTATCCTAACGTAGGTTTATTGGTGCATCTCTCTGTATACAGAGCTGCAGACTATGAGTTATGATATGACCTAGAGCAGTGAGGCTGCATCCTGTCACAGATGAAGAAGAGATGTCATAGACCAAATCCTGCCCTAATTACATTGTTTTCTCCATGCAGCTTAGGAACTTGGAAAGACAAAGCCAGGATGGTTCTAGGTAACTGAAATGACAGATCCATATGCATTCTGGTCTTTGTCTCTGTTTGGGTATTGCTTTTAAATGAAAAGGGCTATTTCAGTGTACAGGAGGTTTTCATGTTTTGGAGACTTGCTTGAGCAGTTAAGGAAATCTTTACATCTTTATAAGAGAAATTGATGTTAGAAGCCTAATGTATGTTGTTCACAGCATGTAAGTGTGAGGCCTACCCTATTAGTCAATGAGTGCCTTTGTTTCTAGTGACATTCAGTGCGAGCCATTTCTAAATTATAAGGCTTTGTTCTGGTTTCTCTGAAGAGTCCTTGAAGTGGGATTTCTGTCCAAATCTGAAAAACTGTTCCTAGACATTGTGCCTTTCGTTGCTCTTGACCATTCTTACAGCATCCTGCTTAGTTTTGAAGAATGAGGTGTGATGCTGGCTGGCCCCACCAGAATGTAGCTGTACAATTTTGGGTTTGGGAGGTAGCTGTAGGCTATCTTCAAGGTCAGAAGTAACATAACATCAGTTATGTGGCACTGTACCCAGTCCAAATAGCTCTGTCTCAGCAAAGTTAGCCTGCCACAGTAGTATACCTAGGTGGCTACACTAACTGGATTTGAAGCGGTGCAGATGACTCTTTGGTTCCAGATGCCGGGGGAGCACATGCAACTGTCTCAGATTTAATTCCTAAAAGCAGCATATTGCAGACTGTCTGTGTGCTGCCTTTTGCCCAACCTCAGAGCTCTGATTGATAGCCATGGGAATCTTGTATGCTTGCAAGTGAATGATCACATGGCTTTATCTTAAATAATTTGAGTTTGGAGAGTAAGTGCTGCAAGTTGGAAGGCCTTTGTCTGGCATTCAGGAGAAATCCTTTTTGCATTTCTTGTGGTATAGATGTAGAACTGTATTTAGTGCTTAACTGTGGAGTAAGGGTATGTGTTTGTATTTTTGCTTGGGTCAAAAGGAAGGCAGCTGGAATTCCAGAAAGCACATCATCTTTTCGGTGCAAAAATTCCTGTCTGTTGTTTTGGCAAGGATGCATGAATTTTGGACGGTGTGACAATTTCAATTGTAGGGTGGGAGACAGGGAACATATAGGAAGTGTTATAAAGTCTGACTAGATTGGAAGAAAAATTTAAGTTTCTAGACAAGCATTTTAATTCAGTAAAAATGTTCTATAACCTTGCTTATACAGTGCATTTCATATGCTGCTTGTAATCAGTCTCTGTTGTGCAAAGAGCTTGTTTTTGGCTTTCCATCACCTGGGTCAGTTTTCTGGGTAGTTGGACTCTGTCTCTGGTTAAAGGTGACTAATTAAAGTTTGAAGGTTTTCTGTCCAGCATGTAACATAAGCACAGTTGATTCTGCTGAACAGAAGGTATCATATTTGAGCTAGTCTGATTTAATTGATTGTATAAAGGGTATGAAATCAACCTTAGGTTCTTTGATATGTCTAGGTACAAACAGATGAAATGCAAACTTGATCCTCTAAATGCAAGGGAGGAGTAAGATGTTATGGTCACTCAGTCATTCTTTGATTAGTATAAATGGATATTGCAGCAATCAAAAAGCATAATCAGTCTTGTTTATCTGAAGTCCTAAGCTAAGTTACTGTGGGCATTGTGGTGTCAAGAGTATTGCAGTTAAAGGATAATGTAGTTCAATATGCCAGAGCAGTGTAGGTGGTAGTTTTATTTTTTTTTATTTATGTGGTAAGTGTCTTTCTGAAAGAAAGGATGCTTAGAAATAGCACGATTTAAGTATTCTAAGACTGAAGGCTTTGAGAAGGATTTTCTGTTACTTGTCTATAAAACAGAGGCCTATAAAGTTCAAATGTGTCTGCCTATCTTGAACACAAATTTAGATGATGATGATTCTGGTATTGAGAACAGCATTGTGCTTGGGTAATAAGATTGTGGCAGTTCACAAATGAAAAAAGAGTGTCAGCTGGCAACATAAGATGGAAAGTGATCTGTGGTGAGATTGGAATGCAAATGAGAATTTGCTGTTAGCTGAAATGGTTCTCAGCCAATCCAGCAGTTTCTTCTTTGCAGTTGGCTACTATGAAACAGGATTAATAAAAGTGCTTAAGTAAATGTGTTTCTTTGTAGAAGAGCAATTCTAAATAGTTTTTAAGCAAGCCAATTGTACATATAGCATAGGAGAGTTTATTTTCCTTTGTAACTAATTCTACGAAGTGTGTATAGAAAAATTAGTGTCAGTCCATAAATGCACTTGAAAACAAAGCCTATTAAGTGGCAGCAGGGTTATATTTGTACTGCAGCCAGCAGACAGACATAGAAGCCAAGATAGTTTAGGTAAAATGTTGGAGTATGGCATTATAGATGTTTGTTCTAGCATAAGTTCATAGGTGTGGTACCTGCCCTATTGGATGATACTGCTTATCTAATGACAGTATCTGGTCTTGTTTAATGATTTTTGACTTTGGCCAATATTGAAAGCAACGATGATCTTGTAAGATGGGTTCCTATCTTCTTTGACACAGCGTCCTTTTTTTCTCCTCACCTACTTGCTAATTTTTTAAGTTATTCAGATGAGATTTAGTTAGTAAATTGGCAAGAACACTTGTATGTCTGTAGCAGTGACCATCATTTTATTTGATGTCTGTAAATTCTGTCAGCCACTATGCAACTGGTAGGTGCAAACAGGTCTGTACAGGTCTTTTCTCAGAGTTTGCTATTGAATAAGTGCCTTATGAGTTTTTACTGTTTTATATGTGGAACTGAGGCAACCTAGAACAAAAGCATAAGGTACTTCTGAAGAGAGACATCACTTTGTGACAGCAAGTACCAAGCAACCACATGTGAGGACACAGCTGATCCTGAACAGCCAAGTTTGTGTCCAGACTTGAACTCACCCAAAGGGCCATGGGTTCTTTTGGTGGCGGAGATGAGAGGGCACTGGCAGAGGTCAGATAGATTTAAACTTTGCACTCTTGCCCTGGTTTTATTGTGTTTAATTCATGTCTTAGTTAAATAACTTGGGTTTACAATGGAGGGGACTAATGTGTCACTGATGCCTAAAAAAAGAATACACTTGTTTAATTAAACACCTGGCTATGGGGGAGATGTTTTCAAGGTTGTATTCTTACATGGACTCAGGTTTTCTAGTAAGATGTGACTTTGGAAGTACAGCAGTATTTCACATTTTAAATGAACTTCACTTTGAACAGCTAACTCATATGCTGTGTCTTATATTAATGCTTTGTAAGTAAATCTGACAGAATATTTCTGGTGTCTGGGCTAACGTTATGGTCCTGAAAGGGATTGGCACATTAGAGTACGTGTTGGTTAAGCTTTACTAAATTTGGTAAGGAAATGCTCACAAAGTGGGAGTAACTGTTTAAATTTATAAAAATATGACTTTGTCCTTTGAAAATAGATAAGTTGTAATTTATTAAGAGCTGGTGCTGATGCAGAACAAAATACACTTTTTCTAGTTAAGAAACATGTTGGTGTTTTCCCTTCCTTTGGGATTTATTAAAATACATGTAGGACTTTGTTTAGTATCTCATTTCTCTCTTTTAGTAGCATTGTTTAATAACTGTGACCATCATTCTCCTAAGAGACAAACAGAGAAAGAGCAGCTTTGTTGTGAAGATTAGGAGTCTGGCCACATAACTGGTGTGTTAAGGGTAAGTACCTTACCATGGAAAAAAAGAAAAATATATTTTTTGTCTAATAAATAAAAATAATTTTAAACGCTAGAGGCTATACATGACTATTTTTGATTATGTTCATTTATAAATGACAGAGTTTCCAAAATACATGGAAGCCATAATCAAGGCAGACAAACAGATGTCTACTTTATTTTGCCATAGCGGTTGCCCTTTGCAACTTTTCCACTGGCGATTCGGCATGTGAGAGGCATAAATGTCACGTCACCATTTGTGAAGCTGGCTGGGCCTGTGGTGGATTTTTTTTCCTGAAAAGTCCATTCTCTGGGGAGTCAACATTCATCTTCAACTTCTCTGATGGGCGGTATCAAGCTGCTTGTAGATTTGTACTGATTGATCTGATTGGCCATGTGAGTGCTCATGGGCTTGATTTGAATGTTTCTGGGGTAGGCGTTGTCCGGCTCATCTGTAAACCATTTCTTTTCGGCTAAAGGGCAAATGGGTAGAAACAGAACAAGGAGGGAAAGGAAATTTGATTAGCGTGGCAGCCAAAAGGAAAGAACTAGTCAGGAGAGCATATAACTGAAGGTAGTTGCTAGAGAGTAACTGGGCAAGCACTAGCAGCATGGCACAGCAAATTAGTGGGGCCAAAAGCATTTGTCCTATGAGGAGATGGAAATGTTTACAGCTGTAACAAGAATGAGTTTTAAGAAACCAGAAGTTTGGCAGCTCACTTGTCAAACAAGTGAGATGGCTGGACATGCTTGTGTAAAGCACTTTGAAATGCATGTTAATAATGTGACAGATATGAATTTAGAAGCTAGACAGGGCATGAACTAAATGATAGAAGTGGTGGGTTCCTAGTGGTGAGCAAAATGTGCAAATTTCTTTGAATTGTACAAACCTCAGGAGTGTGTACAGCCAGGCCAGAATTAATGCAAGCCTTAGCTATGAAAGGGGAGAACCTTCTTCTGTTTGGTGCTAGACTAGACCAACGTTAAATGGAGGTGGGGAAAGGAGGTCACACATTAAGGTTATCTCATGAGATTTGTCATTCTGGTTGCCAGAACAGTGTTGAACTTACTCTATGCACATGCAGGTATTTCAGAGGCCTGAGTGTAAAGAGGGAATATACTGAGGTTTCAGATCTGCAGTGCCATTTGCAAGGTATTTCTCCAAATGCACAGAGTATGCCTATCTCTGTGGGTGTGCTGTGAGCTTTCTGAGGCCATGCACATGAGACAAGGGTAGGAAATCAGCAGAAATAGAAGAAATGGAGGGCAAAT
>NW_017728994.1:20989514-20993672 GCF_001723915.1 Gavialis gangeticus | reverse complement strand
GAACCTTCTTCTGTTTGGTGCTAGACTAGACCAACGTTAAATGGAGGTGGGGAAAGGAGGTCACACATTAAGGTTATCTCATGAGATTTGTCATTCTGGTTGCCAGAACAGTGTTGAACTTACTCTATGCACATGCAGGTATTTCAGAGGCCTGAGTGTAAAGAGGGAATATACTGAGGTTTCAGATCTGCAGTGCCATTTGCAAGGTATTTCTCCAAATGCACAGAGTATGCCTATCTCTGTGGGTGTGCTGTGAGCTTTCTGAGGCCATGCACATGAGACAAGGGTAGGAAATCAGCAGAAATAGAAGAAATGGAGGGAAATGGTGTACATGGTGACCTCCTATACAATATGGTTAACCTGTTAAAAGGGTTAGTGCTGTTATCAGAGCTGTTCCTGTGGGGGTGGGGGGGGGTGTGAATTAGGGTGACCACCCCAGGCCCCGTGCAGGATGGAGTGGCCATGGCCCTTCCTGCAGGGCCCGCTTAGTTCTGGTGACTCTGCACCTCTGCTGCCCCCAGCTTCACAACCGGCCACTCACCACCTCCCTCTGCCGCTGCCTCCAGCTTCTTTGCGTCCAGGCCCCACACAGGCTGATATGCTCTGGGCTCCGTACCCTGCTAGGGTCATCTCTAGCTGTTCTAGTGATTTTTTTTCAAGTATCTCTAACATGTAACAATAGGGTGTTCCATTCTTTGCAGGAGCATGAATGGCTTGGGATTGGTTAATAGTAGCATGGCAAGTGAAGTGAGGAAGGACATGGAAAGGATAGGGTGGGATACAAGGAAGCTATAGCTTATATGTATTTGTTGGCTGTTGGCTTGTCTAAATCTCTGTGTGGCTATATATCAAAGACTTAAGGACTAGTTGTAAGGGAACTTGCTAAGGGGCCTTGAGAACAGCATGCTATTTGGTCACTTAGCAGTTAAACTGTTGCTGTAGATATACTCTGTGATTCTTAATAGCCCAATCTCATGGGCTATTCCTAAGTGCAAGTTCAAAGACATTATTTTTCTAACTGTGGAGGGAGCTGAAACACTCTCCTAATTTCAAGATACTTTTCAAGTGATGCATGTATGGTTTTCCCTCTGAAGCATGCATTGGCCAAACTACATTTATGCACACTGTTAATAGGGCACTAGCTGGGGCCTCATACAGGGTGTGGTGTTTTACAGTCAAGCATGGGGACTGTAGGACAGTGGTTAAAGAGGGCAAGAATGATTTTCTCAGGGGAAGCAGTTGGAGGAAATTAGCACAGCAGCCTTATGTTTGCATGCCTCAAAAGTAACAAAGGTTTGATGAATGCTGTAAAATGTTTCTGCCAAAGCTGGGTGGCCTGAAGTAGCTATGCTGTGCTCTAGTCTAGGAGAGGGCTTCTGCTGTCTTTGCTAGTGTCTGGAGGTGGTCTACCTTTGCTGGAAGAGAAACACTTTCTGCTGGTTCACAAAGCATTGTTGAGGGGCTGGGAGGTCTTCTACTAATATAGTCATTGTGGCAATAGCTGTTAATGTTAAGAAGTCTTCCTTCTGTGTAGACACCCAACTTGCTGGGCTGTTTCAGGACTGAGCTTTGGGAAGGACTAATGTGTTTTGTGGATATGGCTAGCAGGTTTTTACTGCAGACACTCCAAATCCAAATCCACATATAGACAGATTAGTATTTAAGCAGCTAAGTGGCACTGAGCTATTCACACAGATTTCAAATCCTGTTCCCCCAGGGAGGCATGTAGGAAGAGAAGCAGGAGGAAAAGGGCCCTCCTACCTCTCATCCCAATAGCCTAGGGTTAGGGCACTTTCCTAGGGAGTAGAAGACCAGGATTCTATGTCCCCTCATACAGAAAGGTGTGACTCTCCATAATCACTTCCCAAAAAAGTGCCCTGAGCACCAGGGCCTGGGCTAGGCCAGCAATTCTCAACCCAGGTGCCACAAGGTCTCTCTAAGGGTGATGTAGTACTTAATCCCTGTGCCCAGAGGTAAATGCTTTCCTCTTCTCCATGCAGCACTCAGCACTCCTTCCAGGAACCCCAGAAGCTCCTGCAGCTTCCCCCCTCCACCAGGCATTTCCGCCCTTGCTGCATTCTCCTGTCCCATCCCCTCCCTGCCCTGGCAATCCTTGTGCTAGCTGCCCCCATGCTCCCAGCAGCATGCGTTGCTGTTGGCAGATGGGCAGCAGATAGGTTGGAGCCATATTTTTGCATCCTGGATCATCCCCTCCACTCTTTTACACTACTTGGGTTGGTCAAAGGGGCCACAGGGGACAGCTGGCTCTGGTCACCAGTGGGTACAACCTTGCAGAAGCAGCCTCAGAGGTGGGGGCTGCCTTTGTCCCCTCAGGTACAGACTGGGGGCAAACAGTGGAAAGAACAGAGCACGGCAAGATTAGGTTCTGCCCCCACCATCCTTACGAGCACCAGCTAGCTCAGTAGTTCTCAACAATTTTAGCCTCAAGGCCTCCTCATATCTTTTCTGAATTTAGATCCTAGCACAGTGATTCTAAATTGGGGGTTTGCAGAAATCAAAAAAATTATGGAGAGGTGCCTTGAGGCAAAGACAGTTGAGGACAGTTAGGCTAGACCTTGATAAGAACTCCCTGCACCTTTCTTGTTGAAACTGGCCCATGGGACAACCAGGATGGGTGTATAGGCTTGCATAATAGGGGGAAGGTAGCTTAGTGGGATGGGTATTGCTTCTTCTGAAAGCAAGGCCTTAATTTTAATTTTTTTTTCCTGTTACATTGAGGGGCAGTTCTTGTATTGTGGGTCCTTATTAGGGTGAACTTATTAGGGTAAACTTCCTGATTGTAAAGTTGTCTGAATGTGAACTGTATACCACCTTGCCCCTCTCAACTTTTTCTACAGAAATTACCTTTAATTGGATAATAGGGTTCATTCTACATGTTAAAGCTAACTGATTAAGTGCTTTAGATCATTTTTTTTGACAGTATAATAAAGTTAAAATCTGTTCAGAAATAATCTACAGCCTGCCAGACTCCTACGGCTTCCTTCTACAATCATTAATCTTTTTTCTTGGGGTTTTTTTGAAGCTTTAATTTTGAAGCTCTATAGTTCTCCTAAATTTCCTGGAACATCTGAACGGAGTTTATTGAGGAAGCAGTGTCTGAGGCTGGGGCAGGTTTTGCGAAAGTTTAGGCAAATAATCTGCAAATATGCAAGCTTCCTATTAATTTCAAGCCCATTTGAAGAAGACCTGGGTACCCTTGAGCATTTGTAGGGACCAATGATATGAGAGCTATGAGTAGGTGAATATTTAGGAGAATGGTGTGATGGGGTAGATAGTCAAAGCCTCATATGGTGATTACCAGAAAGCCTTGTTTTTCAATAGCTGTGTGTAGGAATTCATTGTAGGGAGAGCTAAGGTTGATGTACATTGGATTTTTTTTATGTGATGTGCAGACGTTTTTTAATGGAAATTGACATTAATCTGTGAAGGCATGGAAAGGAGGATAGGGCAATGCAAAGGATTACAGATGAGTGGTAACATGCATTTGAGAAAAGGAGAGTTATTGTATGTGTGTGTGTCTGTCGCAAAATTCGGTGTACCAAGATGTTGTGTTGTGTGATAGTCTACTTGGCACAAAATGTATCTGCAGCTGTGATCTATAAGAAGTCAGGACCTATCAGTTCCATTTTTTTCTCTTGTACTCTGCTTGCATAGTGTTTGGAAAGTTGAACTTTTAAATTTTCTTTTATTTGGCTTGTGATTTCACTGTGAAGGTCATCCCTTGTCTTGAATCCCAGCAGTCTTTATGGCTTTTTTACATGGAAAATGTTTATGTAGGATCTACCCTGATCACATGATGGCTTGATTACTTTGAAAGGTGATTGTTTTCTACATATCCTTTGTTGGAGCCACCAGCATATTTCCTTGTTCCCTTTATTTTTCTGCCTTCTTTCCATCTGATTTCTGATCTTTGTAAACTTTCTCATGTTTGTTTGGTTGGTTGGTTTTTGTGTGTGTGTGTGGGGGGGGGGGGTGTTGTTAGTTGGTTTTGTTTTGGGGTCCGAGACTAGGAATTTTGCCTTGGTTTAGGCCTGCTTGGCCAGAGAAGCTTTTTGCTTACCTGACACCAAGCACTCTGTCTTTCCTAAATGCACTTTTAAAAATCTGTTCTTTCAGCACAGAATTCTGTTTCACTGC
>NW_017728994.1:20974773-20984514 GCF_001723915.1 Gavialis gangeticus | reverse complement strand
GTGGTGGGGGGGGGGGGGGGTGTTGTTAGTTGGTTTTGTTTTGGGGTCCGAGACTAGGAATTTTGCCTTGGTTTAGGCCTGCTTGGCCAGAGAAGCTTTTTGCTTACCTGACACCAAGCACTCTGTCTTTCCTAAATGCACTTTTAAAAATCTGTTCTTTCAGCACAGAATTCTGTTTCACTGCTAAGATGCATAAGTGGCGCTTATGTCATTTTTAGGCATCTTTGCCACCCAAACTACTGTAGTTTGCCTTCTGTAACAGCCTGGATCATATACACATAACTGAATGTGTTACATGACTACAGTTCTGTCTAATCAAATACTGCCCTGGAGTCTTTAGTGAGATTCAGCTCTGCTAGGGGAGGCAGAAAATGCAGCATAAAGTCCCAGAATTATAGTTGACCAAAAACCACAGCTATTAGTGATATTGTGTGTGTGTGCGCGCGCGCGTGCGCGCACGCGAGTATGCGTGCATGCACATTTATTAGCCTGCAGTGTGGTGTGGGGAGGCACATTCAATTTCAGTAACATGAGTATCTGGATGATAAGTTTCTTGGAGTCTGAGGCTTTTTCTGGAACTCATTGAATATAGGTGAGAGGGTGCATTGACCCCATCAAGCCTGGTTTCACTGGCGTCAAAGGGGTCGGTGCATCAGTCTGAGGTAGCGATAACGTTGTATTGATTTATCTGTCTATTTTGCCATTTCAGTAAGGTTTGAGCAAGCTGACTGGTTTGGCTATTATCTTGAAATTCAGACTGGCTCTTTAGTCCTCTGGTCTCTGGTGTAGCTCCCCTAATGTTTGAATTGGTGTATAGTGGTGGTAATTTTTTGTAGTTGTATGTTTTCTCCTAGCTCCTGAAATTGCTTCCCATTTTGCTTTGTTTGGGGGAGGTGAGAATAATCTGTTTGAATCCTATTGATGGCTGGCCTCCTTTTGGAGGGCGCATATGGGATAGCTTCCAAGTTCCAAGCAGCACACTTCACAGGTGGATTGGTAGTGATAAGACAATGGAACTGGCAGTTCCCATAGTCTTGAGATAATGGAAAAAAGTCTGCTTTTTGGGAACTGATGTACTTCAACTGCGATCACCAGGTAGGGTGAGACGGGAGGTAGGCACTTTTTTAATGTGCATTTGCTAAGGAGTTCCTAATGCTTACAGTTGCTTTGATAGGCTTAGAACCCTTTATTTTGCAGTGGCTCATTATTTCTTTAGTTACCCTGACTGTTTACATTCCTGTGAAACTGGAGAGATGGATACAAGGAGCTGTCGTCTCAAAAGCTAAATGACAGGGGAAGCTGTCTTTCTAGGGGCAACTAGGGATTTTGGTGCCTTAGGCAGCAATGCTGTTGAGCACTGGAGAGTAGGTGGAGAGCACTGAGCACCAGAGAGCAAGGATGCAAACCGCTGAGGCATATTTCTGCTACCCCTCTAAATTGGTTCTGGGGCATGTGCCCCACTCTAATGATGCTAATATTGTACTCTTTCCTGATCACCAGCTTAATGTGAGATGTCAAAACAGCCTGGCTACAGCATAGACACCTTACTTTCCTGCTGCTACTACCACTGCCACACAAGTGCCTTGTTCTAGCATCCTCTCTAAATCAATACCCAGGACCGGTGCCCTGGTGGCTTGTCCTGCCTTAGTTATGGAACTGCCCAGGTATCTGTAGTCGATGATCTGAACATGTCAGCAGTGTGATTTTTTTGAGGGAGGAGCTGTATGGTGTTTTTTGGTAGCTTGAAGGGCTGGTGGAATGTGGGCTCTTCCTCAATAAATCTCCAGATTTAGGGCCAATGCCGTTTGTCTGGGGACAAGAGGGGGGTCTTATACCTTTAGTTTGCCTGTGGACCAGACAGAACTTTAACGTTGGTAGGAACCAGGAGGGCCATCTCATTAGTAGTCAGCAACAGTTTTGCAGTGATGGGCATAGAATGATCCAGTTAGGATCGGAGGTGGGCTAATGCTAGGACTTGGCCACTGCTACCACTGCTTCTTAAAGCAGCTGGCAGCATTATGGCCAGATATATTTTAGTTGCAGTGTTTGTCCATCATGTGGGCTATGGTTTCTGCCTCCAAGTAATTAACTAATGCTATTTTTAAAATTCCTACTTGCCCCAGCAGTAGTTAGTTAGCGTGGCATAGTATAGGTAAGTTCTTTTTCATAATTCAGGCTGGGGTGTGATGGTTGAATGGGTGAGGTATTTTTTGGTATAGGTGCTGACAGATATTAGTATAGCTTATTTAGGTCTTGTGCTACAGGAATTTGGTTGACATGGCTTTAAGTTGCCCCTTATCATTAAGGCTGTCATTCTGGCCAAATGTTGCATTAGGTGTGGTTTTTGTTTATTTGTTTTGTTTTTTTATTTATTCATTTATTTATGTGCAGTTTTAACAGGAATTATGAGGATAGCGGATAGTAAAGGCCTGGGCTATGGAGCTCAGGTGGCCTTTTAAGTGAAAGCTGTTCTCCATGTGTGGGGTGGTCATGGCTGCTGAGCAATTTCTTGAAATGGAACAAGGATAATGTTACTAGATGTGAGATACAGGGTCTCATTACACCTAACACTGTGAGCCGCACAAATGTTGATCAGTGTTAGTGCTAGCTTGGAGTTTGGAGAAGTCACACCCTTAGTCTAGGAGCATTCTCTGCCTGTCCCCTACTTGCACAGGTGTGGCTTGCCACTAGAGGCCTGGTGAGCTGGGGCAGGACTAGGAGCTGTAGCTGTGAGTTACCACTAGAGGGCTGGCGAGCCAGGACAGGCTTCTATCCCTGCTGTGTGGGTGGGGGTATGGGAGATCTTGGGATACTGGAGGACTTCAATTTGGGTGGCACATCTGTGGGGAGTGGCCACACCTTAATGGACCAGAAGCTGGGTAGTGCGGATCAGAGTTAATCCTGCCCTGGAGTGGTGCAACTTTGAGCCACGTAATGAGTGCTTAAAATCACTTTAAGGTGTTAATATGCCGATAATCCAGAGGTTAAAAGCTCCAGAAGCTGCCCAAAATTACTGTGTAACAAGGTCCGTAGTTGGGTTTGATTCATGAAGGTTTCAATCTTCTACTGAGCCCTCCCTCCCATTCAGAACTTGCAGAGAATGTGCATCGAGCCGTTTGTTGTCAGACCTTGAGATATAAGATTCAGGGCTTATTTTTCCAAAGATCTGTGTTTCATATGAATGCCATTGCTTTTACTAGGTGTTGTACATGAACAGGGGAGGCATGGCTCTTCGTATGACCAATGGTAGGAGAATACTTTAACATTATTTCAAGTCAGGGTCTTTCAGGCTGTCAGGCCGATGAGCCTGGCTTTCACTGCATGTGCTTTTTCTTCAGTATTATAACTATCTGGTTATGAGGCGATTTATCCATCCTTGGGTAACAGTTAGTTGGAAAGCTAGGCTATGAGTATGTTAGAAACTTAATTAATGATCAGTTGGGTAGGAAGGGATGGTGCTTCCAATATTGTTGAGATGGCAGTGGTTGGAGCTGGTGTCACTAGCTGGGATTTAGCATGAATGTGTATTTGAAGTGGTTGAGAATTTGTTGTGACATTCAGTAATTCTCTCTGTTACCCTCAGGATCCTTTGCTGGTAGCTGATTTGGTTAAGTAGCTGACTAACAGTTTCTTAGATGAAGAAAAAGGGTAGAACATTTGTGTATTTTTTCCCAAGATGTTGTGGCTACTTTGTTTTGTATGTGTGAATGTAGGTAGGCAGCAACATATTTCACTTGAAGTAATTTCCTTTTGGAAGGTAAAACAGTGCTGCTGGTATTTGTGTGAGGGGTTTTTTTTAACTGTAAACCCATTATCTCTTGTTTAGACACCGTCCATGTTATGTGGTGTGTTCAAAGTCTATCCTGGTCTTTTATGAGTTTGTGGGGTGATGGATAGACTCATTTTTATCTTATCTTGTACATGTTGAATGTTTGTTGATACATAAGGGTCTGTTGGTAAAAAAAAAAAAAAGGGGGAACCTCTCATGTGGATGGTGGAATTGCATTTATCCTAATGACAACTGTGTTGCAAACTGTATATTTATGCTAAGTTCTGAGGAGTCCCTTTTGCTGAGCCTGCCGAGAGAAGAAGGTCCACTTACACAGAGAAACACACAAGAGCAATACTCAGAAAATGGGGGAGTATGATCTCCAGACCACTGCACTTTTCCTGAGCACCAATGAATATCATTTGGCCACAGGAGAGATAAGAGCTGTACTCCTAATTAGTCATCCTGACCAAAAAGGCTACTGGTATTTTTTTCCCCTAACTCCCAGAAAAAAAATATGGGGCAAGTGGGGAATGTTTGTGATTAACAGGGAGTAAGGAGAGGCATGGAGGAAAGCCATTGTCACAAGCCAGCCAACACACCTGTCAGGGTACATGCATCTGCAAAGCAAGCACATGATGAGAAGGTACAACAAAAATAAAGAAGGGGGCACATCAGCAACAGCAGCAGCCAGACTGACTTCTGCTTCAGAAGGAAAAAAGCCAATCCACAAAGAAAAGGAAAGAAGAGACAAGCTGCCTGTAGAGTGAAAACTTTTCCCCTTTCCCCATTTAAATCACAAACTCCCACACAGACAAAGCTAAAGGGGGAAACCCACAGCAGTTGCTAGGTCATGCAAAGCCAGCAAGAGTCATACCTTGGCTCATTCTATTCATCCTGGTGGCACTTTAGAAAAAGAAGTAAGCGAAGTAAGAAAGACAGGAAAGGGTGAACATACTTTTGCACTAGCTTCTTTCCAGTACAGCACTTTCACAGACACATCCCTGCAGTTAGTTAGTTGGCTACAAAGGTACTAAAGGGAGAAATTAACTATCTATGCAAAGAGCTTAAAACAATTTGTTAATATTTGCCTTTCCTTGAAGCACAGAGAGAATTGGGAAGCTTGCTCTGCAAACATACAGCAGGCAGGACAAAATTAACACACTTGGAAACAATCATCAGCTGACACAGGGCATGCACACCAGGTGTAGCCCCTCTTGTATCATACCAGGTTTTTGTGGTGAGTTCCCCACCCCCATTCCCATACAAGTATCTCAATTCCTACAGGCTTTGGCATTTTGGATTACAGCATTATTGTTAAGTCTACAAAGTTTTACACACACAACTTCCCCCCAATACCAGTAAGGTCTAAGCTACCCTTAACTGCACCATCACTGACCATGAACAGAAATATAAACACACTATTTGCAAGGAAGAGCCAGTGAATCCATCTCATCTTTCCACACTCTACCTTTAGATGAGGGAACAATCACTACATTTTAGCTCCTCAGATTTACTCAAGGTTGACTAATGTTTGGCTGGCAGACAGACAAAACCATTACACCAGGTTCACCTGCAACACCGCTATTCACTGCAGCCCTTGGCAGCAGCATGACTCACACAGATTAATCTGCCATACCCATTGAAACAAAATGCTAGATCAAGAATCTAACTAGTACTGATAAGATGCCAGTGCTGCAGCTGCACAACAAAGGAAAAAGAAGCTGAAAAATATTGACTTCCTCTGAGACGGGAAATCCATATACACATCTTCACTCTGTGGGTGCATGCACCTCAGTCCAAGCAGTCTTCAGCATTACCTTCCCTCTGTCAACACCCAAAAAGAGTCACTAATACCACACACTCCTCCCAAACACAACTGTAGGCTTCCTGCCTACACCAGATTCTAAGAAAGTAAAGCCAGAAAGCCAGGAATGAAATGAAGGTTGTACAAACAAACTTCATATCTCAAAGACCTCAGTGTAGGTACAGGCAAGTAGCTACATTTTGTAACTTCTGCCCCTTTGACTGCTTGACCCCAGGTGTAGCCTTCCAGTGGGAGACACCAGCACACTGCTTACGCTTACAAACTTAAAGAAACAGTTGGAGGTCCTCCACATTGGATGTACAAAATGACTGAGGAAACATTTTCACAAATGCAGCTGCCTCAGTAAAGGTGTCCCTCCGCCTTCCAGAGGCCACCTTGTAAGCAAACCGGGACTGGAAGCCTTTGGCAACGAGGCTATAGCAGTTGCCTGGCTGCTGAAGGAATGCTCTTGCTGTCCTCCACCAGTGCCTGCCTGCCCCAAACAAACATATAACCAATAAGGAACAATTCTCCAAAGCCTGATCCTCACAATATAACTTACTTCCACTTTTACTTACTTTTCCCTTCACAGTCTTTCTGGCATCCTATCACCAGCCATGTATCCTGGGAAGCAGGCCTTGCCCCAGCTCAGTTGCTGTAACTCTGCTTACAGTTAGAACTACACCCACCCCGCCACCCCATCCCTTTGCGCACACACACAGAGAAGTCGCTATTGCCCCAGCTTTGTTTTACCTTACTTTTCACACACAAACTCCCCACCCAGTTGTTTCTCTCACTTGGTCATTTATAAGCAAAAGCTGTCCTCCTGTAAACACTTACCTCACTTTAAGCGACACCTACATCACTGCACAGGTTAGTATATAACCTGAGCCTCCACTGTTCCATTTTAGTTAACACCATAGCATCTGATCAGGCCCAAGGACAGGTTGGGTGGAGGTCTATTTATTTCTCTTGGTGTGCCTAAATGGCAGCTTTTTACCTGCCTAAGCAGCATTTTGGGCACTTATACACAGGTCATGTTTTTATTATCCCTGCTCTTCACACACACCCTGAGCATGTGTTGTGCCTGAGCTTAAGTCCAGGCACAAGGGTTGGGAGGCAGAAGAAAAAGGACAACTGCCTCGTGCTTTAGCCCCGTTAATAGAGGAACAGTAATACAATTAGGGGGATGAGTAAATCCTGTGCACCAGTTTAAAGGAGATGTCAAAATGATGGCTCCTTGGGAGTCTACATGCCATCAGTGGGTGCCAGTGTGCAGGGAGGGGGTCCACATCACAACAGCAGAAGCCAAGGTATTTGAGTGCTGGTCATCTCCTCCTAGGCTCAGCACTCCCCTCCCTGCCTTTTTGGGGGAGAGCCAGGATTACTGCATATAACTCTGGGTTATGGAACTTGCCTAGGATTTGGGAAACCTGCACTGTAGTCCCCTGGCAGAAAGCAGGTTGAATCACAGCTCTCTCACTTCCCAGCTACGTGATCCAGTCACCACATGGTAAGTTTGGTAACATTAGCCCCTTCTCCAGCACTTCTGAAGATGCGCACTCCCCCTGCATTTACTAGTGACTGGATAAAACAGATGGAGAAGAACAAATTAGAATAGTTACTATCTTAGTAAGAGCAGTGGTCCAGGTTTTAACTCAGGGCTCGTTCTCCCACAGGGCAGTCGCTCCCTTACTGGTCCATGCATGCTTTAATTTCATAGCATGTTTTTTTTTCTGGTGCAGCTATCTTCCTCTAGGACAGTGGTCTCCAAACTTTTTTGATTGCACTCCCCTATCAGTAAAAATTTTTGAGCATGCACCCCCAATATATATATATATTTATATAAATATAAATAGAAGTTCTAATATTTTCTTCCCGCACCCCAATGGATGGTCCTGCACACCCCCTGGGGTGCGCACACCCCACTTTGGAGACCGCTGCTCTAGGAGGCCAACTTCAGTACTAGAGGAGGGCCTTGTTACTACTTAAAATGTGGTTTGGTGGTTTGACTGTTGACATTCAAAGACATGCAAGGACAAACTTATACTGGAAAAGGAGAGTGTAAGATCTGAATCACCTGCTTCCTGGGTTTGGGGGTTACCCACTTCTCTCCTATCCTGGCCCCCCACTCTCCTCCCTTGCACTCTTAAGCATGTGTTTCTTGCTTTCTGTATTTCTGTGACTTACTTGTCCAGAATGTGTATTCTCAGTCTACACATATACATTTGTGTGTCAACAGTGTGGATGTAACAGAATCACAACCTGTGTGTACATGCCAAAAAAAGGCCACTCACACAACTAGAAACTTGGCATTTAGGTTCATAAAGGGAGATAAAATTCTGTTGTTAGTTTCTGTATAGCAGCTCACACATAGTATAGGCCAACCCTCTATTAGTTAAGAGCACTCATAATAACTGAAGTCTCACAGAAACAAGAGGCTTCGTGGAATTCACAACCCCTAGCTAACAAACTACCATCCAGTCTAATGCACTTAAAACAAAAACTAGGCCCTCATCATAGTTTCATGGTTTCTAGGGTCGGAAGGGACCTGAGAAGATCATCTAGTCCGACCCCCTGCCATGGCAGGAAAGAGTACTGGGGTCAAACGACCTCAGCAAGGTATTCATCTTCTAGCCACCTCTTACTTCAGCTCAGCAGAAACAAGGTTTTAGAGGTACCAACAGCCTTACTTAGGTACAACTTGCTTGATTTTTCTTGCTGGCTGACTGAGATGAAATTCAGTTACTACCAAATGTAGCAACTTGCCACACATCAAGTCCACCAGAATATCTGGTTTAAAGAGAAAGGATGAGATAGAAACAGAGAGAGGAAAATACAAAACTTACTTACCATTAACTGGAGTTCATCAGGGTATATTGTCCACAGATACACCAAGATTAGCTTATGTCTTAACTGGAGACATTTTGCTCTAATAGTAGCTTGAGAGTGCACGCTAGCCTAGCCCTTGTGCCATTTCCATGTCAAGGGCATAAAGCATGCTTTGCAGTTCCTGCTCCTCAGCTGTCTTTCATTTGCAGCATTGTAAACTGCATGATGACCAAGAAGTGCAAATGTGTATATGAACAAGACATCTCCAAGAACTTCAAGTAACTTGGGTTTTTCTTTCAGCAACTGGCCACAAACACATTCACATTGTGAATGACTCCATCCCACTACCCATGGACACCTTGAGGTGGGTCTCAAAGTCCCTCAAGACAAGCCGTGACTGAAGATGCCATACAAAATGTAGTTTCTCTTGCCATGGCAACGATTTGACTTAAATCTCCAGCTAGGCACCTTCAAATGTCACTTAGGCTAGGGACAGACATTACACACAAACTGATTTAAGTGATCAGAAACTGATTTAAACCTGTAACAGAATGTAAGTTCAGTGCACATAAACCAGTTTCAAAATGGCTGAAACTGCTTTAAGATAAACATCATTGAATGTAGTGTCAGACTTAATGGATTTGGGTCAAACTAGTTTATGCAGACCCCTTCCTGGTTTAAGCTAAACTAGACTTTCAGCATGCTCTCTGGGGTGGGCTGTCTGCTCCAGACAGCAGAGCTGGCCCTGTTCCCTGGCCAGAGCTGCAGTAGAAACTGTAGGTATATCAGGGTCTGCCTGGCTTCCCCCTGCCCCACCCCCCCTCACTGCCCAAGCAGGGATTCCTCCCTCCCCACCCCCATCTACCATGGCACGAACCCTAGCCCCATAGACCCTAGGCACATAGTATGCCAACTAACATTGAGAGGTGTCTATGTCTCCAGTTTCACTAAGACAGACAGACAGAACAGTGTCCACTTAGGGCTTTTCGAAGCTAATCAACAAGTTAGCTGGTAATTCCTTCCTTGGAAAAAGCTGCTAAGTAGAGCTTAAACTAATGGACAGAAGCTATTGTTTTGCTGATGGTGTGATAAAAACTGTTCTCAGCCCCCTGCTGGCTTGCTTGCCTGTCAGTTTGCTACAGACAGTATAAAGAAGCAGGGAGGGAGATTGAAAAGTTCTGTATCATCAACAGATGCATGCACTACACCCTGCCCCCCCTTACTTCAGTGTTAGCCTCAGGCTGGGAGCTGGCAACACACCTGCCCCTTAAGCAGCCAGCAGGGAAAAGCCTGGGATGGTGCAGGCAGACCTCCCTAATCAGAGCATCCTGCC
>NW_017728994.1:20973931-20974740 GCF_001723915.1 Gavialis gangeticus | reverse complement strand
CAGAAACTGATTTAAACCTGTAACAGAATGTAAGTTCAGTGCACATAAACCAGTTTCAAAATGGCTGAAACTGCTTTAAGATAAACATCATTGAATGTAGTGTCAGACTTAATGGATTTGGGTCAAACTAGTTTATGCAGACCCCTTCCTGGTTTAAGCTAAACTAGACTTTCAGCATGCTCTCTGGGGTGGGCTGTCTGCTCCAGACAGCAGAGCTGGCCCTGTTCCCTGGCCAGAGCTGCAGTAGAAACTGTAGGTATATCAGGGTCTGCCTGGCTTCCCCCTGCCCCACCCCCCCTCACTGCCCAAGCAGGGATTCCTCCCTCCCCACCCCCATCTACCATGGCACGAACCCTAGCCCCATAGACCCTAGGCACATAGTATGCCAACTAACATTGAGAGGTGTCTATGTCTCCAGTTTCACTAAGACAGACAGACAGAACAGTGTCCACTTAGGGCTTTTCGAAGCTAATCAACAAGTTAGCTGGTAATTCCTTCCTTGGAAAAAGCTGCTAAGTAGAGCTTAAACTAATGGACAGAAGCTATTGTTTTGCTGATGGTGTGATAAAAACTGTTCTCAGCCCCCTGCTGGCTTGCTTGCCTGTCAGTTTGCTACAGACAGTATAAAGAAGCAGGGAGGGAGATTGAAAAGTTCTGTATCATCAACAGATGCATGCACTACACCCTGCCCCCCCTTACTTCAGTGTTAGCCTCAGGCTGGGAGCTGGCAACACACCTGCCCCTTAAGCAGCCAGCAGGGAAAAGCCTGGGATGGTGCAGGCAGACCTCCCTAATCAGAGCATCCTGCC
>NW_017728994.1:20961626-20973853 GCF_001723915.1 Gavialis gangeticus | reverse complement strand
CCCCCCCCCCCCCCAGCTTAGCACTGTAGAAGGGAAGGAATGGCTGCTCTAGTGCCCCATGGCTTTTAGCCTGAGCCACTGCAGGCATGTGCCTCAATTTGCTCAGTCCAGAGAGAATCTGTGTGGCTACAAACTGATTTAACCTAGCCAGGTTAGACTAACCGGCGAAGACAACTGATTCAGGCTCAGGCTTTTTGAATGTCGGTCTCTAGCCTTATAGACAGAGGACAGAGGCTGTGTCTGTGACCTGGGTTCTGTTGGAGTGGACTAAATTTACATCTATCTTGGCAGTTGTTTTGTAGCAAAAATTCATACACACAAGCTATCCAGCTAGACTGTCTCTAATCTAATATTGTTGCACCTTCAGCTCTCAAAAGGAAGAACCTCACTTAAGCCTTCACAGACCCAAACCAGAGAAAAACATAACAGATAAAAACATAACCAGTCAGCCAATACACTACTGAAGACTGCCATGGCACCCAGGACAACTCAACTGTTCTACTACATACAACAGCATATAACACTATGCCAAGGAGAGATCATAACTGCTCCAGATTCCAGTCCACTAACTCTATTTACTTACCTACTGGGTAAATAAATTATTAGTAGTTAGCTGTCTCTAGTCTAAACCTGCCTGCAGTGCCCCCAGTAGGAGATGCAAAACGTATAGCCTCTAACTGCACTCCAAGACACTGCCATTATCTGTGTTGTGTGATGTCTAGATGATATATCTAAACCAGTGATTCTCAGGCTTTTTAGACTCAAAGCACCTCTCTCTGAAACTTTGCAGAATGTAATAGCATCCCCTTAAAAATCTAATACAAATATATCATTAATATTGTAATATAAACATCATCATTATAGTATGAATTAATATGCTATTAATATATACCTTGGGCTGTAAGGGATATAGTCCAGGCTGCCTGGTCAGCAAAGACAAGGTGCTAGGTTGCACATACAGCACGTGGGGCTGCACTGAGGGGGTGAGAGCTGGCAGGGTTGGGCAAAAGGACACACAAGGGCCTAGAGGAGGAGGGGGCTGGCCAATGGGAATGTTGCTATGGCATAGTCACTGCCACCATCACCACCACCACCAGAACTGGGTCTGCATCGAATGCCTCCTGCAGACCCAGAACAGGAAGTGGCTGTTGCAAGAGTGTGCGCTCTTGTTTGCAGCCCTTCTCAGTCTGACCTTGTAGAGTGTATCCTGGAATCAGAGGCTCATGGGGCAGTACCACCTCACAGCTGTAGCAGCCTGGAGACAGAGGTAGAACGGCCCCACATCCCTCTGTTTCAGAAGAGGCATTGGACCTGAACCAGGAAGAGCAGCAGCAGAATCAGCACATCTGCCTGCATAATGTAAAACAGGCAGGAATGCCTTTCTCTTGCAGCCACTTCTCTGTTTGGCTCAAACATGCCTCCTGAAAAGAGGTATGAGGAGCTGTTCACCCTGTGGCAGTGGTGGCAGTGCTGCTGGTGTAGAGACATCCTGGGTAGGTTTTGGTGGCTTTCCAAGGCGCTGTGGCACCCCAGTTGAGAACTGCTGTTTTTCTACAAGACTATCTTTTTTTTCTGTTGTAGAAAAGCAGTTCAATTGTTACCAAATGATCCCTGGGACAACATTCAGATCTACACAGCAGGTCTCTGCACAAGGGCCAGTAGGTTCATCAATGCCCAATCCTACTTCCCCTTGCTGAGCACCCACAGACTTCAAGGTATGGTCAAGAATCTCTACTGAAAAGTTTCTGGCTACAGGATAAGAACAGCATCAGGTAGGGGAGGTAAAAGGGACAGAGACCTTCCCTAAAACAACAGGGCCACTCCCAGAGGAAGTCACTTTTGCTTGCACATCCAACAGAGAGCTAAAAGCATTGTTTTGGTAGGCAGCCCACTTGCCTACTTCACAGGAAAAAACTTCATGCCTCATTGCCTATTGCTATTCAACATCCCGATGGGAAGTTTCATCAACATGTTGATGGGAGACCATCAACTTGTACAGCTCAGCCCACGAGGGTGACACACAGCATAATAAGCAGTAACAGATGTGCAGGCAGGGAAACAACCCAAAGGGGATAGAAGAGCAGGGGTCCACCCTCCATGATAGGGAGGACAAAACCATAAGGGAAGTAAGAGCATTATTTATCAATAAGTTCATAGATTCATAGATGTAGGGTCGGAAGGGACCTTGTAGATCTTCTAGTCTGACCCCCTGCCCATGGCAGTTGAAGTCTTTGGAATAAACTCTCTACATAAACTTCCATTTTTATTGTGGATAGGCACAGTTTCTGAGCTTTTGACCAGAGACCTTTTCCCCTTAGCAGTACTCAAAAAATAAACTCCCACCTACCCACTCCAGTTCTCACAGGGAGGATTTAATGGGTGGAGAGCACTTCTACTCCTCAGTTTCCTTTCAGTCAAAGTCCCACAGAGCCCTGGACTCCAAGAAGAGGGGGAAGAAAAGCAGGAGTCATGTGTGTATGTGAACAATATATCTCAGAACTCCAGTTATTACTGGTAAGGCAATTCTTTTCATCCTTTGATAATTAGCTAGAAGCAGTCTCACTGCTTCTCCCACTCTTCTCCCCAAACCAGGCTTGTAGAGCATGTGAGACTGCCTTGCATCCTTCTTCTGGGAGGGTGTGCAGAGTCAGATCAGGAAGGGGTGTGGCAAGAGTAGCCATGTGCACCGCCCAGTCTGCAATGCAGACCAGGGACAGGATTTCCCTCCAGTCTTTCTCCTATCTCCCCTGCTGTATGGCAGCCACTACTTTGTTAACCCTTTCACAGCCAAATTACGGCTTTTCCAGACTCAATCTATATGTGAGAGTGTTAACACAGTAGAGGGTGGAAGTCTGCAGTCTCTGGATGTGCCCATGCTACTACAGGTAAAACTCTGCCCAGCTCCCCTCACCCATACGCGTCTGTCCTCAGCACAACCCCTTTCCCACTCCTTCACCCATTCCTCCCACCTAAGGCACAGAAATAATTGGCTATGCCTCTGAGATGCTGGGTTACTGTTTGGCTTTAAGGAAGCTTCCTGATATCAGCCCTGCCAATAATTTTTAACTGCTCTCTTCCTATCTGGGACAACAAATGTATGCAGGATAAAGTCTTAAATGCATCACATTCTGGTTGAATGCTGGCTATATTAGGCCAGTGGGTATCAGCTTGGGTGCTAAAAAATTTAGAACAGTTATGAAGGTATATTTTGAGCTTTAAAATGTTAAGAACCACAGCTCTAACCTTCAGGCTCCAGACAGGAAAATGCCTTAAATAGGCATTTAAATAACTCAAGCAACAAGCTAAGAGAGAACACAGTATCAAGTGGCAGATGATGGAATGAGAAGATAGATCTTTGATTGAGCTTACAGACAAGCCTGGATTTGATATCCAGCAGCAAGTCCAGAACAGTGAGGTTAGGAGGCTTGGTTCAAGATAGCTTTTGAAAAGCACCAGTTGCAAAATCTAGATAGACAATTTTACCACACAAATATATATGATAGAGCAAGGGCGGGCAAAGTCTGGCCTATGGGCTGGATCAGACCCACAGCAGATTCCATTTCCCAAAAGCCCCTGCCTGCATTGCAGCCGGTTTTCCTGGAGACCCTAGCAGCAGCAGAGCCATGACAGTGTAGGGCCAGGGTTTCCATGGAGACTGGCCCCAGCAGCAGTGGCAGGGCACACAGCAAGCAGCTGCTCCGGGGCTGGGATCTTTCAGGGGTAACAGCATGGTCTGGAGCCAGGGCAGAACTGCAATCTGCTGCCTGGGCAGGGGCACGAAGGCAGCAGATCATGGCTTTGCCCTAACTCCAGACCACAGTTTCACCACTGCAAGATCCCAGCCCCGAGGCAGTCCTACCCCTGTCAGCATTGCTGGGGCCAGCCTCCATGGAAACCTTGGCCCCTGTCCTGTCGCGGCCCCACCACTGCTGGGGTCTCCATGGAAACTGGCTGCAGTGAAGCAGGCAGAGGCTATTGGGAAATGGAGTCCAGCTGCTGGCTGGATCCACCGTTTTGCCCATCCCTGTGGGTCTGAGAAGAAAGGCACTTGATTCTTTGAAATCTCTCTCTTTCTAGAAGGTTCTTCTCAATGGGAATGACTGAAAAAAGGAGGTTCCAATGAAGACAGAAGGAACTAATTTGACTCTGATTTGCTAGATATTGACTATGTCTACACATGTGCTCTACTGCACAGTAGACTAATTAGCTGCAGAATAAAGTGTCACTATCTACACATATGATGGTATTAGGCCAAAATAAACTAGTTTACACTGGCATAAGAGAGTACTGTTGGGGAGAGTAATATCTTACAGTGGGGTAATTTATTGTGATTAAATGCATCTGTAGATGCTGACTGCCGGTGTAAATTGCACCTGAAACAGCCAGGGGCCAGATTTCTGCCTGTCACTTAGCCACACAGCTCCACACTTTCAATGCCCTCATGACCCAGCGAATCCCTCTGCTGCCAGGCACCACCACCTGGAGCCTGGGGCTGACCCTGTGTCCCCTACTAGCCCAGGCCTTCCACCCCAACTCAAATTGCTGCTGCCCCAGGAGCATGTGTAGACACTGTGCCTGGGAGTAGTTTACTTTGGCTCAAACTGCTCTGGAGTTAATTGCTTCACATTAATTGCACATGTAGATGCACCCACTGATATTACTGAAGTTTGTGCTTGGAACCCCAGGAGAATAGAGGGTTGTCTTCAAGTCCTTTAGAGAGTGTGGGGTATCATCAGATTTTGGACTAATAAGTTCAGCATTCTCAAAGATAAGTCTTCAACAGAATTCTGAGCTTCTCTGCAGACACCAGAACTAGGCAGTCAGGATTGAATTCTCATTATGAAGACATTAGCCATGGAACAAAAAAAACTTTTTAGAGGCTAAGGCAACCTGAAGAGCTGTTTTTGTAACAGCCTTACTGTTTGAGTTAAGATGCAAAATGCCGTCCTAGAATGAAAGGGCCCCAAGGTTTGTGAGGTACTTAGATGCCTTAAATTCATACATGGCCATTAAAATGTGATAGTTCAAGATCCTTACTGGGGACTGCCCAAGGGATATGCTTTCCTTCTGAGGAGACTGAGATATCTCAGCTCTTTGTATTTGAACCTGGACCTGGAATATCTGACTTTTTTTCACCACTTCTGCCACCAGTGAAGAAGGAGCAGGAGGAGAATATGAAAAGTCCACCCTCTTAGAAATCCTATATTTTCTATACATGTAATTATCTACCAGTAGTGCTGAAGCCAGAATAGGTCACATTGCCTTGCATGAGTCCAGAATGGCATTTTTTATGAGTAATGATGCCTTGCACTGATGTCAGATGTCAATAACCAAGATGTATACAGGGGGGCTAAACAACTCCTCTGGAGAGAGCTGCAGGTCCATTAGAAGACACCGCAACAAATCTCCCAACTACTCTTGTGGTCCCAGAAAATGAAGATAATTCTTTAAGTCCTTCAAAACCTAACGATGGTACTAGGGATAGGGAACACTCCAAAGAGGGAAAAGCCACACGGGTTGAGGTAACATGTGAAGAACGAAATGAGCCAGACCCCAAATAGCTTTGTTGAGGTGTCTACTCAATAGATTACTCTGGTCACAGGGCCAAAAAGACCAAGCAGGAAATAAAAGGATGGATCCCTGAGGCCAATGTTTAGAAGTTTTGGGTATAGAGTGATGTCCGGGTATCAGATATGAAGGCTTTTGCAAGGACTTCAACTACCGAGACATCTCGTGGGAAGAGCGCTTGGCCAATTCCGAGCGGTCGCAAAGCTTTCTCTCATGCGTGCATGAGCTCTATCTGACGCAAGAAGTCGATGAGAGGAAAAGCTCTGCTCAACTTAGTTCTAGCAATGGGGGACAAACTAATCAGTGACCTAATGATCAAAGGAAATCTGGGTGACAGTGACCATGAGCTGATCACCTTTACCATCCTCCGTAAAGCTGGCAAGGCAGTCAGCAATACAGAAGTCCTTGACTTCAGGAAAGCTGACTTTGACACGCTCAGGAGGCTCGTCAGGGAGGCCCTAAAGGGCCACCACCCAAAGGGGAGGGGAGTTCAGGACAAGTGATTGCTCCTTAAGGGAGTAATCCTGGAAGCGCAAGCAATGTCTATCCCGTCTCGGAGGAATGGCAACAAAAAAGCACAGCAGCCCCTTTGGCTCTCCAGGGAACTAGCGGACCTCCTGCATCTAAAAAGACAGACCTACAAAGGATGGAGGACTGGATCCACCTCCAGCCAAGGCTGCGCTAGAAATCCAGCTAACTACAAACATCAAGGACAATAAAAAGTCCTTTTTTAGATATGTGGGGAGCCGGAGAAAAAGCAATGGCCATATTGGACCCCTGCTAAACCAGATGGGACAACTGACAACCGACACCCAGGAAAAGGCAAACTTGCTAAATGGGTATTTTGTGTTGGTCTTTCATCAGTCCCATGGGATGACCCTGCCCACTACGGGACAGGGAGGCCCAGGTGAGGGAGATTCCTTACCGTCCATCAATGCTGACCTCGTGAAGGAACACCCTGACAGGCTGGATACCTTCAAGTCAGCCGGCCCTGACAATTTACACCCCAGGGTACTCAAAGAGCTGGCTAGCATCATAGCCCAGACCCTGGCATGGATCTTTGAGAGCTCCTGGTGCTCTGGTGAAGTGCCTGATGATTGGAAGAAGGCCAAAGTGGGGCCTATCTTCAAGAAAGGGAGAAAAGTGGATCCAGCAAACTATAGGCCCATCAGCCTGACCTCTATCCTGGGGAAGGTCTTAGAAAAGATTATCAAAGAGGCCATTCTTAACAGACTGGTTGATGGCAACATCCTGAGGGATAGCCAGCATGGGTTTCTTGTGGGTAGGTCTTGCTTGACCAAGCTCATTGCCTTTTACAACCAGGTGACCTATCACCTGGACAAAGGAGAAGATATTGATGTCATATATCTTGACTTTAAAAAAGCTTTCGACCTCGTATCCCATGATCACCTCTTGGCAAAACTGGCCAACTGTGGCCTTGGCCACACCATGATCCACCAGCTGGGGAATTGGCTCCGTGGTAGGACCCAGAGGGTGGGGACTGACGAAAGTCAATCGTCGTGGTGCCATGTGACCAGTGAGGTCCCCAGGGCTCTGTCCTTGGGCCTATACTATTTAACATTGTCACTGATGATGTGAACATTGGTGTCAGAAGCGGACTGGCCAAGTTTGCTGATGATACCACACTCTGGGGTAAAGCGTCCACACCTGAAGACAGGAGAATGATACAGGCTGACCTTCACAGGCTCAGAAAATGGGCAGATGAGAACCTGATGGTGTTTAACACCGAAAAATGCAAGGTTCTCCACCTTGGGAAGAAAAACCTGCAGCATCCTTATAGGCTCAGCAGTGCTACGCTGGCTAGCACTATGGATGAAAGGGATTTGGGGGTCATGATTGATCACAAGATGACCATGAGCCTGCAATGTGATACTATGGCTAGTAAAGCAAGAAAAATGCTTGCTTGCATCCACAGATGCTTCTCAAGTAAATCCCAGGATGTCATCCTCCTGTTGTACTCTGCCTTGGTGAGGCCACAGCTGGAGTACTGCGTCCAGTTTTGGGCTTCACAATTCAAACAGGATGTGGAGAAGCTTGAGAGGGTGCAGAGGAGAGCCATGCACATGATCAGAGGTCAGGAAGGAGAAGCTGAGAGCCATGGGACTCTTTAGCCTGGAAATGCGCAGGCTCAGGGGTGATCTGGTAGCCACCTATAAGTTTATCGGGGTGCTTACCAGGATCTGGGGGAATGTCTGTTCACCAGAGCACCCCAAGGGATGACAAAGCCAAATGGTTACAAACTCCTCCAAGACGGTTTCAGGCTATTCATAAGGAAGAACTTCTTTATTGTCTGAGCCCCCACAGTTTGGAATAGATTGCTGCCAGAGGTGATTCAAGCATCTACTCTGAATGCCTTCAAAAGACATCTGTATGTTTATCTTGCTGGGATCCTATGATCCCTGCTGAATTCCTGCCCTGGGGCCAGGGTCGATGGACTCAATGATCTTCCAAGGTCCCTTCCAGCCCTAATGTCTATGAAATCTATGAATGAGAAGAGGTAACAGGCAGTAGAGGCGCCAGGAAAAGAAAGTACAAGTTATAATGACTGCCAAATGTGGAACTTTCCAGGGTACTATCAGAAAATGGTTCCATTCAACCTTGGATTGGGGAATATATTGGGTCTGGGAATGCTTCTGTATGTAGTTAGTGCCAGATTATGTGCTGGAACCAGGGTTTTAGGTCAAACCTAAGGAAGTAGAATGGAGTGGGTTGAGAAAATGCAGTATGTACTTCAGCATAAAGTTATATTGTCAGTGGAACTGGTATTGGCACTGGAGTACCAGAATGAAATGGAGAACAAGATAGAGCAATCTTTGAGGGAGAAAGCATGTATCTCTTACCCATTTCCACCTTGGACACTATAAATCACTGGGCGTGTCTACATGTTCATTAATGTGCTTTTGCTAATGCACATTAAATGTAGTGTCTCCATTGTGAGGTACTAGAAAATGCCACATTACCCTATTTTAATGTTCATTATCAAAAGTGCATGGTTTTTTTGTGATGCTTTAGTCCACATTAAAGCACACTTGTAGATACACCCAAGAGGGAACTAATAGTGCTAGTGGTCTGGTATCTAATGCTGCGTAAGCTGCTGTTTAGCATAAGTGTTCAAGGGAGTGTAGGTTGAGAGGTGAGAACTGGCATATCTGTTCCCTATGCTCTCTGAGCCTCTGAAGAACCTCTTCAGGACCAGGAGGACTCACACATGGATTAGGTGGTGCCTCTGTTCTTGTAAGCTTCAGAATATCCTAGGCAGACTATCAAGTGTTATGGACATAAGAGGCTCCTACACAATCAGGAGAAAATATTGCTTGGTAATTTGGTAGGACAACAACCTTTGGATTGGGACCTCAAATGATGGGGTATGCAGTGGTGGAGAGAAGAAAGGTCTTGGATCATGGCTTAGAAGATGAGTCTAGAGAGTTATCCATAAGGACAATCCTTAACTTTATCTTGCTCTCCTTCCTGTTTCTACACTTGTATGATCAACAAATGTCACACTTATCCGGGCCTGATTTCTGCCTAGGAAGTATAGACATCAGATACAAGTATCCAATGTTAAGCTTGAGTCCCTCACAGAAGTGATGATTACATAAGCCAGAAGACTTTGAAAATGGCATGGAAGATCTCCTTGAGGAATATTTTCTAGCCAGAAGCAGTAAAATAACTGTATCTGGTAGAAAAGGCCAAAAAGATCCAAGATGGTGGCTCCCCATGATGTACTTGAAAAGCCAATAAAGAGAAATGGGTGAGAGGTGGTGGGGGAGGGTACCAACCCTCAGCTTCAGAAGCTAATGGTGAAAGGAGATCTTATAAGCTTTCCAAAAACATAAAGGGAAGAAAAATAAAGGGGAAAAAATTCATTATAAAAAAACATAAAAGAGAAAGGTCAGAAAAAACCCTAAGGCTTGGCAAAAGTTTCTCAACAGAAATATTCTATCCCAGCTAGAGGCTTGAGAAAAACTGAGATGTGAGAAGTGTGCATACTTCTTTATCCCCACCATCTGGAAGTGGGCATGACTGTCAGTGGTGAAGTGCTTTTTACACAAAATACTAGGGCAAAAAAGTCCATCATCAAAAGTTCAGGGCCTGTAAATGTGCACAAAGAAAAAAGGGTATGTGGACAGTTACGCAAAAGAGAACATTACATTTATGCCCAGAGTTCAGAGTACCTGTTTCAATACAAAACAGCCAAGCAGGGAATGCCAATAAAAGGGCAAGAAGGCATATGACCAAGGACTTCTGCAAATTTCTCACTATCATCAGGCTGTCCTGAAGGGAGATCAAAAGAGACTGACACCAGTCCCATAGGATAATAACTCCAGCTGTCGCCCAGTCCAGGGTGCCCCCCACACTGTCCACTCACCAGATGGGGAAGCAAATTCAACTCTGACCTATTCATCAACAGCACCAATGAGCCTGAAAGAGCTGCATAGTGGTGAGGAGTAATGATGGCGCTAGAGAAAGATGCCAATACCAGCCCATTACCCAAAACAGAAGAAACTGACATGCCATTCCTCCTGACAAGATGAAGCTGCTGAGGTTAGCAGCACAAAAAAAAATGAAGAATGCTTTCAGGCCTATCAGAAGACTTCATGCTTGCATCTTATTTTGATAATGGTCCTAACCAAAGTTGCGTTTTTTTTGTGAAAAAACCCCAAATACACAAAAGAGAGTCAAATTTGAACATAAAGGCTACCAAAGAGAAAGAGGTGCAAGTTGTTTCACTCTCTGCATGGCTAAAATAATCTAACTGTGTTAATTCCTAGAAATTGACCTGGAATTTGCAAACAGATGTGTGGCATTTTTGTTTAGTTTTATTTTGGAGGGGGGAGGGTTGTTTGTTTTTTTTTACATTTACAATCAGACATCGTTCTTCCTTCCTTCTGGGAAACCAGATGTTAGTTATTGAAAAAACATTTTCCCTGGAGATACACAGGCACTTCCTCTATTGTCTTAAATAAAACAAATTCTAATCAAAGCCATCTTCCATGAAAAAGAACACTGGAATCAGACAGGAAAGGGAGCTCAGCTCTTCTGACCATCTAATCCAAAATTTTGCCAATTCCCAAAAGGATGTTGAGAGGCAGATAAGATGGCAAAAGAATGTTTCTTTCACAAATGCTGGCAGGCACCAAAGAAAAGTATATCCACACAGGACAAAGAAGAGGATACTTGCAAATATTTCAGATCAGTATGTGTTAGGATTGCAGCTGAGTCCATGTTTCTTCACCTACATCCAGAAATATCCATAATCATATTTTAGCTACTTCACCCACCTTAGAAATGAGGATGGTTTAGTAATCCATTTTTCCAGCAAAGTAGATAAACATTTACAGATGCAAAACACAGAGGTACAAAAGAAACATCTAGTGAATGAAGCCTACGTAGTTCAGGACCCTTTAATGAAGGTCAGCTTTAAGATTCATTTTCCTTTCTAGTTTGGCATGCCCTTTTATTCTCTCTTCTTAAAAACAAAGTAAAGTTGCATTACTTTTAATGAGCCACCATGGCAATCACAATGAAGGGGGCGAACCCCATCCTCAAGAGACAACATGAAATCTCTTATCCCTCCTCCTTTAATCAGGATGCACCTGGCTACTGCCTGCCAGATTTCCTCATTACAAGCTGCAGTCTTCTCAGTAATGGAGTGGTCAAAAATACAGAAAGATACTCAACACTCTGCATTAGGACTCCATATTTTCCTCTAAAGAATCCATAATGTTGGAGCTACACACTGCCTCAAGTCCTGCTAACTCCTAAAATCCACCATTGGCCAAAAGCAAGACCAACGCTGAGACCAGAATCAGACTTGTTCAGGGAAACAAATAAAAGAGGATGGTCCCTGAATTCACATCCAAGGAATCTTTTGGGGAAACAAAGACTTCTAACGCAGGGGAACATGGGAGGGGAAAATACTTGGAAGCTAATTAATAGAGTATATCTGAAGATTTACTAATTTAATTACTGAATTAATTACTGAATTACTAAATTACTAAATTTAGTACAGAATGTAGTAATTCAGAAGAGACTTACAGGAAAGCAAAGGAAGATATCCTGCAGCCAGTTGCCTCATGAGAAGACTTTTCCATTAAATGGGTACCCAAACCTATGATTCAACAAAGTAAGGGGGACAATGTTTGTGAAGTCCCATACAGGAAGTTGACAAACCTACCTCTATAAGTGGCAATGAAAGGTCCATAGCCAAAGCTGGTGCAGACAGAGTCAAGAGCAGTGGCTTCTGTGAATCCTCATAATAAGCCATAAAAGGGATTGAAACCATGTGGAAAACTACTGGAAGCATCAAGTTAAAAGATGTTGATGGTGCTGGACTGAGTTTGCCAGGTTTGAATGAATCCTTGATGCCAGCTCAGAAAGCAACACAAGCACCAGAATTGCATAACTGTTTCTTACCAAAGGAGTGCCTGGGGCTCTTGTCTTGATGCATCCTCTGCCCTATCAAGGCATACTCAGTGGGACTGGAATATGGTGCAGGAACTCCAGAAAGGTTTGATGAGATCTACTCAGGAGTTTCAAATCTTGAAACAGAAGACCAAAAAACATGGTATCATAGATTTCATAGATGTTCAGGCTGGAAGGGACCACGGAGGATTATCGAGTCCAACCCCCTACCC
>NW_017728994.1:20941270-20956626 GCF_001723915.1 Gavialis gangeticus | reverse complement strand
AAGTTCGCTCTCATGTCCAGCCTGAATTGGTCACGGCAGAGTTTGTGACCGTTCGATCTTCTCATCCCTTGGGATTCTCTGATGAACAGATGTTCCCACAGATCCTGATGAGCACCCCTGATAAACTTATAAGTGGCCACCAGATCACCCCTGAGCCTGTGCTTTTCTAGGCTGAAGAGTCCCATGGCTCTCTCACCGTAAGGTCTATTTTCCTGACCTCTGATCATGTGCGTGGCTCTCCTCTGCACTCTCTCAAGGTGGAGAACCTTGCATTTTTTGGTGTTGAATACCATCATGTTCTCATCCACCCATTTCATGAGCCTGTCAAGATCTGCCTGGATCACCCTCCTATCCTCAGATGTGGATGCAGAGTTTGGTGTCATCGGCAAACTTGGCCAGTCCTCTTCTGACACCAATGTCACATCATTGATGAAGATGTTAAACAGTATAGGCCCTAGGACAGAGGCTTGAGGGACCCCACTGGTGACCATGCACCAAGACGATTGGCTTCCATCAACCACCACCCTCTGGGTTCTACCACGGAGGGCCAGCTGACTTGAAGGTATCCAGCCTGTCAAGGTGTTCCTTCACGAGGTCAGCTCTGATGGAGGGTAAGGAATCTCCCTCACCCAGGCCTCCCTGACTCACAGTGGGCAGGGGCCTCCCATGGAACTGGTGAAAAACTGATGCAAAGTACCCATTTAGCAAGTTTGCTTTTTCATGGGCATCAGTTGTCAATTGTCCCATCTGGTTTAGCAAGGGTCCAATATTGCCCTTGCTTTTCCTCTGGCTCCCCACTTACCTAAAAAAGGACTTTTTATTATCCTTGATATTTGTAGCTAGCTGGAGTTCCATTGCAGCCTTGGCTTTCCTGGTGTGCTCTCTGCAGGTCTGGACCAGAGTAAAGTATTCCTCCTTGGTGGTGGTTCCAGTCCTCCATCCTTTGTAGGTCTTCTTTTTAAGATGCAGGAGGTCCACCAGTTCCCTGGGCTCTTCACCAAGGCCTAGCCCTGGCATCACTCTTTGACTCCAATCTGCACTCAGCTGTACTTTTTCCTAGTGCTGACAAAGTTGAGGTTTCCTACTGATGATGGTGGCCCCTGAGAAGACACAGTACCCAGCTAAGTCTCAAGTTCTGGGACTGGAGAGAGACTGAGCCAGCAACTAAAGTGAGTTAGGCCTCATGTTCCTTCTTAGCCTGTGGCCTCAGCAACTGACAGAGTGCTTCCCAGAAACATGTGACTTTCCTAGACATTACAGCTGAGTTTTGCTAGAAAAATGATGGATAAAAGTATTTTATTTTTTTCCCCCTATAAAAAGATTATCCTCGGGCAGATTTAGAGGAGCACAAGGTTGCACCTTTTGCAGAACATGAATGTAACAGCCTATGCCCTAAGTAGTACAGGTTTCAAAATTCAGCATTTTCAAGATGAAATATCTGAAGAGAACGGATTATATAAATCCTGGGCAAATTATTTTTACTGTATGTATTTGACTGTAACCGTCTGTGAGCAAGTCAGTGGTTTTTCCTCACTCTAGAGCTTAAATAAAAACAGGTTCTGAATAACTTATTTATCTTTCTGAAAGAGCCCTGGGGCAGATCTAAAACAACAACAACAGAAAATCATTCCAATCTTCAATTGCTTAAGGCCATGCACAGGCTTCTCACTGCAGCCCTACTTAGACAATGTATATTTCTAATGCTGCTGAGTAGTTGATTTACTGAAAGCTTGTCTTTTGCTTAAGGTACAGAACAAGGAAATTCAAACCTCATTCCTGAGTCTTCCATAAACTTCCTGTCTGATCTTGGACAAGTCACTCAGATCCTGATTCTGTTTTGCTGCGAGGATATCCCCAAATTCCAAAATAATGTAACCAGGCTCATAGAAATGTGTTCTTGATTTGCCTATAGAAAAACATAACTCTCCTATTCTTTCAATGGGTAGCATAACAGGCCTCCAGGGATGGCTCCCATTTCACCCTGCAGAATCACAAAGCAATAGTTCACCAGCTCCAGGCACTCATCCTGTTTCACCTGGGAGATACATAACTTTCCATGCTCCCAGTCAGGAACCCTGGCATACACTATGTCACCTCCATCCTACTGAAGTTCAAAATGATCCTGATAGCACTTAGCAATTCAAGACCCATGCAGGGAGACAGCTACCCGAGTCTGTACATGTACCTAAAAGACAGAGCCCTCCTCCTTCCCAAGCCTCTCAGATAGAGAGATCTGTAAAAGCCATGATGATAGATATCAAATGAACAAGAAGAAAAAGTGGGTAAAAAGGTGAAATTCCTCGTTTATTTTTCTCTCGTAGAGAAAGACTGTGATGCAGCCGAGAAAAAAAAATGCTATCAATAATGGCAGCCACTTGTTGCACAGGGATAGAGGATGAAAAGGAAAATTGAGTGGGAGAGGCCAAATGAAGTGAAAAGACCCTCCACAAAAAAAGAAAAAAACCCCACAATATCAGGGTACCATATGTACGAAAGAATACAGGGAAAGAAAAGCAACAAAAATCAAAGGAGGGGAAAAAATCATAACAAATCAGCAGTGTGCTTCAAGAAGCAGTAGTGAGAAATAAAGGCTTAACAAGATGATTTGATGAAAAAGGTGCTCCATCTCAAAGCCAGACATGTGCAAAGAGCTGAGGGACAAAAGGCATGCATCACCCTTTATTCCCTCATGCAACACTAAGAAAGGTGGGTCTAGGACACAAGAAATGGTAGGGCTGAGGCTAAGAGTACCCAAGGTCAAGCGGTGGAGCCGCATGCCCCTCCATGGCTGGAATGAGTCTATAAACAATAACTTTAAACAAAACCCCAACTATAACAGACCCCACCTCTTTTATTCTAATGATGAGCACTGGAGGGCCTGGTACCTTTTCTTCCTGAGTGCTCTAGTGCATAAGTAAATTTGTTGGATTCAGAAGTACATCAATGTTACTATGCCCTTCTTCATACCGTCTCTCATTGAAGGCCAAATGAGGTTTTGGAACCTTGCTTCTCGGTGCTCTTCCTTACTGAGTGCCAGCACACACTTTTTGGCAATCTTTTATAAACAAGGCTCTGGACTTCTGGAAGGAGTGTTCTTATTAGATCTCTACTGGAGCATTTGCACCACCGATCACACTTTTGGAAAGATTACAATCAACTACCAGTTGGGAAAAAAACTCCTTTACCCAAGTTCTGCTACTTGCTTAAATGTGGAAAAACACTGGCTCTTTTCTGAATGTTATTTATTCTGTACATAAGGTGACTCATTCACCTTTTACAAGATGTAAAAGTCCAGAAAAGGCAGTTTTAAATCACTCACATCCAATATTTATGGTACATATGGCTTTCATCCCAAATGTCAAAAGTGAAGGAAAATATAGCTATGCATGTGGCAGCAGCAATAGACAGAATAATCATTTATTATGCAATTAGGCTTTTTCTTTTTTCAACTAAATTATTCATTAACTTACATGGTATTACTAGTTTTACAATGCCATGGCTAGTGCATTAAAGGAAAATAATGCAAACTCCAAACGGAGATTTTTTTTAAGACCTTATACAAGTGAGCCAAAAAGAGCCCACTGGTGCTTTGGTATTAAGCAAGTGTTTCAAAATTATCTATACAAATTGTGCAAGCCTTACATTTTTTCAGTACCAAGAGTGCAACAATCAGTAGCGATTTTTCCCCAAAGGGTTAATTTCCTAGCTTTTGCAAAACTGTGTTAATTGCCTGTCTCCTACTGTGAGTATAAAAAAAGGGAACCCCAATACATTGGCACTTACTTGTGCACTAAATGGCTGTTTTCAAAAACCTCTGACATCTATAACAAGAGATTACGTTAAAGACACTCCAAATGTCATCTGATATGTGCAGTAGTTACTGTGTTGAACTACTTGCCTTTTTGCCATGCCTATGGATTTAGGAACCTCCCCTCCCCCAATGCGGGAAATAACTTTTGGTCCGTCTGCTTTGTTGCTGTTGTGCTTAAGGGCATCATGGCAGTGGAAGAAAAATGGTATTTGCATGCACACCATTATACGTACACAAAATACGTGTACAATAAAAAAAGGGAAAACAAGAAACATTACTGTTGGAGACACTGACAGAGGTGGAGGGTAAGAGGGAGTGGGAAATGTATGGCAGACAAAAGTTTCTCCCATGCTGGGAGTGAGGAGGGGAGGAGGTATATCACATGTATATCACAGTCTATCTTCCTGCACGTACTTCTGTTTTTCCCGGGAGTCTCTGGTCTTAGAGCGGTTCAGTCGGTTTGCTGTTGAGGGGATGGAGTGCGCCGATGAACTCTTCTTGCTGGAAGAGTATGAGGAATGGGAGGAATGCGAGAGACTGGCCCGGGATTGGCCGGCGTTGTGGTCAAACTGCATCAAGCAGAAGATCAAGTCTGTCGGCATGAGTTCAAACTCATAAGGAGGGTTTGCAATAACATAACTGGAATATAAAAAGAAGAGAAGGTGGCTTTACATTAGTATTAGTAAAATATACAGCATGGTAAGATATTATGAGCACCTTTCTATCCATCAGAAGATTTGCACATTACATCTTACATTGACTCCTTTTTGCTCCTACAAAGTTATTTACTGCCAGAGGTATGAGCAAGAATCTGAGATGGGTATTCCCCTGGAAAACTCTTTGACTTGGAAGCTCCTCCTCCTTTGAGCTATGCTAAAAAGCTGCTACCTAACAGTGAAGAAAGAAAAATGCCCTGGCGGGAATGCTTTCTATCTCACCCTAACATATGGTTAAAAAGGACCACTCAGGACCATCAAGTCCAGCACCCTGCAATTGTATTTAATCATATAACCCATGTATGTAACCCAAAGATTCTTCAAGTAAATTTACTTTGTCCCCCGCCTCACCTGCACACCAAAACAAGACAAAGCTACAATGCATAAAGGACAAAGGCCGAAGGCCTATTGAATGAAAGATGATGAGTGCTGCCCAGTCCCACAAGCCCAAGTCCAGATGAACCTAGGAAGTACAACAGACCATACCTCACACTAAACTGAAAGGCAAAGATCCCCCTTCCAGGTACCTTCCTATTCTGATCTGGGGATGAATTCCTCTATGAATGCAACTCTGATACTCATTTTAACACTATGCGTGTGACCAAAACAGCATCATGGAAAAGTCAAAGCCAAGACCAAAAGAGAAGGCATGCAGTCAAAAAGGAGTAAAACTCTTCGTAGCCCTTGTGAAAAATAGGGGTGCCCTGAACATAACTAACATAAAAATAATATAATAAAATGCAACCCATGCTGTAAGCATGTTTCTTAAGAACTGAAGACATGGAAAACAAGCTGAATCCAGAGGGAGCTGTCCCAAGTAGGTAGCCCCACATTTCCTAATGGCATACAGGCCTACTGCCCCTGTTTAGCACTGGTCCAAGACCAGCACTGGGCAGCCACATCTTTGCAACTGTCTTTCTGCCTTTGCCCTCTCACTTGCTGTTTCTCACTCCGAATCCCACCCTAACATTAAGAAATATTTCTTTGCCAGACATATCCCACATACATATTATTATCCTTTGTGCTTATTAGTTCCCCATCATCATTCCATTCCAAACAGTGATGCATTTATATATTCATTACAGGGTTTTTACAGTTATATTTATGTGCCTGTGCCACATTATAAACTAAACTCCCATCATGCTTTGACATATGCTAATTTGACACCATACTATAAAACTCTTTGGAGCTGGGAGACGGAACTAAATGGATGCTTCTACTGATGTAGAGCAAGCATATTTTCCCTATCAGGAACTGGCTGGGACATCTTTAGGCAGTCTGTATTTCTGGAGTGCTTTGTTCATAATCAGATAAAAAATGAACTTGTACGATGTTGGTAAATTATATGGAAAGTTGTGCAAAAACCTGATGATATAGAAAATATCCTATTGGCTAATTTATTGAAAACCAACAAGCTATAAGTATCAGGCCACTGGACAGGTGTGTCAAGTTTGTTCCAGGAATTATTTCAGTCATCACAACAGACCCACCCCTGGGTAACGTATGATCTCTGTCTCTGCTGTTCAGTTATGGTCCTTATTGACATACTAAAGAACTAATTGAGCTTAGTCAGTTCCATGTTCTGAATCTTTTCCCTTAACAAATAGTAAACTAATTAGGAAGCCAGCTATGAGGCCAGTATCAGCTGACCCTGGGTAAGATGAAGTTGTGGTCTACTTACTGGTTTAAAAACACAAGCAGCATAGAGAAAATACTGTGGCTTCAGTGCCATTACATACAATAATTGGGAGATTTGTTTTAGCTGCTGATTAATAAACTGCCAGAACACTTTATAGTTGCAACTTTAATAAACCTGACAAACTAACTTCTCAAAGTAATACATAGGTGAATTTATTAAAAAGCAAACCTCTAAGTTTACTATCACAACGCTAACTGAATGTTTGTGTTACCTAACTATGCAAATGCTAACTACTTGTAAGCTAGCTTTGTCTGGTAGTAAAGTACTGACTCCTGGCCATGGAAAATGAAAAAACTAGAGATGCTGAAGTGATTTGTAATTGACTTAGCTGGTCACTGGGATGCATTTTTTGCCCTACATATGGTAAAGGGAGCTAATCCCTAGAATAATGTGTGCAACTTGCTTAAAAATAAGTTTAAAAAGAGCACATAAGGAAAGAATGAGCAAAGCTGTGTAAGGTCTGAATATAGGCTAGGAAAAAGTACCTAAGTAACTGTTTAATCCCATGCAGCCAGGATAGAGCAAAAAAAAAAAAAAAATGCAATTGCAAAGACAAACTAACGATTGAAAAGTTGCTTACTATGTAGCTTGAAATCTAAGCTACAAACTAAGGCAAAAATGCATGCTAACAAATCACTTTCAGTGCTGCAAAGCAAGTAAAGAATCTAAGGGAACAGGTTCCTATGGTGAGGGGACTGGTAGCTGTATCAGTGTGGATAACTCAACCTACTGCACCCTTCCTTTTGTAAATTAGTGGTAATAACTTGGGAGAGTACTCCAATTTTTATTACCAGGCATATAATTATCAATCCAATCAAGATAGATGGGGGTGATGGGAAGCAGTATAAAGGAAAAATGGCCTGTGGTAGATATCAAAGGCAAAACAACATCACACAAAGGACATGTCTACACATGCAATTAACTCACAACAATAAACTCTGGTGCATATTGTGCTGGAGTTTATTGCTCCTGGGCATGCTGTTTGAATGTTCAACTAAGATTGCAGCGCACTGAGCCAGGTCAGAGGAGCCCTGGCTAACAGGAAGGCTGGGGGTCAGCCTGCCAGCCCAGGGCTGCTCCAACCCAGCTCAACATGCCCTGGAAGGCCTGGCTGAGGCATGAGTATGCTCCAGCGAGGGGCTAGCCAGCAGGCAGCCCCCACACTGAAGCACCTTTGTGCCTCAGTCAGCTGGGTCAGTGTCTACACATGTGTTGTGCAGAAAATAACTCCATAGCAGGATAATATTTGTATTTACAAATACTAACCTGCTGCAAGGTTTATTAGTTTCCTGTTTTCTAGTTTCCTGCAGTTTCCACGCATGTAGACACTGAGACATCTATTGTTGAGCTGATTAGGCAACTCCACACTATGTGTCTCAAGCATACTTAAAATAATCTGGAGAGAAATATGACATTTCCTGAAATCCAAAACTCTCATGTCCCATACACTGGGCACATCTACACAAGAGCTTTACTGTGGAGCCGACTAATTAGCTCTGTAGTAAGGCATTACTGTCTACACGTGCAGTGCTATTAGACCAAAGCAACCTAATTAACTCCATCACAATGCACATGTAGATACTGACGCTGCCTGCTGGCTAGTTCCACACTGTAGCACCTTCATGCCCCAGCCAGCCCCTTGCCAGCATGTTGAGCTGACCCCCCTGGGCTCCCTGCCAGTCAGGACTGTGCCATCCCAGCTCAATGTGCTGCATTCCCAGGGGCAAATGTAAATGCTGCACATGGGAGCAATAAACTCCAGCATGAACTATGCCAGAGTTTATTGTTTTGCTTTAATAGCAGGTGTAGATGTATCCAGAGTGATAAATGCATGTATAAATAAAGAATAGCCTAGAATACTCTATATAATGTTTAGAGAATAGATCAAAAATCCTTTAACATTGTATCACATATACTAACTTAACAAATAGGTGAAAAGTTACAGTCACCATAGGTAAAACAAAATTCACCATTTGACAATTGTTTTAAAAGAATGACCAATGCCCCTGAAAACCTTTAAAAATTACTGACCCCTTTGAAAGAAAGTCTGGGCCCTTCAAATCCTCAACCACAGCAGGAAAGCCCCCATTCAATAAAATACTAGTTTCTAACTCAACCGTGTCTGAGTTTCTAACTCTATCATTTTGGTAAAGCACAGAAACAAAAATGAAAAGTAACTCGTGTACCAAATATAATAAAAACAGAAAATAAATTATTTCAAAATTTTATGTTTTTAGCACATGGATCTCTTTGTTCAAATTAGATCAGAACTGGAAGAAACTAAATTATACACAGTTGGTAAATTAAAATGAAAATTCTGTAAGAACATTCTGATTATGAAATATCCTGTTGGCTAATTTATTGTCAACAAGTGGGCTATAAATATTAGAGCACTGACTTGACATGTTGAGCTTGCTTCATGAATTGCTGCAGCCACTGCAGTAGAGTCAATACTAGCTGATATATTATTTATATCACTTCTTGGGATTATGCTCATAATTGTCAAAATTAAGTGATGTTGGTCAGCCTGTTTTTCTGAACCTTATCTTTAATGAATAATCAACACCTACATATGCAAGCGCCTCATGCAGCAATAAAAATTCCTCATGACTCACTAGGGCAGATAAAATTGCTCAGGGCCTCTTTCCACATGCTCCAATGATGATTGCAAAAAGACCAATACACGGTGATGCCTCTTTTCTGGAAACTATCATATGTAACTTCTCTAGCAACATTTCAAAATGATTCTTGTTCCTCGCTTTACTTTGATTCCTGTTTCTGAACTTCACTTCTCTTAGGTCCTGTCAGCAACCATCCTTTCATTTCCAGTTGAAATTAATTTGAGATCCATTTGGAACCATCCATTTGATTGTGTGTCAGTATTATTTTCTGCCTCTGAAATAGCTCCCTTTCACCAATAGTCACCTTCCAATATATTTGCAGATTGCCATCTTCTCAACCTTCCTTTTGCTACTAAACATACCATGGTCTTTTCATCTTCTCTCATGAGAGAGGTTTTCTGTTCATCTCCTAATCACCCTCACAATCCTTCTCTATACCCATTCTTATTTAGATTCCTCCTTTGGAAAAGTACATAGGTGAAACATTTGGTACACATGGAATAAAGAATATGGCCTTCTGCTAGAATGATACTAATACTTCCCTGTCTCACTTATAAAAACCCTGCCCCACTGATGCACAAAAAAATTGTGCTGTCCTTTCTAATGACCACGTCACACTATAATGGCTCATAGTCATCCTACAATAAATGAATACAGCTGGATCCTTTTCCTTCATTACATCCAGTCTGTGAACCCCTGCTTTGAAGCAAAATCACTTTATACTAATTACTAACCACCTTGTATTTCATACCAGTTCTACTACTCATACCACAAGCTTGTCAAGTTCTTCCTGTGTAGTTAATCCCATCTCTCTCCATATTAGTAATGCCTCTTACCTCTGCATCATCTGTAGATTTCATAAGTGTGTAGAAAAACAAAGAGCTCCACACAACTGCACTCACCACTAGCCCTAAAGTGTTCTCTCAAAATGGAATATTGGATTAGTCTGATGCAAACGTCCAGTAATAAATGATTCCTGTTTCCCATTTTATGTCCCCATTGAATATTTTTTCCTTTGCTATTGAAATTAAGACCTTGCACAGTATCAAAGGCAAAGTAATGTGGTGACTTGAAATTCTATCTAGCCTTTCCTTCCTAACACATAGGGGCCATGTTGACTTCATTCCTCCAAACTGCATTACCCTTAAATTGAGATTGCAGATGATGTTCACCCATGCAAAAATTATTCACGTGCAAGTACATTTTTGCAGTATTACAGGCAACAGATTATTTGGAACTATCCCCCATTTCATCACAGCAAGTGGACAAAGTTTGCCTTCTACCTTGTATATGGTATCCTCACACATTTCTTGGATAGACTAGCAATGTCTGTATATACATCATTCATCCTACTTGCGGATAGAGACAAAGTATTTATCTGTTCTCTAACTGTTCCCCAATTCTTGTTAATCCCTGTCTTTTCTATATGGTGGTCATACTCATTCCCTGAGATTTTTATTTTGTTTTAGCTACATATTTGCATAAAGGCAATTTTGCCATTAATTTCAGTTTTTCTGTACAAGGTTCAGCTCAGCTAAACTCCCTTGATTTTTTCTACTTTCTGACCTCTAAAAAGAGTTCTCCATCATAATCAATTCCATCTTGCAATCATTGTAGATTCTCTGCTTTCTCTTGATATGCTCTTATTGAAAACACTTGTTCATACAAACAAGTCTATAGCCCTTTCCTACCAGTTTTCCTCTCTAACTTGCAATGCAATGCAAGTTACAGAGAACATTTGCACTTGGAATAAATCCTTGCTTTCTTTGCAGTCAAATCCTCAAGTGTTTAGGTCTACTCAGCTTCTATACCCCATGTCCTTAGCTCCATACTAGTTTGCCCTTCTTAATGCAAAAGTGTACTCAGAAACTATCCTGATCCAAAAAATCCAAAACTGAACTAGCTTATGATTACTTTCACTGAATTTATTTTCCAACTGGCTTTTCCAAGAATGTTACCACTTACTAAAACCAAATTTAAAATGGCAGATTCCCTCATCACTTTGGTGACCAAGACAAAAACTGGTCAGAGATGTCTTGTCAGAGAATATCTGTGCTCTGACATTCTGGGTGCATCTACACAAGATGCTATGTCACTGTAGTGACAAGCTACCTCATTATAGCATGTCATTATGCTGATGTAGCTGCTAAAAATAACCCTGTGCCACTGAAACAGTGCAGTAATGGCTGTTACTGTGCCATCATTTAGTACTTCCTAAAGCAAGTACTAAATGATGGCACAGTGGGGGACACGTGTAGATGTGCCCTCTCAGTAGCATTTGTCAGATGCTGTATATCTGGGAAGTTAATCACCCTAAAGCACAACATTTCTTCTAGTACTAGTATCTCCTATCATCTCACAGAGATCGTGTTCTGTACCAAAATTTGAGCCCAGGATAGCATCCACTTGACATGATTTGCTTACACAGATTCTATTTGCCAAAGCAGTATTTGCTTACACAGATTCTATTTCACAGATACTTTCACTTTCTAGCTCTTTATAATCTACAGTCGTTATATACAAGGCTACCTTCAGGCTTACTTTTATTTCCTTGAAACACCTTTAAATACCTGTCCTACAGTTATAACTATCACTCTGTTTCGGTTCTTCCTTGTAAGATCTGTTTTGCTGTCTAACACCAGAAGTTTTAATTCCTCTGTTTCCTGCCCCTTGCTTCTAGCATTGTTACACATGCATTTCTATTTCTTCTGGCTGGCTTTCAACAAATTTCTGGTTAGAAGATGAATGATCCACTTACGGGCTGAATCACTTGTCTCACTGCCATCAAAGCTAGTGTGACCTTTCTCTTCCACAGTGTTTCTCCCTTCATTAACACAGTCTCATTGACAAACTCACTCTCCTGCTATACATTTGTTCTGGTCATGGAGATGACAGAAGTTCTTTCCATCCTTCTCCCTGATTTACTAGTTTAATGCATCTTGAATCAATTGTTCCAACCCTGGTCACTGAAGGTTGTTACCCTGGCCATGAATGTCTACTGCCAAACAAACTCAGTGAAATCATTCCAATAATGTATGGATCTTCATAATCTTGTCCTGCTCATGCTCTCTGTCACAAAACAAAGAATCCACTGAAAAATGCCTGAACTTTTGATTCTTTAAGCATTTTTTTCAACATGGCATCTTTTCAACCATGAACCTACCATGTGGTTTGCTATGACATAAAGAACAAACAAAGGATTGTTTCTTGTCCATCCGGCTGGATTCTCATCAATATGAGGTTCATCTAATACTATTTTACCTATGAGGCAGTGTCTGTTTCTATTCCCCATGTCATCCTTTGTGAGAAATCTGTTCATTCCTCTTAAGACATCAAACTGTCTCCTGCTGCTATGGCACTGTTCTGTTTTTTCCCTTCTGCTCTTGATTATAGTTGTCTTCGATATGCTTTTGAACCACTTCTGTCCTTCTTGGTCTCTGTTCACAGATTAACTTCTCCTTTTTTGGGTCAGTTATTCTTTCCTTCCATATTGTCTCATCAATGGGTCCCACCTCTTTTTACCTCACTGAGCAATGAAACCTATTGCTAAAGTTTATTTCCTCCTCTTTAGTAGGTTTCTTTCTCAACCATGCTTCCAAGGGTTTCCTTCTTCATCTAAAGGTTTGCCTTCTACATTACATTTGGTGGCAAGTCCTTTCCCACTTGAGTTCACAAACAGCAGTGCTTCTGTTATATTCATGAAACAGCAACGTCTCCTCACTCACAAACCCTGCAGACCACCACTATCAAAGAAACCCACATATTCCTTAGGCAAATGGGACTGTTCCTTTCTCACCAGAGCTAGCCCTATTTAAATTCCTCTGCTTCTTGTCCAGTTAACTTACTCCACCAGTCACAAGATGATTAATAAGCCACCAGTGAAAGTATTTAATTACTGGCTGATGGGAAGCATTAAAGATATGGTCCATTCCATGGTGATTTATAGAAATAATATCAAAGAGCAATAGAATACACTTTTTAAAAAACAGATACATACATTCATTTCAAGATAAATAAACAAACTCTGGCTAAATATTTATTTCCTACATTTGCAGATGAGAAACATAACTGGAAAAATCCTTGAGTACAGTTCTCTGTGGTTGTAGGCATCCATGCGTCTACATCGCTGCAAAATAATCCAGTGTCATTAATGAAAAGTCATTAATGAAAACCCTACAACATACTGTGGAACATGAGCAAAAGATAAAAGGAGCATCAACAATACCTTGGCCCCCAACAATAACAGGGAATTTCTTAGGGAAATCTAGGAACAAAGACACAAACTACACTACAATAAGTCTAAAGGCAGGCAAAATTGAAGTGGTCATTCTACTGGCAATTCCTTCCCAATTCCAAATCTGGCAAACTGGCTACTCCCTCCCTGTTTGAACAAAACCCAACATCTCTGAATGCAAGAGGTGTATTTTTTGAGAAAAGTGGCATGCCCTGTGTGGCAAGGCACTGTTTGTGCCTGCCACTTTAAGGGCCAGAAGACAGCAGCCGGCAGGTACCTGATTAGGGCAGCCATTTTAGATTCAGGGCTGCCCATATAAACAGGGCATTTTTCTGCTGGGAAGCCAGGCAACAACATTGCCTGGCTGCAGGTATCATCTGGAGGTAAGGGAGGAGCTGTAAGGATGGTCAGGAGGCTCCTGGTCCTGGGTATGACCTAAAACTGCACCCTGCCAGGAGTAGGTGGCCTGGTGGGGCTCTCAGTGGTGCGGGAGCCCCCAGGAAATGCCAGGCCAGTTACCACCCTGGTGAAAGGCAGGTTGGGGCACCTTAACCCCAACTCCCACAACCGTGTGGGTTACCCTCTTGTAGGGTCTGTAAGGTGGACCCCAAAGAGAGTGTATGGCCATAGACTCAAGAACCTGTCTGAACATCCCCTGACTGCTCAATGCTGAGGCCAGGACTAGAAGGGTCAAAGGGCCAAGGGGCCCACCGCGAGGAACACCCAAGAGCTGAGGGCCTGGGGTTCTGACTGGCCTGGAGGTGAGCCAGGACTAGTAGCCGAAGGTCCTGGGGGGACCACACCCATAAGGGGGAGCAGCTCAGGGAGCTATGCAGCCTGAAATGAAGGCAGAAGAGGCTGCCTGAATGGAGGAATCTAAATGGGGTCCAACTAGTAGGATTCTGGGGCCCAGTGTGGGGCCAGTGATATGGATAACATCTGGATGCCATCTGTGAGGCTTTTGCTGTGGTGTAGGGGAGGAACGGAGCCTCAGATAGCGTCCCCTGGCATCAGGGCAGGAGACGGGCAGCCTCCCACTTAATTTACATTAATTAATTACCAACAAGGCACGGCAGGCAAGAAGGTGGGTGGTAAGCCCAGAAACAGGTGGGTGGGCCACAGGGAAATTGACCCTGAGAAGGCCCCCTGTTACACCTGGCCACAGTGCCATCTCTAGCTAACTTCCACAGAAGGAAGGAATACTTGAATGCAAAAAAAAGGGGGGTGGGGTGGGGGCTGAGAGACAAAAAAAATTATTAGAATCCCTTATAACAGGGGTGGGGCAATTATTTTGGTTGGAGGGCCACTTACTGAGTTTTCGCAAGCTGTCAAGGGCCACATGGGTAGCCCTGCCCCCTGGTCACAATCTTGGGACTGGAAGTCCCATCCTCTAACCCCCAACCTTTGCCACCAGAAGTCCCTCCCCTTGCCCCCGGGAGTACTCCTTTCATCAAAGGGTTTTGCCATCTCAGAATCAGAAAAATACCAAATTATATGCTAAAAATTGAACATCTACAACATTCATTAATTTGATTTCAAAAAATATTTTTGTCCTGATTTACCTGTATTTGTGCAATCACCTATGTGTACACTACACAATAGCTTAAAATGAAGTCTTACTCTTGTATATTTGGGGGGGGTTGGAGGGCATAGGGGGCATAGGTTTGTGGGGGGATGTGGGTATGTGGGATGTGGGGGAGGGTATGGGTGTGTGGGGGTTTTGTGGGGGGATAGGTGTGGGAATGGGGTAAGGGAGCATGTGGGTGGGTGTGAATATGTGGGATGTGGGTGGGCATAGGGCTTGTGGGGGACTGTGGGGGGGGAAGGTAACTGGGATGTGTGAGCAGGTCTTTATGTATGGCGGGGGGTGCTTGTGGAACTCGCCCTATGAACCCACACACTCTGTCTCTCTTGCCCTCCCTCCCTCATTGCACACACACACACTCTGTGCTTCCCTCACCACAGACACACAAACACACACTCACTCCCTTTCTCTTTCTCTGCCTCATTGGTCTCTCTGTCTCTTTCCCTCCCTTACTGCATGCGTGCGCTGACATGGAGACGTAGACACTCCTGGGCCCAGGGTACTGGTGCAGTCCTGCGATGCAGCCCAGGGCCATGTGGTGCTGCAGCAGGCATGCAGAGAAGCAGTGAAAGCCAGGGCAGGCAGAGGCTTGCTGTGGGAGGGGGAGTTGGGGGGTGCAGCTGGGCCAGCCTTGTTGCTGGTTCCTGCCGGCTCCCCCTGGGTCCTACTGCCCCTGGCTTCTGTCATCTT
>NW_017728994.1:20940069-20941240 GCF_001723915.1 Gavialis gangeticus | reverse complement strand
ATATATATATATATTTTAATTCTTAGGGGCCCTGCAGACCAGATAGAATGGCCTGGCAAGCTGAATCCAGCCCACAGCCTGCATTTTGCCTGCTCCTGCCTTGTAATCTAAACACAAATCCTCAAAAGACAGCCTGACCTCAAAATCAACTGATTTCTCTGGCATCCACCTTTGCCTCTACCTCTCATCCTTGTGTTCAGGGAAGCCAAGAAACATCATGCCACCAGGAACCTCCTGCATATGCGAGTACCTGGCAGAATCATAAAGTTTCCTTTTAATAGTTTTCTGTGGATACCCAGTGCTTAACTCCTATAACACATTCCAAGAACACCTTGTCATCCTATGTTGTACTGAATCCATTTTTAACTGATTCAGGTTCCTTGCCCCCCACTACTTTGGAAAATCATTCCAAAAATTTACTTTCCTGATACAAACTTTTGTGCAATTCACACTGCAGATGCATTCATGGTCCGTTGGTACCACTGGGCTCTCATACCTATAACATATTTTGCCATAGCTAGGTCTTCTCTTCCCTGATATTCACACAAAACATTTTTATAAAGATCATCCATTCCCCAACCTCACCTTCCATAATTTCTGAATCTATCTATCTATCTGTCCTAGGTTCAGTCATAAACATTCATAACCTATCTTGTGTTTTTGAAGACACCAACATAATCTATGCTAATCTCAAGAGTCCTACAAAATCCGCCGCCCCATGGCACAGTAAGGGTAATTTACAAAACTTGCTGGTGAAATTCTGTGTATAGGAAGCATCTGTAGACTTTGCAAGGAGGCCCTGGGCTGTGTTTCCAAGTTAACAGTGACTTTCTTTACATTCTTACATCACAGAAAATCAGTCCACTACTTTTAAGCACTAATGGACATTTATAGAAATTTCAAGGGTTTTTTTTAAGTAAGGGGAAAAAAAAACAAAAACCAAAACTGATCATCACTTGCCCCCACTAATAGATTTTTTCCTCCATATTTGTTTAGAACTTGCAAGAGATCCAGGTGGCAATTTGGGAAGCAGAGGCCTTCCACAAATCAGCAAAATATTGACACAGCAAGTACAAGGATAGGCAACGTTTCACTACAGAGCTGTACTCCCTGTGTCCAAGGCTGTATCTGAAGAAATCAGCCTCAAAAATCAGCTTCCTCTCAGTTACTA
>NW_017728994.1:20929390-20929939 GCF_001723915.1 Gavialis gangeticus | reverse complement strand
CCTGTGTCCAAGGCTGTATCTGAAGAAATCAGCCTCAAAAATCAGCTTCCTCTCAGTTACTAAAATTTCATAGACATTAGGGCTGGAAGGGACCTCAGAAGATCGAGTCCAGCCCCCTGACCAAGGGGCAGGAAGTCAGCTGGGGTCATAGGATACCAGCAAGATAAGCATCCAAATTTCTCTTGAAGGCATTCAATGTAGGTGCTTGAACCACCTCCGGTGGCAGGCTATTCCAGACCTTGGGGGCTCGTACACTGAAGAAATTCTTCCATATGTCTAGCTGGAAATGGTCTTGCAGGAGCTTATAACCGTCCGACCTTGTTATTTCTTGGGGTGCTCTGATGAACAATCATTCCCCCAGTTCCTGGTGGGCACCCCTGATAAACTTATAGGTGGCCATCAGATTGCCCCTGAGCCTGCAATTTTCCAGGCTGAAGAGTCCCATTGCTCTCAGCCTGTCATTGTAAGGTCTGTTTTCCTGACCTCAGATCATGCATGTGGCTCTTCTCTGGACTCTCTCAAGCTTCTCCACATCCTTTTTGAATTGTG
>NW_017728994.1:20928446-20928898 GCF_001723915.1 Gavialis gangeticus | reverse complement strand
AGGTGGAGAACCTTGCATTTTTCAGTGTTAATCACCATCAGATTCTCATCTGCCCACTTCCTGAGCCTGTCAAGGCCAGCATGGATCACCCTCCTGTCCTGTGGATGGTTTACCCCAGAGTTTGGTATCATTGGCGAACTTGGCCAGTCTGCTTTTGACTCCAATGTCCACATCATTAATGAAGATGTTGAACAATATGGGTCCAAGGACAGAGCCTTGGAGGACCACACTGGTCACAGGACACTATGATGAGTGACTGCCATCAATTACAACCATCTGGGTCCGACCACGGAGCCAATTTCCTAGCCAGCGGATCATGGTGGACCCAAGGCCACAGTTGGCTAGTTTCCCCAAGAGGTGATCACGGGATACCAGACTGAAGGATTTTCTGAAGTCAAGATATATGACATCAATCTCTTCTCCCTTGTCCAGGTGATAGGTCACCTGGTCAT
>NW_017728994.1:20909434-20927997 GCF_001723915.1 Gavialis gangeticus | reverse complement strand
ACACAAAATACCCATTTAATAGGTTGGCTTTTTCCTGGGCCTCAGTTGTCAGTTGCCCCATCTGGTTCAGCAGGGGTCCAATGTTGACCTTGCTTTTCCTCCGGCACCCCACATATCTGAAAAAGGACTTTTAATTGTCCTTGAGACTCCCCTCATTTCATTCTAGCCTCTTCACTGTCATTCTGCACACGTCAAGCCTGGAAATGAGACCATGAAGCTGTCCTGGGGAGGGTCCCTCACACTTTTTATGCACCCTGGAAATAGAGTTTGGGACATGCAGTAGGGAGGCACCCTTATGGCAGTTGTACTCCCTCAGTTCCTGATTTGGCATGTGTGGTGTGGAGCTTTGCTTCTCAGCAGTCACAAGGTCACAATCGCCAGCACCTTGCTAAATTCAAACTGCATGTTTTCCTCTTTGAGATGTGCATCTTTTGATCTTTGGTTTCATTAGACTTATATATTTCCAATATACTTTACTGATAGGGCTGTTTCTGTGTCACAAAGGGCACAACTGGAACATGTAATGAGCCCAAATGGAAAACATGTCAGAAGTTTTCTAAGCCACATCATAGAAGTTAATCTGACAAACTCAGTAAAACAGCACTTTGCAATATTGATCCTCATTATGTAGAAAACTTAGAATAGTGTTTATAGTTTAAAGCATAGTTAAGGCTTTGTGAAGCCCTTTTTCCTTATAGCAAATTGTTTTGAACAAATTGAGCTTTCTTTAAGGGTGTAATCAGAATATCTTGGAACCTAACAAATGACAAATGAGACTAAGTCTGTGTTGAATACCGAGAACTGAAATTAGCATTTGCGTTTTTATACACTAAAATCAAAGTGAAAAATAAAACACTCCCCCCCGCCCCTCCCAAAATCTATACTCTATGATATGGTCAATGCTGCCTATGTTGCCTGGTGCACTTAGCTTCTTATATTTAACTTGCCAAAAGGCTGAAATAGGCAACTGTAGTACAGCCACACTGAAAGTGGTTAAGAATGTTAAAAACCATTAGCTAATTTCTATTATTCATACCCTATCACAATTGTAGGGATCTTACAGGCCTGGAACACTGAAGTGCAAAGAGAAAGACAAAGGGGGAGAAGTCAGGGGAGAGAGTTAGAGAAAAGAAGGAGAATGTAGAAGTGTAGACCTACCGTTTAGTGCATTGGCTAGGTGTATTTAGATGTGCATCCCGCAATCGGTAAATTCCAAAGCAAAGCATATTGTATGTTTTCAACGCTTTACAAAACAGGTCTCCATAACAACCACCATCCTAGGAGAGACAAAAAAGAGGAAATTAAGCTTATATGCTGAGGACATTATTTCTAACTTTATCTGGTAACTTAATAAATGGAAAGATATAAATCTGGGAAACAGGAAATGCCTTTTATTTGAAATGGGAAACCTTGGGGACAGACTATGTACTATACAAATTAAGAAAAATATAATCTCTGCAAACTGCTGATTAAAAAAAATGACTTTTCAACTTCTTCTCCTCTTATTCCTACTTTTTCCCCAGGGGTCCTATTCTGAAAGTACCTGTATTTTTGAAGTCATCACCTTGACCCAAACCATCACAGTGGTGACAGTGCAGGAAGAAGCTTACAAAAGTCATAAGGTGTAGATGATAGGCATGATGGAGGGTGAAGAATGTATTTTCCAACTGTTAATATTTCTCAGTGGTTAACATGTTGAAAACATTGCTGGTATTTTCATAAGTAACCTGAGAGCGATTCAGGTTAGTTATCAATTTACTGTTAGGCCAGATATAAACCCTTGGTGCTTAAATGCAAAAGGGCAGGTCTAAGCCACCACCACTAACTGACACTCTCCAGGTGAGGTACTAGCATAGAGAAAGAGACATTATTTACCAGTCATCATTAGCATAGAGGAAGAGACATTATTTACCAGTAACTGGAGTGCTCCAAGAGGTCTTGTCCCATGGGCCAGATCTGGCCCGAGAAGGGATTTTGTCTGCTCTTCAGTGGTTCTGAAATGCCGGAGGCAGCCTGGGCTGTGGTGTGTGCAGCTGGTCCCACCACAAGGCTGGGGCAGCGCAGGATCCAGACTGAGCTTTCTGGCAGCCCCAGCTGCAGTGGCTCCTTTTGGCTGCCACTGCCAGTGTCACCGCTGCTGCCAGACCCACCCCGCTGACTGGGCACCATGGCCCATCCACCCTGAATCCACCACCAGGGGTGCTGGATGCAGAGCGTGGGCAAGATCTCCATGGAGACCAGCCAGGACCCATGCACATAGCAGGTAGATTGGATGCAGGTGGGTGAGAAGCAGAGTTCAGGGGTCAGCGGGGCCAGGGCCAGGCGTGGGATTGGGATCACAGGGCAATGACAGCGTGGGGCCAAGGTCTGGGGCAGAGCTACAATCAGAGGGCAGGCCATCCCAATCCCAGTCCAGCCCTGGCCCCAGCCCCGCCCACCTGTCCCACACCCAGACACTGCTCCCCATCTACTTGAAGCCCCATCTCTTCCACCCAGCCATGTGCCCTGCCCACGCAAGTCCCAGCTGGTCTCCATCAGCTGCATCAGCGCACGTGGCAGGGGCAATGGGAAGTGGATTGAGGCTCTACACTGGGCCCCAGCCCCACAGTGTCACCACCTAGTGATCCTGATCTCAGTCCTGGTCTTGGCCCCTCTGGAGTGGCAGGGGCTTAGCTGCATTTTCCCCCTGCCTGCGCTGGTCAGTCCCGAGCGGCACATGGCTCCGCTGCTGCTTCTGCTGGCGGGTGCCAACCCAGCCGGGCTCCTCCCATTCCCAGCAGCTTGTGGGAATCCAGCTTCAGCTGTGTGCTGCTCCAGATGGGACAGACCCACCTGGGTCGGCACCAGCCAGCAGAGGCAGTGGCAATGGAGACGTGTGCTGCTCGGGACTGACCAGCACAGGTAGGGGGAAAGTGCAGTTGAGCCCCTGCTGCTCTGGCTGGACTCATCCTGTCCTGAGCAGCACATGGCTACTCCTCTTCCCACACGTTGGCAACAGCAAGCAGCCGTGGTGCATGTGGGAACCTTGTCCCTTCCCCAGCCCTTCAGCAGCCATTAGGAAGCTGCTGAGGGGCTGGGGGACGGACAAGGGATGGGAACGAAAGTAAACAGTGTTTACTTTTGTTTCCTGTCGCAGCACCATGGGCCACAGAAAATGTCTTGGCGAGCCACATGTTGGACAAGCCTAACCTAGAGTATCCCCCAAGAAGACACTTGGAGAACTGAGTGTCACCAGTTCTGAATTTGGTAATTCAAATATGCTCTGAGGATCCTAAAAAGTGGACAGTGGCCCATGCTACAGTGTCATCCTAGTGCCCTTTTCTGAATCTGTTCTAGTTTACATAAATCATTTGGAAACACAGGTGACCAGAAGTGGGGTCTTATTAAAGTCTTGGATAGTAAGAGTAGTACTTCCTTTACTCTCTTTAAAAGCCCCACCTAATATGCCAGACAATTAATTTGTTCTTTTTTCCCCCACAGATGCACCATGGTGTGCTACACATGGGAAGTGCTACACATGCAGGTTTTGCAATGTTCGTGGTCACTCTAACAGTGAGTGATAAAACTGGTCTCTCTCTTCCTCCATCCCAAGAGCCTCTATCTTATTGAAATTATTCTTGAGTCCCCAAATCATGACTTTACACCTTGTACTGTTATATTTTATTGAATTTCTATTACTACACTCCATAACATTATCTCATTCTTCCTGTACAATAATCCAAAGCAAGTTAGATGGATAGAGGGAGGAGAAAAAGGCAGTGATCCCCAGAAGCTCGCCCCATCTGAAACCTTAATCCAGAGTCTCTCTGATTTGGTGGATTAAGCATAGACAGATGGCCCAGGTGAATCTATGAGGTAGAGGCAAGATGATCTTTCCTCAGAACTGTGTAAGGACTGACAGCCCTGAGGCTTGAATGCCCGTATTGGAATGGCCAAAAAATAATCCTAGGGTTACTGAGGAAGGAATGATGAGACCTGGAAGGGCTGGCTTGAGCCCCAGGTCTCTTCTGTAAGAGAACTCAGGCTGAATCATGTTTCTTCATCACGCAGGGAGGAAGATTCTTGCAGTCTACCCTCTATAAGATGACTGGAGTACTGGAAGTGGAAGTGACAGTAGAGCAGTTGTGTTGCCAGTGCCAGTGTATGATGCATGGCAAGGAGTGGAAGCTAGTTCCAGAAAGTTTGCTCAGTCTAAGAAAGAGAGAGGCAGCTGTGAGGACACTAGAATCAAAGATTAATCAGGATCATCATCTAAGTTCTTGGTTCCCTCTAGCTGGAACAAGCCTGAATGAGGGTTTTAAAAGTTCAACTGGAAGTAAGCATCAAGACTGCAGAGATGTTCTTTTTCAAAGGAGATGACACTGAGGAATGCCTAGGACTCAAAAGAGCCCAAAGGATAGGACTGGAACGATAGGGCACCTATACATATACTCCAGTGTGTTGAGGGCTGACCTAATTAAGCAGAGCTGCTTTAATTAAAATGCCTGCAGCATCTTGTGTATTCAATGTCCCACATTTCAAAACGGTGGTGGGGGCCCACTGTCCTTTTGAAATGTGGGATGCTGAATACATGAGACGCTGCAGCAATCTAGAGCGTTCTGATTAAAACACTCCAGCAGACTAGATAATCGAATCTGCTCCAACACGTTCTAATTAGCGTGCATCACAGTACTGTAGAAGTGCCCATAGTGCCAGAATTTCAGTGATCTTTAACAGGATCTGTGTGGGATCTGGAAATCTTGGATCAGAAGGAATTAAGTCTTTCTGATCCAAGTCCTTGTCCAGCCCTGAGTTGAGGACTGCCTTTGGATCCAGTCTCACGTGTGATTCACTACAGTTTCTCCAGTGCTGATGAGGTAGAAGGTCAAGACCTGCTTTCCCACTCTTCCCTATCCTGGGAGATAAAAAACCTGCATGTGTAGCACTTCTCAAACAATATGGGACTCTCCCAAAGAGTAAAGGTGTTGCGCGTGCAAGCAGGACATATGCAGGACACTGTCTTAGGATGGATGTAACTTGAGAGGTGGATGAAGCCATGATGGTGGTTTGCTGAGAGAACTCAAAAATAAAGGACAAAGCACAAGTTCTATCTTCTCCTTTGCCCAAAGGAAAGGAGGGGAGAGAGGTTGGAAAGGGATTACATAAGTGGAAAACAAATCCCCAGTGAAGTCAGAGAGATGACAAGATCATAAAGAGTACACTGTTTATTAAGCAAGCCAGAGAGAGAAAAAAAAAAGAAAGAAAAAAACGATAATGGAAAGTCTTCAAAAGAAAAATTAAAAAGAATCTGCAAGCCACATGCAAAACAAGATGACAAGACAGTGATTCATTTTGAGCCAAGGTGATTAGGCGAACTAATGAATGGGAGCATGTGATACCTTTTACATAATTGGTGCAGGGTACAATGAAAGTTGGACACTGGGTGTGCCATACACATATCTGTTGGCAACCTGAAATCTCTGAGCTCAAGCACTGATGGCACATGCACTTTGCAAAGACAATGTTTTGAAGGAAAAACAAGGCTGGATTCAGAAAAACTTCTCCATCCATTAGATCCACAATTAGCAAGTTTGCATGTCTATCATTCTTGGTAGGGGACTGAAAATATCAGGAAAGGGGGTTCTCATGTGACATTTAGCACATGTGGATTGTGGTAAGTCTGGAAACAAAGCACATTCTCCTTTCTTGCTACATTACCAGGCTTATGACAAAAGCCATAAGTCCAGGAGCACCATACAGTTTAAAAAAAAAAAAAAGGTAATTGGAAAAATAGAGTAACTGTTTTCCCTTGTGGCAAATAAACCTACCAAATGTCAACCAAGATTCAGGTTCAAGGCACCTTGAAAATGAGGATATGGGGCAAATTCTTCTCATACTTATATCAGCTCACCCATCCCTTTGGATGCGCTTTTTAACTTAGTCAGCCCCACTGTGGCATAGTTCTGGAAAATTTAGCAGACAGAGTGGGGAGACCCAGAAACTTCACCTTAGAGGCACTTTCCCTTTTTACTTCCAGCAGCACCTGGAGAGTGTAGGACTGTGGGTCCTGATAGAGCTTCTTCACCGGAGAAGGACAATTTTGATACCAGAAATGGCAAAGTATTGTTAGACCTGTTAAAAATGTTCAATGGGCTTTAGGTCTTTGAAGGGAAAGTTACAAAAAGGAAATGCTATCCTTACAGGCAAACATTTAAAAAAATCCTCTCACAGGAGACAAAATGATTATAGAATGGGGTGAGTACAGTGTTTATGCTGTAAATGATTAAAGCAAAGCCTCAACTTCACTTTTACTTTGTAGTCTTACCCCTAGGTCTGCAAAGGGCCCATCGTACAAAGCCAGCTGTGCAACTCGACACCTGTCCCTGTTTGCAAGCGTCTGAGGTGTGCTGTACCCTCCTCTCAGTGCGTTCTCCTCAGCGATCAGAGCTTCCAGCTCTGGTGTGGCTCCTCCTGTTACCAGTGTCCGTATCAGCGTGAGGATATTGTCATTGAAGTATGTCTGTGGAGATAAAATAAAGCTCTTTAGGCGAACACCATTACAGTCACAACGAAAGACATCCAAATTACAACTTTTCTGGGTTTCTGCTGTTTAAAGTTCTCAGCTGTCTCTTCACATAATTTTCTATAGAAAGTGAAAAGACAGCCGCCTCCAATTACTCTATTTTCTACTATCCCATTAGGCCTCAACACTACAGCGTGCCTTTTGAACACCAATTCAGTCTGATGTTTATTAAAGAACAAAAATTTGAATGATTTATGTTTCCTATAATTGGCATTAGTGGCAATGCACTGACCGCTTTCCCTCTCATCACCTTCATGTCTACTAAGTACAAGCTGGAGATGCGTCACTGTAACATGCAGACCACATGTCAGGCTTGCGCAGCCTAGATTGCCTTTTTAGGCTTGTCACTGATTCGTCTGGGAGATTCCTTTGTGCCACAAATGTCATTGCTTATTACCATGGCTGGACTCTAGCAGTCTAACCAATGCGTTGCACTAAACATCTTATTACGAGACTTGACAGCATGCAGACATAAGCACGTATCAATTAAACATTTTGAGTTCATTCCAGATAAATGTATGATGAGTCTGGGATCCTGGTGGTCCTTTTAAAAAACTCTAGGGTATAGGGTTAATGTGGTTTATTAGAGAAGATTTACTCCACGCTGACATTTTGCCAGCCTCCAAAGTGTCACTGGTCTGTCAGGCAAACAATGGGCTTCTAAAATATTAATTCGATGCCAGACATATAACTCTCAAGTTCATTGAAAAGAAGTAGACTGCTCTAGTTCAAATACATCTGGTTAAATAACTGCAATAGACAATGATGCATATCCCACAATACGGACCATTTCACAAAATGCACAAAAGTAGAGACCACCAAAAGAGCAGGTATTATGACTGCCAACCCTATTAATTTTTTATATTTTCTGAAGCTGTGCAAACCATGTTGTGAGACAGATTAAAATTCTATACAAGACTGGAGAGCAAAAGCTTGCTTTCCTTTCTTTCTGACCCTTGGCTTCAACCACTGGAGTTAACTAGGCCATACCAAAATTATATCTGCATTAACAGTGCACTCTCAAACAACTGTTACAAGCCAGAATGTTCAATGCCCCTGATAGAACTTGCTGGCAATAAGTGCATTTGACACAGGGGGAACTGAGGCATGGGAATAAAGCAACTTGCCCAACATCAGAAAGCAAGGCTGGTTCCCTCTCATTACCTTGACTTCTCTTGTTGAATGTCATTTTAGTTTCATTGTTCATTTGTTATGGCAATCATGCAGAAAGGGGGAAAAGCTTTTAATTAACTGTGAATGTTTTTATTATTACAAGTTTTGCTTCCATGACTTCAAGGTCTACTGTTTTACATCCTTCTAAATTAAAAAAAAAAATCTAGATAAATACAATCAATCTAGTGACAGAATTTATCTGTCTAGTAGAAGGAATCATATTCACCACAGAATTGCTGTTTTGATCGTTACATACACAAATATTTCTACTGCAGTTTCAGCATGCTCAAAATTTGCTTTTTTAAAAGTTTTCTTTTCAACTACATGTACTTGTGTACCCAGTGGATCAGAACTGTCCCAAGATTCAGGGCATTTAATAATGTCAATAATGTTATGGGAGGATGTATATAACAAAGCATTCAAAGGGCAGCCATGACAAGGAAGGGGAGGTATTTGGTTTATGATCTTTTTCAAGGGAGTACAATTATGAATCATCAGAAGCAAAAGACAACAAAGTATCCAGGCTACTGGGTGATGCTTGACCCAGGGGAGAAATCAAGCTACTGGTATTAGTATTATAAGGAAAATGGTTGAAGCCCCATTATTTTAGTTTAGTGGCTCTTAGTCTGCATCCCTCACTAGACTCAAAGCACCATTTCTAAAAATGCCAGTTCTTAGTTTCCCCCCCAAAATCGTGATTATAAGTAAAAGTGCAATTCTGTTGTTAAGAACTAAAGACCACAACAGGTCAGAATGCTTATACCACTTGTTTGAAATATCTGGTTTATCTTGCAAATCATGTTTACACAACTAGTAGTTATAACATTGCGGGGTAGCCTGTGGCAACCCAGGGTGCTGCACCACTGTGTCTGAGAACCATTGTTTTAGACATTTAAAGCTAGACTGGATAAAGCACCAGACTATCTAGTGTATGAAACAGCTCCTCCTTGGCTGGGGTAGAAAATGAATTAGGTGACTTACAGCAATAGGGATTTATCAGCAGACACTTCTTTGTTTCTGCCTTTGCTTTGTGTATCACTGTGGTTTTTTCATAGGGGACGGAAAGATTAGCGTAATACCAGTTAGAATAAATGTAAATGAGAAGTGGATCTATTATGATTCAGTTGAGTAATATCACCAGTACCAAACCAGTATGAGAAAAAAGACAGCCTGGCCTTTGCCAAGATTTCCCACTGACCTTCCCTCTTTCAGTTACTTACCCACACTGATATCAGTGAGCTAGGGAATCATGTTCAACCCCTGCCAATACACCACTTTTTCCACTGTGGGAATTCTTTAGAAGCATCCGTTTAGAGTTTAAATTTCTTTCTAGGCCTGTGTCAGTTATTTGCAAGTTTAACGACACAATCAACCCAATTGGCTCTCGTACATAAAGCAAATGATCTCTCTCAGGCACGAAGTCCAGAGATACTAAGCCAAGGTTTACACTGATGTAGAAGTGAATGCAGTTGCAGAAGCACCATCCTGTCAGCGAGTCTGTGAGCATGCAGGTCAGTACATTCTGTAGAGCAATCTAGGTACACGCAATCTAGATAACTGTGTATTGTTATATTTTGAATATTTTTTCTTACAATATATATACATATGTATCCATTGGCTAGCCTTTTATTTACAGTTCATTGTTCCCTTTTTCCCCCATCTGGTAATATTTACCAGTATTGATTGGTACTAGTCTCTCTTTTATATTCTATATTTCTCTTATTTCCAATCAATAACATATTGGAGCATTACACAAAGACCATGGACAGTTTTACTGGTACATGCTCCCAAGCTTGTTTATAATCTTATTAAAGCAGGCATGAGAAATATTCTGTTACTCTAAGTAAGACCACAAGATGCCTTAAGCTTGGCAAAATGACTTGTTTCATAGGCCTTTTAGCCAGGGAGTTATGGCAAAAAGAGAAAAGCTGGGTCTTTTTTCAGGTCAGCTTTTTAGTGGAAATTATTAGGTAGTCACCTCTCAACTCTATACCTCCTATAATGTAGCATTATAGCTATGATTGATGGAATCCAAGGCCTAGGACATACATTACTATCATTTTGCCAATGCACAATTATTCTCTATTGTAAATTTACTTGTGCATAACCAGAGAATTCACCACTGGAAACCTTAGCTGAGACTTCAACATTCATTTCACTCAAGAATTCATATGAAAACTGTGAGGTGGAAGTGAAGGTAAAAACAGAGAAAGAGAGAGGCACCTGTCACAAAATCATTAACACAAAAATGTATCAAATTAAGACACAAGAGCAGCATTCATACGTGCTTGGACGTTTGTTTCCCAGGGACAAGAAGCAGTGGCACACCTTGTGCTGCTGCTACTTGTCCCTGGGGGACACCCATGCCATGCACACTCTGGCACATAGTATGTTACCCTGGGTGGGGTAGGAGAGGGTCTGGGCCCAGTAGCCTTACTTGGGGCCCTGGGGCCTCCTAGGGCTGTAGCAACAGCAATCCTGCCACTTGGAGCCTGGTCAGCCAGGCTCCGGTTTTGGGTGGCATGAGCTGCCACCACATGCACGACTCTGGTTATGTTTTGCGCAGGTTTTCTTGACTACATCATTAGTACAATATAAACCGATCTAATGTGCCCCTACCTCCCTGCTCCATGATGCTACCTTGCAGCATGAAAAACAACTGAAGGTGCAGTATGTAGTGCTGCAAACATACTGCCTGGCTGCGCTCATCTGGACACAGCCAAGAGGCCCTCATCTGACCTCAGCCACAGAGGTGCAAACCAGGAGGTGTGGCAGCCTTACACTTACATAAACAAGAGGGGAGCCAGGCGTGCTGTCAATGGAAAAAAAATGCTGTTGCAAGAGAATGGTCTCCCACTGACAGACAAATGTCAAGGCAAAATTAAGACATTTATTTGCAAAGCAGGACACATTTATCTTGGAACAATGGCTCTATTTGGGTTTCACACCAAGAGAGTGATGTGGATGTCATCATTCCATCGGATGCATGAGTGGAACTGAGTGACAGTTTCTGTTCATGCTGCCATCCCTGAATGCAAACAATCTGCTTTTGCAAATGGACTGCTCTTGTACTGCCACCAATGGGAAAATGCCTTATCCTAAATATGAGACAGAATGATAGATTTTCCTCAAGAGGGAAATTTTGGATGGGTTAAAGGTATTCAATACTCATCAGGAAAAGACTGATTCTCCATGTTCTCTAGTTCCATGAAAATTAGTTCCTCCTCCATCAAATTTTGCCTCACATAACAGTGGGAGAGTGCTCAGCACTTCAGTGGATCAGGTTTGAAATTAAGGTAAAAATGGCCAAATTAAACCATCCATTTCCTTTAGAAGAGCAATGCTCTAAAATTAATGTGAGTGCTCTTTTAGTGGCTCTGTGGGAGGGTACATGTCCTGGATATGCCAGTACTTGTCAAAAAACATTCTGCTGAATGTTTTTAGAAAGGTGCTGTAGCACTTAATGTAACATGCTACTTTTCAGTAACAACAGCAAAGACCTTTTGTTTATTGCAAAATCCCTTCTTGTTGCTTCCACAAACTACACACGCACTGAGATATTAGTACAGAATCATTAAAAATTATGACCAGTATAAGAACATTTACTGGTTATAATGCTACATCAGATAAACGGAAATGCATCATAACCAGCGAAAACATGGGCCTGTGACAAAATCTATCCTAGATATCTGATCTAGCAGTGCCACCTAGCTCAAAGAGCTGAATTCCATGGCAGCTCTTTAACAGTGTATGTTTTGGGGCTGCTTTTCAGTTTGTTCAACCATTTTTTAAAGTATAATTACCAGAGCGCTTATGTTTCGCCGTTAGTGCTGTCAAGTCTTTTAAACTAATTGGTCTTTAACAGAAAATTTAACTGAAAATTAACACATCTCTTAATAACATCACTTTAACTTTAATGGCACTCTGTCTTTCATTTATAATTACACTAAAATTGTCATTTTCCATGTCATATCTGCCATTTTTTACATTTGCAAGTTTTCTTGATTTTTTCTGTGAAAGAAAAAAATCCAAATTCTACAATAGTTACATAATATCCTTTTCAGCATGATTTACCTTTCTGGTTTTTCCTTACATGATGCAGTCCATTAATGGAATCACATTTGTTTCAGGTGAATGCATATCCAAAGATGGAGAATGATCAAGCTAATATTGCTAACCCAGAGGAGACCCTTAGGATAGGGTGCAAAGGAGAAACAAAACAATGGTTTATATTGTACTACATTTTTAAAGTACCTCCCAACTCTTTGAGTGTTAGTGTGAATCCTCTGGGAAAGGGGATGTTTTTACTGCTTGCTATCCTTTAAAACATTAAATCACAATTAAAAAAAGCTCTTGTGTTTCACAATGTCCATCTGCTAAATGGAAACATTTCCTGTTCTGCAGAAATGAGACTGTAGAGGACTAAAGGGTTCTACTGACAAATTGCCTTCTATTGCTTCCACCTGTTCAGTGTTTCTGTTTACAGAATGGAGAAATGAATGATGTAGACAGAATTACAAATAAAATAAAGTAAGTAGGTAGGTAGGTAGGTAACCAGTAGGAAGGAAGGAAGGCTATTTAAACATAGGTCAAGAGATACCAGAATATTTAAAGTTAAATCTCATTATCTGGTTCTGAAGAAAAAACATTTGTAATACAATTCCCTGTAGATCCCCCAAATCACTGGGAAGGGAACACAGGGCATGTCCACATGTACAATTAATGTGCCTGAATTTTCTGTGAAAGTGCAAGATTTTTTCATCAAAGCGCAAGTGTAGACTACACGTACTCCCCTGTCAGGACCAATGGGTGCCTCCAGATAAGCATGGATGTTTGGTTCCCCAGGGACAGGGAGCAGCGTGCATCTTGCACTGTAGCTACTTGTCCCTGGGGAATGTCTGTGCCACATGAGCTTTGGCGCATGGCAAGTTACCCTGGAGGTAGTAGGGGAGCCTGTGGACAGCACAGTGTTGCCCCCAGCAGCCTTATCTGGGGTCCTGAGAGCCTCCTGGGGCTGCAGCCATGGCAATCCTGTCGGGTGAAGCCTGGCTGGCAGCCACAGCATGGCTCTGGGTGGCCCAGCTCCACTTTTCAGCAGCATGCACTGTTCCAGGGGGTTTTTTCCATGGGTTTTTTTGACCCCTGGATATCCAGGGGTCAATAAAACCCATGGAAAAAAAACCCAGACCAGCACATGCTTGGGCAGCACACCCTTGCAGTATGGAGAATGTCTGACTCTACAGTGTATGGTGCTGCAGGCATGTTTGTGATGCCACATACCACACAGCCACACATCTGGATGCACCCAATGGTATCAGTTCAGTCCAGGGCAGCTTTTGCCCCCCTACTCTGCTCTACTCCCCTGCAGCAGCCAGGGGGAGCTCCAGGATCCCCTGGGTGCCAGTCAAAGGCTGACTGGGGCACCAGGGCCAGGCCTGCGCTTCAGGGAACAGTGGGGAGCTGCCTGGGAGCAGTGGACAGCTCCTAGCCCCACAGAGCTCAGGACTGCAGCCACGCTTGGGTTGATGCCCTATGTCCAAGCATGCGGGTAAGCAGCACTGAGACCGGGGGGGATGGGACAAGGAATGCAAGCAAGAAGCAGCACCAGTCCCCAGCTTTGCTTTCTCTTCACATCTCCCTCTCAGTCCTTGCCCTGCTTCCCACCTGTGTCTCCCCAACCCAGTCCCAACTCTGCTTCCCCTGCCACATCTTCCCCCAGTCCTGGCACTGCTCAGCTCCTGGCTTCCCCCCAGGGATGGGTGGGGAGCAGAAGTGGGAGCTGACTGGGGCATGCACTGACAGGGGAAGTCTTAGTCCCCTCAGCCCTGCTGCTTCCTGTGCAGTAGGGGTGTGCAAAACATGCCGTATTCAATTTGAATTTGGATTCGACCTGAATCCGGGACAGTGATTCAATTTGTTGATTCAGATCACTGTCCTGAATCGATTCAGCCAAATCTGAATCTGAAGATTCAATGTTGGTTCGGAGAATCAGTGATTTGGCCATAGACAGTTTTAAATGTTCTTCTACATACTTTGAGGTATCAGGTGCAGCTCGTGAACACTGCGATGGTGGGGTGGGGCAGATGGAGTATCCCACACAAGTACAGAGGGATTGTGGGGGGACCCCGGATGGCCCCCCAGACCCAGGATGCACCAGTCACTAAGCCAGGGAGCAGGAGAGCGGATCCCCTGTGCGCACTTCGGCAGACCCAGAAGTCAACCAGAAGTGCTTCTGGTCCAATTCTTGGTCCACTGCCAAGCATGCTCCCATGGGATGCTCCATCTGCCTCAGCATTCACAAGCCACCTGGTGCCTCGAGGTATGTAGAAGAAACATTTAAAGCTGTGTCTATGTCCATATTATCAAATCTTTCGGAATCTCTCCAAATCAATTTGGATGGTTCCAATTCAATTTGGAGAGATTAAAGGGTCTCCTGATTCAGTTTGGATTTGGAGATTTGGCTGCCGAATTGGGCCAAATCTCCACCGAATCAAATCAGTGACTGAAGCTTCGCACAGCCCTACTGTGCAGTACACTCCCAGTCAGCTCCCACATCCCGCCCATGCCTGGGGCCAGAAGCTGAGCAGTCCCAGAGCTGTGGGCAGCTTCCCCCCACCCCAACCCGAGCCCCTCCCTCCTCCTGTGGCCCTCTGCTGTCTAGGCTGACCAGAACCAAATTGCACCTGGTCAGCATCTACACATGCGCTACTGCGCAGTACCTAATGCACCATCAATCTATTATCTGTATTTGTTGCAAATGATGCATTAGCCAAATTTACTAAGCAGTAAGTGCTGTGCTTGTGTAGAGGCTGTCACTTTACTGCACATTAGATTAGTTTAATGTGCAGTAACGCTTCTCGTGTAGACACAGCCACACAGGAATAGAAGCATCATATTGAAAGAACCTCAGATTGTGACAAAAGCGCTGGAAATTTTTTATGGCAGCTCTTGAAGAATCATGTTAAAGAAGAATCCCTGAAACTCACTGCACAGCCATAAAGGTCATAGAGATGAGGCTTGCTGGAGTAAGTGGCAGTTCATCATCTGGAAAATGGTTTGGCCAAGAGGTATAGAAGAAAGTCAACTTTTTCAAAGACAATTAAAAATCCCTGGTTTTCAGCTGGATAGGCCACTGCAGAAGGACCATGAGTTTTAGGAGGGAGCACTTTTTAAAGTCAGGTCCCTCTCCAGTATCTTAAGCTTTATTATATTTTACAATTGTAGGGTGATTAAGCTTAGGGTGAGAAGAGGCTTAGCTTTCATCAACACCTTTGTGACAAAGAGAGAGTCTATATACTCTTTGTCACACACACACAGACACACACACAGATCAATTTGTAGATGTTGAAGAAAAATGCCAAAATATATTCCAGAGGCACAGTAAAAATTAGGTTCCTTGGTTTAAGAATAGACATGTCCCAGATGACAATCTAAACCAGGTGAAGTGCACACAGCAGTTTGGTTTTACATAGCATATTAATAATACACTGTTGGTAGGGAGTACTGCTACCCAGCTATACTAAAGAGAATTAAGCCTGCTTGCTCATTCAGGGGTGCTACCATTAAACACATTTATATAGTAGTAACTTATATTAATTTATCATTTCATTGTACCCAGGGTTTGTAATCCTGGGAGTTTCATTATACTCAGTTGACAACAGAGGGTGGAATTTAATTCTAAAAGCAATGTACTGAGTCAGGTACAGTGGACCTAATCAAGAAATCCTTACTCATCTCAAAGTGAGTTGGTATGTATCAGTGTAGCACAATGGATTTCTCTCTTGCAGAATTCCTAGGGAACAAGAAGCATGAAAGCATGACTTACATCAGTTCTGCAACACTGTTGGATCTGTTGTGATTAATTCTCCAGGATCAGTTGGAGGGAAGGCAGAAGAAGCAGAACTCACAACAGTTGCCTACTGTCAGGAAGGCTAGGTATTGCAGGGTCTATGGAGTAGGTATTGTGGGAAATAATCCCCTCTTTGAAAAGATTGCAGGAAAAATGCCTTTTCCCTTATACCATCTCAAGAGGCATACGGGAGAAAACGAATGGAAGATGCTGAACATTTTACACCAACTAGGAAGCAGAAGAACCTCCTAGGAATAGAAAAGGTGGCAAACCTGCCTCTCATAAACAAAGTGCTGGGAGAAGGAAACAGCATAGATATGGAATAGTGAACTAGTACATAATTCCAATGGGGTGAACTGCTGGCTCCTTTTTCATCTTAATTAGCATATTTTTTCAATAACAAAATATTCTCCCTTGGGCATTGCAAAGACTTCCTGAGCTTCACACCATGCTTTAGTTGCTCACTTAACAGTGAAAGTAATCTTGAAAAGAGTGTCTGCCGAAGTAAGAAGCTATAGAACAAGATAGAATGTTGGTACATAAATGCTTCATTAGCAAAATGGTCATTTCTATTTAGTGGACATGTTTATGTGAGATGCTGACTGTGCAGTAGCTGAATAATACTGCATGTTACAGCACTAACAGTGCTAATATGCTACTGTGTAGTATTATTAAGCTACTGTGCAGTAGCATCACTTAAAAGGTGTTTGCCAGCACTACTGTGCAGTAGTTCCAGTTACTGTGCATTTATTTAGTACTTGATTATACAAGTACTAAAAAAATGTGCAGTAACCACTGCACAGTAGTGTCTCATGTAGACACAGCTACTGAGAAGTAAACTAACATGGTAGTAGGACATTCTTCTGAGCTGGGTTTTCTGAGCATAAACATATGACTGTGTGTCACAGGAAAGCCTTGGGAGAAAAAGAAGGATTAGACTTTCAGTGACTGACAGTAACAGTAAGAGTTGAGTTATGGGGTGCTCTTTGGAGAGTTATGCCTAATTACCTGCTTACCTGGCTAATTTAGGAAGAAAGCAACAGGAAAAAAAATCCTCTCCCTCACACCCCTCCAAGAAAAGGCAACAAAATTTAAACCTAAGTATTGTTGGAAAATGACTTGCTGAGTGGGAAGGCCACTTTTTAACTCCTATGGGCTAGAAAACTCTTGATCTTTCCTATCATGATCTATTTTAATTATAAGAGACGCATAATAACTGCCTAATCCTAACACCCAAATAGGCAATCTATTGTTAGCTTTCTTCAGGCATAACTCATGGGTCTTTTTCAGTTAACCGCTTTCAATATGCTGATTTTAAATCTTCACAATCAATTGGCTCCAAGATAAACAGCCTTTACTCACCAATACTATGATAAGCAAAAGGATGAAGTTTGAATTTTGTCTGAATGCTTATTGGCACTTTCCAAACTTGTTGGCTAGCGACAGACATTCAAAAAGCCTGAGCCTGAATTGATTCAATCTTTGCAGATTTAGTCTAACCTGGCTAGGCTAAACCAGTTTGTAACTGAACAGACATCCCCTCTGAATGCAGGTACATGCCTGCAGTGGCTCAGGCTAGAAGCTGGGGGGCACTAGAGCAGCCCTCCTTCCCCTTCCTTTCCCTACCCTTCCACAGTGCTGAGCTGCAGAGAGTGTGGCCAGGCCCTGGCAGGATGCTCTGATTAGGGGGGGGTTCCACCCCACCACCCCACCCACCCGGCGACCAGCCCAGCAGGTAATTGATAACACAGTGTTTATCACCTCATTAAGAAAACAACTGAGGACCATTACCAGCTACCTGTTGATTTTGCCTGTGTCCCATCTGCCGCAGCACAGACCATAGCCAGTATGTGGCCTGCTAGCTACTGCTGTGTGTCTGTGTAAGGCAGAGGGGATAGTGGAATCCCTTCTTAGAGGGGCAGAGTGAGAGGGGAAGCAGAAGCCAGGCAGATGCCTGCAGTCTTTTCCAAGTTCCAGCCAGAGAGCAGAGGGGAGGGGCCAGCCTTGCTGTGGAGCAGAGAGCCCTGCTCAGCCCAAAGAGCATGCTGGGGGAGTCTGATTTAACTTGAACCAGCAAGGGGTCTGGGACAGACATTGCATAAACTGGTTTGAACCAAATCAGTTAAGTCTGGTACTACATTCAACCAGGTTTATCTTAAAGCAGTTTCAGCCATTTTGAAACTGGTTTATGTGCACTGAACTTACATTTTGTTACAGGTTTTTAAACTGGTTTACGTGCACCGAATACCTGTTCTGTTACAGGTTTAAACCAGTTTCTGATCACTTAAATTAGTTTATGTGTAATGTCTGTCCTTAGCCGTTATGTCTGCCAAACCTGACTGACAACTCACAACGATAGAGTGTCTTGTGGGTTTACTGATATTCATAGCACCTATGGGAATGAAATACAGTGAGATATTTTTTACCTGGGTTTCCAGTTGTGACTGGAACATTTAGAAGACTGGTAGAGAATAGAGATGAACAAAAGACAAAAATAAACATGAAATAATGGTGAGTTCAACTTTTTTGGAATGACCAAAAGCTTCTTTTGACTCAGATGAGAGTTAGAATTTGCTCCAAAAAAAAAATCAATCAGGTAACCTATCTCTAATACAAGTTAGAAATTAAGCTGACTGATCTCTGATGTCATGGAAGCAAAATTCCTTGGAGAACTCTGGAAGTTTCCATTCATACTTATAATAGACCCACAACCAGCCCCCAAATTTGAAGCTGCAGATCTTGACATGAACAAACTTTTTACCCTACAGCACAGATTTTGTGTGAACAACCAACACATTGGTCATACTAATACCATTTCATTTTAGTTCATTTTATGTACACAACTGCTTTTCATGTGCATACACTATGGATGTTTATAGACATGCTCTGGGAGGCGGGGGGGTGCGCTTTAATTAGTGAGTTGTGCTAATTAGGAAGGTACTCAGAGCCCAGGGGGTAGCTAGTATGGGGGTCCAGGAA
>NW_017728994.1:20905988-20907410 GCF_001723915.1 Gavialis gangeticus | reverse complement strand
GATGATCTGTCTAGGTCCCTTCCGACTCCTTGATTCTATGTTTCTATGATAATTAAAAGTGTCCAAGTGTCAGCTACATTAGCATCTCTGTACTGAAAAAATGGCATTGGGGTTCTTTGAACTACAGCTCATTTGACAAGCCACCATTTTTCAGTGCAGGGACACTGGTAGATGTGATGCTAGAGATTCCTGGAGTGCATTAATTGAGTCTTCTTTGATACGCTGAATTTACAGTGCATCAGAGCAGCCTTCCTGCATGTGTGTAAGTGCCCGGTGGGTTTGGATGTTTTAGTGAATTTGGTCCATCTATCTATCTATCTATCTATCTATCTATCTATTGTCTAGAGTAGGTGTGTCAAACATACAGTCTATGAATCAGATCTGGCCTGTGGAGCAACTCTGAAAAGCTGTGGGCCCACAGAATCTGCGGCCATTATGCCACATTGGACATGATGGTCAGTGGCAGGAGGGTAAGCAAAGACTGAAGCAGTCCCAGGTGTTCCCCAGCCAGACCTCCTGTGTGTACTGCTGCGGAAGTACCTCTTCCTTCATTGACCCCGATACCAAACCATGCTGGAGGAGCTGCCACCATCATGTGCCCTGGGCTGGAGCCAGAATTACTGCCACCATGTGACCCATGTCAGAGCCAGAGCTGCCACCGAAGCACAGAGCACGTGGCAGCAATGGTGGCCCCAGCACCAAGCATGTGACAGAAGCCAGAGCCTTGTGGTGCAGATCTAGCATGGGGCACAAGATGAGGTTTACACCCCTGTTCTAAAGCATTGCTGAACTCTGAAAATAGTCCTTCATAAATTGTCTTTCTTTTTAAAAGTGGCGCTTTCCATGTTTCTAAACAATTTCCATTTAGCATATTATAACTGCTATTACTGCACCAAGATTGCCTCCTGAAACATCTCTAATCAGGAGACAGGATAAAACAGTATACTAAACACTACTCTATTTCAATAATTTAACATTAGACGTATCACACATTAGGTCTATTGAAGAAATTCATAATAAAATGAGATACACCATACCCATACTCAGCCATTATCTACTTTCTCAGAGCCTTATTGTTCTGTTTCCACTGAAAGGTATCATTCTGCAAAATTCAGAGAGTGTATTTCCTACTGGTTCCATAAACCTTTTAGATATGCTCAAAGTACTCAGTGACAGCACAAGGCAGTGCTGTACTGTGGTAGGCTGCCTCCTCCTTGCATGTGCCTTAAAAAAGCACTGTGCACATGCCAACAACAACCTCTGTCCTTAAACAGTTGTTTATTAGGGAGCTGCATCTGTAGAATCTTAGGGTGCCTGTAGACATGTGGGGAGTCTGCTCCGATGCACTGTCGATTAATTGAGTCTGCTGGAGCATGGTAATTAACACGCTTCCAGCAGCCGCTGCATCTCATGTATTAGTGT
>NW_017728994.1:20897028-20900988 GCF_001723915.1 Gavialis gangeticus | reverse complement strand
GCCAACAACAACCTCTGTCCTTAAACAGTTGTTTATTAGGGAGCTGCATCTGTAGAATCTTAGGGTGCCTGTAGACATGTGGGGAGTCTGCTCCGATGCACTGTCGATTAATTGAGTCTGCTGGAGCATGGTAATTAACACGCTTCCAGCAGCCGCTGCATCTCATGTATTAGTGTCCCTGCACTTCAAAATGGCAGCAGGGGTGCTTTAACTAAAGCTCGTTTGACAATCTTTAATTAAAGTGTCCCTACCACTATTCTGAAGCAGGGTCATGTTGATACATGAGACATTGCAGGTGCTTTAATTAGAGTGGCTCTCAGAAATGCTCTGACTAAAGGTGCCCCCGCCCCCCACTTTCACAATACATGTAAAAACACCCTTAGTGCTGCCTGGTGCCTAAATAGCACAGTATAGAATACTCTTAGGTTGTTTAGTTTCATAATCCTATGTTGCAAATTTGGCCTCCTAGCAGAAAGCTGTACCATCTCTCACTCACTGGAACATGTGGGGAAGGAAAGGGCTTTATTTGTATACCTAAATTACTTAAAAAAGTGGCCTCTCAAGGGCCTCCAGAAGTGTGAGGAATTCACAGGCTCTTGAGAAGTCCCATTCCCATGGATTGCCAGGCCAGGTGTCCAGACTGGAGCTGTGCAGTCAGTTTGGTGAAACTTTGTTTACACATGTAGCTTTATGTACAATGCCAAATCTCCCCCAAACATGGAAGCCTTTCATTGCTGCCTGCCTCTGAACAAATAACCTGTTTACAAAGTGCTGAATAAATTAGAAGATGTCAAATAGTAAGATGCTGTTCTGTCAGTGGGGAACATGAACATGATAATTTCATTACAGGTAATGGTCCATATCATGGGTACTTAACCCTTAGCCCATGGGCCAGATCCAGACCTCAATACTGTGCCATTCAGCCCATGGGGCTCCCCATGGGGCCAGAAATGTGGTGGCAAGGGAGTGATGGCACTGCTCCCTTGCTACAAAATATCCAGACAAATGGGGAGTCCTGGGCCCTGGATGCTGGATTGGGCACCTTATCCTGATGTGCAGGGCCAGATTTGGGGGTGGGGGGTGGGGAACCAGGCCCTGGTGCCCAATCTGGCACATGCAGGTGGGAGGTGACAGGGCTTGGCCCCAGGACCTGATCCAGCTTGCAGACAGACCCCACACCACTCATCTGGCCCACAAGGTCAAAAGGTTTACCACCACTGGTAACAGTGAGCAGTGGTTTAGAGCACCCAGACTGACGTAGCCGATGGAGTCCTGAGTTTCCTGGGTGGGTGCTTGACCTTTTCCAAAAATACATCCTCTGTGATTGGGCATTCAAAATCATTTGGAACTTTAACAGACTGGCCAATATATCTATCTTATTGTAGGGGATAAATGAATCATTATAGAGTCCCTGCCCAACTGAAGTAATTAAGGTGCAATGCTTTGGCATTGCTTGCTCCAGAGGAAAGTATCTTCACCAGTCTGCCTGGTATCTTCAAAAGACTCAAACTCAGCTCTATCTTGTACATTGTGTGGGAAAGAATAAAAAGGGCTCGGATATGCTTACTGCACTCATGAGAGAATCCAGTACGCTGACAGCAAATGCAGTTCCACACGCAAATGGCTGTGTGAGATACAGTTCTGTGTCGGGGTCGTCGTCATCATCTTGGTCCAAAAACTGAACATTTGAATCATTTACTGAAAATAAGAATACAAAAGAAAAAAAATAAGGGGCTTACTTGCCAGCAACATGTGACCTTACATATTACACAACCAGAAAGAAAAAAGAAACAGCACGTGTCTCAAAACACAGACTTGTGTCTTTGACGTCACTGAAAATGAAATCAAAATTGATGTGAAAATGGCTATTTAAAAATCTGCAAATCCTTATTTTTCTTGTATAGAAGGTGGAAATCCCTGTGCTGTAAAAGGGAGTTTCTTGGCATTATTCTCTTGCACTCACAAAGAGATCCTTATAGCTTTGTTGTGGTACTGTTATGAGCGAACAAAGCCAGGTTCACTTTGTGAAATACACCTTGTCTGTGAAATATTGGTTCAAGTCAAAGGCATTTGGTTAAATGTGATGCCCTGATTCTTTCTCCTGTAAGTTGATTAACTGCAGTCATAGTTCCAAAGAGGGGAGCTCTCAGTTCAGTTTGTCTCAAGTTAAATGGGAGAATGATATTTGGTGGTACTAGCAACTCTTCTTCAGGAGCAACTTGCATCCACATGGCTTCAGCAGCTTCATCATTGCCCTAACCACAAATGCTATTTCATTCAGTGAATGAAAATCTCTGCACTAGGTTGCTTGGCAAAGAAAGACAATTCATAATAATGTTCACTATTTAGGTTAGGTCTACACTACTAAAAATAGCCACTCCATAGCTATAATTCTCAAGCTCCTGCACACTGACCATCCATGTAAAATGCCTTATCTTGCCTTCCCTCAAATCACAGCAGTCATAAAAAACATAAAAGGATAGGGGTGTAGAGGGCCTCAGGAAGTCATCCAGTCTACCTTCTGCTCATGGCAAAATCATCCCTGTCTAAACCAGATATGTGTTTGGCATATCTGCTCTTAAAAACTTCCAAAGATTAACATTCTACAACCCTTCTAGGTAATTTTCTCTAACGTTTAATAACCCCCTATAGTCAGAAATTATTTCAAGTACCCAACTTAAATTTCCCCTGCCTCAGTTTAAGACCATTGCCAGTTCTCCTCTCTTTATAAACACCTTTCATGTATTTGAAGATTTACCAAATCTACCTCCTGCCACTCCAATCTTCTCTTCTACAGACTAAATACCAGGTCTTCCAATCTTTTCTCATAAATCACGTTTCCTAAATTTCTAATAACTTCTTTGAGTTTCTGCTGGATTCTTTCTTATCTCTCCACATGTCTCTTGAAATATAGTTCAAATGAAGGCTAGCTGATGTTTTAAGGGCTCACCAGTGCAGGGGCCAAGGTAGAGTTGCCTCTAGTATGCCAGTCCCTGCAATGAGTTTAGTACTTACCTGAGGAAACAGGTGTAAACAAAGTCCGCTAATGGCAATCCCACTGACGTTTGATCCTTCTGGACCCTACTTCTTATCCCACCTGCCTGTAACTGGAGCCATGTATAGAATTAGAAATAAGTAGTGGATAGATTGATTGAAGTAGTGGAAGGACTCCACTTGTTGGACAGTAATGTGAAGCTTTCTTGAGCTGACCTCTTTAGAAATCAATCTACCAATGACTTGCCTCTCCTTTTATTCTTCATATGGGCAATTATCATGTAAATGGGAAATGGTGTTTTATATGGTTCTTGTTAGCTAAGGGCAAACATTGGGATCAGGCCAAAATAAAAGTATAATATGAATCTGTAGGTATTTTGTTGATGATTAGTGCTCATCTCCTTCCCTCTACCTCATACAAACAGTTCATACCTTGTTAGACATCTTATCAAGTATATAACTGATTACATTTTTTATTTCCATATTAGTACTCCTCAACACAAATGCATAGACTGCTTCCTTGTGTTACTAATATGCCTTTTAGTTTATTAAAAAGAACAAATTAATATTAATTTCCATTCAAGGATGGTAAATTATCAGCTCTGCAGCAACTGCTACTGCAAATCTTCAACTCTTTGTGTATTGAATGTGTATTACTTACAGTGTGAAATTCTATTAATCTTTGGGTGCATCTACATGTGCAATTAATGCGCCTGAATTTTCTCTGCAGAAAGTTCAGGCTCATTAAAGCACTCCTGGAGGCAGGTGTAGACATAAGCCCATGTTGGAAGCAAATTGCACCCAACATGAACAGCCCAGTTTAGGGTTGTTCCTGCCCTGCTCTTCCCCCCTGCAGCAGCCAGGGGGGGTTCCAGGCTCCCCTGAGTGCTAGCCCCTCACTGTCCCAACTCTGGGGGTAGCCCCAACCAATCTGGGGGGGGGGGGCGGGGGGGGGGAGCTATCCCC